>NC_141875.1:323347328-324031328 GCF_056163025.1 Triticum urartu | reverse complement strand
TTCGAATCTGACTTGATCAAGTTTTGTGATGTAGCATGAATAGAGTTTGAGACGAGAAAAGCATAGATAGCTAGAGAGGGTTCTTAGGCATTCTTGTCCATCCACTTGGCAAAAGAAAAGAAAACCAATCAATCAAAACAACAAGTGGATGTCCTCGAATGAGTAAAATATGAAATCAACATGCTCACACAAGAAAATGGCAATTGAAATATGTGGCAGAGCATGCACAACCAATTCTAGCATCTATCAAACAATTGGCGATGACTAGGTCATCTATATATGAGTATATTGACTTAGGAGTCAAATGAGAACATTTGATCATAGGTCATACTCATCGTTTAAGCACAAGTGGGGTTACCACTTTTACATAAAGCATTTGTTGTGTTCACACTATTAGGGTTGCTTTAGCTCAATTCTTAGAGTAAAGCTCCCCTTAGATGTGAGATCCCCCCTAAGAGGGATGAACTAACCTTGGGTTTTGTCGATGATGACTTCATGTAGATGTTGAAGATGTGGATGCTCAATGTTGATGTAGATCATTTGAAGCTATCCATTAGAGTGAGTTGCACTTTCAATACCTACACGGGTTAGTCCCACAAGGAACAAACAAGGATATCCATAGACATAAAGTGATGCACACACAAGATGATGTCTATGAAAGATTTTAGGTTACCTTGTCCCTTGTCTTACCAACAAGAGGGTTTGTGACTCCTTGAACTAGTGCAAGATGTGGAAGTTGATTGCACTTGTTCTTGCCAAGATGATAAGAGTGAAGTATGTTGGCGGAGTCATCCTCAAGAACTCCCTAGTTCTTCTTCTTCTTCGGGATCCACACCATCTTGATGGGAATCCTCGGTGTTGTAGTTGTACTTGATGAACTGGAACTTGAAGTAGTCTTGGGAACACACTTGAGCAAGGCCATAGGAGCTTCTTCAAATGCATCAATTTCCTCTTGAAGCTTGTCCTTGCCTTTTTGCTTGTGGTCTTGTGGTGGAAGATCATCTTGAGCTTGTGTCCCTTTGAGAGAAGTAGGATCATACTTCTCTTGTTGAGGAACAAACTTCGTCTTGGGATATTGATCTTCTTCCCACTCAACTCCATTGGCATTGAACTTTCGTTCAAAACCAAGACCTTGATTCTTCCGGTGCCTTCCTTGCTTGCGTACAATTTCCTCGAATTGCTTACTTCCCGCAGGGCTCTTTGTCGGTGTACTAGAGTAGGGGTACCCTAGTATCCCGAACTTGTGCACGGGCAGTCGCAGCATCCCGTGGCAAGGCTTGCCGCGTGACCGCCAAGACCCTCCGCGGCTACTTTGAAGACCATTCAAGAACAAAGTACTCAAACCAAGGCCCCGGCAAGAGGAGCTGGCCGGGAAGACGACAAGACCCCGGCAAGAGGAGCTTGCCGGGAAGGCCACTCAAGGCATTTCAAGGAACTTGCCGCGGCGCACCACGCATTCCGGCAAGACCCGGTGAGCGACAAGCTCCCGGACGCGACAAGACAACGACCGCGGCAAGGCGCTTGCCGCGGCAAGCCACCTCTCCACGCCCGCGCTCCAGCTCATCCACCAACGTGTCGCTCTGGGGTCCTTCCAGGCGTACGTGGCGGAAGGCTGTGCAGCTAGGGACGTGCGGTGGCAAGCAGGCGCTGACAAGATAACCATCGTGGCAAACGGTGGCATCCCTAGCGGTCCCTTTCGGTACTGTTTAGGTGACACAGACGGGCAATTAATGCCCTTGTCCCCTGCCGTCAGGGTTAGGTATGATACACTGTAGCAGGTAGCTGTGCCTACCGCATCACCTTTCCATTTTTGCCCTTTACCTCCGTTGCCACCTGTCGGTAGCCCCTTGAGCATATAAAAGGAGGCCCGTGTGCAACGGGGGGGGGGGGAGCCAGTCCGAACACTCACGCTCGGTCTTGCTAGCCGCCGGTGTGTACTGTAGCACTCCACGCTCCCGAGCTAGAAATCAATACGAAACCACAAAGCAGGAGTAGTGTTTTACGCATCCGTGCGGCCCGAACCTCGGTAAATCGCTCGCGTGCTTCGCCTCGATTTGCTCTTTGCACGATCTCCGCCCCCGCCGAACCGAAAGGGACCCGGCCCGCCGGTCCCATAGGTGCCCGTGGATCAGCGCCCCGGCATCTTTGGCGCGCCAGGCAGGGGGCGTCGAAGTTGTGCGAACCAGATCCGGCGTTCTCGCGAGCTAGATCTTCATCATCTTCGTCAACATGCCGCCGAAGAAGAAAGTTTCGGAGGCAGCTGCTCCGTCCGCGCCGAGCCAGCCACCGCCGGAGCAAACGGTTGGTGGGGCAGGCGCCGGCGGAAGGACACGCGTCGATGAGGGAACTCACGGTGCTGCCAGGTCCCAGGACAAGGCTGCGCTGCCCATCGGCGGCGCAGCCGGCTCCCACAATGACCGGGCGCACTCCAAGACCTCGGCGTCCGTGCATGCACCGCGCCCATCTCAGGAGGCGCGGGACCAGCAGCGTCATGGTACTCACGGTACCATGCGTTTGCTAGATCAAGATCGAGCTGGTGGATCTCGGAGCGCTCAGGACCACCATGCACGCCAACCTGTGGGCGTAAGCGAGACACGGTCGCCTAGACGAGATACTGCTCCTTCTAACGTAGTTAGAAGTCCGAGCATATCCCGCTCCTCGCACCGCTCGCTACCGCCGCCCGCCACTGCAGCAGAAGCTTTGGCGCGAGCTCAGCTGCTCCTAGACTACCCTCCAGCGGCGGACAAAATCGACGACTGGAGGGCCACTATCCAGAGTCTCATCGGCTTCGCCAACGGCGACACTCCATGGCAGCCGAGCACGTCTCAGCCGCGGCAAGCCAGCCAGGCACGAGCCAGAGACGACAAGACTGGTGGGGGTGCAACTACTGTGCACTCTCCACCTCGAAGGCCAAGATCGCCGACTCGCCGGGTCCACCTCGACAGCGACTCCACCGCGTCGTCAGATCCGCGAGCTCGTCGCGATCAGTGCCAAGTTCTTCAAGAACGACAACAAGAAGACGCTCGTACTCGCATCGAGCGCCGGAGAGAAGCGCGGCGTCAATCAGACCAGCGCGCTGGGCCCTCTGTTGACATGCATGCGCCAGGGGAACCAGGTGACTTGCCGTACGCGGTAGGTTGCCCTGCGTTCACCCGTGAGCTGCGGCAAGTCCAGTGGCCCAGTACGAAGAACTTCAAGCCGGACGTGCCGGAGAAGTACGACGGCAAGTCGCATCCGTTGGAGTTCCTCAGCATCTACACCATCGCGGTGCAGGCTGCTGGGGGACGGGACGACAAGATCCTCGCCAACTACTTCCCGCTGGTGCTTAAGCCCAACGTCAGGTCCTGGCTCATGCACTTGCCGGACAACTCCGTATCCTCCTGGGCAGACCTGTGCCATCAGTTTGTTGGCGCCTTCACAGGCGGCCACAAACCTCATGGCCAAGAGAGTGACCTTCACCTGCTCATCCAGAAGGAAGGGGAGCCCCTGCGCAAGTATATCCAGAGGTTCAGCCGTGTATAGCACAACATCCCAAATATCCACCCTGCCGCGGTAATCAGCGCGTTCCATCAGAACGTGCGTAACTGCAGGATGCGGGAGGAGATGGCGATGTGCAAGATTCGGGACGTCGGCGAGCTATATGCCCTGGCCGACAAGTGTGCACGCGCTGAGGAAGGGAGGAAATTCCCTGGAGAAAGCACTGGAGCAGGGGGATCTGACAGCGAGGATGCCGCCCCGGCAAAGAAAAACCGGCGGCGCAACAACAGGAAGAAGCAGAACAAAGAGGTGCTGGTCGTTGAGCAGTCCGGCAGCGACGGCGGCGCCAAGCGAGCCAAGGTCAGTAGCTCCGGCAAGGAGGTTGCCGCATGCACCAACTGCCATGCTGTGGCGGCCGCCGACAAGCAGGGCGGCTCCGACAACCAATACTGCAAGATTCACCGCACCAAGGGCCATGACCTCCAGAGCTGCAAGAAAGTCGAGCAGCTTGTCCAGCAGCAAAAAGCTGAGTACGAGCGGCGCGACAAGGAGAGGGCCCAAAGGGGTGCTGAAGAATCCGGCAAGAAGCGCGCCGGACGGGGAGGACGCCGCGGCAAGGCCAAGCAGCGGCAAGGAGACAGGCCTCCCCACGGCCGCGACAACGATGAAGACGACAACGACGAAGACATGGATGATGTTGAGACTAGTGAACAGGAGTTTCAGAAAGCCACAGAGGTCTTGTGCATTGACGGCGGTGCTTCTCTGCACACTTCACACCGCCAACTCAAGCAGTGGGCGCGGGAAGTCAATGCAGCGGAACCACCTGTCGAATCGCGCAAGCTTCTGAAATGGTCCAACACGCCTATCATCTTTGACATTGAGGACCACCCTGATCGCACAACTGCGGTCGGGTGTTTGCCGATGTTGGTATCACCAACTATCCGCAACCTCAAAGTCACCAAGATGCTAGTTGACGGCGGGGCCGGCTTAAACCTGATCTCCTCCGCTATACTCCAAAAACTCCAAATCCCTGACAGCGAGCTCGAAGAGACCGGCACATTCCAAGGAATCAATCCGGGAAGGAGCAAGCCGAAGGGGAAGGTCACGCTGCCGGTAACATTTGGCAGCGAGCTAAACTTCAGGACTGAGATGGTCACATTCGACGTTGCCGATATTCCATTGCCTTACAATGGGATACTTGGCCGTCCAGCACTCGCCAAGTTCATGGCAGCCTCTCACTACGCATATAACATGCTGAAGATGCCAGGCCCGATAAGCGTCATTTCTGTCCCTGGCGACAAGAAGGATGCTCTTATCTGTGCCGACAAGATCTACCGGGAAGCAGCAGCCACGGCAGATCGCAATCCACTTGCCGCTGAAGCTCCCGGGGGGAAGAAGACCAAGTCCGGCAAGAGTTCTAATGCCCACTCCGGCAAGCGCACCTCTTCGGAGTGCTGCGCTGCCGTCGAGGACGCACCATCGAGCTCCACCGGCAAGTGCAAGAAGACGATGGCAGCTCCGCCAGAGACGAAGAAGGTATCCGCCAAGGAGGACGGCACTGGTGGTACCTTCACCATCAGTGCCACGCTTGACCCTAAATAGGAAAGCGCGCTCGTTGCTTTCCTGCGGGTGAACGTCGACGTGTTTGCATGGCAACCGTCTGACATCCCCGGTGTTCCCAGGAAAGTGATTGAGCACCACCTTGCCGTTTGTCCCCATGCGCGGCCCGTCAAGCAGAAAGTCAGGAAGCAGGCAGTGGAGCGCCAAGAATTCATTACAGAAGAGATCAAGAAACTGGAAGCAGCAGGCCTTGTCAGAGGAGTGCTCCATCCCACGTGGTTGGCCAATCCTGTAGTCGTGCGCAAGGCAAACGGGAAATGGAGACTTTGTATCGATTTTACCGATGTTAACAAAGCCTGTCCCAAAGACCCATTTCCTTTGCCGCGCATTGACCAGATTGTTGACTCCACAGCCGGATGTGATTTGCTTTCATTTCTTGACGCATACTCAGGGTATCATCAGATCTTCATGGCAGAAGAGGATGAAGAGAAGACCGCATTTATTACTCCATGTGGCATGTACTGTTTCGTACGGATGCCTTTCGGGTTAAAAAATGCTGGTTCGACATTTGCAAGAGTAGTCCATGTTGCTCTTGAGCCACAAATACACAGAAATGTGGAAGCCTACATGGATGATATAGTGGTCAAGAGCAAGGACAGAGCAACCCTGATTCAAGATTTAGACGAGACCTTTGCAAATCTGCGCAAGATCAGCCTCAAGCTCAACCCAGAGAAGTGTGTGTTTGGAGTTCCATCCGGCAAGCTTCTCGGGTTCTTCGTGTCTCAGCGGGGAATTGAAGCCAATCCCGACAAGATCAAGGCCATTGAGCAGATTGAAGCACCAAAGCGCGTCAAGGATGTACAGAAACTTGCCGGTTGCGTGGCTGCTCTCAGCAGGTTCATCTCTCGGTCTGCTGAGCGCGCCCTGCCGTTTTTCAAATTATTGAAAAAGGCAGGTCCAATGAATTGGACTCCGGAAGCGGAGGCTGCGCTGCAAGACCTGAAGAGATACCTGTCCTCCCCTCCAATACTTGTCGCACCTAAGCCACAAGAGAAGTTGCTGCTGTACATAGCGGCAACCAATCAAGTGGTTAGTGCTGCATTAGTAGCAGAGAGGGAGGCAGATGATGAGCCAGCAACCGCGGCCAGCGCATCCAGCGACAAGCAGGGAGCTTCCCTGACAAGCTCTGGTCCCGACAAAGATGGATCTGCGCAGATACACGACGAGATACACAAGAAGATGGTGCAGCGCCCAGTTTACCTTGTCAGTTCCCTTCTGCAGGGGGCTAGGTCGAGGTACTCTGGTGTGCAGAAATTGCTTTTCGGCCTTCTCATGGCCTCGAGAAAGCTGCGCCATTACTTCCAAGCACATGAGATCACAGTTGTCACTTGCTTTCCGCTGAAGAGGATACTGTAGAATCCAGAAGCGACAGGCAGGATTGTTGAGTGGGCACTGGAACTGTCGAGCTTTGGCCTCAAGTTTGAGAGTACTTCAACTATCCAGAGCAGATCATTGGCAGAATTTATAGCAGAATGGACGCCAACCCCAGATGAAGAAATTCCAGAGACAAGCATCCCCGACAAGGAAGCAAGCAAAGAGTGGCTGATGTACTTTGATGGTGCCTTTTCGCTGCAAGGCGCCGGCGCTGGTGTGCTGCTTATCGCACCCACCGGAGAGCACCTCAAGTATGTAGTCCAGATGCACTTTCCCAAGGAGCAAGCAACAAACAATACTGCAGAATATGAGGGATTGCTCGCCGGTCTCAGGATCGCGGCAGACCTTGGGATCAAGAAGCTCATTGTCAGGGGTGATTCACAGCTTGTCGTCCGCCAAGTAAATAAGGATTATCAGAGTTCGTTGATGGAAGCTTACGTTGACGAAGTGAGAAAGCTAGAAGAGCACTTTGACGGCCTGCAAATGGAGCATGTTCCAAGAGCTCACAACGCCATTGCTGATGGCCTGTCAAAATGCGCCGCGCTTAAGCTACCTGTGGAACCAGGAATCTTTGTGCTCAAGCTGACTCAACCGTCCGTAACACCATCAACTGGACAGAGCAAGAAAAGGAAGTTGATTTCTGGTGACTATTTGCCGGCAGAGCTTCCTGAAGCCGCCGCCAAGAAGGTCCCTAAGATCTACGTCGAAGGCGCTGAGGAGCAGTCTGCTCCGGCAAGCCCTAGGGTTTGTTCCGTTGAAGCAGAAGCTCCCGGTAAGCTTGTCGGGGGACGTCAAGCTCCGGCAGAGACACAGCTTCTCGCTGTGGAAGAGGATGTTCCCGCAGCAGCTGAGACCAACACCAAGAGCGCTGAGGAGCAAGATGCTCCGGCAAGCCCTAGGGTTTGTTCCGTTGAAGCAGAAGCTCCCGACAAGTTTTGCCCCGGCAAGCTTGTCGGGGAACGTCAAGCTCCGGCAGAGCCGCAGGTTCTTGCCGTAGAAGCGGATGTTCCCACAGCAGCAGAGTTGCCTTTAGTCCTTGTTGTCGAGCCACAAGCTCCAACATGGGCGCAGCAGATTGTCCGTTTCCTTCAGACAGGAGAACTTCCCGAAGAGCAAGAAGAAGCGGAAAGAGTAGCTCGGCAGTCAAGTATGTACCAGTTTGTCGACAAGACACTGTACAGAAGAAGACTCAACGGTGTGAAATTGAAGTGTATTCACCGGGAAGACGGACAAAAGCTGTTGGCAGAGATACACGGAGGCATATGTGGTCACCACATTGGCGCAAGAGCACTTGTCGGCAAAGCATTCCGGCAAGGTTTCTTCCGGCCAACAGCCCTCCAGGATGCAACTGCACAAGTAACCAAGTGTGAAGCGTGCCAGTTCCATTCCAAGCAGATACACCAGCCAGCTCAAGCTCTCAAGACGATCCCTTTATCCTGGCCATTTTCGGTCTGGGGGCTCGACATCCTCGGCCCCTTTCCCCGAGCTGTCGGGGGCTTTGAGTACTTGTACGTTGCAATCGACAAGTTCACAAAGTGGCCGGAAGTGGAACCAGTGAGGAAGGTGACAGCACAGTCAGCAGTCAAGTTCTTCAGATCGATTGTTTGCCGCTTCGGGATCCCTAGCAGGATAATCACCGACAACGGCACGCAATTTACGAGCCGCACCTTCACGCAGTACGTCCAAGATCTTGGCGCCAAGGTCTGCTTCGCTTCTGTTGCTCACCCGAGAAGCAACGGTCAAGCGGAGAGGGCAAATGCTGAAGTGCTGCGCGGGCTCAAGACCAGAACTTTTGACAAGCTGCACAAGTGCGGAAGAAACTGGATCGAGGAGCTGCCGGTGGTTCTTTGGTCGATCAGAACGACGCCAAATTGAGCCACTGGACAGACACCTTTTGCTCTAGTCTATGGAGCAGAAGCAGTTATCCCCACGGAACTCGTATACGGGTCACCTCGAGTGCTCGCTTATGATGAGCTCGAGCAAGAGCGGCTGCGACAAGATGACGCGCTGCTCCTTGAGGAAGACCGTCTTCAGGCTGCTGTGCGAGCTGCTCGCTACGAGCAAGCTTTGCGCCGCTACCATAGCCGCAAAGTTAATGCCAGAAGTCTCGAGGAAGGCGACCTTGTTCTTCGGCGCGTTCAGTCCGCCAAGAATTCCAACAAGTTGACGCCGAAGTGGGAAGGCCCTTACCGGGTGAAGCGAGTCACAAGGCCTGGCGCTGTCCGCCTTGAGACCGAAGATGGCGTACCAGTGAGCAACTCCTGGAACATCGAGCATCTTCCTAAGTTTTACCCGTAAGGCGCGGTTGTCGGACCTTGTCCGGCAACCACCCTTTTGTACAAGTCTTGCCGCTGTTGCATGTAATCCTTTGTACAAAGCCAGGCGCAGACGCTGAGCACAAGTAAATGAAGCGCTGGCACCCCGGGGTTATAGCATGCATGCTAGGTCGAGTCTCGTCCTTGGTTAGGGTTGATAGTGCCTAACAGCGGCTAACCCCTAGCTTAGAGGTCGAGTGTCCATCCCTTTGCTTTTCTTTCGTTTGCAGGGCTCGCATGTCCTGGCCAGACCGCTTGAGGACGAAAAGGAGAAGAAGGGCGCGCCGGCACCTGGGCCCCGGCAAGCCAGTGTTGCTGGGGGCTGCGAGTACCAAGATTCACCCACGGCAAGCCAGAGTTGCCGGGGGCTGCAATATCAGATAAGTCTTTCGTCCCTCATCATGCATCCTCTCATGGACTGGGGAATGCGAAACCTCGTTTCTTCCCGAAAACTGCCGTGCTCCCTCAACTCTAGGCCCTGGGGCTCGTTCCCGGGGCCAAGTTTGGTCGTAGTCGCGGTAGCAAAGGGATGAAACGAGGAGGCCGCACCCACCTCGTTCCCGCCTCCGTCAAAGGCGTGAGAAAGGTCGAGCCACGTGGGAAGGCGGCAGGGCCTGTTGCCGGGAGATGAAATGTCTGTCCGAGGGATACCAAGGATTTGCTCCTTGGCGTGGGTTCAACCCACGAGACAAATAACCCGGCAAGCATCCCCTTTTCATTAAAAAACATCCCACTCAGGTACAGTCCATAGATGATGAAAAACATGAAAGAGAGGATTACAAGTTTTAGATGCAGCTAAGGCCCGAAGGCTTACAAATTAAAAAGATAAGATGCCCGTAATCCCTTTCCTGTCCCTCTCTTCAGGAGGTAGGTCAAGGAGGCGAAAGGGGAAAAAGGGGCGCCTAGGCGAGCTACGGGTGCCAGAAGACACCAAGAGAACATCCCGGGGGCCGTCCGAAGGCTGGACGGTGATGGCGGCGCTGGAAGCGGGGATCGAAGACGGGGCGGCAGGACGTCAGCACGCTGTCGAGGGCACCACGCCCTCGTACTACGACTTGACGGCCTTGTCGCCAGCCCTCTTCCCCTTCCGCAGCCTCCCTACGCCAGCCGCCCAAGGAGACGACCCCGAGGAGTTCAAGGAGCCGGCGACACAGATGATGGGGTCACCGGTGCCGCACGAAGCGGTGCCCGACACCTAGTCGGACCCGCCATCCCGCCGCCCGCTACCCTCATTGTCGCTATCGCTCTCCCCCTCGTCACTCTCGCTCGAGGGGGAGCCTTCACTATCGGAGGAGCTGTCCACGCAGCACTTCGCCCGAGTGCCGAAGCACCCGAAGGCCTTGACGGAGAGGAGATCGCCCTCCATCAACTTAAAATGGAGGGTAAACCCCTCCATCAGGCTGTGGATACGGGCGAACATCTTCCACCCTCGATTAAGATACATCACATTAGGGGCTGGGAATACAACGCGGACTCGCGTGCCGCTGATCCCACAGCCCCTCATGTGCAGTCTCAGTGTCTCGGGCGGGTCCAACTCCATCGCGCTCACGAACGGAGCTGGAAGCCGGAGGCGACGACGAGGCGCCCGGCGCAGCCTGACGAAGAACTCGCAAGGGTCGTCCCCTATATGGACCGCCGTGGGGAGAGGAACCGCCGGCGGAGGCGAAGCTGGCGCGCCGCCCCGTCCGCCTCTTTCCCGAGCGCCTCGACCTCGTCCTCGACCTCGTCCACGACCTCGCCCCCTCCCTCTTCCCCTTATGGCTGGCTCTGCCACCACAGGCGCGGGAGAGGGAGGGGTGCGCTGTCTGCCGGCGACCCTCGCCGCCACCGATGAAGGGCCAGGGTTCCCTTTCTCCATGGCGAATGAGAGAAAGGGGAGCAGAAGCTGAAGAAAGGAGGAGATAAGAGAGTGCGGGCTTCTGTGCCCCCCTCCCGCTCTTTATAAAGGAGCGAGGTGGGGGCTCGGCCGCCCCGCTCAGCGAATCAAGGCACGGGAAGAGCAGGGAGTCGGGGCCGACCCGCTGCCTCTGCTCGTGACGGCCCAGTTTCCCGCTTCCACCGTCCGCGACCCCAAGCGCATGGGAGCCGCGTGGCGGGGATGCAGAACCGAGGCGATGGATGAGGCGGCCTCGCCCCACCCCGTGATCGCGGGGAGTGGACGCCTCGAAAAACCGCGCACCGGCCCCGTCCAGTAAATGCACCATGCCCCCACGCCTACCTCCGTTTAGGGAGGAGGGCGTGAACCGTCCCCTTCATCATGGCCTGACGCATGCTCGCGGGGCTTAGCCCCGCGCACGCCGCCCACGTCACCCACGACGCCGCGTTTGACGCGTGCCGTTCTGGGCGTGCGCCGTAGAAGCGGAGAGATATGCGGCGTGACCTAGGCCGCGCGTGCCCGTGCACTGTTTTGGGCCTGGCCCAACAGCGCTCGGCACCGTGTCTGGCCCAGGCCCGGGGGCTCCTTTCGGTGTACTAGAGTAGGGGTACCCTAGTATCCCGAACTTGTGCACGGGCAGTCGCAGCATCCCGCGGCAAGGCTTGCCGCGTGACCGCCAAGACCCTCCGCGGCTACTTTGAAGACCATTCAAGAACAAAGTACTCAAACCAAGGCCCCGGCAAGAGGAGCTGGCTGGGAAGACGACAAGACCCCGGCAAGAGGAGCTTGCCGGGAAGGCCACTCAAGGCATTTCAAGGAACTTGCCGCGGCGCACCACGCGTTCCGGCAAGACCCAGTGAGCGACAAGCTCCCGGACGCGACAAGACAACGACCGCGGCAAGGCGCTTGCCGCGGCAAGCCACCTCTCCACGCCCGCGCTCCAGCTCATCCACCAACGTGTCGCTCTGGGGTCCTTCCAGGCGTACGTGGCGGAAGGCTGTGCAGCTAGGGACGTGCGGTGGCAAGCAGGCGCTGACAAGATAACCATCGTGGCAAACGGTGGCGTCCCTAGCGGTCCCTTTCGGTACTGTTTAGGCGACACAGACGGGCAATTAATGCCCTTGTCCCCTGCCGTCAGGGTTAGGTATGATACACTGTAGTAGGTAGCTGTGCCTACCGCAGCACCTTTCCATTTTTGCCCTTTACCTCCGTTGCCACCTGTCGGTAGCCCCTTGAGCATATAAAAGGAGGCCCGTGTGCAACGGGGGGGGGGGGAGCCAGTCCGAACACTCACGCTCGGTCTTGCTAGCCGCCGGTGTGTACTGTAGCACTCCACGCTCCCGAGCTAGAAATCAATACGAAACCACAAAGCAGGAGTAGGGTTTTACGCATCCGTGCGGCCCGAACCTGGGTAAATCGCTCGCGTGCTTCGCCTCAATTTGCTCTTTGCACGATCTCCGCCCCCACCGAACCGAAAGGGACCCGGCCCGCCGGTCCCATAGGTGCCCGTGGATCAGCGCCCCGGCACTCTTGTAAACACCTTTCTCTATAATTCCCTTCAATAAGCTATTTTCTTGCTCAAGTGTAACTTGGCTAATAGAATCATTAGTGGAATCAAGAGAACTACTAGAAGCAACAATATTGGATTTAGCATGATTGTTGTTACTACTAGAGGAAGAATCTTTCTTGTTCTTGTTAATAGACTTGACTTGAGGCATGTAAGTGGATAAGAGTAAACGCTTAGCAATGTAATAAGAACTTTTCTTACGAAGATCATCATTGATTGCTTTTAAGAACTCATGCTCTTGCTCAAGGTTGAGCTTTTCAAAGCGCAATTTCTCATGAGTCCTTAAAAGTTCTCGATGATCTCCTAAGATAGTTTCATGAGCTAACTTAAGAGTGTTTGGTTCTTTAGTTAGAGACTCATTCTTCTCCTTATCATTGTCATTCGTTTTATCTTGATTAGCATGATTAATTGACGTTTCATCATAGTATTCATCACTAGAGTTGTCAACAAGTAAATCATCATCACCTAACAAGTCATCTTCATCACTATTGAAATCAACATACTCGGGGTGTGATACCTTTGGGCCTTTAGCCATGAAGCATGTTCCAACTCCTTCATTTGGTGAGTCAAATATGTCGTAGGAGTTGGTTGTCACAAGTGCTAGACCGGCAACACCTTCATCTTGAGTATATTCGGAGTCGGAGTGATAGCTTCTCTCGGAGTGGTTGTCGGAGTCGGAGCCGGATACCTATTCACCAACATGAGCTTGATGTCTTCGTTTTTTGTAGCTCCTTGATGACTTGTCTTTCCTTTCTGAATCCGTGCTTCTCCGTGAGGGTCTTCGTTCATAACGATCATATCTACTCCTTTCTCTAGATGGTGATTCTTCTCTTCTACTTCTTCTCTTGGGAGAATCTTCTCTTCTCTTGTAGGGGGCCGTACACTCATTGGAATAGTGTCTGGGCCTTCCACAATTGTAGCAGTTTCGCTCTCGACTAGAAGTTCTTTTGTCATTGTAGGACCTTGACTTGGAGCTTCTCTCTTTGCTTCTACTCTTGTAGAACTTGTTGAAGTTCTTCACCATTAAGCTCAATTCTTCATTGAAGGTTTGTTTCTTACTCGATGATGTGGGGGCTTCACATGAGGCTTTGCAAGCACCACTTGATTTGTTGTGAAGTTCCTCTTTATCCTTGAGTGACATCTCATGAGCAACAATTCTTCCGATGACTTCCGTTGGCTTGAGATATTTGTAATTGGGCATCATTTGGATCAATGTGATACGGTATCATATTTTCCATCCAAGGCTCTTAGGATCTTCTTGATGATGAATCTATTGGTCATCTCTTCACTCCCTAAGTTGGCAATCTCATTTGTGATAAGAGCAAGCCTAGAGTACATTTCAGCGACACCTTCACCATCCTTCATTTTGAACTTGTCAAGTTGACTTTAAAGCACATCCAATTTGGATTCCTTGACGGAGTCGGTACCTTCGTGCATATCAATCAAAGTATCCCAAATTTCCTTTGCATTCTCTAGATGGCTGATTTTGTTCAATTCTTCGGGGCACAATCCGTTGAAGAGGATATCACAAGCTTGAGTGTTGTATTGCAGTATCTTCAACTCTTCCGCGGTAGCTTCACGGTTCGGTTATTTCCCATCAAAGAATTCACCTTGCAAGCCAATACACACAATAGCCCAAACGGCGGGGTTATGTCCAAGAATATGCATTTTCATCTTATGCTTCCAACTAGCAAAATTAGTGCCATCAAAGTAAGGACCTCTACGGTGATAATTTCCCTCGCTAGACGCCATACTCTCCTAGGTTGTGAAACCAAGGCTATGATCACCAAAAGCTATGGAAATCAAAGCAAATGGAGACCAAAGCTCTGATACCACTTGTAGGATCAAAAGTATGTCTAGAGGGGGGTGATTAGACTACTTGACCAAATAAAAATCTAGCCTTTTCCCAATTTTAGTTCTTGGCAGATTTTAGCTATCTTAGCACAAGTCAAGCAATCTCCACACAATTCAAGCAAGCATGCAAAAGAGTATATGAGCAGCGGAAAGTAAAGCATGCAACTTGCAAGAATGTAAAGGGAAGGGTTTGGAGGATTCAAATGCAATTGGAGACACGGATGTTTTGTCGTGGTTCCGATAGGTGGTGCTATCGTACATCCACGTTGATGGAGACTTCAACCCACGGAGGGTAACGGTTGCGCGAGTCCACGGAGGGCTCCACCCAAGAAGGGTCCATGAAGAAGCAACCTTGTCTATTCCATCATGGCCCTCGCCCACGAAGGACTTGCCTCACTAGCGGTAGATCTTCAAGAAGTAGGCGATCTCCTTGCCCTTACAAACTCCTTGGTTCAACTCCACAATCTTGTCGGAGGCTCCCATGTGACACCTAGCCAATCTAGGAGACACCACTCTCCAAGAAGTAACAAATGGTGTGTTGATGATGAACTCCTTACTCTTGTGCTTCAAATGATAGTCTCCCCAACACTCAACTCTCTCTTACAGGATTTGGATTTGGTGGAAAGAAGATTTGAGTGGAAAGCAACTTGGGGAAGGCTAGAGATCAAGATTCAGAATCAAGAGAGAGAGAGAGAGATGAAGCCATCTAGCTACTAACTACGGACCCGAAGGTCTACAAAGAACTACTCACGCATCATCGGAGAGGCACCAATGGAGGTGGTGAACCCCATCCGAGATGGTGTCTAGATTGGATCTGGTGGTTCTGGAGTCTGCGACAGCTGGATGAATAATTTTTCGACTCCCCTAGGGTTCTGGGATTTTGGGGGTATTCATAGAGCAAAGAGGCGTTCCGGGGGGCACCCTAGGTGGGCACAACCCACCAGGGCGCGCCTGGGCCTCCTGGCATGCCTTGGTGGGTTGTGCCCCCCTCCGGGCATCCCCCAGGCACAGCCAGGGCCCATTGTGTTCCTTTTGGCCCATAAATTTTTTTTGTAAAGTTTTGTGGCATTTGAACTCCATCTTATATTGATTTTCTACGATGTAAAAAACACGAAAAAACAGGAAGTGGCACTTGGCACTATGTCAATAGGTTAGTACCAAAAAATGATATAAAATGACTATAAAATGATTATAAAACATCCAAGACTGATAATATAACAACATGGAACAATAAAAAATTATGGATACGTTGGAGACGTATCAACATCCCCCAGCTTAACTCCTACTCGTCCTCGAGTAGGTAAGTGATAAAAACAGAATTTTTGATGTGGAATGCTACCTATCATGTCATATCATATTCTTTTCTTTATAGCATGGACAGTTGGACTTTTAATTGTTCAAAGCAAGTTTTGACATGGTAATTTAGATACTCAAGCATATCAACAAGCAACCATGTCTTTTAAAATATTAATGCTAAAATAAGTTATCCCTAGCCCGTCATGCTCAAACATTGATCCATTCATGAAACACACTCGAATATTAGCTACACCCAATACTTAAGTACGATTATATTGCCTCCTAGTTGGTGCTTTTATAAGAGATGATGGAGACTTAAAATAAAAATTGCATAAAGTAAAAGAAAGTCCCTTCGCAGAGGGAAGTAGGGATTTGTAGAGGTGCCAGAGCTCAAAGTGAAAAACTTAGAGATAAAAATATTTTGAGAGGTGTATCCATCCCACCAACAAAAATGAGTTAGAGTTCCCAATACTTTCCATGCATAGATATATCATAGGCGGTTCCCAAACAGAAAATAAAGTTTATTCCTTTTTCCACAATACACTACTAGGAAAATGCTTATACATAGTAGCTTAGTAGTAGCGCTGCAAAATAGTAACCACTGCTGCTAGTTAGCAGTAGCGATTTTACTGGAAAGCGCTACTAGGTACTCCATAGTAGTAGCGCTGGAAAACAAAAACACGCTACTACTATGTGGGACCAGACGAGGCCACCGACGGTTGGTGGATTTGTAGTGCTTTACAGAATAAAGCGCTACTACAAACTTTTAGTAGTAGCGCTTTATTTTACTACACCACTACTGCTAATGGGCCCCACTTAGTAGTAGCACTTTTCCTGGAGAGAGCTACTACTAAGTCCCATAGCAGCAGCGTGTTTTGCTAAGCAGCACTACTGCTAGTTGCGGCTGGTGCCACCTTTTCCACCCCTCCCCCTCATATCCCTCACTTTGCCCTCTCTCCCCCTCCTTTCCCCTCTCCACTCTCCACCATTGTTTCTCTTTCTTCTCTCTTCCTCCTACCTATCTTCTCTCATCATAATGGCACCCTCCTCCATAAATGGCCTCTCTCTTTCTCCTACACCTCTCTTCTCTCCCCCATTAATGGCCCCTCCACCATAACCCCTCTCCATTAGTTAACTAGCTAGATTCACCTCTCCTCCCCAACAACTAGATCTAGCTAGCTATTTAGCCAACCACACATGCTCTCTCGATCGTTCTCTCTCATCATCTAATTAACCGCGTGCTCTTGGTCTCTCTCAGGAGATATATAGGTGAGTAAAAAGTTTTTTTAAAAACTTTAAATGCGAAGGAGATCGATCAATTCATCGAGTGCCTTATGGGAAT
This sequence comes from Triticum urartu, assembly GCF_056163025.1. Classification (NCBI taxonomy): domain Eukaryota; kingdom Viridiplantae; phylum Streptophyta; class Magnoliopsida; order Poales; family Poaceae; genus Triticum; species Triticum urartu. The sequence continues at coordinate 324,014,607 of NC_141875.1, read as the reverse complement.
CAACGTCAGTTCCAGTTACTGTGGGAAGATAATAAGATTTCTAGGCCCCAAGAAGAAAAGGTTTAGCGGGATGAAGTCTCATGACTGTCACATGATGATGACGCAGGTACTCCCGGTTGCCATTAGAGGGATAATGGAAAAGCACGTCCATGACACGCTTACAGGTCTCTGCAACTTCTTAGACGTTATATCTCAAAAGTCGATAAGTGTGAAGCAGCTCCGAAGGCTATAGGAAGAGATTGTTGTCATACTATGTGAGCTTGACATGTAATTCCCGCCCGTGTTCTTTGATGTCATGGTGCATCTGTGTGTCCACATCGTGGACAACATTATCGACCTCGGGCTAATATTCCTTCACAGCATGATGCCGTTCGAGAGGATGAATTGGGTCATCAATGGATTCGTTCGTAACATGTCTCGTCCCAAAGGGAGCATCGTCCAAGGGTATCTGATGCATGAGTGTGTCTCCTTTTGCGAGAATTATATAGGCGTCTGAGACCCTGTTGTTCGTTTGCCTATCAAGAAGCATGATGGGAAGCTCGAAGGAGATGATCACAGCAATGACCGGAGGGAATTGCACGTGGACTACTCGGATCGACGGAACGACTTTGACAGGGCTAACTTAGTAGTGCTAAAACACCTAGATGTGGTAGATGATTAGGTGGCACAACACAAACAAACCATCGCAAAGAAGTACCATGATAAGGGGATGCTCAAGACGGACGATGAAGTTATTGTAGAAAACAATGCCACTTTCTTCTGTTGGTTTAAACAACAAGTTCTTGTAAAATACCCCAGAAGAGGGCGGTTCGGACGGATTGCTCATACACGCCTTAGCACATGGCCCCATGATAACCCAAAAGTATAGGGGATCGCAACAGTTTTCGAGGGTAGAGTATTCAACCCAAATTTATTAATTCGACACAAGGGGAGCCAAAGAACATTCTCAAGTATTAGCAGCTGAGTTGTCAATTCAACCACACCTAGAAACTTAATATCTGCAGCTAAATGTTTAGTAGCAAAGTAATATGATAGTGGTGGTAACGGTAACAAAAGAGTAACGAAAACAATGTAATGTTTTTGGTATTTTGTAGTGATTGTAACAATAGCAACGGGAAAGTAAATAAGCGTAAACCAGTATATGGAAAGCTCGTAGGCATCGGATCAATGATGTATAATTATGTCGGATGCGGTTCATCATGTAACAGGCATAACATAGGGTGACACAAAACTAGCTCCAATTCGTCAATGTAATGTAGGCATGTATTCCGAATATAGTCATACGTGCTTATGGAAAAGAACTTGCATGACATCTTTTGTCCTACCCTCCCGTGGGAGCGGGGTCCTAATGGAAACTAAGGGATATTAAGGCCTCCTTTTAATAGAGAACCGGAACAAAGCATTAGCACATAGTGAATACATGAACTCCTCAAACTACGGTCATCACCGGTAAGTATCCCGATTATTGTCACTTCGGGGTTAACAGATCATAACACATAATAGGTGACTATAGACTTGCAAGATAGGATCAAGAACTCTCATATATTGATGAAAACATAATAGGTTCAGATCCGAAATCATGGCACTCGGGCCCTAGTGACAAGCATTAAGCATAGCAAAGTCATAGCAACATCAATCTCAGAACATAGTGGATACTAGGGATCAAACCCTAACAAAACTAACTCGATTACATGATAAATCTCATCCAACCCATCACCGTCCAGCAAGCCTACGATGGAATTACTCACACACGGCAGTGAGCATCATGAAAATGGTGATGGAGGATGGTTGATGATGACGACGGCGACGAATCCCCCTCTCCGAAGCCCCGAACGGACTCCAGATCAGCCCTCCCAAGAGGTTTTAGGGCTTGGCGGTGGCTCCGTATCGTAAAACGCGATGATTTCTTCTCTCCTATTTTTTTCTCCCCGAAAGCAGTTATATAGAGTTGGAGTTGGAGTCGGGAGGTCTCCAGGTGGCCCATGAGGTAGGGGGGCGCACTAGGGGGGCGCCCCCACCCTCGTGGCAAGGGTGTGGGCCCCCTGGTCTTCATCTTTGGCGAGGATTTTTTATTATTTATTGTAAGATATTCCGTGGAGTTTCTGGTCATTCCAAGAACTTTTGTTTTCTGCACATAAAACAACATCATGGCAATTCTGCTGAAAACAGCATCAGTCCGGGTTAGTTCCATTCAAATCATACTAGTTAGAGTCCAAAACAAGGGCAAAAGTATTTGGAAAAGTAGATACGACGGACACGTATCACCCCACGCCCAAGATCGTGACCTATCAGTCCTACATTATCAATGGGTACACGTTCTACACGGAGGCCAAAGCCATGAACAGTGATTACCAGAACTCCGGGGTGACAATTCAATGCGTGATCGACGCCAACGGCACAACTGAAAGGTTCTACAGAAGGGTCGAAGAGATCTAGGAGCTTCACTATGCTGGAATGCACGATGCGACGATGTTCCGCGTCAGATGGGCCAAGGACATCGTAAAAGACAACAAGTATTTCACCACCATGTCTATGCCCGACGCGAAGAGCACTCCCATGAACGTTAATGTCATCGCCAAAAATGAGCCATGGGTACACGCTAAGCACGTGACACAATGCTTCTTCATAACCGACCAGGCCAATCCCAGTCGTGTTTTCGTGACGAGATCCAAAAGGAGGATCGTCGGAATGGATGGAGTCGCCAACGAGGAAGACTACGACCAATACGGCAACCCGATGAGGGAAGATGACGATGACGATGAAGCATACATGAAAAGAAGAATCAATACTACATTACCTAAGAAAGATCGTACTCCATGGCTCCGGAAAAGTCACAAGGAGGGGCCCAATTACTCGGCAACGAACAAGAAAGGGAAGAAGCTCAATATGAAACGTCGTCGACGCACCTAATCAGAAACCTACATTTATATATATATATATATGTATCTATTTTGTGTATGCCCTTAAGTAACCATTATCGTTCAACTGATATGTTACCACCACATGCATGGTTCCGGTGATATTCGCGTAGTGGAGGAGAGGGAGACGCTGTCGTCGAGAGAAAAACAAAAAAACTAAAGGGAGAAAGCAGTACAAAAGAAAAGTAAACAGACAAGAAAAGCAAAATAAAAAATAAAAAATAAAAGGAAAATAATAAAAGAAAACTAAAAACTAGAAAAGGAAAATAAAAAATAAAAAAGTAGAGTAAACAAAAAAGAAAAGGAAAATAATAAATAAATAAACTAAAGGGAGAAAGTAGTACAAAAGAAAAAGGAAAGTAAACAGAAAAGAAAAGGAAAATAATAAATAAATAAAGAAAGAAAAGGAAAATGATAAAAGAAAAGAAAACTAAAAACTAGAAAAGGAAAATAAAAAATAAAAAATAAAGGGAGAAAGCAGTACAAAAGAAAAAAAAAGTAAACAGAAAATAAAAGGAAAATAAAAAATAATAAAAGAAAAGGAAAATGATAAAAGAAAAGAAAACTAAAAACTGGAAAAGGAAAATAAAAATAACAATAGCGCTTGTTTGTGGACCAGCGCTATAGCTAAGTATTTTAGAATTAAAAAAAATAAAAAATTGGAACAGTTAGCAGTAGCGCTGGTTTGGAAACAAGCGCTATAGCTAACTTAGCTATAGCACTTGTTTCCAAACCAGCGCTGCCGCTATTGTGAGTTAACCCCTGCCACGCGGGCTAAAAATTTCACCAAGTCCTATTTCCCCCTCATCTCCACCTCGCCCATGTGCTCGCCGTCGACGCCCTCGCGACCTCGCCGTCGCCGGCCGTCGCCTTGCGCCCGCCCTCGACCTCGCCTTCGACCTAGCCATCACCGCCCTCTCCACTGCCCCATAAGCCTCTCCCTCTCCTCTCCCCTGCCCTCCTCTCTCTCTCTCTCTCTGCTCTCTCTCTTTCCATGTGTTGGATGTATGAACCCTAGCTAGGAGATGTAGCAGAGAGAGAGAGAGAGAGAGCAATTTAGTTTAGGGCAATTTAGCAAATTTAGTTTAGGGCAATTTAGTAAATTTAGTTTAGTGTATATAAAATACCTATAAATAGAAAACAGTAGCAAATTGGTTTTTGTAGGTATAAAAAACCGTAGCTAAAATTTATAAAAAACTGTAGCTAATTAGGGTAGTAGCAAATATAGCTAGGGCCAATTTTTTTAGCAAATGAGAAAATTTAGCTAGGGCAAATTTGTTTAGTGCGGTAGCTAATGCAATAGCTAATTAATTAGGGTCAGTAGCAAATAGAGAGAGAGAGATCATTTAGGAAAAACATTAGAAAATAAAAACTAATGCAATAGCCTATACAATGTTGCTGTTTTTAACACTTGGTTAATTTGTGAAGTCCTGGAAATCTGTCATATAATGTTGTCATGTTCTCTTGAGATAGCATCAAATATGTTATATGAACTTGTGCCAATTGTCAAAAAATATTTGAGTTGCCTATGTTTTGCCAGAATGTTGATTCATTTCTGTTCCGGCAAATTACAGGCGCTCCATATGTCCACTTTTCAGCAAAGTTCATGCTGAAAATTTCCATGATTTTCGACATCACTTGTTATACGTCTCCAACGTATCTATAATTTTTGATTGCTCCATGCTATATTATCTTCTGTTTTGGACATTATTGGGCTTTATTATCCACTTTTATATTATTTTTTGGACTAACCTATTAACCGGAGGCCCAGCCCAGAATTGCTGTTCTTTTTGCCTATTTTAGGGTTTCAAAGAAAAGGAATATCAAACGGAGTCCAAACGGAATAAACCTTCGGGAACGTGATTTTTGGAACAAACAAGATCCAGTAGACTTGGACCCCACGTCAAGCAACCAATAGGGAGGCCACGAGGTAGGGGGCGCGCCTACCCCCCCCCCCCCCAAGCGCGCCCTCCACCCTCGTGGGCCCCCTGTTGCTCCACCGACGTACTTCTTCCTCCTATATATACTACGTACCCCCAAACAGTCAGATATGGAGCCAAAACCCTAATTCCACTGCCGTAACTTTCTGTATCCACGAGATCCCATCTTGGGGCCTGTTCCGGAGCTCCGCCGGAGGGGGCATCGATCACGGAGGGCTTCTACATCAGCATCATAGTCTCTTTGATGAAGTGTGAGCAGTTTACCTCAGACCTTCGGGTCCATAGTTATTAGCTAGATGGCTTCTTCTCTCTTTTTGGATCTCAATACAAAGTTCTCCCCCTCTCTTGTGGATATCTAGTCGATGTAATCTTCTTTTGCGGTGTGTTTGTTGACACCGATGAATTGTGGGTTTATGATCAAGTTTATCTATGAACAATATTTAAATCTTCTCTGAATTCTTTTATGTATGATTGCTTATCTTTGCAAGTCTCTTGGAATTATTAGTTTGGTTTGGCCTACTAGATTGATCTTTCTTGCAATGGGAGAAGTGCTTAGCTTTGGGTTTAATCTTGCAGTGTCCTTTCCCAGTGACAGTAGGGGCAGCCAGGCACGTATTGTATTGTTGTCATCGAGGATAACAAGATGGGGTTTTCATCATATTGCATGAGTTTATCCCTCTACATCATGTCATCTTGCTTAAAGTGTTACTCTGTTCTCTTGAACTTAATACTCTAGATGCATGCTGGATAGTGGTCGATGTGTGGAGTAATAGTAGTAGATGCAGGTAGGAGTCAGTCTACTTGTCTCGGACGTGATGCCTATATACATGATCATACCTAGGTATTCTCATAACTATTCTCAATTCTGTCAATTGCTCAATAGTAATTTGTTCACCCACCGTAAAATACTTATGCTCTTGAGAGAAGCCACTAGTGAAACCTATGGCCCCAGGGTCTATCTTCATCATATTAATCTTCCAACACTTGGTTATTTCCTTTGATTTTTACTTTACTTTTATTTTAGTTTGCATCTTTATCATAAAAATACCAAAAATATTATCTTATCATATCTATCAGATCTCACTCTCATAAGTGACCGTGTAGGGATTGACAACCCCTTATCGCGTTGGTTGCGAGAATTTATTTGTTTTGTGTAGGTACGAGGGACTGGCACGTAGCCTCCTACTGGATTGATACCTTGATTCTCAAAAACTGAGGGAAATACTTATGCTACTTTGCTGCACCACCCTTTCGTCTTCAAGGGAAAACCAACGCAAGTGCTCAAGAGGTAGCAAGAAGGATTTCTGGCGCCGTTGCCGGGGAGGTGTACGTAAAAGTCAACATACCAAGTACCCATCACAAACCCTTATCTCCCGCATTACATTATTTGCCATTTGCCTCTCGTTTCCCTCTCCCCCACTTCACCCTTGCCATTTTATTCGCCCTCTCTTTCTCTATCCTCCCTCTCTTTCTCTATTTGCCTCTTTTTGCTCGTTCGTCGTTTGCTTGTGTGTTGGATTGCTTGCTTGTCACGATGGCTCAAGATAACACTAAATTGTGTGACTTTACCCATACCAACAACAATGATTTTATTGGCACTCCGATTGCTCCTCTTACCGATGCTGAATCTTGTGAAATTAATGCTGCCTTGCTGAGTCTTGTCATGAAAGATCCGTTTTCCGGCCTTCCTAGTGAAGATGCCGCTACCCATCTAAATAGCTTTGTTGATTTGTGTGATATGCAAAAGAATAAAGATGTTGATAATGATATTGTTAAATTGAAGTTATTTCCTTTTTCTCTTAGAGATCATGCTAAAGCTTGGTTTTCGTCTTTGCCTAAAAATAGTATTGATTCTTGGAATAAGTGCAAAGATGCTTTTATCTCTAAGTATTTTCCTCCCGCTAAGATTATCTCACTTAGAAATGATATTATGAATTTTAAGCAACTTGATCATGAACATGTTGCACAAGCTTGGGAGAGGATGAAATTAATGATACGTAATTGCCCAACACATGGTTTGAATTTGTGGATGATTATACAATTTTTTTATGCCGGATTGAATTTTGCTTCTAGAAATCTTTTAGATTCGGCTGCGGGGGCACTTTTATGGAAATCACTTTAGGACAAGTTACTAAACTCCTAGATAATATTATGGTTAATTATTCTCAATGGCACACTGAAAGATCTACTAATAAAAAAGTGCATGCGATAGAATAAATTAATGTTTTGAGTGGAAAGATGGATGAACTTATGAAATTATTTGCTAATAAGAGTGTTTCTTCTGATCCTAATGATATGCCTTTGTCTACTTTGATTGAGAATAATAATGAATCTATTGATGTGATTTTTTTTGGTAGGAATAATTTTGGTAACAACGCGTATAGAGGAAACTTTAATCATAGGCCTTATCCTAGTAATTCCTCTTATAATTATGGTAATTCCTACAACAATTCTTATGGAAATTATAATAAGATGCCCTCTGATTTTGGATCCAATATTAAAGAATTTATTACTTCACAAAAGAATGTCAATGCTTTGATTGAAGAGAAATTGCTTAAGATTGATGAGTTGGCTAGGAACATTGATAGAATTTCTCTTGATGTTTATTCTTTGAACCTTATATCTATTCCTCCTAAGCATGATATCAATAAGTCTCTCAAAGCCATGAGAATTTCCATTGATGAGTGCAAGGAAAGAACCGCTAGGATGCGTGCTAAGAAAGATTCCTTTATAAGAGCGTGTTCTTCTAGTTTCCATGATGATGAAGATGAAGATCTAAAAGTTATTAATGTGTCCCCTATTAAATCTTTGTTTTGCAATATAAATCTTGATAATGATGGGACTGAATATGATCCACCTTTACCTAGGAGGTGTTCCAAAAATTCGGAGTTTTTAGATCTTGATGCTAAATTTTATAAAAGTGGGATTGAAGAGATCAAAACTCCAGATTTTAATGAACCTACTATTTTGGATTTCAAGGAATTTAATTATGATAATTGCTCTTTGATAGATTGTCTTTCCTTGTTGCAATCCGTGCTAAATTCTCCTCATGCTTATAGTCAAAATAAGGCTTTTACCAAACATATCGTTGAGGCTTTGATGCAATCTTATGAAAAAAAACTTGAGTTCGAAGTTTCTATCCCTAGAAAAACTTTATGATGAGTGGGAACCAACTATTAAAATTAAAATTAAAGATCATGAATGCTATCCTTTGTGTGATTTGTTAGGTTTCCGTGATTTTGATGATTACTCTTTAAACTTGCACCTTGCGGATTCCACAATTAAGAAACATATGGGAAGAATTAATGATGTTCTTATTGTTGCAAATAGGAATTATGTGCCCGTATATTTTATCGTTCTTGACATAGATTGCAATCCTTCATGTCCTATTATTCTTGGTAGACCTTTCCTTAGAATGATTGGTGCAATTATTGATATGAAGGAAGGAAATATTATATTCCAATTTCCATTAAGGAAAGGCATGGAACACTTTCCTAGAAATAAAATTAAAGTACCTTATGAATCTATTATGAGAGCCACTTATGGATTGCCTACCAAAGATGGCAATACCTAGATCTATCATTGCTTTTATGCCTAGCTAGGGGCGTTAAACGATAGCGCTTGTTGGGAGGCAACCCAATTTTATTTTTATTCCTTGCTTTTTGCTCCTGTTTAGTAATAAGTAATTTATCTAGCCTCTTTTTTCGTTGTGTTATTTGTGTTTAATTAGTGTTTGTGCCAAGTAGAACCGTTGGGAAGATTTGGGGAAAGTCTTGTTAATCTTGCTGTAAAAAACAGAAACATTAGCGCTCACGAGAACTGCTGCCATTTTTATTTGGAAAGTGCTATTTAGTTAATTGTTTTTTCAGATGATTAATAGATAAATTCCTCACATCCAGAAATTTATTTTAGAATTTTTTCTGTTCCAGATCTTGCGCTATCTACAAATGACTACAGACTGTTATGTTTTTGACAGATTCTGTTTTTCGTGTGTTCTTTGCTTATTTTGATGAATCTATGGCTAGTAAAATAGTTTATAAACCATAGAGAAGTTGGAATATAGTAGGTTTAACACCAATATGAATAAATAATGAGTTCATCACAGTACCTTGAAGTGGTCTTTTATTTTCTTTCGCTAACGGAGCTCACGAGATTTTCTACTTTAAGTTTTGTGTTGTGAAGTTTTAATGTTTTGGGTAAAGATTTGATGGATTATGGAACAAGTAGTGGCAAGAGCCTAAGAGCATCTCCAGCCGTTCAGCCCCCCAGGACGCATAAAAATCGCCCCCTGGGGGCGAGCCGGTGATACAATCGGAGCTGAGGGCGGTTTCGCGCCTAGTCGTTGCCCCAGCTCACCCTAGGCGCCGATATTGGCCCACTTTTCAGCCCCATTTCGGCGAATAAAGAGCCCATATGGGCGACAATAGGCCCATATTTGGTGTGGTTCGCCGTTGTTCGGCGTTCAATTACACACATAAATTTTTTTACCACATATTTCATCACAGAAATATCAAATACTTCAACAAAATAGTACAACAACAAATAGTTCAATACAAATTATATAGTTCAGCAAATAAAAACCCATATTTCATCACACGTCACGCCCGGCGTCGCCCTTGAGCCTCCATAGATGCTCTATCAGATCTTGATGATGCACCTGTGGGTCTCAGATCTCCTGACGCATACTGAGATAGGCAGTCCAGGTTGCCGGTAGCTGGTGATCAACTTTGGCTAGAGGACCCTGCCTGTAGTATGGTTCAGTGTCAAACACTGGGTCTTCTTGCTCGCTCTCTATGATCATGTTGTGCAAGATGACACATCAAGTCATAATCTCCCACATTTGATCTTTCGACCAGGTCTGAGCGGGGTACCAGACAACAGCAAACTGAGAATGGAGCACACCAAATACCCGCTCGACATCCTTCCTGCAAGCCTCCTAAGCCTTCACAAACCAGGCATTCTTGCCTCCTAGCACAGGGTTTGAGATCGTCTTCACAAATGTCGACCATCTCGGATAGATGCCATCAGCTAGATAGTACCCCTTGTTGTAGTGCCGCCCATTGATCTCGAAGTTCACCGGAGGAGAATGACCTTCAACAAGCTTGGCAAAGACAGAAGAGCACTGCAGCACGTTGATGTCATTGTGAGTTCCTGGCATACCAAAGAAGGACTGCCAAATCCAGAGGTCCTGTGTGGCCACCACCTCAAGTACCACACTGCAGCCGCCTTTGGCGCCGTTGTACATCCCCTGCCAAGAAAATGGGCAATTCTTCCACTTCCAATGCACACACTCGATGCTTCCAAGCATCCCAAGAAATCCTCTTGCTGCATTCTGTGCTAGGATCCGAGCAGTGTCTTCTGCATTGGGTGTTCTCAAGTATTGTTGTCCAAACACTGCCACCACTGCCCGGCAGAACTTGTAGAAACACTCTATGCTGGTGGACTCGGCCATGCGCCCATAGTCGTCGAGTGAATCACTGGGAGATCTGTATGCAAGCATCCTCATCATTATCGTGCACTTCTGGATGGAGGTGAATCCAAGGGCGCCGGTGCAATCCATCTTGCACTTGAAGTAGTTGTCAAACTCCCGGATGGAATTCACAATTCTAAGGAAGAGCTTTCGGCTCATCCGATAACGGCGCCGAAATGTTTTCTCACCGTGAAGTGGAGCATCGGCCAAGTAGTCGGAGTAGAGCATGCAGTAGCCTTTGAGACGATGCCGGTTCTTTGCTTTCACCCGCCCCGGCACCGAGCCACCTTGCCGCGGCTTTTCATTGCTCGCCGACAGCTGGGTGAGGGCGGCGAGCACCATGAGATGCTCTTCTTCCTGGACGTCGGCCTCGGCTTCCTCCTCCAGCAGCGCGGTGAGCGCTTCCTCGTCATCCGAGTCCATCGCCGAGGCAGGCAAATCGCTGAACACCTTGTGCCCGGTGTGCGTGTACCTGCCGCTAAACTGCCCCTCCGCAGCCGGAAACGGCGGTCGGAAAAGCCCAGCTGCTGTTGGAGGGGCTGCCGCGGCGAAGCTCTGCTATTTTTCCGGCGTGGAATGGCTATCTAGTGGTGAAAGGCGGCGGGCGGCACCGGGATATAGCTACTAGCGGTCGAGGGCGCGGGGGGTGGGAGGCGAGTCAGGGAAGAAAACCTTGACTTCTCCCCTGACGGCGTGGGCCAGCCATGCTTTTCCCTTACGCCGGAGCCCCCAACTGCCCCCCAGTGCGCCGGGTTTGGCCTGTGACCGCCGGGTCGAAAAAAGGGCCGAACTGGCATTTTCGGCGTCCTGGGGGCACGATTGGGGCGTTTTTTTGGCGCCGGCGCCGAAAAAGTGGCCTGGGGGGCTGTTGGGGGCGCGACTGGAGATGCTCTAAGCTTGGGGATGCCCATGGCACCCCCAAGATAATCTAAGGACACCTAAAAGCCAAACCTTGGTGATGCCCCGGAAGGCATCCCCTCTTTCGTCTACTTCTATCAGTAACTTTACTTGGAGCTATATTTTTATTCACCACATGATATGTGTTTTGCTTGGAGCGTCTTGTATGATTTGAGGCTTCGCTTTTTAGTTTACCACAATCATCTTTGCTTTACACAGCTTTTGAGAGAGACACACATGATTCGGAAATTATTAGAATACTCTATGTGCTTCACTTATATCTTTTGAGTTATATAGTTTTGCTCTAGTACTTCACTTATATCTTTTAGAGCACGGTGGTGGACTTGTTTTTATAGAAACTATTAAACTCTCATTCTTCACTTAGATTATTTTGAGAGTATTAAATAGCATGGTAATTTTCTTAAATAATCCTAATATGCTAGGCATTCAAGATTAGTAAAATTCTCTTATGAGTGTGTTGAATACTATGAGAAGTTTGATACTTGATAATGTTTTGAGACATGGAGATGGTGATATTAGAGTCATGCTAGTTGAGTAGTTGTGAATTTTAGAAATACTTGTGTTAAAGTTTGTGATTCCCATAGCATGCATGTATGGTGAACTGTTATGTGATGAAGTCGGAGCATGATTTATTTATTGATTGTCTTCCTTATGAGTGGCGGTCAGGGACGAGCAATGTTATTTTCCTACCAATCTATCCCCTAGGAGCATGCGCGTAATACTTTGCTTTGATAACTTGTAGATTTTTGCAATAAGTATATGAGTTCTTTATGACTAATGTTGAGTCCATGGATCATACGCACTCTCACCCTTCCACCATTGCTAGCCTCTCTAATACCGCGCACCTTTCGCCGGTATCATAAACCCACCATATATCTTCCTCAAAACAGCCACCATACCTACCTATCATGGCATTTCCATAGCCATTTTGAGATATATTGCCATGCAACTTTCCACCGTTCCATTTACTATGACACGCTCCATCATTGTCATATTGCTTTGCATGATCATGTAGTTGACATTGTATTTGTGGCAAAGCCACCTTTCATAATTCTTTCATACATGTCACTCATGAGTCATTGCATATCCCGGCACACCACCGGAGGCTTTCATATAGAGTCATATCTTGTTCTAAGTATCGAGTTGTAATTCTTGAGTTGTAAGAAAATAAAAGTGTGATGATCATCATTATTTGAGCATTGTCCCAAGTGAGGAAAGGATGATGGAGACTAGGATTCCCCCACAAGTCGGGATGAGACTCCGGACCAAAAATAAAATAAAATAAAGAGGCCAAAGAAGCCCAAATAAAAAAAAGAGGCCATAAAAAAGGAGAAGGCCCAAATAAAAAAATAAAAATAGAGAGAAAAAGAGAGAAGGGACAATGCTACTGTCCTTTTACCACACTTGTGCTTCAAAGTAGCACCATGATCTTCATGATAGAGAGTCTCCTATGATATCACTTTCATATACTAGTGGGAATTTTTCATTGTACAACTTGGCTTGCATATTCCAATGATGGGTTTCCTCAAAATGCCCTAGGTCTTCGTGAGCAAGCAAGTTGGATGCACACCCACTTAGTTTCTTTTTGAGCTTTCATATACTTATAGCTCTAGTGCATCCGTTGCATGGCAATCCCTACTCAATCACATTGATATCTATTGATGGGCATCTCCATAGCCCGTTGATATGCCTAGTTGATGTGAGACTATCTTCTCCCTTTTGTAGCATTCCACATCAAAAATTCTGTTTTTATCATTTACCTACTCGAGGACGAGCAGGAATTGAGCTTGGGGATGTTGATACGTCTCCAACGTATCTATAATTTTTTATTGTTCCATGCTATTATATTATCAACCTTGAATGTTTTATATGCATTTATATGCTATTTTATATGATTTTTGGGACTCACCTATTAACCTAGAACCCAATGCCAGTTTCTGTTTTTTCCTTGTTTTAGAGTATCACACAAAAGGAAAATCAAACGGAGTCCAATTGACCTGAAACTTCACGGAACTTATTTTTGGACCTGATTGACCTGAGAATGTCAAAAGTATGAAACAATTGCTTGGCTTGTCATCGGGGTTGTGCATGATTTAAATACTTTGTGTGGTGAAGATAGAGCATAGCCAGACTATATGATTTTGTAGGGATAACTTTCTTTGGCCATGTTATATTGAAGAGACATAATTGCTTAGTTAGTATGCTTGAAGTGTTATTATTTCTATGTCAATATTAAACTTTTGTCTTGAATCCTTCGGATCTGAATATTCATACCACAATTAAGAAGAATTACATTGAAATTATGCCAAGTAGCATTCCACATCAAAAATTCTGTTTTTATCATTTACCTACTCGAGGACGAGTAGGAATTAAGCTTGGGGATGCTTGATACGTCTCCAACATATCTATAATTTTTGATTGCTCCATGCTATATTATCTTCTGTTTTGGACATTATTGGGCTTTATTATTCACTTTTATGTTATTTTTGGGACTAACCTATTAACCGGATGCCCAACCCAGAATTGTTGTTTTTTTGCCTATTTTAGGGTTTCGAAGAAAAGGAATATCAAACGGAGTCCAAACGGAATAAAACCTTCGGGAATGTGATTTTTGGAACGAACAAGATCCAGGAGACTTGGACCCTACGTCAAGCAACCAACAGGGAGGCCACGAGGTAGGGGGCGTGCCTACCCCCCAGGTGCGCCCTCCACCCTCGTGGGCCCCCTGTTGCTCCACCGACGTACTTCTTCCTACTATATATACCTACGTACCCCCAAACGATCAGATATGGAGCCAAAACCCTAATTCCACCGCCGTAACTTTCGGTATCCACAAGATCCCATCTTGGGGCCTATTGCGGAGCTCCGCCGGAGGGGGCAACGATCACGGAGGGCTTCTAAATCAACACCATAGCCTCTCCGATGAAGTGTGAGTAGTTTACCTCAGACCTTCGGGTCCATAGTTGTTAGCTAGATGGCTTCTTCTCTCTTTTTGGATCTCAATACAAATTTCTCCCCCTCTCTTGCGGAGATCTATTCGATGTAATCTTCTTTTGCGGTGTGTTTGTTGAGACCGATGAATTGTGGGTTTATGATCAAGTTTATCTATGAACAATATTTGAATCTTCTCTGAATTCTTTTATGTATGATTGGTTATCTTTGCAAGTCTCTTCGAATTATCAGTTTGGTTTGGCCTACAAGATTGATCTTTCTTGCAACAGGAGAAGTGCTTAGCTTTGGGTTCAATCTTGTGGTGTCCTTTCCCAGTGACAGTAGGGGCAGCAAGGCACGTATTGTATTGTTGCCATCGAGGATAACAAGATGGGGTTTTCATCATATTGCATGAGTTTATCCCTCTACATCATGTCATATTGCTTAAAGAGTTACTCTGTTCTCTTGAACTTAATACTCTAGATGCATGCTGGATAGCGGTCGATGTGTGGAGTAATAGTAGTAGATGCAGGCATGAGTCGGACTACTTGTCTCAGACGTGATGCCTATATACATGATCATACCTAGATATTCTCATAACTATGCTCAATTCTGTCAATTGCTCAACAGTAATTTTCACCCACCATAAAATACTTATGCTCTTGAGAGAAGCCACTAGTGAAACCTATGGCCCCCAGGGTCTATCTTCATCATATTAATCTTCCAACACTTAGTTATTTCCTTTCCTTTAATTTTACTTTGCATCTTTATCATCAAAATACCAAAAATATTATCCTATCATATCTATCAGATCTCACTCTCGTAAGTGACTGTGTAGGGATTGACAACCCCTTATCGCGTTGGTTGCGAGGATTTATTTGTTTTGTGTAGGTACGAGGGACTGGCGCGTAGCCTCCTACTAGATTGATACCTTGGTTCTCAAAAACTGAGGGAAATACTTATGCTACTTTGCTGCACCACCCTTTCCACTTCAAGGGAAAACCAACGCAAGTGCTCAAGAGGTAGCAACTTGTGCTAGAAACTAGGACATATGGAGTACCCGGGATTTGCCGGAAGGGGTATGAATCAACATTCCGACCAAATATAGGCCCCCTTTTTCTCTTCATTATATCCTTTATTTACAATTGTTGAATAGGAAACATGTCTACCGACGCCGAAGTCGCGGGTGGTTCTACTCGCCTCGAAGACCCCCTCGAGGCAGCAAATCACTATTTCGATTACCTGGATGAATACTAGATCGGGTTGCATGGTGGTGGCAGTGGCATCAACCCCACCCCCGACACTGGCACAGACACCGACATCGACACCACCCCTGAGACTGGCAACGATGCTGCCATAGCCGGTAAAGAAATGAAGAAGAAGAGGACACGAAGACGAAACGAGCTTGGCATCAGACAAATTGTGGTCACGGAGATGCACCCCCAGAAGTTAGAGACAATGGTGCTGGAGGAAGCGTGCAAGTGCTGGGGCAATCAACTTGGATGCATCCTCAGGGAAACCGCCAACATCAACGACAATAGGTTGAGGCCCATACCACATATGGAGAACATGCTCCTAAAGAAGTTGCACAATAGGTACTTGTTCCCCGGCCGGAATGAAGAAAAATATAAAGATCTGTGGGAAGACATCGCCATGACAAAGATAAACGACTAGGCGATGGTGACATTCACCAAGGACTTGTGCGCCTGGAAAGTTCAGGTGAAAAAAGCAATTGCGAAGAATGAACCCTGGTCCAACATTCATGCTGATAATCCGTCAATAACGGAAGAGGACTTAGCAAAATTCAAGGAGAATTGCGGTAAAGAAAGTGTCAAGGAAAAGTCGGAG
Source organism: Triticum urartu (assembly GCF_056163025.1). Taxonomy (NCBI): domain Eukaryota; kingdom Viridiplantae; phylum Streptophyta; class Magnoliopsida; order Poales; family Poaceae; genus Triticum; species Triticum urartu. The sequence goes on along the minus strand of NC_141875.1, from coordinate 323,998,582 downwards.
AAAATGAAGGTGCTCCAGGCCAGGAAAACGCCTCCCCACCACCTTGGAAGTCGTGGTTACGAGGGGAAGAGGCATGTATGGGCCAAGGAGGATGCCGAACGTGAAAGTCACAGAAATCCAGACCCCTTGCCGGAGTTCACTGACCCGCTGGAGCATGACTGGATCAGGTCCCGGTACAAGTGGGACAAAGTCAAAAAGATCTTTTACACGGACCCGAACATGAGGGAGTTCATGAGACTTCTGGTAATTGTTAGACTACCACATTATCATATTATCTTCCAATCAATTCTACTGCATGTTTTCTCACATTAGTAAACCATCCACGTTCCTTTTGCAGAAAGAGCAGCACGGAAAGGCAGCCGAAAGCAACGAGTAATCATAGTCGCCGGCAAGGCCCAAGTGGGACACCCCATTCAACTGGGCCCTGAACATACTGAAAAAGGTCCTGGTGAACAAGCCGACATCCTATTGACATGTGCACAGCGTCGGAGATGGGACCTCATGGAAGACGTGCTACCACGAGGAGCCAGAGGAAAGAAGGAAGAGATGGTCGGTCGTCACTCAATAGAGCATCGATGAGAAGGTCGCGATTGCGATCAATAAGACCAAAGCTGAGACAAAAGAAGAGTTGCTCAGGGCCATCAATGCAGCGGTCATTGACGCGGTGGTCATCTTGATTCTGGCACTTTCCGATTTCACGAAGAACAATCCAAATGCACGACCAGAGGACTTTCCCATTCCCAGCTTTGTCGGGAGCAATTCGGCAAACACCACAGCACCAGCACTTGCTCAAGCAACCGCAACAGGTCCCGCTCCTGTTCATAGCAGCCCGACCTCCATCTCTTGCTTGCTTGGTGGGCCTTCATCGCTGGCTGAGCTCGACGTCCTCACAGTAATTACGCGTCATACCCTTTTCACCAGCATGTCTATAGTCTTCCGTTTCAGTTGCCTTTTGGATGTTTGACGTCACAAACATGTCTCCTTCGTAGGCCGACGATACCCCGTGTGCCCTACTCTACAACATCAAGGGCCAGAAGGTGGCCGTGGGAAAGGAAATGATCATGAAGCCAAAGGACCGTATGTTCCACAACCGAGAGATGCCCGATGGCGTCTTCTAGGTTAACGTGGCCAGTGTCTTAGCGGGCTTCGAGGATTTGCCTCCTCCGGTACCAGTCGATGATGACGAGACCCCTAAGATGATTGGCGCATGCAAGAGCTGGTTCTTGCCTTGGCCGAAGTCTCTTCTTCATCTCGAGGCACCTAGTATCACGCCAACGCTACCTTCTCAAGAAGGCATGAACACCACCCCACCTACCAAATTACATGCACCTGTCGTGGTGGGTGATAGCGGACTACGCGAGGGAGAGCCTCCATTAGTGCCAGATGATGTCGCCCCCGCTGTTAAAGAAGCAAATGTTGATGATGACATGGAGGTTGATGATGATGACCCAGACAAGTATTTGAATACCACCTATGATGATGGAGGATTGATGGCTCAGGACAACGAAGACTCAGGCTATGAGCATGGAGATGATGACTTGATGCTGCCTAATTTGCCGGAGCCAGAACATCCTAAGGCGGAATGCAAAAAGTCTCTCTTCAAGCGATCCTCGCAGGAGATGCCTCTAGATGTCGCCTATACCCAGCAACCCCCCGAGGCCCGTCCACTGATTAGCCCGACGACACTAGGGGTGGTGGTTAGGGAAGGTATGGTGGGCTCCCTACCACCACCCACCAAGAAGCAAAGGAGGAGACCAGACAAGAAAGGCCCTAAAGGCGCCAGAGCTGCTTCAAGCAGCCAGCCGCCTCTGAAGCCCCGGGTGGTAGACAGAATACCTGTCGAAGGTGCATAGCGCTTCCATGTCGCCGGCGAGCCGATCCTACCTGCCAAAGTGCTAGAGCACCTAGTGAACAATGATCTAAGGAGACTGCATGAAGATGTGCTGGCCAGAGTGAAAAGCCTTCAGATCACGAAAAATCCAGGATACCCGCTTTACGCGGCTCAGGTGCCGGGTGGGAAGTTGTATGTCAAGAGATGGCCCGCAAATAATTTCATCCTGCGATTTGACTACATCTACGACATGTTCCACATGACCAAACTGGATTTCCAGTTCATCCGCATGTATGTGCTACATCTGAACTACTTCATCAGGGTCGAGAACATACAATATATCTGCATCGCGGACCCGTTCTATATGCACGAGAGCTTCTTGGCAGTTTGCGAAGAGCACCGTGACTATGCGAGCAAGTACCTCGGTGACTTCATGATCGCTAATAAGGAAAAGGAAGCAATTCTCGTGCATTATCATCCCACGTAAGTCATCCGCACATATCCTTTCATAAGTGTTAATCATTCCTTTCCAAACATGGAGGCTAATTTGAGGTGTACTTAATTTGCACAGCGGGGGGGGGGGGGGGGGGGGGCGTCCTCATCGTTCTGTACCCGGAATACTCCCATGCTATGTACTCGGTCTCATCGAAGAACCTCGGGAAAAAGGATTACAAGCATATAAAGAGTGTTCTAGATAGTGCCCTGTTAACCTTCAGCCTGTCTGGTGGATATATCAAGGTGAAAAAGTACAGGGGCCGCGGGCTGGCTTTCGGTCATAAGACCGACTTCTGCTGCATCCAGCAACTGCACACTAGTATGGCTGATGGATTCTACCTCATGCATCACATGCTCGAGTACAGAAGGGATAATCAACGCCTTCTCATGTCACCTACTACCAACGATGTTGATATTGTCAGCTGGGCCACAAGCATAGGAAATTCATCGGATCATCGAATCGGAGATGAGTTTTATCACGTACAGTGTGAATTCCCCAAGTGATCATGAAGCAGGTCCTCGAACCAACAGTGATGTTCTACCGTGGGCTAATCACGCCTGAAGTTGTCCGAGCACTGCTACTCACTCAGCGTGTGTACCTGAAGCCTTTCAAGAAGCTTGGGTGCTTCCTCCCTGACTATGAAGATTGGACCGCGACATGGAGGACTGATTTGTTGATGACAATGTGTCACTACTGTCTTTTTCTATGGCAAAACTTTGAACTTATGCACGGCGAAACTATGTGATGTAACTAATCCGTGGTCCTGAACTAGCGTAGATCGCTCTAGTTAATTAGTTTGGGTATGAGGAACTTTGTCATTCATGTTTACTATTGGTTGCTTGTATTTTGCTAATTATTCCACTTTGCTTTCTTAAGTACATTATGTTGCATATTATCATTCAATTCATCAACTCACGATGCAGGTACATAGATCAGAGATGGCGAAGGGCTACTACGCCGTGTACGTTGGGAGGGTTCCAGGAGTCTACGACCACTGTCCAACTGCTCCCAGGTGCACAGGTACCCGGGTGCTAGCCACAGTGAGTTCGACAGCAGAGCCAAAGCGGAAAGTAGTTACTTGAGGTGGACACTCCAACATGAGTAGGGGCGGGACCACTGGTACTACATAGTCGCGCTCTTGCTCATGTTGATCGCTCTTCTCTTCTACATCATTGTCGGTGGGAAACGAAACCTATGGGGTCTCTGGGATCCCTTCTACGGTTGGCGGGTGCGGGGTTGTGCAAAGACCGGGTCTGGCGGTCAGCACACAAATGGTTTACCCAGGTTCGGGCCGCGGAGATCACGTAAAACCCTAGTCCTGTTTTGATGTATATTGGAGTGTTCTTGTGTTCTTGAAGTAGCTACGGTGTCTCCCTAGTCGAAAAGAGCCGAATCCCCCTCCAGTACGCCTCGGGCCTCCTTTTAAAGACAAAAAGGGGTCGCCACAGTGGCACACGGGAGGTGGAAAGGTGTACAGGGGCTGAGTTTATCCCCTGGCATCGTTGGACAAACGCATTTAATGTGCTGTCAACGTGTCCCTCTTGCTTTATTGGGGATGGCAAAGAAGCTCGTCCCAGCTATCGCCGCCTCGCCTGGTTTCGACGCGCATCCAAGCTAACGAGGCGTTGTAGCGCCATGTTGGTTGGCTGCTGGGCTGGCGCGGTGGTGGAGCCTTCACGAAGATCTGCATGCCACCACGTAGGTGCTTGCTGAGTTGGCATAGAGGCCGCATGCTGCCACACAGATGCCAGCCCAGCTGGTCGAGCTGGCAGCTGTATGGGGAGCGGTGGTGGCGTTTTGGCAGACGCGGGCCTGGCCGCGGCCCCGCATGCGTCCTTGGCAAGGGTCTTGCCGAGGGCCCGACAAGGGTCTCGCTGCGGCACCATGGTCGTCCCCGGCAAGGATCTTGCCGGGGTCTCATGGATTTTCTTGGCAATGATCTCGCCAAGGATCATCATCTTCTAGCTCTCATCTGATCTTGTGTATCTATGATCTCTACAAAGATCTGCATGCCACCACAGAGGTGCCTCCCGAGCCTTGGTTCCAATATGGTTGATGGTGTTGGAACCCCTTGGGCTCAAGGGTGGCGCGCTCTGCTGGCGTCAGGCAAGTTGCCTCGGCAAGGATCTTGTCGAGGTTGCGGAAGCCACCCCGAAAAGGGTCTTGCCGGGGGAGTCCACCTCGCCCTCTTGTTCTCTTTGCATCTCTGGTCTTGGCGTTGCTTTCATCGTCTTGTGCTCTGGCTGCCCTCCTCTGCCCTGCTTAGTGTGGTCGTGGGCGCGACTCTGACTGCCCGTGCACAAGTAAAGGGGTGCAAAAGGAGAGCACCTTCTTTTTTACACCGACATGAGCCCCCGGGCCTGGGCCACACATAAGCGCGGTGCGTTGTTGGGCTAGGCCCAGAACGGTGCGCGGGCAGGTGGGGAAGATTTTTACCGCAGTAACTTCTCCGTCCACTGCGCTTCCCCATGAACCGCGTTGAACGTGAGGGGTCATGCATGACATGGGGCTCGTGCGTGGGGTGTTTTTCGCACGCATGCATCACATCGTGGTAAAGAGGCAGTTCACACCTTCCCCGTAAAAACGAGCAACCGCGGGCACGCTGCTCATTTACCCCATGTGCCTTCTCCAATCTCGGAACCGCCGTCCCCTTCTTCTTCTTCCTCAAGCCCTTGCTCTCACTCGCCGCCGCCGTGTTTTCCCTGCCCTTTCTCCTCCACCTTTCGCAACAGCCATGGCACCCAAAACCAGCAAAGGCAAAGGAGTGGCCAAGGATGCTTGGGGGACGGAGCCACCGGAGAGCGAATCGGTGGCGCAGCGGAGGCAGCTCACCTACTTTCCTGCGACGGTCGACGCGGTCCACCTCTGGGACAACTTCAATCCCCTTTGGGGGTGCAAGATGAGGGGAGAGTCGACGGGGCATCCGACCATGCGTGTCATCCCCGCCGATTGCGCCAAGGCCGCCCCAAATCGGTACCCATTCTTTGTCGGCTACTTTTCCTGCGGCCTCTGCCCCCCTTTCTCTGATTTCTTCAATGACACATGCACACCTACGGCTTCCACCTTCTGGATTTCACTCCAAATGTCATGGCGTGCATGGATCTTTTTGCCCATCTCTGTGAGGGATTCGCCGGAGTGCTTCCCAGCATGACACTCTTCCGCCACTACTTTTATCCTCATATCCAGAAGGGAGGTGCCATCTCCGGTTGTGTCACTTGGATCCCAAGTCCCCTTGAGAAGGGGACATATCTGGAGGGCGCTCAGAAGGAGAGGTGGGAGGAGTGGCGAAGATGGTGTTGCTGGATTGAGGAGGAGGACCCACAGGAATTTTGCCATGTTCGCCAGAAGCCGCCGGTTCGCAGAGATGACTGGGGCGACATCGACGCCCAGGACGGGAGGCTCACAGTCGCCACCACCAGGATAAACCGCCTCGCAGCTGCCGAGCACACCCTAGAGATGATTGGGGCAGATTTCATCCGTCGCCGAATCGCTCCACTGCACAACAAGGGGAGGCCGGCTTGGCTTTTTAGCAATGCGGCTGGTATCATGAGACTTCACCCCGGCCTGAACCACAACTTCACGGTGATGAGGCACACCGATTTCTGCCAACGGCAATTTCAGCTCGACATGAGTCGCGACGGCAGGGCCGAGAGGGCTGGCAAGGTCGCCATGGGGCCCTTGTTCGGGTTGCCGGCGGGGGTGGTCCCGCCGAGCAACAACTCTCGCCAAACCGACATCATCGCCATGATGCAGGACTTCAATGCGCACGTCCTTGGCCCGAATTGGGCCAAGCCGTAGGAGGATCAGGTGCATGAGTTCTTCGACACCTTGGTGGAGAAGTACGGTCGCGAGGAGTCGCTACTCATCCAGGACACCACCCAGGCGGAGCTGGACTACATTGCCGCCAGGGCAGCGAAGGCGGAGCTCGCCAAGGAGGCCAGCAGCGCTGGCGGCGTGGAGGACAAGTCCACGGCAGCCACGGAGGAGAAGGAGCTCGCCCAGTGGGCGGAATCCATTGGGGAGGCTAGCAGCACCGGCACTGGGGCCCCTCTCATCGAATATGACATCGATGAGTCCTCCGGGAAGGAGGCCAAGGCTGTCCAGCCCCCGGCCACGGGGAGAGGGCGTGTCCTGCGGCGGGCCGTCTCTGGAGAGCCGGTCAGCCCCGGCAGGACCGCACAACTACAACAACCTCCAGAGGCATCCATGCGTCAGACGATGGCCGCCGCGGCGGGGAAGGCGGTGAAGGTTGCGGTGGTGAAGAAGAGAGCGGCTGCCCCTTCTCCGTCCAAGCGTCCCCCAACTCCACCTGCTTCCCCTCCTCCCGCAGGTGATGACACGGAGGTCTTCTTCTACCTCGGGTCTCTTAGCCCGAGGAGGAAGAGGAAGGCCCCGAAAGAAGAGGCGGAGGATGAGTAAGTGTCTCGTCTTTTGTTATCTCCGTCCCCTCGGACCGTGCCACTTTCCTTGATTTGTCTTCATTTTTGCAGGGATAGGGAGACGCTGACCCAAAGGGTTGCGAAGAGGGCCAAGGCTTCGGCGGACGGCCAGCCCCCGGCGGGCACCTCGAGTACGCCGCTGGTGGTGGTGGAGAGCAGCCCCCGGCGTAGCCCCCAGCGTGTGTTCATCACTTGCTCCCCATCGATGTGTTCTGGGGCACGATTTCTTGGTGCTGACCTTGCCGTGGTTGCAGGAGGAGAACGGTAGCAGGAGGAGCCACTGAGGGCCACCCTCAACACGCCGCCCCCATCGACCACACCGCCCCGAGGGGCATCCTCGGCAAGGGCGCCAAGCACCGAGCCCATGCGAACGGAGGAGGAGGAGGTGAACCCGGGCACCGGCGGCTCCGTCCTGGCACGGAATGTCAGTGGGGAGGGGGGCACTTCATCCCTGCTTGGCACGGGTGAGTTGTTTGCCTCCTGTTCCCGCTCGTTCTGCTTCTTCCAAATTTTGATCTTGGCTTTGCCTCATTCTCCTTCTCGGTGCCCAGATCCTTCCTCGGCGGACCGGGAGACGTGGACACCGTCATCAGAGAGGTTGCCAGAGAGGCCGCGGCCAAGGCCGACAAGATCGCCGCTGAGGAGGCCGCCAAGGACGTTGCTAAGGGGACGTATTTTATCGCTCTCCGGTAAAAAATGAAAATTAATTTCGTGAGCGTAAAACTTTTTGTTTTTTCAGCAAGATCAAACAACTATCACCCAAGAAGATCCTAAAGGCTTTACTTGGCACAAACACTAATTAGAACATAAAAAACACAATCATAACAGTAGAGTAATTGTGCTAAGAGACAAAAATAGGAATCAAAAAGCAAAAATAAAATTTATTCATTGGGTTGCCTCCCAAGAAGCACTATAGTTTTACGCCCTGAGCTAGGCATAAAGTAGGGATCTAAGTGTTGTCATCTTTGGTTCGAGATCCATAAGATGCCCTCATGATTGATTCATAAGGTGGCTTAATTATAGTTCTAGGAAAGTGTTCCATACCCTTCCTCAAATGAAATTCGAGCTTAATATTGCCTTCTTTCATATCAATCACGACACCGATAGTGCGTAAAAACAGTCTACCAAGAATAATTGGATAAGACAGATTGCAATCAATATCAAGAACAATAAAATCTATGGGCACATAATTCCTATTTTCAAGAATAAGAACATCATTAATTCTTCCCATAGGCTATTTAATAGTAGAATCCGCCAAGTGCAAATTCAAAGAACACTCTTCAAGACAAGTAAGACCAAGCACATCACATAAAGATTTCGGAATTGCAGAAACACTAGCACCCAAGTCACACAAAGCAAAACACTCATAATTTTTAATCCTGACTTTGATAGTAGGTTCCCATTCCTCATGCAATTTTCTAGGAATTGAGACTTCCAATTCCAATTTTTCTTCAAGAGCTTTCATCATAACATCAACAATATGTTTAGTAAAAGCTTTATTTTGTTCAGAAGCATGGGGTGAATTTATCATGGATTGTTACAAAGAAATACAATCAATCAAAGAGCAAATATCATAATTAAAGTCTTTGTAATCCAAAAGAGTGGGTACATCACTAGCTAAAGTTTTGACCTCTCCAAACCCACTTTCATCAATTTTCTCAACAAGATCTTCACCCTCTGAAATATTGGGATGCCTTCTACCTAAAGTTGACTCTTCTCCAGTCCCCTTTTCATAAATATTAACTTTACTAAACAAGGAATCAATATAAGAAACACCAATCATTTTAAGATCTTCATCACTTTTGCTAAAGAAAACACTAGAAAATGCTAATTCTAAAAATTCTCTTTTAGCTCTAAGCATAGCAGTTCTTTTCTTACTTTCATCCATAGAAACATAAAGAGATTTAATTAATTCATCAACCTTAGGCACAAAAAAATTCATCTTGGAATTTTCCACATCATGAGCAATTCTATCAACACTTCTAGACAAATCATCAATCTTACTCAACTTATTCTTCTATGGAAGTGTTGAAGACTTTTTGTGTATTGATAAATTCTTTAATATTATTCTCAAGATCAGAGGTGTTCCTATTATTATTATAAGATTGATTTCCATAGGAATTACCATAATTATTAGAGGAATTACTAGGAAAAGGCCCAGGATTAAAATTACCTCTATAAGCATTGTTGTTGAAATTATTTCAAGAGATAAAATTCACATCTATGGCATCACTATTTTGCTCAATCAAAGTAGACCAAGGCATATCATTAAGATAAAATAGGAGCACTTCTACTAGCAACCAATTTCACAAGAGTATCAACTTTTTCACTCAAAGAAGAAATTTCTTCAACCGAATTAACTTTTTTTACTAGTAGGAGCTCTTTCAGTATGCCATTGCAAATAATTTGCCATAATATTATCAAGAAATTTGGTGGATTCACCCAAAGTAATTTCCATAAAAGTACCACCCACGGCAGAATCTAGAAGATTATGAGAAACAAAATTCAACCCCGCGTAAAAAAATTGTATGATCATCCAAAGATTTAACCCATGAGTTGGGCAATTCCTTAGCATCATTTTCATCCTTTCCCAAGATTGTGCAACATGCTCATGTTAAAGTTGCTTGAAATTCATGATCTGGGTTCTAAGGGAAATAATTTTTGCGGGAGGAAAATACTTAGTGATAAAAGCATCTTTGCACTTATTCCAAGAATCGATACTATTGCGAGGCAAAGAAGAGAACCAATTTTTTGCGAATCATGAAAAGAAAACAGAAATAATTTCATCTTGACCACATCATTGTCCACATCTTTTTTCTTTTGCATATCGCATAATTAAACAAAGGTATTAAGATGGGACGTGGCATCCTCATTAGGACTACCGAAAAATCGGTCTTTCATAACAAGATTCAACAAAGCAGTATTAATATCACAAGACTCCGCACTAGCGGCGGGAGGAGCAATCAGACTGCCAATAAAATCATTGTTGTTGGTATTTGTGAAATCACATAACTTGGTGTTCTCTCGAGTCATGATAACTGCACAACCAGATTTCACTCAGAAATATATTGGGCAAGAAAACGGTGAACGGAAAAAGAGAGGCGAATAAAATGGCAAATTTTTGTGAAGTGGGGGAGAGGAAAATGAGAGGCAAATGGCAAATAATGTAAATTGCAAGGAGATGAGATTTGTGATTAGGAACCTGGTATATGTTGAAGATCCTCCTTCGAAACGGCGCCAGAAATTCCTATTGATGTCGCTTGAAGCTACGTCGGTATTTCCACAAAGAGGAAGGGATGATGCAGCACAACAGCGGTAGATATTTCCCTTGGATATGAAACCAAGGTTATCGAACCAGTAGGAGAACCACGCAACACAACGTAAACAGCTCCTGCACACAGATAACAAATCCTCGTAACCCGACGTGTTAAAGGGGTTGTCAATCCCTTTCGGGGTATGGTGCCTCAAGATAGGCAAATGGACGTGAGATAAAATTGTAGTAGATTGATAGATCGAACGCCAAATAAAATAAATAAGGAAAAAATGCAGCAAGGTATTTTTGGGTTTTTGGTATTTTTTGTTTAGTAGGTATTTTTGGTTTTTGGTTTAGTAGGTATTTTTGGGATTTGGGTTTTGGGTTTTTGGTTTAGTAGGTATTTTTGCTTTTGCAGCAAGGTATTTTTGGGTTTTTGGTTTTTGGTATTTTTGAGATAAAATTGTAGTAGATTGATAGATCGAACGCCAAATAAAATAAAAGAAAATAAAAAGTAGATCGGAAAGGCAAATATATGAGAAAGAAGACTCGGGGGCCTTAGGTTTCACTAGTGGCTTCTCTCGAGAAAAAGAGCAAACGGTGGATAAACAAATTACTGTTGGGAAATTGATAGAACCTCAAATAATTATGATGATATCCAGGCAATGATCGTTATATAGGCATTACATCCAAGATTAGTAGACCGACTCCTGCCTGCATCTACTACTATTACTCCACAGATCGACCGCTATCCAGCATGCATCTAGTGTATTAAGTTCATGAAGAAATGGAGTAATGCAATAAGAACGATGACATGATGTAGACAAGATCTATCTATGTAGAGATAGACCCCATCATTTTATCCTTAGTAGCAACGATACATACGTGTCGTTTCCCTTTCTGTCACTGGGATCAAGCACCGTAAGATCGAACCCACTACAAAGCACCTCTTGGGAATTGCAGCATAAATAGATCAAGTTGGCCAAAGAAAACCCAAATATCGGAGAAGAAATATGAGGCTATAAGAGATCATGCATAAAAGAGAACAAAGAAACTCAAATACTTTCATGGATATAAAAAGATAGATCTGATCATAAAATCAAAGTTCATCGATCCCAACAAACACACTACAAAAGAGTTACATCATATGGATCTCAAAGAGACCATTGTATTGAAAATTAAGAGAGAGAGAGAGAGATGAAGCCATCTAGCTACTAACTACGAACCCGAAGGTCTACAAAGAACTACTCACGCATCATCGGAGAGGCACCAATGGAGGTGGTGAACCCCATCCGAGATGGTGTCTAGATTGGATCCGGTGGTTCTGGACTCTACGGCGGCTGGATGAATATTTCTTCGACTCCCCTAGGGTTCTGGGATTTTTGGCATATTTGTAGAGCAAAGAGGCGGTCCGGGGGGGCCCGAGGTGCGCACAACCCACCAGGGCGCGCATGGGCCTCCTAGCGCGTCCTGGTGGGTTGTGCCCCCTTGGGGCACCCCCCAGGCGCAACCAGGGCCTGTTGTGTTCCTTTTGGCCCATAAAAATTCTTTGTAAAGTTTCGTGGCATTTGGACTCCGTCTGATATTGATTTTTTGCGATGCAAAAACATGGAAAAACAAGAACTGGCCCTTGCCACTATGTTAATAGGTTAGTACCAAAAAATTATATAAAATGATTATAAAACATACATGATTGATAATATAACAACATGGAACAATCAAAAATTATAGATACATTGGAGACGTATCAGCGACCAGCCCGTCAATGCTACGGGGATGGTCATTGGTGCGGGCACGGGGATGGGAGATAGGACGGGCGCACGGCCAGCAACTGCTGCCACCAGCTTATTCAGGGCCATTCCCATGAGGCCCCATTCCTCCTTATTTTCTATCTACTCCGGCTCGGAGTCGACTTCACCAAACTAGAAGACAAGTGGCAAATGATCCTTTTGTGCAATGGCGTTGTTGGAGGTCTGTGGGAGGGAGGGGAACAGGAGGCAAATAGTAAGGCCGCCCATATTTAACAGCGGCTCGGGCGCCATTTAATGGAGAGGATGCGAGTAAGGCATGCGGCCATGGAAGTCAAAGGGCTCGCTTCCCAGTGAGCCTGCGCAGTGTACCGCTCAGACGCTTCCTGCTGAGCCTACATAGTGGAGGACAGCTTGCACGCCTCTCGGTCATCCTGTGCACCGGACTGCGCTCGCACGCCTCCCGTTAAGTCAAGCAGGTGTCCGCACAGTACCTCCCATAGCCATTAAAAGGGAGACATGTGGAGTCACATGAATTGTTAACATAACGCACATGATTTAAATTATACAAATGTTTGAGATGTTAAAATGGAAACTATTTGTTTCAAAATGCCTTTGTTGGCTGTTATTCCAGTGCGCCTTCTCTCAAAATGGACACAAAAAATACCACAGCATGTCGGGTGCCATTCCATGATAGCATGCAAAGTTTCATGAATTTCAGACAAGTTTTGGATTTAATAGAATTTAAAACAAAGTATCTCAATGTTTTGCTAGCAATCAACAGTGCCCTAGTGTTTGCAATTCATTCCCATTTCTTGCATGGGACCTAAGCATGCACCCAAGGACACACATTTGATATGTCAATCCATTTTTCTGCAGTGGAGCATGTGCATGTAGTCCAAATTTGAATTATGCACATAAAATGCCTAGAAAACCAAGTTAATGTATAAAAATGTCCAAGTGAACCCCAAAAAATCCCAAAAATTGATACAACACTCCTGTTGTTCCATGTTGACACTAGAAAAAAATTGAAAGCAAGAAGAGGCAATGGATATTGTTTCGTCCCCAAAGGTGGCACGTTCCCTACCGAAACCATCAGGCTTGTTGTGAGAAGCTCTGGTTTGCGAGAAGCTTATACCCAAACCTGCCCCAAAAGGGACAAAAAATTTACCACAACATGTTGAAGCCGCTCCATGATAGCATGTCAAGTTTCATGAACTTCACACGAGTTTTGGATTAACTAGAAGTTAAAAACCATATATGTCAATATTTGCGACCGAGCGACAGTGGCAAGGTGTTTGACATTCATTCCCATTTCTTGCATGGGACCTAAGCATGCAACCAAGGACACATATTTGTTTTTTCAACCAATTTACATGCACTAGAGCATGTGTCTGCAGTTCAAATTTTAATTATGCACATAAATGCATAAAAAACTCAGTTAATGTATAAAAATATCCAAACGAACCCGAAAAATTCCTAAATTTAACACATCACTCATGTTTTTCTATGTCGACACTAGAAAAAAATTGAAATCAAGAAGAGGCAACGGATATCGTTTCGTCTAGAAAGGTGAAACGTTCCCTACCGTAACCATGAGGCTTGTTGTGAGAATCTCTGGTTTGTGAGAAGCTTATACCCCAACCTGCCCCAAATGGGACAATATTTTACGATGGCAGGTTGATGCCATTCCAAGCTAGCATGTCATGTTTCATAAATTTCAGACGCGTTTTTCATTTACTAGAATTTAAAAACCATGTATCTCAATGTTAGAAGTTGAGCGACAGTGGCAAGGTGATTGACATTCATTCTCATTTCTTGCATGGGACTTAAGCATGCAACCAAGGACACACATTTCAATTTTGAACCCATTTATATGCACTGCAGTATGTGCATGTAGTTCAAATTTGAATTATGCACATAAATGCTTCAAAAACTATGTTAATGTATAAAAATGTCCAAGTGAACCCCAAAAAATCCCAAAAATTGACACAACACTCCTGTTGTTCTATGTTAACACGAGAAAAAAATTGAAAGTAAGAAAAGGCAACGAATATTGTTTCGCCCCCCAGGTGGCACATTCCCTACTAAAACCATCAGGCTTGTTGTAAGAAGCTCTGGTTTGCAAGAAGCTTATACCCAAAGCTGCCCCAAATGGGACAATATTTTTAACATGGATTTTATATGAGTTTTCAATTTACTAGAATTTTAGAACCATGTATCTCAATGTTAGCGGTCGAGCGACAGTGTCAAGGTGTTTGACATTCATTCTCATTTCTTGGATGTGACCTAAGCTTGCAACCAAGGACACACATTTGATTTTCAACCCGTTTTTATGCACTGGAGCATGCATGTAGTTCAATTTTGAGTTATGCACATAAATGCCTAGAAAACTCAGTTAAAGTATAAAAATGTCCAAACGATCCCCAAAAAATTCCAAAATTTAACACGACACTCCTATTGTCCTATGTTGACACCAGAAAAAAATTGAAAGCAAGAAGAGGCGACGAATATCATTTTTCCACAAAGGTTACATGTTTCCCTAACAGAACCATGTGGCTTCTTGTGAGAAGCTGATGCGGATTGAACTACAACTATGGTAATTTGAACCACAAAATTTGAACTAAAACCACGACGAGTAATTTGGAACGGAGGGAGTACATCTATATTTTCCCAAAAATGAAGGGATGATGCAGCACAACTATGGTAGGTATTTCCCTCAGTGATGAGACCAAGGTTATCAAACCAGTAGGAGAACCACGCAACACCACGTAAACGGCTCCTGCACACAAAGAACAAATACTTGCAACCCGACGTAAGAGAGGGGTTGTCAATCCCTCACGGATAAAAAGATAGGTAAAATTGTAGTAGATTCAATAAATAGATCTCACGGGAATGCGAGATAAAATAAATAATAATAAATTGCAGCAAGGTATTTTTGTATTTTTAGATTAATAGATCTGAAATTAAAAGCAAATAAAAATAGATCGCGAAGGCAAATATAATAAAGAAGAGACCCGGGGGCCATAGATTTCACAAGTGGCTTCTCTCGAGAAAAATAGCATATGGTGGGTAAACAAATTACTGTTGGGCAATTGATAGAACTTCAAATAATCATGACGATATCCAGGCAATGATCATTATATAGGCATCACATCCAAGATTAGTAGACCGACTCCTGCCTGCATCTACTACTATTACTCCACACATCGACCGCTATCCAGCATGCATCTACTGTATTAAGTTCATGGAGAAACAGAGTAATGCAATAAGAATGATGACATGATGTAAACAAGATCTATTTATGTAGAAATAGACCTCATCTTGTTCTCATTAATAGCAACGATACATACGTGTCGGTTCCCCTTCTATCACTGGGATCAAGCACCATATGATCGAACCCATCACAAAGCACCTCTTCCCATGGCAAGAAAAATCGATCTAGTCAGCCTAACTAAACCAAAGATTCGAAGAAGAAAGACGAGGCTATAAGTAATCATGCATATAAGATATCAAAAGACTCAAATAACTTTCATGGATAAAAACATAGATCTGATCATAAACTCAAAGTTCATCGGATCCCAACAAACACACCGCAAAAAGAGTTACATCAAATAGATCTCCAAGAGACCATTGTATTAAGAATAAAAAGAGAGAGATGAAGCCATCTAGCTACTAACTACGGACCCGTAGGTCTACAATGAACTACTCATGCATCATTGAAGAGGCACCAATAAGGATGATGAACCCCTCTGTGATGGTGTTTAGATTGGATCTTTGGTTTCTGGAACTTGCGGTGGCTGGAATTGATTTTCGTCGACTCCCCTAGGGTTTCTAGATTATTCGGGTATTTACAGAGCAAAGAGACGGTGCGGGAGACCGCCGAGGTGGGCACAACACAGCTGGGAGGTTGTGCTCCCCTTGGAGCCCCCCTCTGGTACTTCTTTGGCCCAACAGTTGTCTTCTGGTCCAGAAAAAATGTCCAAAAAGTTTTGCTGTGTTTGGACTCCGTTTGGTATTGATTTTCTGCGAAGTAAAAAACAAGCATAAAACAACTATGTCAATAGGTTAGTCTCAAAAAATGATATAAAGTTGCTACAAAATGGTTATAAAACATCCAAGAATGATAGTATAACATCATGGAACAATCAAAAATTATAGATATGTTGGAGACGTATCAGCATCCCCAAGCTTTATTCCTGCTCGTCCTCGAGTAGGTAAATGATATAAATAGAATTTTTGATGTGGAATGTTGCCTAGCATGTTCATCACATATTCTTTTCTTTGTAGCAGGGACATTTGGACTTTTATATGATTCAAAGCAATAGTCTAGTTTTGACATGAAGACTTCAATACTCAAGCACATCAACAAGCAACCATGTATTTCAAAATATCAATACTAAAGCAAGTTATCCCTAGCCCATTATGCTTAATCATTGATCCATTCATGAAACACACTCGCATATTAGCTACACCCAATGCTCAACTACAATCATAGTGTAGTTCCTAATACTTTCAATGCTAGATATATCATAGGCGGTTCCCAAAGAGAAAATAAAGTTTATTCCTTTCTCCACCATACTTTCAATTTCCATGGCTAACCGTATCCATGGGTGCCTTCCATACCAACACTTTCCACAAAATTTAATATTTGACAACCTAAAGTAAATTCATTTTTCATTTCGGGACTAGGCATCCCTAATACCATTGTTGCAATGACAAGTGAATAAACACTCATCTTGAGAATAACACATCTAGCATGGAAATATATCAGCCACCCCCTACTGTTTCATGAGCGATACGAGCACACAAAAGAGAAATTTATTTTGAAAATTAGAGATGGCACATACAAATTTTCTTATAATGGCAAAAGAATACCGCATATAGGTAGGTATAGTGGACTCATATGGCAAAACTGGTTTAAAGGGTTTTGGGTGCACAAGTAATGATCATACTTAGTGAAAATGAAGGCTAGCAAAAGATTGAGAAGCATCCAGCCAAGAAACGAAAAATCTCATAAGTGAGCATTAAGCATAACTAACACCGAATAGTGCACCACAAGTAGGATGTAATTTCATTGCATAACTATTGAATTTTGTGCTTGCATAGGGAATCACAAACCTTAACACCAATATTCTTACTAAAGCATTATTACTCATTAACATGAGTCACATATTATATCATCATATCACAAAACTATTACAAGGAATCAAGTTTATTGTTTCCAATGATCTTCATGAAAGTTTTTATTATATCCCTCTTGAATATCTATCACTTTGGGAGTAATTTCATATGTTGCATTCGATAGATCAAACAAATCTAAGTGAAGAACATGAGCATACAAATTTCTTCTCTCAAAATAATTTAAGTGAAGCATGAGAGAATTTCCTAAAAAAATACTAACTCTCAAATAAATATAAGTGAAGCATGGGAGCATTTTTCAAAAATACTAAAGCACACCGTGCTCAAAAAGATATAAGTGAAGCACTAGCTCAATTCCATAGCTCATAAAGATTTAAGTGAAGCATAGAGAGTAGTTTTAACTAGTCATAGCATAATTTTGGCTCTCTCAAATAGGTGTGTCCAGCAAGGATTCATGACTAAAAATAAAAAGAAAATCAAGCAAAGACTCATATCATACAAGACAGTGCAAGCAAAACTCATGATATATGTCACAAATAAAGATATAGCTCCAAGTAAAATATCGATGGTCGTTAGAAGAAAGAGGGGATGCCACTCGGGCATCCCCAAGCTTAGTTGCTTGCTTATCTTTAGATAATATCTTGGGATGCGATAACCCACAAGTATAGGGGATCGCAACAGTTTTCGAGGGTAGAGTATTCAACCCAAATTTATTGATTCGACACAAGGGGAGCCAAAGAATATTCTCAAGTATTAGCAGCTGAGTTGTCAATTCAACCACACCTAGAAACTGAATATCTGCAACAAAGTTTTTAGTAGCAAAGTAATATGATAGTGGTGGTAGCGGTAGCAAAAGGTAATGATAGCAAAAGTAATGTTTTTGGTATTTTGTAGTGATGATAACAATAGCAATGGAAAACTAAATAAGCGAAGAACAATATATGGAAAGCTCATAGGCAATGGATTGGTGATAGAGAATTATGCCGGATGCGGTTTATCATGTAACAGTCATAACCTAGGGTGACACAGAACTAGCTCCAATTCATCAATGTAATGTAGGCATGTATTCCCAATATAGTCATACATGCTTATGGAAAAGAACTTGCATGACATCTTTTGTCCTAAGCTCCCGTGGCAGCGGGTTCCTAGCGGAAACTAAGGGATATTAAGGCCTCCTTTTAATAGAGTACCGGACCAAATCATTAACACATAGTGAATACGTGAACTCCTCAAACTACGGTCATCACTGGTAAGTATCCTGATTATTGTCACTTCGGGGTTAAGGGATCATAACACATAATAGGTGACTATAGACTTGCAAGATAGGATCAAGAACTCTCATATATTGAAGAAAACATAATAGGTTCAGATCTGATATCATGGCACTCGGGCCCTAGTGACAAGCATTAAACATAGCAAAGTCATAGCAACATCAATCTCATAACATAGTGGATACTAGGGATCGAACCCTAACAAAACTAACTCGATTACATGATAAATCTCATCCAACCCATCACCGTCCAGCAAGCCTCCGATGGAATTACTCACGCACGGCGGTGAGCATCATAAAAATGGTGATGGAGGAAGGTTGATGATAACGATGGCGACAGATTCCCCTCTTCGGAGCCCCGAACGGACTCCAGATCAGCCCTCCCGAGAGGTTTTAGGGCTTGGCGGCGGGTCCGTATCGTAAAACGCGATGAATCCTTCTCCCTGATTTTTTTCTCCCTGAAAGCAAATATATAGAGTTAGAGTTGAGGTCGGAGGAGCTCCAGGGGGCCCACGAGGTAGGGGGCGCGCCCTGGGGTGGGGGGGGGGGGCAGGCGCGCCCCCACCCTCGTGGCTAGGGTGTGGGCCCCCTGGTCTTCATCTTTTGCAAGGATTTTTTATTATTTCCAAAAAGACGTTCCGTGAAGTTTCAGGTCATTTCGAGAACTTTTGTTTCTGCACATAAATAACACCATGGTAATTCTGCTGAAAACAGCGTCAGTCCGGGTTAGTTCTATTCAATTCATGCAAGTTAGAGTCCAAAACAAGGGCAAAAGTGTTTGGAAAAGTAGATATGACGGAGACGTATCAACTCCCCCAAGCTTAAACATTTTCTTGTCCTCAAGCAATTAAGTTGACAAACTGAAAGTGATAAAGAAAAACTTTTACAAACTCTATTTGCTCTTGTTGTTATAAATATGTAAAGCCGGCATTCAAGTTTTCAGCAAAGATTATGAACTAACCATATTCACAATAATGCTTAGGTCTCATGTTTACTCATATCAATGGCATAATCAACTAGCGAGCAATAATAATAAATCTTGGATGACAACACTTTCTCAAAACAATCATAATATGATATAATAAGATGGTATCTCGCTAGCCCTTTCTGAGACCGCAAAACATAAATGCAGAGCACCTTTAAAGATCAAGGACTGACTAGACATTGTAATTCATGGTAAAAGAGATACAGTTAAGTCATACTCAATGTAAACTAACAGTAATGAATGCAAATGACAGCGGTGCTCTCCAACTGGTTCTTTTTAATAAGAGGATGATGACTCAACATAAAAGTATATAGATAGGCCCTTCGTAGAGGGAAGCAAGGATTTGTAGAGGTGCCAGAGCTCGGTTTTGAAATAGAGGTGAATAATATTTTGAGCGGTATACTTTCATTGCCAACATAACAACCAAGAGATGGCGATATCTTCCATGCTACACACATTATAGGCGGTTCCCAAATAGAATGGTAAAGTTTATACTCCCCCTCCACCAACAAGCATCAATCCATGGCTTGCTCGAAAAAACAAGTGCCTCCAACTAACAAGAGTCCCAGGGGGAGTTTTGTTTGCAATTATTTTGATTTAGTTTGCACAAAGCATGGGACTAGGCATCCCGGTGACCAGCCATTTTCTCGTGCGCGAGGAGCAGAGTCCACTCCTCTTGAGAATAACCCGCTTAACATGGAAGATACAGACAGCCCTAGTTGAGACATGATCTATTCGAGCATACAAAACAAGATATTTATTTGAAGGTTTAGAGTTTGGCACATACAAATTTACTTGGAACGGCAGGTAGATACCGTATATAGGTAGGTATGGTGGACTCATATGGAATAACTTTGGGGTTTATGGGATTGGATGCACAAGCAATATTCCTGCTTAGTACAAGTGAAGGCTCGCAAAAGACTGGAAGCGACCAGCTAGAGAGCGACAACAGTCGTAAACATGCATTAAAATTAATCAACACCAAATGCAGACATGATTAGGATATAATTCACCATGAACATAAATATCGTAGAGGCTATGTTGATTTTCTTTCAACTACATGCGTGAACATGTGCCAAGTCAAGCCACTCGAATCATTCAAAATAGGATACCACCCTATCATACCACATCACAACCATTTTAATAGCATGTTGGCACGCAAGGTAAACCATTATAAGCTCCTAGCTAATTAAGCATGGCACAAGAAAATATGTTCTCTAGTTGTCATTGCAAACATGTTTATTCATAATAGGCTGAATCAGGAACGATGAACTAATCATATTTACAAAAACAAGAGAAGTCGAGTTCATACCAGCTTTTCCAATCTCAATCAGTCCATCATATATCGTCATAATTTCCTTTCACTTGCACGACCGAACGATGTGAATAATAATAATAGTGCACATGCATTGGACTAAGCTGGAATCTGCAAGCATTCAATAAATAGGAGAAGACAAGGCAATATGGGCTCTTTTGTCAGATCAGTAATAATGCATATAAGAGCCACTTCTACAATTTAATTATGGTCTTCTCCTATCGACCCTCAAATAAAAGAAAAGAAATAAAACTATATACACGGGAAAGCTCCCAACAAGCAAAAGAAGAACATGAAATCTTTTCGGGTTTTCTTTTTAATTACTACTACAAGCATGGAAATTAAACTAATTAAAGGCTACAACTAATTTTTTGGTTTTTCTTAAGGTTTATTAAGCACACAAGAAGAAAGCATAAAAAAGGAAATAAACTAGCATGGATATTACAATGAAAAAGTATGAGCACCGACATCTAGCAATGAGTGTGTGAACATGAATGTAATGTCGGTGAGAAATACGTACTCCCCCAAGATTAGGCTTTTGGCCTAAGTTGGTCTATGGCCACGGCTGGCCTGGCGGATATTCGTACTTGTAGCTGGGGTCGTACTGAGATGAGCTGCTATCGCCTCCTGAGCTGTAGCATGGCGACGAGCGGCCTCCGCCCTCCTCTCGTACTCATCTGCCTCCTCTCTGGTAATAACATATCTTCCTTTTGCCTGATAATCAAAGAAGGCAGGAGCAGGGAGAGTAATATGGACAGCATGACATCTGTCAAAGATTAAGCGATACTAGAGAGGTGATTCATTCCTCTCGACAAACTGGTGGTGAACCATAGCATTAAAGTCTAGGTAAGTAGGAGGCAATTCAATATCATCATTACGTATGGTTACACCAAGAAAATCAGCTAAGTAGGTTGCATAAATTCCACCAAAGAAATCTCCATTAAATCTATTAAGATGCAACCTACGTGCAACAATGGCTCCCAAATTATAAGATATGTCTCCTAACACAACACTCCTAAGAATACTGAGGTCAGGGACACACATATGACATGCTTCATCTTTACCATTTATACACCTACCTATGAAGAGAGCAAAATAATGTATAGCAGGAAAATGAATGATCCCTATGGTAGCTTGTGTTATATCTCTAGATTCCCCCACAGTTATACTATTAAGAAAATCTCTAAATTCAGATTTGCGAGGTTCACTAAAGTTTGCAAGCAGTGGTAAAGTCCTCTAAGTCCATAGTGTAAGAATTTTCATAATGATCAAACAGAACAGTTTGAGAATTACATGAAGATGAAAATTCAAACCTCCTCACAAAGGAACTAGTGAGATAGTGGTACTGACGACATTTTTCTTCCTCGAATCTCACAAGATCAGCGTTACACAAATATGCGTCAAATTCTTCCTTAATCCCTGCTCGATCCATGAAGTCCTCTGAAGGCCATTCACAAGGCCGCACTGGAGCATCCCTTGGTGGCTCGTCATCAGCATCACGCATTGCAAGCCTGGGTTCTTGTTTCCTTGAAGAGCCACCTTGGTACATTTTCCTAAACATATTTCTTCCTCTGAAAAGTTTCTTAAATTTTTAGTAACTTCAAAAATAAAAATAAATCAAACTCAACAATATTGATAGAAACTACTCCTACAAGTGCCTAGAGCCTATATCATGCATCAAAACTACTTGGAACCATATAAATTTGACATGCAAGCTCAAGAACAGGGTCACCTAGGCAGCACAAATTTGCAATGAATAAAGCACTAGAACAAAAACTAATTAGACCAATGGAGGAGTCACATATCAAGGAACAATCTCCCCAAGCAGTTTTGTGAGAGGTGCTTTGAGCAAGGAGATCGAAAATGGCAGCAAAATGAGCCTGGACTCGGGTTTGAACTGGATAATCGTTGTTTGAGGGAGGAAGAAGAAGTGTGTGGGTGCATGAATAAGTGGAGGAGGGCCACCGTGGGCCCACGAGGCAGGGCGCGCCCAGGGGGGTAGGGCGAGCCCTCCACCCTCGTGGCCAGGTGGATGCCCCTCCTGCTGTGTTCTCAGTGCCAAATATTCTCAAATATTCCAGAAAAAATCATATTTAAATTTCAGGGCATTTGGAGAACTTTTATTTTTGGGGTATTTTTATATTGCATGGATAATTCAGATAAAAACAGAAAAATTTTATTTTTATTTTGTTTAATATAAATAACAGAAAGTAAAAGGAGGGTACAGAAGGTTGTGCCTTCTAGTTTCATCCATCTCATGCTCATCAAAAGGAATCTACTAACAAGGTTGATCATGTCTTGTTAACGAACTCATTCCAAATAACATGAAACCGGAGAAATTTCAAATAACACTATGTTACCTCAACGGGGATATGCACATCCCCAATAATAAGAATATCATATTTCTTTTTGACAGTAGGTAGAGGAAATTCAAAACCTCCAATAATAATCGATGGAATTTTTCCAATAGAGTTGATACTATGAACTTGAGGTTGTTTCCTCGGAAAGTGTACCGTATGCTCATTACCATTAACATGAAAAGTGACATTG
Source organism: Triticum urartu (assembly GCF_056163025.1). Classification (NCBI taxonomy): domain Eukaryota; kingdom Viridiplantae; phylum Streptophyta; class Magnoliopsida; order Poales; family Poaceae; genus Triticum; species Triticum urartu. The sequence goes on along the minus strand of NC_141875.1, from coordinate 323,975,553 downwards.
CCTTTAGTGCAATCAATAACAGCCCCTGCTGTATTCAAAAAGGGTCTTCCAAGAATAATAGACATACTATCATCCTCGGGAATATCAAGAATAACAAAGTCTGTTAAAATAGTAACGTTTGCAACTACAACAGGCACATCCTCACAAATACCGACAGGTATAGCAGTTGATTTATCAGCCATTTGCAAAGATATTCCAGTAGGTGTCAACTTATTCAAATCAAGTCTACGATATAAAGAGAGAGGCATAACACTAACACCGGCTCCAAGATCACATAAAGCAGTTTTAACATAATTTCTTTTAATGGAGCATGGGGTAGTGGGTACTCCTAGATCTCCAAGTTTCTTTGGTATTCCACCCTTAAAAGTATAATTAGCAAGCATGGTGGAAATTTCAGCTTCCGGTATCTTTCTTTTATTTGTAACAATATCTTTCATGTACTTACCATAAGGATTCATTTTAAGCATATCAGTTAATCGCATACGCAAAAAGATGGGTCTAATCATTTCAGCAAAGCGCTCAAAATCCTCATCATCCTTTTTCTTGGATGGTTTGGGAGGAAAAGGCATGGGTTTTGAACCCATGGTTCTCTTTCTTTACCATGTTTCATAGCAACAAAGTCTTTCTTATCATAACGTTGATTCTTTGATTGTGGGTTATCAGGATCAACAGTAGGTTCAATTTCTATATCATTATTGTTGCTAGGTTGAGCATCATCATGAACATTATCATTAATATTATCACTAGTTTCAGGTTCATTACCAGATTGTGTTTTAGCATCAGAAAATAGAAATATCATTTGGATTCTCTTGTTTTTCAATAACAGGTTCACTAGAAGCATGCAAAGTCCTATGATTTTCCTTTTTCTTCCTTTTTGATAGAGGCTAAGGTGTCCCGATGTTTCGATGAGATGGTGGCTATCGTTTTCTGTGGGAGTCGACCTTGACGATCCGACTACGAACGTGCGAGACGTCGCGCCTTAGCAATCGCTAAACCAACTTCCGAAGGTTATTGACCACGCCGGAGCACGATCAACCTGACCACGAGGGTCTGTTTCCTGCGAGCAAACGAAGAACAAGCAAGAAACTGAGATTGCAATTGGGATATTGCGAATATAAGATGAAAGCTTTATTGATCAAGGTGGGGTTCTGTGACGTCTTGGTCTGGTCGTTGGACACAAACGAAGTACGCGAAGTTGCAGCTATGGGGAACTTTTAATCTAAACAAAACCCAAAGTCTAAACGACGCCCTAAGGGCTGTATATATGGAGGAAGAGGGGCGAATTTCGTGGCCCTTGAGGGTGGGGTCCGAAACCAACCCTAACTCTTGTTTCCCCACACATACGGACTCTAAAAATAGCCTATACTTAAGTATTTCGAAATTACATGGGCCTGGCCCATTAATAAGGTGACGCAGCACCTAGAATAGCCTATGGACGAATATTATGAAGTGGCATCTTGTATATTTTGTCCAAGGCTTCATGCACTCCTTATGGCGGCTTCAAAGTCCTGAAATCATCACTTGTAACTCCGTTCTTGATCCCCTTGCGCATGCCATCAACTCCATGCGTGTTCTTGCTCCAATGTTCATCCTTCTCCAAGCTAGGCCCTTCATTTGTAAGCAAAACAAATGTATCCAATTTAGGCAGCATCATAATCTCATGAACATTAGAATCATTACCAAGAAATGAAAGTACCTGGTAATTTAATTGGCGTGCGCGAGCTCTAGTAATTGGTCCAGTATATGTAACAGTAGGGGCTGTGGGGTGTAATAATGGTATTGATGTCCTCATCATCCTCCCCTTCTTGAGATGAAGTCGTCCTCGACGGAAGCGCATCTTCCTCACCCAAATAAGGCTTCAAATCTGCAATGTTAAAAGTGGGACTAACCCCAAAATCTACAGGTAGCTCAAGTTTATATGCATTATCATTTATTTTCTCTAACACCTTAAAAGGACCATCAGCACGTGGCATTAGCTTTGATTTGCGCAGATTAGGTAATCTATCTTTACGCAAATGTAACCAAACAAGATCTCCAGGCGCAAACACAACATGTTTTCTACCCTTAGCTCCAGCAAGTTTATATTTAGCATTCATGCGCTCAATGTTTTCCTTAGTTAACTCATGCATTTTTAAAATCAATTCAGAACGTTCTTTAGCATCAAAATTAACCTTCTCTGAAGATGGAAGAGGCAACAAATCAATAGGTGCACGAGGTAGGAAACCATACACCATTTCAAAAGGGCACATCTTAGTAGTAGAATGCAATGAGCGATTATAAGCAAATTCAATATGAGGCAAGCATTCTTCCCACATTTTCTTGTTATTCTTCAAAACAGCCCTAAGCATAGTAGACAATGTTCTATTGACTACTTCAGTTTGTCCATCAGTTTGGGGGTGACAAGTAGTACTAAAAAGCAGCTTAGTCCCCAACTTAGCCCATAAACATCTCCAAAAGTGGCTAAGAAATTTAGTATCACGATCTGAAACAATAGTATTTGGCACACCATGTAAGCGAATAATTTCACGAAAGAACAAATCAGCAACATTAACAGCATCATCGCTTTTATGACATGGTATAAAGTGTGCCATTTTCGAGAACCTATCCACGACAACAAATATGCTATCCCTCCCCTTCTTTGTTCGAGGTAAACCTAAAACAAAGTCCATAGATATATCCTCCCAAGGAACACTAGGTACTGGCAAAGGCATATATAAACCATGAGGATTGAGTCATGACTTAGCTCTTTGACATGTAGTGCAGTGAGCAACAAAACACTCAACATCCCGTCTCATCTTTGGCCAAAAGAAATGTGTAGCAAGTATATCCTCCGTCTTCTTGACGCCAAAGTGTCCCATTAATCCTCCTCCATGCGCCTCCTGCAACAACAAAAGACGAACGGAGCTAGCTGGAATGCATAGCTTGTTAGCACGAAACACAAATCCATCGTTAAGAACGAACTTGTTCCAAGTTCTCCCTTCCTTACAATTCTGCAATACATCTTTAAATTCAGCATCATGAACATATTGATCTTTGATGGTCTGCAAACCAAATATTTTAAAGTCAAGTTGTGAAAGCATAGTATAACGACGAGACAAGGCATCAGCAATAACATTTTCTTTACCCTTCTTGTGTTTAATGACATAATGGAAAGTCTCAATGAATTCAACCCATTTAGCATGTCTACGGTTCAGTTTTGCTTGACTTTTAATGTGTTTCAAAGATTCATGATCAGAATGTATAACAAATTCCTTGGGCCATAAATAATGTTGCCATGTTTCTAAGGTCCGAACAAGAGCATATAATTCTTTATCATAAGTAGAATAGTTCAGACTAGGCCCACTCAATTTTTCAGAAAAGTATGCAACAGGTTTTCCATCTTGTAATAACACACCTCCTAATCCAATTCCACTAGCATCACATTCAAGCTCAAAAGTCTTATTGAAATTAGGAAGTTGGAGTAAAGGAGTGTGTGTCAACTTATCTTTCAATACCGTGAAGGCTTCTTCCTGTGCGGTACCCCAAACAAAAGGCACATCCTTCCTTGTAAGCTCGTTGAGAGGTGCAGCAATGGTGCTGAAATCTCTCAGAAAACGCCTATAGAAACCAGCGAGGCCAAGGAAACTCCTCACTTGTGTGACCGTTTTGGGCTGCGGCCAACTCTCAATAGCTTCAATCTTGGCTTTATCAACTTCAATTCCCTATGGAGTAACAACATAGCCAAGAAAAGATACTCGGTCAGTGCAAAAGGTGCACTTTACAAGGTTTCCAAACAAACGTGCATCACGTAGAGCAATAAAAACAGCACGTAAATGTTCCAAATGTTCCTCCAAAGATTTGCTATAAATCAATATGTCATCAAAGTAAACTACCACAAATCGTCCAATGAAAGAACGTAAAACTTCATTCATTAACCTCATGAAAGTACTAGGTGCATTAGTTAACCCAAAAGGCATGACTAACCACTCATATAATCCAAACTTAGTTTTAAATGCTGTTTTCCATTCATCACCCAATTTCATATGAATTTGATGGTATCCACTACGCAAATCAACTTTGGAGAATATTGTAGAGCCACTCAATTCATCAAGCATATCATCTAGCCTAGGAATAGGATGACGATAACGAATAGTAATATTATTAATGCCTCTACAATCAACGCACATACGCGACGTACCATCCTTTTTCGGCACTAAAATGATAGGAACAGCACAAGGACTAAGGGATTCGCGTATATAACCTTTGTCGAGCAGTTCTTGTACTTGACGCATAATCTCCTTCATCTCCTCTGGATTGGTACGGTATGGTGCACGGTTGGGTAGCGAAGCACCGGGAATTAAGTCAATTTGATGCTCAATCCCTCGAATAGGTGGTAATCCTGGTGGCACGTCTTGTGGAAAGACGTCAGCGAACTCCTGCAAAATGTTAGTGACAGCAGGGGGCAAAGAGGAAGGCACATCCTCGAATGAAAATAATGCCTCTTTGCACACAAAAGCATAGCAAACAGATTTGCTGAAATCTAGCTCATCAATATCAGATTTGGTGGCAAGTAAACATGCACTTTTCAATTTAATTTCAGAAACAACAGTAGATGGTTTATTATTAGGCTTCATTTGGTGCTCAAATTCTTTTGCCACAATCTGATTTTCACTCTTATTTGTCTCCTGTTTTGCTTTATTAGCTCTATTAATATCATCTTTCAAAATGGAATCAGGAGTCATAGGAAGCAAAGTAATATTTTTATTGTTATGAACAAGAGTATACTGATTGTTTCTACCATGGTGTACAGAATTTTTATCAAATTGCCATGGTCTACCAAGTAATAAGGAACATGCTTGCATAGGTACCACATCACAATCAACATAATCAGCATATGTAGAGATACTAAAATGCACACGAACAGTACGTGTTACCTTAACCTTGCCGCTGTTGTTGAACCATTGGATGTAGTAAGGATGTGGATGTGGTCTTGTGGTGAGAGATAGATTCTCCACCATCTCCATGCTAGCCAAGTTATTGCAGCTCCCTCCATCTATGATCACGCGAACAGAACGTTCCTTCACAACTCCCTTTGTATGGAACAAATTATGCCTCTGATTTTGCTCAGCTTGTGTAACCTGCACACTCAAAACACGTTGAGCAACTAAACATTCATACCTGTCAGCATCTTCAGGAGCCATGTATTGCGTCTCATGATCAGAATCGTCTCCACCGTGTTCGTCACGTGTAATAAGAGCCAAAGTCTCCTCATCATAGTCACTAGCGAACTCATACCCACCATCCTCAGTAACAATCATCACACGCTTAGATGGGCATTCTCTCGCATAATGACCTCCACCCTTGCAACGTCGACAAATAATATCATGTGTTTGCCCTGTTGATGCCATGGATGAAGAAGAGCTCTTTGCAGGCCCAGAAGGTGTGCTCTTGGCAGATAGTGGTGATTGTGCTTGCTCTATTGTATCACGGTTGGAGGTGGCAGCCGACGGAGGCACCGGTGTAGCAGAACGTGTGGAAGTAGATGATGCACGTGGTGTCCATGATGAAGGTCGACCTGCAGAAAAGTTAGTCCGCGCCAATGCCTGTCGATCCTGCACTTCACGTTCAGCTTTACAAGCAAGATGGAATAAACGAGTGATATTAGTATACTCCTTATACTCTAGAATCATCTGAATCTCTCTATTTAATCCACCCATAAAACGTGCAAGCATAGCTTCATTCTCCTCAACAATACCACATCTAATCATGCCAGTTTGTAATTCCTGATAATATTCTTCTACAGAATTTTTTCCCTGTCTTAAGCGCTGCAATTTTTGAAGTAATTCACGTTGATAATATGGTGGAACCCAACGAGTATGCATAGCAGTTTTCAAAGCAGCCCAAGTAGCCGGAATAGGATATAATCTACAATGCTCAGACCACCAAACACATGCAAAACTAGTGAAAGCACAAACAGCAGCAGGAACACGTCTCTCCTCGGGATATTGTAAACATGTAAATCACTGTTCAGTTTCTAACTCCCAAGTAAGATATATATTAGGAACATATCTACCCTCAAATGGTGGAATATTCAATTTTAGTTTAGGGAGATGGTCATGATCTCGTACCTGAGGGTGAGCCCTACCATTGCCATTATTTGCATGTGGACGACCTGGTGGTTGCTGTGCTGTTGGTGGCACGTAGTTCTGATTTTGATCAACCTCATCCTCATAATCTCCCACATAAGCATCCTCCTCCACGTCAGCAGTAGGAGCCACAGAAGTATCAACAGCAGCACCAGCAGTTTGGCCCGACTGAAGAGGGACACGGCTCGCTCGGCGGAGGGCTGTTTCCCGACGTGGAGGTAGTCGGTGTTGTTGCTGTTGTTGCAGAGGTGCGGCAGGAGCAGCCGGTGGTGGTGGTGGAAAACGCGATAGGAATTCAGCAAACTTGTTATCGAGCTTTGTTTCAAACGTCTTCTCCATGCCATCTATCTTCTCCATGGCCTCTTCAAATCTGTTTATCACATCTTGCACCTGTCCATTCATCATTTGCTGAAACGTATCATGAAGCTCCTTGTTCGTCAAGTTCTCCCAGTCAGTCTCGTCGGCTTGTGATCCTGGCATGGTTAGCAGCAATAGAAACACACAAGAATATGATCCTACAGACTACTAACAAGTGGTGGTGGTGGTGGCGGGTGTCACAAATCCGTCAAGCAAATCTCAAATTCTTACCAGTTCTTACCCAGCAGCAGGCGGTGATCGGCAACCGTTGTAGTCAAAAACTCTCAAAAGCTTGGATAGAGCGATTGCCAGGGAGAGTCAAACGCACGACGTAGATGTATGTGGAGCTGGGAAGGGTTATAGTATGGTAGCAAAAAGGGTCAGCAATAATCAATTCAGAGATGCAAAGTTGAATAAACGCTCAACGACGGTACTGTGCTGGTCCTAGGCTAGACCGTGCTAGAGACGCGAGCCTAGAACACTAACAAAATCACGGCGCTGCACGTAAATAAGGGAAAAGCACACTCTGGAACTCTCTCTTTTTTTGCGCTCTCTTTTTTTTTGCGCTCCTTTTTTTTGCGCTCCTCTTTTTTTTGCGCTCCTCTTTTTTTTTGCGAAAAATCACTATAATGGCGAGTGTCTCAAAACTCTTCCCTCGTCAAACTGATAGGATGGGCATGAATTTTTTTTTCACTTTTTTTTCAGAAATCAGGGGAGCGACGACGAAAAAGTGCGACAAAAAATCACTATGATGGCACGTGGCTCAAAAGACTCAGAAAAGTCTAAAAATAGGGTAGGGAAAAAAATTGCCCGTGAAAATTTTGGCCTAAAAACTGCCCGGGGGTCTCCAGACTCTTTTTTTTTCGAGACCTACGCAGGCAAGGAAACACGAATCGGAATTTAGATTGATCTCAAGAACAAACCTAATATGAGAAGAACTCGGATTGGTGGTGGATATATGGTTGTGGTATATGGCAGCGGTGGTGGTATATGGTAGCGGTGGTGGTATATGGATACAGATTGGTGGTGGTATATGGATACGGATTGGTGGTGGTATATGGATATGGATTTAGAGCGGTGGCGGATAAGCAAAAGTGGTAGATGGGCGATGATGATGGTGCGGCGGCGGCGTGACAACTTATGACCAGAACTCGAAACTCTAAAAGACTAGACTCTAAGACCAGCAACTTGACACGACGATGCAACCGCAAATTCAACAAAGCAAAAACCCTAAAAAGATTATGCAAAGGCTCAGATTGGTTCGGATATGATGAACTAACCCTAATTTTTTTTGTGTGGCTTTTTCGTGGACTGTAGGTATGAAGAACAGACTCGATCTAATCTACGAAAAACTGTAAAATCTCACCGAGCAACCTGGAAATCTGATACCACTTGATAGAGGCTAAGGTGTCCCGATGTTTCGATGAGATGGTGGCTATCGTTTTCTGTGGGAGTCGACCTTGACGATCCGACTACGAACGTGCGAGACGTCGCGCCTTAGCAATCGCTAAACCAACTTCCGAAGGTTATTGACCACGCCGGAGCACGATCAACCTGACCACGAGGGTCTGTTTCCTGCGAGCAAACGAAGAACAAGCAAGAAACTGAGATTGCAATCGGGATATTGCGAATATAAGATGAAAGCTTTATTGATCAAGGTGGGGTTCTGTGACGTCTTGGTCTGGTCGTTGGACACAAACGAAGTACGCGAAGTTGCAGCTATGGCGAACTTTTAATCTAAACAAAACCCAAAGTCTAAACGACGCCCTAAGGGCTGTATATATGGAGGAAGAGGGGGGAATTTCGTGGCCCTTGAGGGTGGGGTCCGAAACCAACCCTAACTCTTGTTTCCCCACACATACGGACTCTAAAAATAGCCTATACTTAAGTATTTCGAAATTACATGGGCCTGGCCCATTATTAAGGTGACGCAGCACCTAGAATAGCCTATGGACGAATATTATGAAGTGGCATCTTGTATATTTCGTCCAAGGCTTCATGCACTCCTTATGGCGGCTTCAAAGTCCTGAAATCATCACTTGTAACTCCGTTCTTGATCCCCTTGCGCATGCCATCAACTCCATGCGTGTTCTTGCTCCAATGTTCATCCTTCTCCAAGCTAGGCCCTTCATTTGTAAGCAAAACAAATGTATCCAATTTAGGCAGCATCATAATCTCATGAACATTAGAATCATTACCAAGAAACGAAAGTACCTGGTAATTTAATTGGCGTGCGCAAGCTCTAGTAATTGGTCCAGTATATGTAACAGTAGGGGCTGTGGGTGTAATAATGGTATTGATGTCCTCATCACTTTTAGAAGGACTTTGTGCATCTATATTATTTCTCTGAGAATCTTGCTCAATTATCTTATGGTGGCCTTCAAGATATAGAGGTTCCTGAGTCATTCTACCAGTTCTAGTAGCCACTCTAACATCATAATCATTATTCTTACTATTCAATTCATTGAGCAAATCATTTTGAGCCTTAAGTACTTGTTCTACTTGAGTGGTAACCATAGAAGCATGTTTACTAATAAGTTTAAGTTCACCTTTGACATTAGCCATATAATCACCTAAGTGTTCAAGCATATTTGAATTGTATTTCAATTGTCTACCAAAATAAGGATTGAAGTCTTCTTGCTTAACCATAAATTTATCAAACTCATCTAAGCATGGGCTAGCAAACTTAGTAAGAGGGATTTCAGCTTTATCATATCTATAGAGAGAATTTACCTTAACTAACTGTGTCGGGTTATCAAGACCATGTATTTCTTCAATAGGTAATGGATTAAGATCATATGTTTCTTCAACATGCGGTAAATTAAGACCGTGTATTTCTTCAATAGGAGGTAAATTCTTAACATCTTCAGCTTTAATACCTTTTTTCTTTCATAGATTTCTTTGCCTCTTGCATATCTTCAGGACTGAGAAATAGAACACCTCTTTTCTTCGGAGTTGGTTTAGGAATAGGCTCAGGAATTGGCTCAGGAGCTGGCTCAGGAAGTGTCCAATTATTTTCATTTGTCAACGTATTATTCAATAGAATTTCAGCTTCATCTAGTGTTCTTTCCCTGAAAACAGAACCAGCACAACTATCCAGGTAATCTCTGGAAGCATCGGTTAGTCCATTATAAAAGATATCAAGTATTTGATTTTTCTTAACAAGATGATCAGGCAAAGCATTAAGTAACTTGAGAAGCCTCCCCCAAGCTTGTGGGAGACTCTCTTCTTCAATTTGCACAAAATTATATATATCCCTCAAAGCAGCTTGTTTCTTATGAGCAGGGAAATATTTAGCAGACAAGTAATAAATCATATCCTGGGGACTACGCACACAACCAGGATCAAGATAATTAAACCATACCTTAGCATCACCCTTTAATGAGAACAGGAATAATTTATGGATATAAAAGTAACGAGTTCTCTCATCATTAGTGAACAGGGTAGCTATATCATTTAATTTAGTAAGATGTGCCAGAATAGTTTCAGATTCATAGGCATGAGAAGGATCAGATTCAACCTAAGTAATTATATCAGGATCAACAGAGAATTCATAATCCTTATCAGTAACACAGATAGGTGAAGTAGCAAAAGCAGGGTCAGGTTTCATTCTAGCATTAAGAGATTGCTGCTTCCATTTAGCTAATAACCTCTTGAGGTCGTATCTATCTTTGCAAGCTAAAATAGCTAAAGGAGCTTCCTTTTCAAAAACATAATCCTCGGGAATAACAGGCGATTCATATTTATTAGGGGGAGAGTCTTCATCATCACTTTCATCAATATTATCGGTTTCAATATTTTCATTCTCTCTAACCCTAGCAAGTTGTTCATCAAGAAATTCACCAAGTGGCACAGTAGCATCAAGCATAGAAGTAGTTTCATCATAAGTATCATGCATAGCAGAAGTGGCATCATCAATAACATGCGACATGTCAGAACGAATAGCAGAAGCAGGTTTAGGTGTCGCAAGCTTACTTAAAATAGAAGGTGAATCAAGTGCAGAGCTAGATGGCAGTTCCTTACCTCCCATCGTAGTTGAGGGATAAATCTTGGTTTTTGCATCTCTCAAGTTCTTCATAATGAAAAGCAGATATAAATCCCAAGTGACTCAAAGAATAGAGCTATGCTCCCCGGCAACGGCACTAGAAAATAGTCTTGATAACCCACAAGTATAGGGGATCGCAACTGTTTTCGAGGGTAGAGTATTCAACCCAAATTTATTGATTCGACACAAGGGGAGCCAAAGAATATTCTAAAGTATTAGCAGCTGAGCTGTCAATTCAACCACACCTGGAAACTTAATATCTGAAGCAAAGTGTTTAGTAGCAAAGTAATATGATAGTAGTGGTAGCGGTAGCAAAAGGTAATTATAGCAAAAGTAATGTTTTATGTATTTTGTAGTGATGATAGCAATAGCAACGGAAAAGTAAATAAGCGAAGAACAATATATGGAAAGCTCGTAGGCAATGGATCGGTGATAGAGAATTATGCCGGATGCGGTTCATCATGTAACAGTCATAACCAAGGGTGGCATAGAACTAGCTCCAATTCATCAATGTAATGTAGGCATGTATTCCGAATATAGTCATACGTGCTTATGGAAAAGAACTTGCATGACATCTTTTGTCCTACCCTCCTATGGCAGTGGGGTACTAGCGCAAACTGAGGGATATTAAGGCCTCCTTTTAATAGAGTACCGGACAAAAGCATTAACACATAGTGAATACATGAACTACTCAAACTACGGTCATCACCGGTAAGTATCCCGATTATTGTCACTTCGGGGTTAACGGATCATAACACATAATAGGTGACTATTTACTGGCAAGATAGGATCAAGAACTCTCATATATTGAAGAAAACATAATAGGTTCAGATCTGAAATCATGGCACTCGGGCCCTAGTGACAAGCATTAAAAATAGCAAAGTCATAGCAACATCAATCTCAGAACATAGTAGATACTAGGGATCAAACCCTAGCAAAATTAACTCGATTACATGATAAATCTCATCCAACCCATCGCCGTCCAGCAAGCCTACGATGGAATTACTCACGCACAGCGACGAGCATCATGAAATTGGTGACGGAGGAAGGTTGATGATGATGATGGCGATGGATTCCCCTCTCCGGAGCCCCGAACGGACTCCAGATCAGCCCTCCCGTGAGGTTTTTGGGCTTGGCGGCGGCTCTGTATCGTAAAACACGATGAATCCCTCTCCCTAACTTTTTCTCCCCAAAAGCAAATATATAGAGTTGGAGTTGAGGTCGGAGGAGCTCCAGGGGGGCCATGAGGTAGGGGGCGCGCCCTGGGGGGCAAGCGCGCCCCCACCCTCGTGGCTAGGGTGTGGGCCCCCTGGTCTTCATCTTTTGCAAGGATGTTTTATTATTTCCAAAAAGACGTTCCGTGAAGTTTCATGTCATTCTGAGAACTTTTGTTTCTGCACATAAATAACACCATGGTAATTCTGCTGAAAACAACGTCAGTCCGGGTTAGTTCCATTCAAATCATGCAAGTTAGAGTCCAAAACAAGGGCAAACGTTTTTGGAAAAGTAGATACGACGGAGACGTATCAGGATGCTATGGGCATCCCCAAGCTTAGGCTCTTCTTACTCCTTATTCCTTCATCCATCGTAATATCACCCAAAACTTGAAAACTTCAATCACGCAAAACTAAACAAAATCTTCATGAGATCCGTTAATATAAGAAAGCAAATCACTATTATAAGTACTATTGCAAACCCATTCATATTTTATTTTTGCATTATATCTACTATATTCCAACTTTGATATAGCTTATACCCTCCAATACAAACCATAGATTCATCGAAATAAGCACACAATGCAAAGAAAACAGAATCTATCAAAAACAGAACATTTTGTAGGAATCTAAATATTTAGAATATTTTCGTAACTCCAATAATTCTGAAAAATTATAACAGTTTGTAGGAAACAGAACAGTCAGTGCAATTACTATATTAATCGTCTTTAAGAAGAATCAGTATTTTATCACGCTTCTGTTAAAAATGAAAATAAATTTCGTGAGTGAAAAAATTTATTTTTTTCAGCAAGATCAAATCAACTATCACCCAACATGATCCCAAAGGCTTTGCTTGGCACAAACACTAATTAAAACACAAAAAACACAATCATAATAGTAGCATAATTGTGCAAACACTCAAGAACATAAAGAAAAAGACAAAAATAAATTTTATTCATTGGGTTGCCTCCCAGCAAGCGCTATCGTTTTACGTCCCTAGCTAGGCATTATGCAAAGATCTAAGTATTATCATCTTTAGTTTCCAACTCCTCAATCAAACACGTAGAATTTTTTAATGATTTAGCATACAAATTTTCTATAACAACGTTCCTAGGAACTAGTTTGTCGGTGCACCAAACCCTGGGTCTGTTGCCCAGACTATGCACAGGCACGAGAACAAGATTGAAGCACCAACCCAAGTCAGAGGTTGAAGGACCAAGAGATTTGAAGAACCAACACGCAGTCTAGAGAGACCAAGATCGAGGCAGAAGAGCAAGATATCAGCAAGAGAAGGGCCTCCCTTGCCGAGTAGGCGAGCCCGGCAAGGGGCAAGGCCATCGCGAAAAGCAGGCAACTGAGGCACCCCGGCAAGGTCTGCCGGGGCTCGCGGGGGCAGAACCACCCCAAGAACCACTCAAGCATGACCCACGTCGTCAATCAGTGTGGTGTCAACCCGCAAGATGATTAAGTGGAAACCGTTCGCCACATGGCAGCCATTTCCTATAGAAGAAGCCCATAGATGACACCCGTCCTACGACGTGTCAAGGGAACATGCGCGGAGCTGGCAAGATTGCCCGGCAAGCCTTGCCGGGAGACCAGTGATGTGACACCAAGCGGCGCATTTAATGCACCATGTCAGCCCACAGAGTTAGCTATGATAGCACTGTTCGCTATCATATCAGTGGATAATGACAACTTTGCCATTGTGGCGACCCCTTAATCTATAAAAGGAGGCCCATGGCACTCGTAGGGGGAGGGGGTTGGAAAAGTTGATGAACCCAAGCCACCATACACGCGTAGTCGCTGCGGCCCCTGGGCGAACCCTGCCAGGCAAGTGTACTACGCATCACCACGTTCATTCCACCATCAATCGACCAAAGTAGGAGTAGGGTCTTACGCCTCGCGGCAGCCCGAACCTGGGTAAATAGCTTGTGTGCTCTCTGCCGCGCTGCCGTACGCTGATCTTCCCTTTGTGCAACGTGACGTCCCCCTGCCGAACTAGCAAAGGGCCACCCAGTCCCATAGGTGGCCGCGAATATCCCGCGACATACTTGGCGCGCCAGGTAGGGGGCTCGCTTGAGCGAACCTGAAAGTGTGCAGACCGTGTCATCTTCATCGCCATCTTCATCCTCGACGGCGCCGTTGACCATGGTGCCCAAGAAGAAATCTGGTACTTCGGCCCATCCATCCACCTCGAAGGCTCCACCGCCCGCGGCCTCTAATGCCGCGGTGGACACGATGGCGCGCGAAGACGTGGACGCTGCTGGGGACGTGGTCGAAGCCGGTAGCGCCATTACGACCTCCCCCGTGGCTGACACGGGGGCCGGAGCTACAGGAAGAGAACGACATCAACAACGTCTCGACGGTCAGGCTCTACAAGGTGCGGGTGAGGGGATCACTCCTCTAACCAACGAGTACAGCTGCAGCAACGGCGCTTGGTCCGGGGCGAGCCATCGCCCTCCGGTCGCCCCCACCACGAGAGCGACCGCGGCACATGCGCCTTCTCCCGGACAAGCCAACAAGACCGCTGCGCTCAACATAGCCACTGATCTTCGAGCACCACCGCCGTGTGACCCCGCTGCCACGGTGGTCGTCCTACAGCAGCGTGGGCACGGCCCACCACCACCCCTGGCACCATCAGGAGCTAGGTGACGGTGCGGTCAACGTCATCGACATCCATGCCAAGCACAGCCACGGAGGCTATAGCGCGAGCTCATCTATTATTAAGGTTCCTGCCAGTAGCCGAGAAGATGGATGAATGGCATGCCACCATCCAAAGCCTGCTCGGTTTTGCCAAAGTTGGGGGCTCCTGACGAGCTTGCCCACCGCAACCTCCCCAAGCGATAGCCACTGCCCGCACTGCTGGCCATACGAAGGGGGCCTTCCCCACGGTTCAGTCCCCACCATGGCAGTCGGCGAGGGCGCAGCAGAATGAGGACCCCGACGACGTCTCGATGGCCTCTTCTGACCCTCGAGCATGTCTAGGCCAACGTCGAACCCTAGAAGATAGGCGGCAGGGAGGCGCGTGCATCGTCGTTGAACGGCGCCACAATGACCCCCGCCAAACCGATGGGTGTGACGGCCTCAATGTCGATGAGCCTGCACTCGGTGTTGGCAGGTGCCTGCCTTTCAAAGTCGGATGCCCTGGCTTTACATGAGAGCTGTGGCAAGTCTGTTGGCCGTCCGTTCGCACGTTCAAGCCAGAGATACCTAAGAAGTATGACGGGAGGCTGAACCCGGCAGAGTTTCAGAGCATCTACACCATCGCTATTTAGGCTGCCTGGGGAAGGGATGAGAAGATGTTCGCCAACTACTTCCCTTTGGCCCTCAGGCCCAATGTGAGGTCTTGGCTGATGTACTTGCTGGAGAACTCCATTTCATTATGGGCAGACATGTGCCACGAGTTCATCGGTGGCTTCATCGGTGGCCACCAAGAGCCCGGCAGGCCTAGCGACCTGCAGCTTCTCTAGCAGAAGGAAGGAGAAACCCTCCGTAAGTATTTGCAGAGATTCAGTAAAGTTCATACAAATATTCCAAATATCCATCCAGCAGCCGTTATAGCAGCTTTTTGGTCCAATGTGCGCAACCGCCGCATTCGTTCCAAAATGAAAATGCGGTTACCCAAGACTGTGAAAGAACTATATATGCTGGTGGATAAATGTGCCCAGATGGAAGAAGGAAGGAAGTTGCCCGGAGAAGAATATTGCATTAATGTTGATTCAGAAGATGAAGATGAATCAACTGGTCAGAAGAACGGCAAGAAGCGCAATAAGAAGCCAAGGGATAAGGCAGTAATGATTGTGGAAGGATCGGGCATGCCTAGTATCGGCAGGAAGGCCAAGGTTCAGGCCCTCGGCATGGAAGCTGCCACGTGCACTGCCTGCCAGGAAGCCGCTGCCACCGAATAAGTTGGGAAGGCGATGGGCCGTACTGCAAGATCCACCGGACCAAAGGCCTCGACCTTCAGGAGTGTTATCAGGTTGAGCAGCTCGTCAAGAAGTAGAGGGCAGAGTATGATAAGAGTGACAAGGAGAAAGGTCAGAATGCTGCTGGCGGTAAGGGCCGGGGTGGTGAAGCAAATCGCCCCAGTAGACCCTTTCAGAACAAAGGAGATCCTGCCAGGGGCCAAGAGAAGGAAATCTTTGATGATGCCAATGATGGAGGGGATGAAGAGGAAACTAGTGGGCAGGAATTTCAGAAGGTCACTAACGCCCTATGCATTGATGGGGGTGCATCTTTGCAGACCTCTCATCACCAACTCAAGCGATGGGCACGAGAGGTCAATGTTGTGGAACCAGCGCCAAATGC
Organism: Triticum urartu; assembly: GCF_056163025.1. Taxonomy (NCBI): domain Eukaryota; kingdom Viridiplantae; phylum Streptophyta; class Magnoliopsida; order Poales; family Poaceae; genus Triticum; species Triticum urartu. The sequence continues at coordinate 323,959,504 of NC_141875.1, read as the reverse complement.
CCGGAAGCCACTGAAATGGTCCCGCACACCCATCATCTTTGACGAAGAGGATCACCCTGATTGCACCACTCTGGTAGGGTGTTTGCCGTTGTTGGTCTCCCCAATAATTCGCAACCTCAAGGTTACAAAGATGCTAGTGGACGGTGGGGCCGGGTTGAATCTGATTTCCCCAGCAGTTATCAGCAAGCTTCAGATAGGAGAAGAAGAGCTAGAGGTCGCTGACACGTTTCAAGGAGTTAATCCCGGCAGAAGTCATCCTAAGGGGAAGATTACGTTGCCGGTGACGTTTGGGGGAGAACTGAACTATCGGACTGAGAAGATTGTGTTTAATGTGGTTGATCTCCCCCTACCGTAAAATGGGATTCTTGGACGGCCAGCCCTGGCCAAGTTCATGGCAGCATCCCACTATGCTTACAACACCTTGAAAATGCCTGGGCCACTGGGGGTTCTCACTATCCCATTTGATGAGAAGGATGCAATTATCTGTGTGGACAAGATGTATCGGGACAAAGTTGCAGCAGAAGCGGCAGCAACGATAGTTCCTGCCAAGCAAAGCAAAGAAAAAAAAGAGGGATTGTACGACCTCTGGCAAGGAGTCCCGGAAGCATGCCCCCTCCGAGTGCACAACACCCGTTGGCGATATGTCGGAGTGTTCCAACAGCCAGAGATCCAAGGTTACTACACCCCAAGTGAAGAAGGTCCCGGCAGGGCTAGCTGGCGTTGATGGTACTTTCAGTATCAGCGCCACCCTCGATGAAAAATAGGATAGCACACTCGTTGCCTTCCTGCGGGTGAATATCGATGTGTTTGCTTGGCAACCATCTGATATCCCCGGTATTCCCAGGGAGGTAATCGAGCACCACATTGTTGTCTGCCCACATGCCCGATCCGTCAAGCAAAAAGTACGAAAGTAGACCTTGGAGAGGCATCAGTTCATTGCCGAAGAGATCAAGGAATTGGAGGCAGCTGTTTTGGTTAGGGGAGTACTGCATCCTACATGGTTAGCAAATCCAGTATTGGTCCGGAAGGCTAATGGGAAGTGGAGGCTTTGCATTGACTTCACAGACCTCAACAAGGCTTGCCCAAAGGACCCATTTCCCTTGCTGCGCATCGACTAGATTGTCGATTCTACTTCGGGATGTGATTTGCTCTCCTTTCTGGACGCATACTCCGGATATCATCAGATCTTCATGTCCAAGGAAGATGAAGAGAAGACATCATTCATCACTCCGTGTGGTACGTACTGCTTTGTCCGCATGCTATTCGAATTAAAGAGTGTCGGGCCACTTTTGCAAGGGCAGTCCAGATCGATTTTGAGCCATAGTTGCATAGAAATATAGAAGCTTATATGGATGATATCGTGGTCAAAACCAAGGATAAGTCCACCCTTTTCTAGGATTTGGAAGAAACATTTGCTAATCTGCGCAAGATCAATCTAAAGCTTAATCTGTAGAAGTGTGTATTCAGTGTTCCCTTCGGCAAGCTACTTGGATTCTTCGTGTCCCATCGCGGGATCGAAGCCAACCCCAACAAGATCAAGGCCATTGAGTAGATCCAAGAGCCAAGGACAGTTAAGGATGTGAGGCACTTGACGGGATGCGTTGTCGCACTGAGCAGATTCATCTCCAAGTCTGTCGAGCGTGCCCTGCCGCTCTTCAAGGTTTTGAACAAGGCAGGGCCCATGAAGTGGACCCCGGAAGCAGATGCAGCTCTGCAAGAGTTAAAAGCCTACATGTCGTCCATACCCACCTTGGTGGCGCCCAAACCCCAAGAACCATTGTTTCTATACTTGGCGGCAACCAACCAGGTGGTCAATGCAGTATTGGTAGCGCAGCGAGAGGTGTATGAGACAGAAAGTGAAGAGAGAACAACAGAGTTAGAGAAGGATCAGGACATCAGTGAGCACGGCAACGATAACAACCCCAGGGACACGGCAAGGAAGAAAGTGGTGCAGTGCCCAGTGTACTTCGTCAGCTCCTTGTTACAGGGGGCTAGATCGAGGTACCCTAGTGTGCAAAAGTTGATCTTTGGTCTCATTATGGCCTTAAGGAAACTGCACCACTACTTCCAAGTCCAAGAGATCACGGTTGTTACTCGTTTTTCGTTACAAAGGATACTCCGAAACCCTGAGGCAACTGGCAGAATAGTGGAATGGGCTTTGGAGTTATCCAGCTTTGGTTTGAAGATGGAGAGCACTTCAACTATTTAAAGCAGGGCATTGGCATGGTTTATTGCATAATGGACGCCAACCCCTGATGGGGAAAGGATAGAGACAGCCATCCCCGGCAAGGAATCACCCCAAGAATGGATCATGTATTTTGATGGTGCTTTTTCCCTACAAGGTGCAAGGGCTGGCGTGCTTCTTGTTGCCCCTCCGGGGAGCACTTGAAGTACGTCATCCAGATGCACTTTTCCTGGGAAGAAGCCACCAACAATACAGCAGAGTATGAAGGGCTCCTTGCCGGGCTCAGGATTGTAGCAGAATTGGGAATTAAGAAGCTGATGATTCGAGGAGATTCATAGCTTGTGGTGAGACAAGTCAAAAAGGATTGCCAAAGCTCATTAATGGAAGCATGCGTCGAGAAAGTAAGGAGATTGGAGGAGCACTTTGACGGGTCGCAAACAGAGCATGTACCCCGTGCGGAAAACAGCATAGCTGATCAATTGTCAAAGTGTGTTGTGCAGAAGCTTCCTGTGGAATGATGAACTTTTGTTCTCCATCTCTCTCAACCCACCGTATCACCAGCCACAATGGCCCAGAAGAGGAGAAAGTTGGCCTACAGTAAGCCTCTCCGGGCAGAGCCATCCACTCCCGGCAGAGACCCTGCCGGAAACAACTCCTCACATCCTGCCAGACCACCCCCTCCAGCCGGGCCTATGGACCCCGCGAACGAGGCTGATGCTCCCGCAGCAGAGGAGGTGCCGCTAGACCTCGTTTCCGAGCCCCAGGCTCAAACTTGGGCAAGGCACATTGTCCACTTCCTCCAAACCGGAGCACTCCCTAGCAACCGAGATGAAGCTGAAAGAGTAGCCCGGAGGGCCAGTATGTATTAGTTTGTCGATGACACTCTATACAGAAGAAGGCCCAACGGTGTGAAATTGAAGTGTGTTTGTCGGGAGGATGGAAAGGAATTGCTGGCTGAGATTCACAGAGGAATGTGCGGATCCCACATTGGATCAAGGGCATTAGTTGGGAAAGCATTCCGGCAATGGAACTATTGGCCCACAACCCTCAAAGATGTGATTGGGTTAGTCACGAAATGTGAAGCCTACCAGTTCCATTCCAAGAAAATACACCTACCTACCCAAGCTCTTCAGACAATCCCTCTATCATGGACATTTTCGGTCTGGGGGCTCGATATCCTCGGCCCCTTCCCCTGAACAATCGGCGGCTTTGAATTCTTGTTTGTTGCCATCGACAAGTTTACAAAGTGGCCGAAAGTGACTGCCGTGAGAAAGGTGACTGCTCAGTCAGCTATCAAGTACTTGAAAGAATTGGTGTGTTGTTTCAGAGTTCCAGCAAGGATCATCACTGACAACGGCACCCAGTTCACGAGCCACGCCTTCATGCAATATGTTCATACCTTCGGATGCAAAATCTCATTCGCTTCTATGGCACACCCCCGGAGCAATGGACAAGCTGAGAGGGTGAACGTTGAAGTGCTTCATGGACTCAAGACACGAACTTTTGATATGTTGCAGAAGCACGACAGGCGGTGGATCGAGGAGTTGTCGGTAGTTCTCTGGTCCCTCAGAACGACACCTAACCGAGCAACCGGGCAGACTCCCTTCTCCCTGGTCTACGGTGCAGAAGCAGTTATCCCGACGGACCTCATTTACGGGTCCCCTCGAGTGCTTGCCTACGATGAAGTAGCGCAATATCACCACCGGCGTGACGACACTGTGCTACTCGAGGAAAACAGTCTCTGGGCTGCTACGCATGCTGCACGCTACCAGCAAGCCATGCGTCGCTATCATAGCGGCAGGGGTTCATGCCCGGTGTTTTGAGGAAGGTGACCTTGTCATTAGGCGCGTTCAGTCCGCCAAGGGTACAAACAAGCTGTCATCAAAGTGGGAAGGCCCTTACTGGGTGGTACGAGTCACCAAACCTGGCACAATCCGTCTGGAGACCGGGGATGGCACACAGTTGCAAAACTCATGGAATATTGAGCATCTCCGTAAGTACTACCTATAAGGTGCGAGGCTGCCGGGCAGTGCCTTGCCTCAGTTGCATGTAACCCCTTGTACAAAGCCGGGGCGATGACTACATGCAAAAGAAAATAAAGAAGCATTGTGGGGGAGGGGCCCCAACAAAGATCGCATGCATGCACGAGCACACCCATATCACTGCATAAGTATTTCATGAGCATTTGCATATGCATATAGATAGGATTGCATCCTGCATTTATTCCCATCTACATGGAGTTGCAGGTTCCTGCCGTGAACTTGACTCCGACAAGGGACGGGAAGATTGCACGTGTCGGATTTCGGGTTCCGGCAGACCCTTAAGGTTCGAACACTGGGGTGCGCATGGAGATTACGCCTTCTACCTCCCCGCCTCGCAAAGATCTAAACTACTAAACGAACTGCACAAGGGACACAAGATTTATACTGGTTCGGGCCACCGTTGTGGTGTAATACCCTACTCCAGTGTGTGGTTGGTGGATTGCCTCCTGGGGCTAATGATGCTGAACAATACAAGGAAGAACAGCCTCGCGAGGGTCTGTTCTTGGCTGGGGTGATGAACTGCTAGGAGGAGTTCAGCCACCTTTCTCTCTCTCTCTCTTACTCTGCTTCCTACCGATCGAACGAACAGAACCGAACCGAACCGACCCGACCCCCTGCTATGTGGGTGGCTGGTTCTATTTATAGAGGCCCTGGTCCTCTTCCCAAATATTGAGCGGGAAGGGAGCCAACAATGGCGGGCTAATTTGAAGGGGGACAACAAGTATCAACTATCCTGACAAAAGCAGTCTTCACCTGCGCAAAGCTCTGGTGATGACGCCGTCCTGGGCTCCACGGTGACCTCCGTCTCGTAGTCCTTCTGGTCTTGGTCTCGTTGCACCGAAATGGCAACCTTTGCCTGATGCCTTGGTACTCCATGGCTGCGCTTGCCCCCTTTGCACCAAAGAGGAAAGAAGGACGCTGCGCGCGCTGGCACCCGCCTGGCGCCCTGAGTCATCATGGCTTGCGTCACGGGCACCTCGCGAGGTACCCCGCCTTGATCTCTCCGCCTCCTCCCGAGCCAGCCTGACGAGGCCGTGCTTGAGGAAGCTCCGTGTCGTCCACCTCGCGAGGCTTGGCCCTTCGTGAGGGTCTTGAGTCTTGTGTTGATGAAGATTGGCCATGCTGGGGCTCCTTTGAGCCACGCCGCAGGCCGCAGGCAGGCAAGTCTGGGGACCCCCGTTCCCAGAACGCCGACAGTAGCCCCCGGGCCCAAGGCGCGCCCGGACTTGGCCGTGCCGAGAGGCGAAAGGGCAAGGGCGAAGCACCGCGGGCCCTAACAGCCTGCGGCCTTGGGCACCGCGTGGCGGTTGATGGGACGTGGGCGTCTCCGCTTCCCCACGACGCCTCGACGACCGCGCGAGTTGGACAAGTCCCTGCATGCAAATCGTGTCATGATTACCTGTGATCGTGGAGGCCGGCGGTTGGCCTTCGCCGGCTATAAGTACGGGGCTGCGCGTGCCCTTCTAGTCCATTCCTCCTTGCTTCTCCTTCTTCTTCTTCATGGCCCCGTCGAAGAGATTCTCGGCCGCCGAGAAGGGGAAGGCTTGCCGGGTTGAGCCCGCCTCTCCCCCACCCAAGCGCGGCAGAGGGCGCCCTCGCAAGCATCCTGTGGCCACCACGGCGGCTCCCCGCGGCCGTGGAGGTGATCTTCAGCATGGCGACAGGCGGGTAGCTGCAGCCGGGGGGCGCGCTCCAGCTGCGCGTCCCCCCAGGCCGCACGTTCGTGCTGCTGAAGTGCTGCCAGAGATCGTCGTGTGGTCGGCGGAGCCGGCTAGCACCTGGCTCCCGCTTCCTCGCTTCCTCCTAGGCGAGCTCCCGGCCGGCGCCCCGGGCGGCCTCTGGCTCCAGGCCGACGGCTGCTGCAGCCGGGCCTCATGGGTCTCCCTGGAGGTCTCCGCGGCCGGGAGCCTGTCCCTAGCTCGCGGTTGGCAGACGTTTGCCCGTGCACGTGGCCTGGTCCGCCGGTGCACCCTACACTTCAAGTTCGACGGCGACGCCACCTTCTACGTGAGGGTGTTTGGGGAAGATGGTCGCCGCGCGGGGTGCTGCCCCGAGGGTGACGACCGCGGCTGGGAACCCAGCTCCAGTGACGATGGAGGGAGCAGCGCTCCCGCGGCTGGCGGCGCTCGGAGTTCCTCAAGCTTCTCTGGTTCTTCTTCAGGCGGCGACTCCTCCAGCGGCGGCCGCGATCAGCCTCCACGCCACCGCGCCCTGGTGAGGCGCGAGAGGGAGTCCGCCTGAGCTCCGGAGGCAGCCCGGGCCTTCCCTGCGGGCCGGTGTGAGGCGAGCCGCGCCGGATTTGTTCTTTCTTTTTCCCTTCTTCCTACGCAACAAAGACAATAGTGCGGAGCCCCGCGGGGGCGTGTTTGGGTTATTGCTGTTAATCATCGTTTCGCTTTGTTACCATTCCTTCCGGCTATGTGCCCGAGCGTGGATAGTTCCCGACCCCGGCCGTGGGGGGGGGGGCGACCGACCCAGGCCCTTTGTTTGTGTCGCGACGCCCGTGGGGCTCGGACTGGAGGGGTGCTCCTGAAAGCGGCCCAGGTCGCAAACTCTTTGAATGACTAGGATAGGAACGCTCGCGAGGGTGCTCAGCCGCCCCCCTCGCGAGGCCTTGCGCAAGAGAAAACGAGACAGGAGAGCGAAAATCCGAAGAAGCGCAAGCCAAAGATGGCAACAACTTCAATAAAACTTCAAAGGAGAAGGAACAAGCCAACTGCGGAAAGCAAATGAAAAGCCGCGTCCGGCACCTAATCTAGTCTTCGACGTCTTCTCACCAGCGCGGAGCTAAGTGCTGCCACTGGGCGTGGGAGGGTGCCCCAGGGCCTGAGGCCGGCGCTCCTGAGACTCCGGGGCATGTACAACCCCAACTCATTATTACGTGAGAGTGTCACGGGCGGCAAGCTTCACGGGCATTGGCCTTCTTCACAGGCTCCGGGCCTTTTCCAAAACGCGATAGCTTCACAGGCACTCGCCTTGCTTCACAGGCTCTGGGCCTTTTCCAAAACACGATAGCTTCACAGGCACTCGCCTTGCTTCACAGGCTCTGGGCCTTTTCCAAAACGCGATAGCTTCACAGGCTCTGGGCCTTTTCCAAAACGCGATAGCTTCACAGGCTCTGGGCCTTTTCCAAAACGCGATAGCTTCACAGGCACTCACCTTGCTTCACAGGCTCTGGGCCTTTTCCAAAACGCGGTAGCTTCACAGGCACTCGCCTTGCTTCACAGGCTCTGGGCCTTTTCCAAAATGCTATAGCTTCACAGGCACTCGCCTTGCTTCACAGGCTCTGGGCCTTTTCCAAAACGCGATAGCTTCACAGGCACTCACCTTGCTTCACAGGCTCTGGGCCTTTTCCAAAACGCGATAGCTTCACAGGCACTCGCCTTGCTTCACAGGCTCTGGGCCTTTTCCAAAACGCAATAGCTTCATAGGCTCTGGGCCTTTTCCAAAATGCGATAGCTTCACAGGCACTCGCCTTGCCTCACAGGCTCTGGGCCTTTTCAGGGGTAGAACCTCCGGAGGTGCTGGATGTTCCATGCATTCTGGACCGGCACTCCCTCCTGAGTCTCCAAGCGTGCGGAGTCGGGCCTGGAAACATGAACAACCTTGAACGGGCCCTCCCACATGGGAGAGAGCTTGTGCAGTCCCTCCCTGGAGAGAACCCGCCTGAGCACGAGGTCTCCTACCTCAAGAGTCCTGGGGCGGATGTTGCGGCAGTGATATCGTCGCAGCGCTTGCTGGTACCTCGCCGCTCGCAGCGCGGCTTCTCGGCGGCGTTCCTCCCCCAGCACGAGGTCCATCCCCCGCATGGCGTCCTGCTGCGCCTCGTCGAACGCCAGGACCCGCGCGGAGCGACGTCTGACCTCGTGAGGGAGGACCGCTTCCGCTCCGTAGACTAGGAAGAACGGGGTCTCCCCAGTCGGTTTGGTCGCGGTGGTGCGGATGGACCACAACACGGACTGAAGCTCGTCGTACCAACCTCTGCCACAGGCTTCCAGCTTCTTCTTGAACGTCCTGGTCTTGAGGCCCCTCAGGACCTCCGCGTTGGCTCGCTCGGCCTGGCCGTTGCTCTGGGGGTGCGCCACTGAGGCGTAGCATATCTGTGTTCCAAGGTTAGCACAGTATGTTTTGAAGAGGTTACTGGTGAACTGCGAACCGTTGTCTGTGATGATGCGATTCGGCACCCCGAACCGGCTTACGATGCCCTTGATGAAGTTGACCGCGGAACCCGCGGGGATGGTGCGGACAGCCTTTACTTCAGCCCACTTGGTGAATTTGTCCACGGCAACGTAGAGGTAACGATAGCCCCCTCGCGCCCGAGGAAACGGGCCCAAGATGTCTAGCCCCCAGACTGCGAATGGCCACGAAAGGGGAATAGTCTGCAAGCCTCCTGCTGGCTGATGGATCTGCTTGGCGTGGAACTAGCAGGCTTCACAAGCTTTCACTAGTTCGACGGCGTCATTGAGCGCGGTGGGCCAATAAAACCCACTGCGGAATGCCTTGCCGACGAGGGTCCGCGATGACGAATGATGTCCGTAGTCTCCGCCGTGTATATCTTCCAGTAGCTCCTTCCCTTGCTCCTTGGAGATGCAGCGCAGGGATACATCGTTTGGTCGCTTCTGGTAGAGCTCTCCGTCTCTGATGCAGTATGCCGTGGCCTGGCGTGCCACTCGCTCCGCCTCCTCCTCCTTCTCCGGCAAGGTCCCTTGCGTCAAGTAGCTCCGGAGCTCCGCGATCCAACATCCCTCCTGAGGTTCCATCGTCAGGAGCAGGCGTGCTCCTGAGGCCGGGCCACAGGTCGGAGCTCCTAAGGCAGGTGGCTGGGGGAGCTCCTCCAAGGGCTGAGCCGTGTTTGACAATGACGGCAGAGCTGAGGGCTTGAAGAGCCACTCCTCAAAAATGCCGGTCTCCTGGGGTAACCGTCTGGACGCGCATTTGGCGATATCGTCGGCCTCCTGATTGGTGCCATGGGGCACATGCTGCAACTCCAACCCCCAGAATTCCTTCTCCATCCTGCGGACTTCCGCAAGGTAGGCTTCCATGTGCTCATCCTTCGGCTCGTACACCTTGTTGGAGAAGTTGACAAGGAGCTGGGAATCGCCCTTGATGGTGAGGCGTTTCACTCCCAGGGCAGCCGCGGCCTTCAAGCCTGCTATTAAACCTTCATACCCCGCTATGTTGTTGGAGACCTTTTCGCCTTGCTAGAAACAGAGTTGCACGGCGTAATAGAGCTTGTCCTGTGTGGGCGATATGTGCACCGCCCCAACTCCAGCGCCATGCCTGGAGAACGCCCCATCGAAGTACATGACCCAGCCTTCTGGCGCTTCACTTCCCGTGGATAGGGACCGATCCTCATCAGCCTTGAGGCCTGGCGCCTCCGTCCACTCTGCCACAAAATCCGCCAACGCTGCTCCCTTGATGACCCTGGTCGTGCTGAATTCGAGCTGAAACGCTTGCAGTTCTATGTTCCACTCAGCAACCCTCCAGCTGAATTAGGGCTCCTGAGCACTCTCTCCAGGGGGTACAACGAGATGATCTTGATGGGGTGACCCTGAAAATAGTGCCACAGCTTGCGCGAAGCCACCAATAGCGCGAGGAGGAGTTTCTGAGGCATGGGGTACCGTGCTCTTGCATCCCGCAACACTGTGCTGACGAAGTACACTGGGTGCTCAACGAGGCGGAGTGCATCAGTGCTAGTGGCTCCTTCCGGAGACCGTGGCGCCTCTTGAGGCAATGAGGCCTCCTGAGACTGGCCATCTGGAAGAGGGGCCTCTTCCGCCTCCGGCGCACCCCTCTGCGGCGGCTGATCCTCCTCAGCCGCAGTGGTGGTTTCTGTAGGCCTTCCTTGTCCCTGTTCTGCCTTGTCTTGGGCTGCTACCGTGGTTTTGATTCGGCGCTCCTCTCTGACTGCCACCAAGGCTGCGCTGGTGGAGTAAGGAGTGGCGGCGAGGTAAAGCACCAGGGGCTCCTGAGGGCGCGGGGCCACCATGACCGGCGGACTGGTCAGGTATCTCTTGAGATCCTGGAACGCCTTGTCGGCCTCTTCAGTCCACTCGAAGGGCCCCTTTTTCTTCATTAGCTGGAAGAAAGGCAGGGCTCGCTCTCCCAACTTGGAGATGAAGCGCCCTAGCGCGGTTACGTGCCCCGTGAGCTTCTGCATTTCTCCAAGGGTCTTTGGCGGGCTCATGTCTTCCACCGCCTTGATCTTCTCTAGGTTAGCCTCGATGCCTCGGTGGGACACGAGGAAACCCAAGAGCTTGCCCGAGGGGACTCCGAACACACACTTCTCTGGGTTGAGCCGTAGGTTCACTGCGTTGAGGCTCGCGAAGGTTTCCTCCAAGTCCTGTATCAGGGTCCTGGCCTCCCAAGACTTTACCATAATGTCATCGACGTAAGCTTCAACATTCTTCCCGAGCAGCGGGCCCAAGGTGATGTGCATCAGCCGCTGAAAGGTCGCCCCTGCGTTACGCAGCCCGAATGGCATGCACGTGTAGCAGTATACCCCGCACGGGGTTAGGAATGCTGTCTTCTCGACGTCTTCTACCGCCATCTTAATCTGGTGATATCCAGAGAAGGCATCCAGGAAGCATTACAGATCACATTCCGAAGTGGAATCGACGATCTGGTCGATGCGGGGGAGCGGGAACGGATCTTGCGGGCATGCTTTGTTGAGGTTGGTGAAGTCAACACACATACGCTCCTTCCCTCCTTTCTTTGGCACAACGACAGGGTTGGTCAACCAATCTGGGTATCAGACCTCGCGGATGACCCCAGCGACCTCTAATTTGCGGGTCTCCTGGACGATGAAGGTCTGCTTTTCTGTGGACTGCCGCCCGGCCTTCTGCTTCACAGGGCGCACGTTGGGGCACACATTGAGGTGATGCTCGATTACACTCCTGGGGATCCCTGCCAACTGGTCCGGCTCCCAAGCGAATACCCTCTTGTTTGCACGCAGGAACCTGACCAGGGCCTCCTCCTGCTCGGGTTTGAGGTGGGCGCCTATGGTGAAAGTGGCATTGGTGGACCCGTCCTCATCGACGGGTACCTGCTTGGTTTCTGCCTTGTCTTGGGTGAACAACTGCTTCTTCTTGGCGGGTGCAGCCCCCTTGGCCTCGGGGGGCTCCAAGTCGGCGGGCTGTGCCGACGCCGCCGTCTTGAAGGCGAGCTTGAGCGCCCGCAGCGCATCCCCGGTGTCCCCGTGCACAGTGAGGACACCGTTGCTCCCGGGCATCTTCATGAGGTTGTACGCCGGGTGCGTCGCGGCCATAAATTGGGCCAGCGCTGGGTAGCCGAGGATGGCGTTATAGGGGAGGCCGATGGGGGCGATGTCGAAGTCGACCAGCTCCGTGCGGAAGTTGTTGTAGGTGCCGAAGGTCACTGGGAGCCAGATCTGCCCCAAGGAACTGGACGGCTTGCCCCCGACGCTTGAGAAGGACCGGCTGGGTTGCAGCCGTTCCAGGGGTATGCGGAGGAGGTTGAAGGCCTCGACCGAGAGAACGCTGAGGCCCGCGCCGCCATCAACGAGGGTTTTGGTGATGGCCACCTGGCAGATGGTGGGGGTGCACATCATGGGGAGCACGCCCGAGCAGGCCGAGTTGGAGGGGTGGTCCTCTGAACTGAAGGTCAGGCTGGTCTCGGGCGCCGTCCGATCCGGGGGAGCCCCCTGCCGCGTGGAAGCGGCGCTGACCCGGCGGATGAAAGGCTTGACGTGGTGACTTGTGGGCAGTGCCGGCGAGCCGCCCAGGAGGGCCGCGACGACCGGGGGTGTTGGTGTAGCGCGATGGGATGGCGCAGGGGAGCCCCCTGCGGCGCGGACGAGCTCGGCGACGCGGTCGAACCATTCCCCACAGACGTCAGCGGTGGGGCGGCAGCGCAGGAGCTCGTTTGCCGCGAGGAGCGCAGCTCGAGCCTCCGAGGGGGCGCAGAGCGCGCGGAATGAAGAACCAGCTGGTGCGGGCGATGGAGTAGCGGTGCTGCCGTCCTGCCGCACGGACGGATGCTGAGACGACGCTTGCTGCTCACCCCCCGCCGGGCCGGTGGCGGCGTTGACGGCGGGCGACGGGGAACGACGAGGACGTCCACCGACGGGCGCCTTCTGGGCGATGCGAGAAGCGATGGCGGCCCGGCGCTCGGCGCGGGCCCGACGAGCGTCGGACATGGATGCGACGGTTGGAGGAGAACAGGGCGGTGGACGACGAATTCCGGCGCACCCCTACCTGGCGTGCCAAATATCGGATTTCGGGTTTTGGCAGACCCTTAAGGTTCGAACACTGGGGTGCGCGCGGAGATTACGCCTTCTGCCTCCCCGCCTCGCAAAGATCTAAACTACTAAAAGAACTGCACAAGGGACACAAGATTTATACTGGTTCGGGCCACCGTTGTGGTGTAATACCGTACTCCAGTTTGTGGGATGTGGATTGCCTCCTAGGGCTGATGATGATGAAAAATACAAGGAAGAACAGCCTCACGAGGGTCTGTTCTTGGCTGGGGTGATGAACTGCTAGGAGGAGTTCAGCCACCTTTCTCTCTCTCCTACTCTGCTTCCTACCGATCGAACGAACAGAACCGAACCGAACCGACCCGACCCCCTGCTATGTGGGTGGCTGGTTCTATTTATAGAGGCCCTGGTCCTCTTCCCAAATATTGAGCGGGAAGGGATCCAACAATGGCGGGCTAATTTGAAGGGGGACAGCAAGTATCAACTATCCTGACAAAAGCAGTCTTCGCCTGCGCAAAGCTCTGGTGATGACGCCGTCCTGGGCTCAACGGTGACCTCCGTCTCGTAGTCCTTCTGGTCTTGGTCTCGTTGCACCGAAATGGCAACCTTTGCCTGATGCCTTGGTACTCCGCGGCTGCCCTTGCCCCCTTTGCACCAGAGAGGAAAGAAGGACGCTGCGCGCGCTGGCACCCGCCTGGCGCCCTGAGTCGTCATGGCTTGCGTCACGGGCACCTCGCGAGGTACCCTACCTTGATCTCTCCGCCTGCTCGCGAGCCAGCCTGACGAGACCGTGCCTGAGGAAGCTCCATGTCGTCCGCCTCGCGAGGCTTGGCTCCTCGCGAGGGTCTTGAGTCTTGTGTTGATGAAGATGGGCCATGTTGGGCCTCCTTTGAGCCACGCCGCAGTCTGCAGGCAGGCAAGTCTGGGGACCCCCGTTCCCAGAACGCCGACAGCACGGCACAGTGATCCCTGGCAAGCCAAACAGATAAGTTAACCTCTTGTCCATTAGTGTTCTGTAAGCTATAACTTGTGCATAGAGAAACCTCGCCCCTCTCTTGGAACTAGGGTGGTCCCATCCTTGGCTTGAATGCTGCTTCAACCTAGATGGTCGGAGTGGCCCTTGGTAAAGAGGGAGTGGGCGGGGGGCTGGCACCTCAGTCTGTTCCCCAGTAGACATGCTTCTCCGGTAGACGAAAAGGGTGCAGGCAGGATATCCTGCCGGGGAAAGCTCATTTAATTATAGTAAAGAGGCACTCCACCTCTGCATGGACATATACATGCACGGGTTCCCGGCAAGTTTTATCTCTTTCATTGACATGCAGATACAGGTACAAGCATTACAGAAGACAAACGTGGATTAAAGGATTACATTATTTGAATTAAAATTTGACGATCGTTTAGAAGTTTAAGATTGAAAAAAGATCAGTGCCCCGTCATCCCCTCTTTTCGTTTTCCCTCCTTTAGCCACTACGGCGGAAGGAGGAAAATATGAGAAAAGGAGCACCCATGTAGGAGCGCTCCCCGATCCTGATAGGGCCCGTCGGGCATGGCCTGACAAGACCGGGAGTGGTGAGGCTGCGAAGGAGGAGTGCGGGGGACGGGGCGGCGCCTTCTGGTCACCAGCTCCAAAGCCAACAAGAAGCCCCGGCTTGAGCGCCGGTGGAGTCATCCACCAAAGCTCAGCCGAAAGACTGCTGGAGGCAAGGAGAAGGCACCAAGAGAATATCCCTCCCCGGCTATCACCCGAAGAGGCTGGTGATGACAGTGCTGGGGAGGGAGGGGAAGAGCGGGAAGACGAGGCGGCAGGACGACGGTCGGAGGCAAAGACATCCACGCCATCGTACTCTGACCTGACCCCCCTGCCACCCGCCTTCTCCGTCTTCCTCCGCTTTCTCCTCACCACCGCTGCTCCCGGGAAGCGCCAAGACTCTAGTCCGATGCCTCCAACGGAGAAATTGCAAGCAGCCGGAACGGCCAGGGGGCTCGAGGCGTGCCGCTCCCCACCTTGGCGGGTAGGGAGGCGTGATACGTCTCCAATGTATCTATAATTTTTGATTGTTCCATGCTATTATATTATCTGTTTTGGATGTTTAATGGGCTTTACTATGCACTTTTATATTATTTTTGGGACAAACCTATTAACCGAAAGCCCAGTGCAAATTGTTGTTTTTTTTTCCTATTTCAGTGTTTCGCAGAAAAGGAATATCAAACGAAATCCAAACGGAATGAAACCTTCGCGAGGATCTTTTTTGGAACGAACGTGATCCAGGAGACTTGGAGTGGACGTCAAGGAAGCAGCGAGGTGACCATGAGGTAGGAGGGCGCGCCTAGGGGGGCAGGCGCGCCCCCACCCTTGTGGGCCCCTCGCAGCTCCACTGACCTACTTCTTTCGCCTATATATACTCTTATACCTTGAAACCTTCAGGGAGAGCCACGAAACACCTTTTCCACCACCGCAACCTTCTTTACCCGTGAGATCCCATCTTGGGGCCTTTTCCAGTGATCTGTCGGAGGGGGATTCGATCATGGAAGGCTTCTACATCAACACCATAGCCTCTCGATGATGTGTGAGTAGTTTACCAAAGACCTTCGGGTCCATAGTTATTAGCTAGATTGCTTCTACTCTCTCTTTGGATCTCAATACAAAGTTCTCCTCAATCTTCTTGGAGATCTATTCGACGTAACTCTTTTTGCAGTGTGTATGTCGAGATCCGATGAATTGTGGGTTTATGATCAAGATTATCAATGAACAATATTTGATTCTTCTCTGAATTCTTATATGCATGATTTGATATCTTTGCAAGTCTCTTCGAGTTATCAGTTTGGTTTGGCCTACTAGATTGATCTCTCTTGCAATGGGAGAAGTGCTTAGCTTTGGGTTCAATCTTGCGGTGCTCGATCCCAGTGACAGAAAGGGAAACGACATGTATTGTATTGTAGTCATCGAGGATAAAAAGGTGGGTTTATATCTTATGGCTTCACTTTATCCCTCTACATCATGTCATCTTGCCTAATATGTTACTCTGTTCTTATGAACATAATACTCTAGATGCATGCTGCATAGCGGTTGATGTGTGGAGTAACAGTAGTCAATGCAGAATCGTTTCGCTCTACTTTTCACGGACATGGTGCCTATGTTCATGATCATGCATAGATATTCTCATAACTATGCGCTTTTCTATCAATTGCTCAACAGTAATTTGTTCACCCACCATAAAATATGCTATCTTGAGAGAAGCCACTAGTGAAACCTATGGCCCCTAGGTCTATTCATCATATTAATCTCCCGTCAACTAGCTATTTCTGTCACCGTTTATTTTGCAATCTTTATTTTCCAATCTATACAACAAAAATACCAAAAATATTTATCTTATTATCTCTACCAGATCTCACTTTCCTATGTGACCGTGAAGGGATTGACAACTCCTTTATCGTGTTCGTTGCGAGGTTCTTATTTGTTTGTGCAGGTACTAGGCGACTTGCGTGTAGTCTCCTACTGGATTAATACCTTGCTTCTGAAAAACTGAGGGAAATCCTTGTGCTACTTTGCGGCATCACCCTTTCCTCTTCAAAGGAAAACTAACGCATGCTCAAGAGGTAGCAAGAAGGATTTCTGGCGCCGTTTCCGGGGAGATCTACGCCAAGTCAAGACACACCAAGTACCCATCACAAACTCTTATCCCTCGCATTACATTATTTGCCATTTGCCTCACGTTTTCCTCTCCCCCACTTCACCCTTGCCGTTTTATTAGCCTCTTTTCCATTCGCCCTTTTTCCGTTCGTTTCTTTTCGCTTGCCTCTTGTGTGATTGTTTGTTGGATTGATTATTTGTCATGATGGCTCCACCTAAAAAGGTTGATCCCCACTTTAGTAGATTGGAAGAAATTGAAAACAATGTTAGAAGCTTTATCTCTTTGCTGTTTGAGCATAATAATTTCTTCAAAAATGAGCTTAAAGAACAAAAAAGTTTTATGGAGTACATGAATAAAGAGCTCGATGATATGTCTAAAGAATTTTATGGTTTGAAATCTCAGTTTGCCCATCTTGAAAACTTGATAGCCCAAATTTATGATAAGCAAGCCACCTTAGTTAATAAGATGGCTGCTAAACCAGAAGAACTAGATAATAATAAGGATGAAGATCTAAAAGTGATTGATGTGTCCCCTATTAAATCATTGTTTTCTAATATGAATCTTGATAAAGACGGGATTGGAGATGAGTCAACTTTAGTTAAAAGGCGTCCCAATGATTCGGAGTTTTTGGATCTTGATGCAAAATTTGGTAAAAGTGGGATTGAGGAGGTCAAAACTTTACAAAACAATGAACCCACTATTTTGGATTTCAAGGAATTTAATTATGATAATTTCTCTTTGATAGATTGTATTTCCTTGTTGCAATCCGTGTTAAATTCTCCTCATGCTTATGATCAAAACAAAGCTTTCACTAAACATATTGATGCTTTAATGCAATCTTATGAAGAAAAACTTGAATTAGAAGTTTCTATCCCTAGAAAACTTTATGATGAGTGGGAACCTACTATTAAAATAAAGATTAAAGATCATGAATGCTATGCTTTGTGTGATTTGGGTGCTAGAGTTTCCACGATTCCAAAAACATTGTGTGATGTGCTAGGTTTCCGTGAATTTGATTATTGTTCTTTAAATTTGCATCTTGCGGATTCCACTATTAAGAAACCTATGGGAAGAATTAATGATGTTCTTATTGTTGCAAATAGTAATTATGTGCCCGTAGATTTCATTGTTCTTGATATAGATTGCAATCCTACTTGTCCTATTATTCTTGGTAGACCTTTCCTTAGAACGATTGGTGCAATTATTGATATGAAAGAAGTAAATATTAGATTCCAATTTCCATTAAGGAAAGGCATGGAACACTTTCCTAGGAAGAAAATTAAATTAACTTATGAATCTATTATGAGAGCCACTTATGGATTGCATATCAAAGATGATAATACCTAGATATATTCTTATTTTTATGCCTAGCTAGGGGCGTTAAACGATAGCGCTTGTTGGGAGGCAACCCAATTTCATTTTTGTTCCTGTTTAGTAATAAAGAAATCATCTATCCTCTGTTATGATTGTGTTTTTAATATGTTAATTAGTGTTTGTGCCAACTAAAGCCTTTAGGATCTTCTTGGGTGATTGTTGTTTGACCTTGCTGAAAAAAACATAAAGTATGTGCTCATGAGAATAATTTTAATTTTTTACCAGAGAGCGATAAAACACCGATTCCGCCTGAAGTAGATCAACATACAAATTATTTCGGACTTCCTAATTTCTCAGGATTTTTGGAGTTAGAGAAGTATTCGAAACCTACAGATTACTACACACTATTCTGTTTTTGACAGATTCTGTTTTTCGTGTGTTGTTTGCTTATTTTGATGAATCTATGGCTAGTATCGGGGGGTATGAACAATAGAGAAGTTGGAATACAGTAGTTTTAACACCAATATAAATAAATAATGATTTCATTACAGTACCTTAAGTGGTAATTTGTTTTCTTATACTAATGAAGCTCATGAGATTTTCTGTTGAGTTTTGTGTTGTGAAGTTTTCAGGTTTTTGAGTAAAGATTTGATGGATTTTGGAATAAGGAGTGGCAAGAGCCTAAGTTTGGGGATGCCCAAGGCACCCCAAGGTAAAAATTCAAGGAAAACCAAAAGCCTAAGCTTGGGGATACCCCGGAAGGCATCCCCTCTTTCGTTTTCGTCCATCGGTAACTTTACTTGAGGCTATATTTTTATTCACCACATGATATTTGTTTTGCTTGGAGCGTCTTGTATGATTTGAGTATTTGCTTTTTAGTTTACCCCAATCATCCTTGCTGTACACACCTTTTTGGAGAGACACACATGAATCAGAATTTATTAGAATACTCTTTGTGCTTCACTTATATCTTTTTGAGCTAGATAATTTTGCTCTAGTGCTTCACTTATATCTTTTAGAGCACGGTGGTGGTTTTATTTTATAGAAATTATTGATCTCTCATGCTTCACTTATATTATTTTGAGAGTCTTTTAGAACAGCATGGTAATTTAGTTTGGCTATAAAATTAGTCCTAATATGATAGGCATCCAAGATGGGTATAATAACTACTTTCATAGAGTGCATTGAATACTATGAGAAGTTTGATACTTGATGATTGTTTTGAGATATGAAGGTGGTAATATTAGAGTCATTCTAGTTGAGTGGTTGTGAATTTTATAAATACTTGTGTTAGAGTTTTCAAGTCTCGTAGCATGCACATATGGTGAACGTTGTGTGACAAATTTGAAGCATGAGGTGTTTCTTTGATTGTCCTCCTTACGAGTGGCGGTCGGGAACGAGCGATGGTGTTTTCCTACCAATCTATCCCCCTAGGAGCATGCGCATAATTCTTGGTTTTTGATGACTTATAGATTTTTGCAATAAGTATGTGAGTTCTTTATGACTAATGTTGAGTCGATGGATTGTACGACCTCTCACCTTCCATCATTGCTAGCCTCTTCGGTACCGTGCATTGCCCTTCCTCACCTCGAGAGTTGGTGCAAACTTCGCCAGTGCATCCAAACCCTGTGATATGATACGCTCTATCACACATAAAACTCCTTATATCTTCCTCAAAACAGCCGCCATACCTACCTATTATGGCATTTCCATAGCCATTCCGAGATATATTGCCATGCAACTTTCCACCGTTATGTTTATTATGACACACTTCATCATTGTCATATTGCTTTGCATGATCATGTAGTTGACATCGTATTTGTGGCAAAGCAACCATGCATAATTTCATACATGTCACTCTTGATTCATTGCCCATCCCTATACACCACCGGAGGCATTCATATATAGTCATACTTTGTTCTAGTATCGAGTTGTAATCTTTGAGTTGTAAATAAATACAAGTGTGATGATCATCATTAATAGAGTATTGCCCGAAAAAAGGAATAAAAAAAGAAAGGCCAAAAAAATAAAAAAATAAAAGGGACAATGTTACTATCCTTTTTTCCACACTTGTGCTTCAAAGTAGCAGCATGATCTTCATGATAGAGAGTCTCTTATATTGTCACTTCCATATACTAGTGGGAATTTTTCATTACAGAACTTGGCTTGTATATTCCAACAATGGGCTTCCTCAAATGCCCTAGATCTTCGTGAGCAAGCAAGTTGGGTGCACACCCACTTAGTTTCTTTTGTGGAGCTTTCATACATTTATAGCTCTTGTGCATCCGTTGCATGGCAATCCCTACTCCTCGCATTGAGATCAATTGATGGGCATCTCCATAGCCCGTTGATTAGCCGCGTCAATGTGAGACTTTCTCCTTTTTTGTCTTATCCACATAACCCCCATCATTATATTCTATTCCACCCATAGTGGTATGTCCATGCCTCACGCTCATGTATTGCGTGAAAGTTGAAAAAAGTTTGAGATTACTAAAGTATGAAACAATTGCTTAGCTTGTCATCGGGGGTTGTGCATGATGAGAGCATTTTTGTGTGACAAAAATGAAGCATAGCCAAACTATATGATTTTGTAGGGATAAGCTTTCTTGGGCCATGCTATTTTGAGAAGACATAATTGCTTAGTTAGTATGCTTGAAGTATTATTATTTTTATGTCAATATTAAACTTTTGTCTTGAATTTATCTGATCTGAACATTCATGCCACAATATAGAGAATTAAACTGAAAATTATGTTAGGTAGCATTCCACATCAAAATTTCTGTTTTTATCATTTACCTACTCGAGGACGAGCAGGAATTAAGCTTGGGGATGCTTGATATGTCTCCAACGTATCTATAATTTTTGATTGCTCCATGCTATTATATCATCTGTTTTGGATGTTTAATGGGCTTTACTATGCACTTTTATATTATTTTTTGGGACTAACCTATTAACCAAAAGCGCAGTGCAAATTGTTGTTTTTTTTGCCTATTTCAGTGTTTCGTAGAAAAGGAATATCAAACGGAATCCAAACGGAATGAAACATTCGCGAGGATCTTTTTCGGAACAAACGTGATCCAGGAGACTTGGAGTGGTCGTCAAGGAAGCAGCTAGGCGACCACGAGGTAGGAGGGCGCGCCCCCACCCTCGTGGGCCCTCGCAGCTCCACCGACCTACTTCTTCCTCCTATATATACTCTTATACCCTGAAACCTTCGGGGAGAGCCACGAAACACCTTTTCCACCACCGCAACCTTCTATACCCGTGAGATCCCATCTTGGGGCCTTTTCCGGTGATCTGTCGGAGGGGGATTCGATCACGGAGGGCTTCTACATCAACACCATAGCCTCTCCGATGATGTGTGAGTAGTTTACCAAAGACCTTCGGGTCCATAGTTATTAGCTAGGTGGCTTCTTCTCTCTCTTTGGATCTCAATACAAAGTTCTCCTTGATCTTCTTGGAGATCTATTCGATGTAACTCTTTTTGCAGTGTGCTTGTCGAGATCCGATGAATTATGGGTTTATGATCAAGATTATCTATGAAAATATATTTGATTCTTCTATAAATTCTTATATGCATGATTTGATATCTTTGCAAGTCTCTTCGAATTATCAGTTTGGTTTGGCCTACTAGATTGATCTTTCTTGCAATGGGGGAAGTGCTTAGCTTTGGGTTCAATCTTGCGGTGCTCGATCCTAGTGACAGAAAGGGAAACAACACGTATTGTATTGTTGCCCTCGAGGATAAAAAGGTGGGGTTTATATCTTATGGCTTGACTTTATCCCTCTACATCATGTCATCTTGCCTAATGCGTTACTCTGTTCTTATGAACTTAATACTCTAGATGCATGCTGGATAGCGGTCGATGTGTTGAGTAATAGTAGTAGATGCAGAATCATTTCGTTCTACTTGTCACAGACGTGATGCCTATGTTCATGATCATGCCTAGATATTCCCATAACTATGCACTTTTCTATCAATTTCTCGACAGTAATTTGTTCACCCACCGTAAAACATGCTATCTTGAGAGAAGCCACTAGTGAAACCTATGGCCCCTGGGTCTATTTTCCAGCATATTAATCTCCCGTCAACTACCTATTTCTGTCACCATTTATTTTGCAATCTTTATTTTCCAATCTATACAACTAAAATACCAAAAATATTTATCTCATTATCTCTATCAGATGTCACTTTCATAAGTGACCGTGAAGGGATTGACAACCCCTTTATCACGTTGGTTGCGAGGTTCTTGTTTGCTTCTGCAGGTAGTAGGCAACTTGCATGTAGTCTCCTATCGGATTGATACCTTGGTTCTGAAAAACTAAGGGAAATACTTACGGTACTTTGATGCATCACCGTTTCCTCTTCAAGGGAAAACCAACACGTGCTCAAGAGGTAGCAAGGCGCGCCTCTCGTTGATGTCGGCCGCAAGACCTCCGGGAAGGGAAATGCTGGGAATACCAATGATCTCCGGCCCCTCCTCCCGGACGAGCATCGAAGATACCAAAAGACTCTCCACGCCAAGGACCAGACTCACTCCCCGAGCATCAGCACCGGCATAAGGCAACAAATGCCTCGAGCCAGAGCCAGGGGGCTAGCTCCATGCTTCCTTCTGAAACATGACCAGTAGAAACGGAAGATGAGGAGAGGAGGACCACAAAGGTGGGTGACTCCACCCTCCTCCACCTCCCCCCTTTATAGGCCGGGCGGGGAAGGGCAGCTGCTCCATCCACGGGTGACCATCGCCCTCCTCCGCCAATTCAAGATGGGCGGGCCCTTTCCAAGGTACTCTCTCGCGCCACGTGCCTCCGTTACCTACCCCGCGTGATGCATGCTGCATACGTGGCTAAGGATAAGGGCGTGTTGTGGGAAGAGTAAATTGGCAGTTTCTACCCCATGCGTTAAAGTCATTCACGATCCATCACTGGAGCGGGCCCACCACTATTGGCTTTACACCACACACGGGGAAACCGGAAACTAGCCGGGAATCAAAGCTGATGAAGCAGCAATGGAAAACTCTAGGGGCCAACCCCTTCAGCAACCTTTTCTGTGCACTTATTAGGCCCTACCCCGACGACGCTCAGCAGCGCGTTCACGGCATGCCCGGGGGCTTCTGTCGGCGCAACAAACCCTTGGTCTGTTGCCCAGATTGTGCATAGGCACGAGAACAAGATTGAACCACCAACCCAAGTCAGAGATTGAAGGACAAAGAGATTTGAAGAACCAACAAGCAGTCCAGAGAGAGCAAGATCGAGCCAGAAGAGCAAGATATCGGCAGGAGAAGGGCCTCCCTTGCCGGGCAGGCGAGCCCGGGGCAAGGCCACCACAAAAAGCAGGCAACCGAGGTACCCCGGCAAGGTCTGTCGGGGCTCACGGAGGCAGAACCACCCCACCAACCACTCAAGCACTACCCACATCGTCAATCAGTGCAGTGTTAAGCCACAAGATGATTAAGTGGCAGCCGTTTGCCACATGGCAACCATTTCCTACAGAAGAAGCCTGCAGATGACACTCGTCCTGTGACGTGTCAAGGGAACAGGCACGGAGCTGGCCAGATAGCCTGACAAGCCTTGCCGGGCGACCAGTGATGTGACACCAAGCGGCGCATTTAATGCACCCTATCATCCCGCAGAGTTAGGTATGATAGCACTGTTCGCTATCATATCTGTGGATAATGAATACTTTTCCATTGTGATGACCCCTTAATCTATAAAAGGAGGCCCATGACACTCGTAGGGGGGTTGGAAAAGTTGATGAACCCAAGCCACCATACGCGTGTAGTCGCTGCCGCCCCGAGGCGAACCCCGTCTGACAAGTGTACTACGCATCACCATGTTCATTCCGCCATCAATCCACCAAAGCATGAGTAGGGTCTTATGCCTCGTGGAGGCCCAAACCTGGGTAAATAGCTTGTGTGCTCTTTGTCGTGCTGCCGCACGCTGGTATGCTCTTTGTGCAACGCGACATCCCCCTGCCGAACGAGCAAGGGGCCACCCGGTCCCATAGGTGGCCACGGATTTCCCGCGACATAGTTTGAAGAATTCATTCTTGCAAAAAGGGTCTTTTACAACTTCAACAATGTCCGGGTGAATACTAATCATCTTAAGATCCTCCTCGTTACTATTAGAAGTTGCACCCTTATTTTTAGTGACTTGAGTAATCTTGCCAATTTTAACGGAGTTTTTTCAATAGTTCTAGCGGAGGAAAAAGACGTGCTTAGATTACTAAAAATTTCTTCCAACTTATCAATCCGAGACGGGCTTTCTTCAATTCTTTCATGAATTACGATCCACTTTTCTTTTAACAACTTAAAAAATTCTCCCGCTTTTGACCCAAACTTAATAGCAAAATTATGCATCTTTTTACCCAAGTTTTGAAAATGTTCTTCGGTAAGCATTTTCTTTTCAATAGCATCTTGTCATTCCATAACATGATCGAGAGTCAGAGTTGTTTCATTAATTATAGGCGGTTGTGAACCCACTAAATTTCCCATAGCATTAAAAGCATCAAGAGAGGGACACATCAAGAAATTTCCACCAGAAATTGTATCAAGGACGAATCTATACCAAGTGGTGATGCCCACATAAAAACAACGAAGAAGAACAACGGTAGATTGCTTACGAATAGATCTATTATGAGCATTGCAAATCCTATACCAAGCATCTTTTAAATTCTCCCCTCCCCTTTTAAAGTGAAGAACCTCATTCTTGGGAGTTCACACAATAGAGCAAGAACTATCCATAACGACAAAAACTGGTCAACAAGATTGCACACAAAAACACATCTCACAAGAAAATCGACGAATGAAAAGGAGGGCGAATAAAACGGCAATTTTTTGTGAAGTGGGGGAGAGAAAACAAGAGGCACATCGCAAATAATGTAAATTGTAATGAGATGAGATTTGTGATTAGGAACCTGTAGGTGTTGATGATGTCTCCCCAGCAACAGCGCCAGAAATTCCTTTTGATGCGGCTTGAACTACGTCAGTATTTCCCCAAAGAGGAAGGGATGATCCAGCATAGCTATGGTAGGTATTTCCCTCGGTGATGATACCAAGGTTATCGAACTGGTAGGAGAACCACGCAACACCACGTAAACAGCTCCTGCACACAAAGAACAAATACTTGCAACCCGACATAAGAGAGGGGTTGTCAATCCCTCTCGGGTAAAAAGATAGGTAAAATAGTAGTAGATTCAATAAATAGATATCGCGGGAACATGAGATAAAATAAATAATAATAAATTGCAGCAAGGTATTTTTGTATTTTTAGATTAATAGATCTGAAAATAAAAGCAAATAAAAATAGACCGCGAAGGCAAATATAACAAAGAAGAGACCCGGGGCCATAGATTTCACTAGTGGCTTCTCTCGAGAAAAATAGCATACGGTGGGTAAACAAATTACTGTTGGGCAATTGATAGAACTTCAAATAATCATGACGATATCCAGGCAATGATCATTATATAGGCATCACGTAACAACCCCAATGTCATGCTACACTAATCCCCTCTTAATGGTGCCATGTCATCATGTTACTGTTGCTAATCTTCACATGATCCAAATCACAATTCAAATTCAAATCCAATCTAATGTCAAAAATTCATAATTGCAGACATGAAATCTAAAATGTTCTTCTTTGTGCCAAATAATCCCAAAACTAATATTGGTAGTGAACCAACTTTTTGCAAAGTGTTTAAGTGCCCAAAACTAGTTAAAACATTGGCTAAAACATTTAAATTAAATGCTTTTTAAGTTAAAAAAATGATAAGATAATGTATTATAATGTTAAACTTAATGTGGGAGTAGCCTAAGTTATACTATTATGTTAAGTGTAAGTTTTATACATTATAAAACTATTTTGCTTTTTGAAAATAAAAAAAGAAAGTAGAGAAGTTTTAAAAGAAAAGCTAAAGCAAAAAATATATAAGAGAAAAGGCCCACTGGCCTTGGCCCTTAGCCGCCTGGGCGGCCCAACCCAGCAACCCGCCTCCGTCCTCTATGTTCATCAGACCCGGCGATCGCGCTCACCGGTTGCCACCGAACCCTCTCGCCGTCCCCGTCGGGGAAGGGATAAGGGCGACGCCCTACCTCCCCCCTGGCCTCACTCCTCCTCGATGCCCCCCTCCCAGATCCAGTTCTCCTCCTTCTCCTTCTTTGCCTCCCGTCCTCAGATCCCCCGCCTCACCGAACGCCTCCTGTCGCCGCCCGCCGCCGTCCGCGTGCTCCAGCGCAACCCCGGGCTGCGCCAGGGCATTCAGTAGCTGCACGGGCCTCGGCCTCGTCCTCTCGCCCAACAATAGGAGCCGGGGAGGCCCCGCGTCTTGGTTTTTCTTTCGTTCGTCGCTCTGCTCGTCCTCCGAACACCTTGGTTTTTCTTTCGTTCGTCGCTCTGCTCGTCACGTCATTGCACTGCCCCGTGTCGCACAAGTCCGGCCAGTGGCCGCAGTCGTCGCGCACTCACCGCGGTCGCGTCCGCGTCCCGTGCACCCTCATGCTCGTCCAGGCCACACACTGCCTCACCTCCCTCGCGATCCGTGCCCGCCTGTGCCTCTTGCAGCCCTCCTCCTCGCCCCGTTCCGACGCCCGCCAGCGCGCCTCCCTCCTCATCGCTGCTCTGCTGCCTAGCACCGCCGCTCTGCTATTATGCTGCAGCTGCGCTGGCCCGCGCCTGCCTACTCCCCGTGTCAGCCTACCTCCCGCCCGGCTGCTCGCCTCGCCGCTCGTGCCGCCCGCTGCGCCAGCTAGCCGCCCCTTGCTGCCGCAGCCACCCCATGCAGGCCGCTCTCCCCGCGCCCGCGCGCTGCCTCCCTGCCGCTGCAACACTCATCTCCGGCCGCTGCCAAGCCCCGCCTCCACCTACAGTGATGTGGCTGCCACGCCCAGCCTACGCCCTCGCCTACGCCACTACGCCCGCGCCCTCCACCGTCGGCCCCTCCCGCGCCGCAGCGCCTGCACCCCGGCGCCGCCCCGCTGTGGCCTCGCCGCCGCCGCACAGCCCCGGCCGGCCTCGCCTCCCCTCGCGCGGTGGGCGCCTAGGTGCGCCTCGCACCCACACGCCCATAACCCATCGCCCGTTTAGGCCCCGTGGGCCACTGATGTTGGGGCCCCATGCCCCCTTTAAAAAAAGAGTTTTTTAAAAATTTAACTAATTAATTGATTAACTTAATTAACCTAATCAATTAACTAATCTAATTAACCATGTTTAGTTAGCCTTAGTCTATGATAGGTGGGTCCCACTGGACCCATAGGCCAGGTTTGACTCTGGTCAGCTGGGTTGACCCGCTGATGTCATCGTGATGTCATGTTGACATCACCTTTCACTGTTCTGGATAATGTTCAATTTAAATAATTAAATAAATTTCAAAAATGCCTAAAACTTTGATAAATCATAGAAAATAAACCGTAACTCGGATGAAAAAGTTTTGTACATGAAAGTTGCTTAAAACGACGAGACGAATTGGAATACGCTCTCCATTCGTCCACCGCACATCCCTAGCATAGGGAACATGCAACTTTCCCCTCCGTTTCATCTGTTTGAAAAATGGCAAACTTTGGGAAAACATTCCAGGATGTTCTCCCCCTTCGCCGGTATCGTGTAGCACCATGCTAGATCATGTCTAGCTCTGTCTGTTGTTCTGTTATGCACTTGCTTGCTATGTATTTATTGTTTGTCCCCCCTCTTCTCTCCGATAGACCCCGAGAACGATGTTGATGCCCTTGTGATCGACTACGTCGGCAATGACACTTCTTCCTTTTCAATAGAGCTTCTGATGTCTACTACACAACCTTCTTCTTGTAGACATTGTTGGGCCTCCAAGTGCAGTGGTTTGTAGGACAGTAGCAAATTTCCCTCAAGTGGATGACCTAAGGTTTATCAATCCGTAGGAGGCGTATGATGAAGATGGTCTCTCTCAAGCAACCCTGCAACCAAATAACAAAGAGTCTCTTGTGTCCCCAACACACCCAATACAATGGTAAATTCTATAGGTGCACTAGTTCGGCGAAGAGATGGTGAAACAAGTGCAAAATGGATGGTAGATAAAGGTATTTGTAATCTGAAAATATAAAAACAGCAAGGTAACGAATGATAAACGTGAACGTAAATGGTATTGCAATGCTAGGAAACAAGGCCTAGGGTTCATACTTTCACTAGTGCAAGTCCTCTCAACAATAATAACATAATTGGATCACATAACTATCCCTCAACATGCAACGAAGAGTCACTCCAAAGTCACTGATGGCGGAGAACAAATGAAGAGATTATGGTAGGGTACGAAACCACCTCAAAGCTATTCTTTCCAATCAATCCGTTGGGCTTTTCCTATAAGTGTCACAAACAGCCCTAGAGTTCGTACTAGAATAACACCTTAAGATACAAATCAACCAAAACCCTAATGTCACCTAGATACTCCAATGTCACCTCAAGTATCCGTGGGTATGATTATACGATATGCATCACAAAATCTTAGATTCATCTATTCAACCAACACATAGAACCTCAAAGAGTGCCCTAAAGTTCCTACCAGAGAATCACAACGAAAGCGTGTGCCAACCCCTATGCATAGGTTCATGGGCGGAACCCGCAAGTTGATCACCAAAACATACATCAAGTGAATCACGTGATATCCCATTGTCACCACAGATACGCATGGCAAGACATAAATCAAGTGTTCTCAAATCTTTAAAGACTCAATCCGATAAGATAACTCAAAAGGGGAAACTCAATTCATTACAAGAGAGTAGAGGGGGCGAAGAAACATAAGATCCAACTATAATAGCAAAGCTCGCGATACATCAAGATCGTACCACATCAAGAACACGAGAGAGAGAGAGAGATCAAACACATAGCTACTGGTACATACCCTCAGCCCCGAGGGAGAACTACTCCCTCCTCATCATGGAGAGCACCGGGATGATGAAGATGGCCACCGGAGAGGGACTCCCCCTCCGGCAGGGTGCCAGAACGGGTCTAGATTGGTTTTCGGTGGCTATGGAGGCTTCTGGCGGCGGAACTCCCGATCTATTGTGCTCACGGATGTTCTCCCCCTTCGCCGGTATCGTGTAGCACCACGCTAGATCATGTCTAGCTCTGTCTGTTGTCCTGTTATGCACTTGCTTGCTATGTATTTATTGTTTGTCCCCCCTCTTCTCTCCGATAGACCCCGAGAACGATGTTGATGCCCTTGTGATCGACTACATCGGCTATGACACTTCTTCCTTTTCAATAGAGCTTCTGATGTCTACTACACAACCTTCTTCTTGTAGACATTGTTGGGCCTCCAAGTGCAGAGGTTTGTAGGACAGTAGCAAATTTCCCTCAAGTGGATGACCTAAGGTTTATCAATCCGTAGGAGGCGTATGATGAAGATGGTCTCTCTCAAGCAACCCTGCAACCAAATAACAAAGAGTCTCTTGTGTCCCCAACACACCCAATACAATGGTAAATTCTATAGGTGCACTAGTTTGGCGAAGAGATGGTGAAACAAGTGCAATATGGATGGTAGATAAAGGTATTTGTAATCTGAAAATATAAAAACAGCAAGGTAACGAATGATAAACGTGAACGTAAATGGTATTGCAATGCTAGGAAACAAGGCCTAGGGTTCATACTTTCACTAGTGCAAGTCCTCTCAACAATAATAACATAATTGGATCACATAACTATCCCTCAACATGCAACGAAGAGTCACTCCAAAGTCACTGATGGCGGAGAACAAATGAAGAGATTATGGTAGGGTACGAAACCACCTCAAAGTTATTCTTTCCAATCAATCCGTTGGGCTTTTCCTATAAGTGTCACAAACAGCCCTAGAGTTCGTACTAGAATAACACCTTAAGATACAAATCAACCAAAACCCTAATGTCACCTAGATACTCCAATGTCACCTCAAGTATCCGTGGGTATGATTATACGATATGCATCACAAAATCTTAGATTCATCTATTCAACCAACACATAGAACCTCAAAGAGTGCCCTAAAGTTCCTACCAGAGAATCACAACGAAAATGTGTGCCAACCCCTATGCATAGGTTCATGGGCGGAACCCGCAAGTTGATCACCAAAACATACATCAAGTGAATCACGTGATATCCCATTGTCACCACAGATACGCATGGCAAGACATAAATCAAGTGTTCTCAAATCTTTAAAGACTCAATCCGATAAGATAACTCAAAAGGGGAAACTCAATTCATTACAAGAGAGTAGAGGGGGCGAAGAAACATAAGATCCAACTATAATAGCAAAGCTCGCGATACATCAAGATCGTACCACATCAAGAACACGAGAGAGAGAGAGAGATCAAACACATAGCTACTGGTACATACCCTCAGCCCCGAGGGAGAACTACTCCCTCCTCATCATGGAGAGCACCGGGATGATGAAGATGGCCACCGGAGAGGGACTCCCCCTCCGGCAGGGTGCCAGAACGGGTCTAGATTGGTTTTTGGTGGCTACGGAGGCTTCTGGCGGCGGAACTCCCGATCTATTGTGCTCATGGATGTTTTTAGGGTATATGGAGATATATAGGCGGAAGAAGTACGTCAGGGGGGCCACGAGGGGCTCACGAGGGTGGAGGGCGTGCCCAGGGGGTGGGCGCCCCCCTGCCTCGTGACCTCCTCGCAGATCCCCCGACGTGCACTCCAAGTCTTCTAGGCTTCTTTCCTTCCAAAAATGAGTTCCGTGAAGTTTCAGGTCAATTGGACTCCGTTTGGTTTTCCTTTTCTTCAAAACCCTAAAACAGGGTAAAATAGAAACTGGCACTGGGCTCTGGGTTAATAGGTTAGTCCCAAAAATGATATAAAAGTGTATAATAAAGCCCATAAACATTCAAAACAGTAAATAATATAGCATGGAGCAATCAAAAATTATAGATACGTTGGAGACGTATTAGCATCCCCAAGCTTAATTTCTGCTCGTCCTCGAGTAGGTAAATGATAAAAGAAAGAATTTTTGATGTGGAATGCTAGTTGGCATAATTTCAATGCAGTTCTTCTTAATTGTGGCATGAATATTCAGATCCATAAGATTCAAGACAAAAGTTCATATTGACATAAAAATAATAATACTTCAAGCATACTAACTAAGCAATTATGTCTTCTCAAAATAACATGGCCAAGGAAAGTTATCCCTACAAAATCATATAGTTTGGCTATGCTCCATCTTCACCACAAAAAATATTTAAATCATCCACAACCCCGATGACAAGCAAGCAATTGTTTCATACTTTTGATGTTCTCAAACTTTTTCAATCTTCACGCAATACATGAGCGTGAGCCATGGACATAGCACTATAGGTGGAATAGAATGGTGGTTGTGGAGAAGACAAAAGGGAGAAGATAGTCTCACATCAACTAGGCGTATCAACAAGCTATGGAGATGCCCATCAATAGATATCAATGTGAGTGAGTAGGGATTTCCATGCAACGGATGCACTAGAGCTATAAGTATATGAAAGCTCAAAAAGATAGATCTATTAGCATTAAAAATATTGCAAATCTATACTAAGTGGTGATGCATTAAAAGTATCAAGAGAGGGACACAACAAGAAATTTCCACCGGTAATTGTATCAAGGACGAATCTATACTAAGTGGTGATGCCCACATAAAAACAGCGAGAAGAACAACGGTAGATTACTTACAGATAGATCTATTATGAGCATTGCAAATCCTATACCAAGCATCTTTTAAATTCTCCCCTCCCATTTGTTTAAAGTTAAGAACCTTGTTCTTGGGAGTGCATGCAATAGAGGAAGAACTATCCATAACGACAAAAAGTGGTCAATAGGATTGCACACAAAAACACATCTTACGAGAAAAGCGACGAATGAAAAACAGCGCGAATAAAACGGCAATTTTTTGTGAAGTGGGGGAGAGGAAAACGAGAGGCACATGGAAAATAATGTAAATTGTTAGGAGATAAGATTTGTGATTAGGAACCTGGTAGATGTTGATGATGTCTCCCCAGCAATGGCGCCAGAAATTCCTTTTGATGTGTCTGTAACTACGTCCGTATTTCCCCAAAGAGGAAGGGATGATCCCGCACAACTACGGTAGGTATTTCCCTTAGTGATGATAACAAGGTTATCGAACTAGTAGGAGAACCATGCAACACCACGTAAACAGCTCCTGCACACAAAGAACAAATACTTGCAACCCGACGTAAGAGAGGGGTTGTCAATCCCTCACGGGTAAAAAGATAGGTAAAATTGTAGTAGATTGGATAAATAGATCTCACAGGAACACGAGATAAAATAAATAATAATAAATTATAGCAAGGTATTTTTGAATTTTTATATTAATAAATCTTAAAATAAAAGCAAATAAAAATAGATCACGAAGGCATATATAATAAAGAAGACACCCGGGGGCCGTAGATTTCACTAGTGGCTTGTCTCGAGAAAAATAGCATATGGTGGGTAAACAATTACTATTGGGAAATTGATAGAACTTCAAATAATCATGACGATATCTAGGAAATGATCATTATATAGACATCACGTCCAAGATTAGTAGACCGACTCCTGCCTTCATCTACTACTATTACTCCACACGTTGACCGCTATCCAGCATGCATCTAGTGTATTAAGTTCATGGTTAAACGGAGTAATGCAATAAGAACGATGGCATGATGTAGACAAGATCTATTTATGTAGAAATAGACCCCATCTTGTTATCCTTAATAGCAACGATACATACGTGTCGGTTCCCCTTCTGTCATTGGGATCAAGCACCGTAAGAACGAACCCATCACAAAGCACCTCTTCCCATGGCAAGAAAAATCGATCTAGTCGGCCTAACTAAACCAAAGATTCGAAGAATAAATACGAGGCTATAAGTAATCTTGCATATTAGATATCAAAAGACTCAAAATACTTTCATGGATAAAAACATAGATCTGATCCTAAACTCAAAGTTCATCGGATCCGAACAAACACACCGCTAAAAGTGTTACATCAAATAGATCTCCAAGAGATCATTGTATTGAGAATCAAAACAGAGAGAGGAAGCCATCTAGCTACTAACTACGGACCTGTAGGTCTACAATGAACTACTCACGCATCATCGAAGGGGCAACAATAAGGATGATAAACCCCTCTGTGATGGTGTTTAGATTGGATTTGTGGTTTCTGGAACTTGCGGCGGTTGGAATTGATTTTCGTCGACTCCCCTAGGGTTTCTTGAATATTGGGGTATTTATAGAGCAAAGAGATGGCGAGGGAGGCCGTCGAGGTGGGCACAATACAGCTGGGCACGCCTGGGCCACAAGGCGCGCCTTGGTGGGTTGTGCTCCCCTCGGAGTCCCCCTCTGGTACTTCATTGGCCCAACAGGTGTCTTCGGGTCTAGAAAAAATCTCCAAAAAGTTTCGCTACATTTGGACTCAATTTGGTATTGATTTTCTGCGAAGTAAAAAACAAGCAAAATCAGCAGCTGGCACTGGGCACTATGTCAATAGGTTAGTCCCAAAAAATCATATAAAGTTGGTATAAAATGATTGTAAAACATCCAAGAATGATAATATAACAACTGGAACAATCAAAAATTATAGATATGTTGGAGACATATCAAAATCTCTGGTTTGTGAGAAGCTTATATCATAACCTGCCCCAAATGGGACAATATTTTTTACCCCAGCATGTTGATGCCATTCCATGATAGAATGCCAAGGATTATGAATTGCAGACGGGTTTTAGATTTATTGGAATTACAAAAGCATGTACTCAACGTTTGCCGGAGAGCCACAGTGTCGTGGTGTTCGAAATTCATCCCCATTTCTTGCATGGGACATAAGCATAAACCCATGGACACATATATGATTTTACAACCCATTTTTGTGCACTAGAGCATGTGCATGTAGTTTAATTTTGAATTGTGCACCTGAAATGGCTAGAAAACCAAGTTAATGTATAAAAATGTCCAACTGAACCATGAATAATTCCAATTTTTTGACGACACATCTATAGTTGCATGTTCGCTGCAGATAAAAGTTCTAGCAACTCAAACACCCTCCTTTACTGCTATGACCCCATTATGTAATTCAAATCAAGATGAAAAATCAAGTAGATCGCACACAGTTTATTATCACCAACCGTGTGAGATGCAGTACAAAATATCTTGGAGCACCTTCGGAGTATAGTATGCCTATGGCTTACACAAGAAGGTGTGTCGGCTACAGTGCATAGTCGACGTGTCAAGCACACTAGCTCGCTCCCCAAATATCATTTCACTGTTCAATCACTGCTGGTGAAAGAAGGGGACATGGACCCCCGTCGTGAGGGCTACTTCGGTAGCCCAATCCGGCGAGAGTGCAGCCGCAGCAACCATGTGCGTGCTAACAAGCTGCATGAGTGCGGCCACAATCTGTGACCGGGCGGCCAAGGCAGCCCAAACGGATGTTGTTGCTTCTCAGGTGGTGCCAGCCACATCTGCCTCGGGGATAGCAACTGGCGAGAGTGGCACAACAATTATCTGTTCGGCAGCGGCGGCCTTAGCCCTGACGGAGGCCGCCCACGACCATGTCGAGGCCGCCCACGTCGAGCTCATGGCGGTCACTGCACAAATCAAACGAAGCTTCTCCGACAACGATCGGCAACCCACGACCGAAGAGTTAGCAGTCATCGAGAGCGTTCGAGCAGCCGTCCGTTCCTCTGCAGCATACCTTGCCACGAGGGAGCCCGTGCAAGCCCAGATCGCAGCTGCCCACGCCCAGCTCGTGGTGGCATTTTCCAAAGAGATGGAGGACGCGGATGGCGAGATGCTTGTCGAGTATGGTACGACGGATGCCATGGAGCCCCTTCCCCAGGAGATCGTCGGGCGCGAGAGCTGGATATGGAGGAGGCGGCGGAGATCGACGAGAACCAGCCATAGCATTACTCTTTTGTCTTGTTTAATTAAGAGTGCTGGTCTTTAATTTGTTAGAGTAATGTTTAGGTCAGCTAGTTCTGTTTTATTGCTGAATTTGCTCGATTAAGAAGTGTGGGTGTGCTGCAGTCTCCTTTGTGTACCCAACTTATGCAATGACGTGGATGACCACTTTAACCAGTTAAATTCAAACCAAAAAATTTCACATTCGAACTGATCACACACGGGTTAATCTATATGAATCGTTTGTGATGTTCACATATCATACACAATGCTAAATAAGGGACTATGTCTGATGACACTTTGCGCGCCAGTTTTTTTGCTGAACCGAGTCAAAATTTTCGGCTTCCGCGAAAATATCTACCTCCCCGCCCCCTCCACCTTACCAAAAGCCACATTTCCCCTGTTTCTTCCTTCCTTTCCAAGTTGAAACCTTCACTCCTTGCTTGCAGCGTCGCCTCCTCACCGGCAACCCTCCTTCACACTCCTCGGCCATGTCAATCCAGGCAGGTAATCCACACCCGACCCCCATCCTCCTCCTCATTCCACATCCCACATGCCCCAACCGCTGGTGCGAGCGCGACACCTTCCACACAAGTCACCGACCCCTCCACCAAATAGGCGCCGCCCTAAGCCATGGTGCATGCAGTATAGCCAGGATCTCAAGGAGCATTTGGCAGCGGGGAAGCAAATCGCGGCCGCACACGCGAATGAGGTCGCGATGGCTGCCATTCGTGTCGACCCCCAGATCATGGAGGAGCACCTCGTCATCGAGGCCACCGTCAATGCATCGCGTGCTGACGCCACGACATGGTTGGCTGCTATAAACGACAGTTCATTGCGATTTCTCAAGGCCATCGTCGGTGCCTTTGACAAAGACTACGAGGTGTTTTCTTAGTGTGCACGTTCTTACCTCATCTCGAGAGCCAGCAGGTTGGTGCCCGAAGCGGCTCAGGAAACTCACCACTACGACGAGGGCACCCACAATGTGGAGGCCTCACCGTCTTCCATGTCCAAGGAGCCAATCATCATCGATATCTCTGACGATGAGGACTAGCTTGTCTTATTAGCTCACTATAAGGACCTATGTTCAGTTTGCTAGCTACTCCGGTTAAGCATGCTCGATTTACCCGTTGCATGTGCTACTCTTGCCTTTCCTTAACAAATTCTAGTGAATTGTCCTATCCACTTTTACTATGCAATCTGTTGCTCTAATGTATATGTTCTATATGTCGTGCAATGTGGTGCTCACTTATTAACTATTTGGTTAATTATTTGTCGTGCTCAGTTAACCGTTTGGTTCAATTCTGCAAATGTGATGTTCAATTCTTCTGGGTGCAAATTTTTATTGTCTTCCATTTGAGAAATAAATCGAATTTACCTTTACAAAATACATGAGAAACAAATACAATTGCTATATTTCCAAGTTTTCAAGCATGCTTGGTTTGCTGAACTGTCTGATCTTCTAGTATGTTATACATTGTGCAATGTGGTGCTCAATTAATGTTTGGTTCATTTGTTGCGGTGTTTAGTTAACTATTTTGTTCAATTATGCAATGTGTTGTTCAATTGTTGTGGGTGCATTCTATTATTGTATACCATATGAGAAATAAATCGAATTTGGCTATACTAAATACATGAGAAACAAATACAATTGCTATATTTGCAAGTTGTTACGTATGCTTGGTTTGGTTAACTGTATGATCTTCTATTAGGAGTATGTTATATTGTTCAATGTGGTGCTCAGTTAATGTTTGGTTCATTTGTTGTGGTGTTTAGTTAACTGCTTGGTTCAATTCTGCAATGCGATGTCCAATTGTCGTGGGTAGAATTATGTATTGTTGTGCATGTGAGGAATAAATCGAATTTGGTTGCGCTTAATACATGAGAAACATATACAATTTCTATATTTCCTATTTCTTAATCATGATTGGTTTGGATAAATGGGTTTTCCATGTGGCTTGAATTAATCTGATGAATCTGCAATGTGCTTATTTTTCATCAACATATTTTACTAATAGCATGCGAACCCTCACTTAACCTGATAACTAACTACCTTATATGTGTTGCAGGGAAACAATGGGAAGCACTGAGGTTTACAATCGAGGTTTGCACATGCATGGTCCAGTGTCTAATAGCACATTATTGTGCAATTGCAGGAACCATTCTAATATTTAGGTTTTTAACAATTTGGTCTTGCACATGTAGGTCCTACTGTTAGAGGTTTTGACCCACTGTTAGACACTTTTTGCATATGGGGAAATGAGTTGTCCATGAATAACAGTCAAGTCAAGAAACTCAGAAAGATTGTTAGGATAAAGAAATTATCAACAAAAAACAACAAGATATTTGTCTGCAGCATGAAGAAGACATCAGTTCACTACAAGACATGGTACTAACTATTATACCTTGCCTTTTTTATTCCTTTGCCCCATTTCCAATATAGAGAAGATATTTATGCACATCCTTGTTTTCAGGCCTTTCCAAACCTATTCACTGATGATTACCTCTCAAACCACCTGTATGCTCAGGAGGCGAGGAAGGTATTCATACAACACCCACGGTTCAATATTGAAGTGTTCCTGGAGAGGATGAAGGATGGATGGTCAATCATCCACAGGCACTGGCCTAAAGTTGCAAAGACCTTCAACACCAATGAAGGCTCAATATTCGCCTTCCGCTTCAGCAGTTTTCCAGATGAGATTCATCTATCTATGTACCGTCTATGATGCTAATTTCGAAAGGTTATCGATGTTGCATGTGAAAAATGGTGCCGGTCCAGTTGTGTAATGGGCTTAGTGAGTGCTGAAGCTATATGATGTTGTACTCTGATGTATTTCAATTATGAAATCCTACTTCCGTAATATGAAAATGAAATATATTGTGTGCTTAATATGAAATGTCAATTAGATTAATAAATGGATTATTAATAATAGGACAATTAGCCTGCTAATTGAGTTTCCCTATTGCAAACGGTTATTGAGAAAACACCGTGGGTGATGACCTTAGGCAACGCACACAGTTTATAGGAATAAACTGTGTTGGATCAATGAACAATCGCACACGACATCCTCTTGAAAAATGTTTGCGTTAGGCTACCTTGCGCAAGCGTTTACCGCATAAAAAGTGTGTGTGATGGACAGTCTTTGCCACACAGTTTCTTCTATGCATCGTGTGCGATGCATTCAATAACCCAAATGACAAAATTGTTAATATCATGTGCAATGACAACGCTATCACAAAATATTTAATGGGGAAAATTGTGTGTGATGCACCTGCGAATGGAAACGTTTTCCTTGGAGTGACTATGTGGGATGTATATACGAACAAAAACATACTTCTTGGATTAACTGTATGTGATGTACATACTAATGGAAACGTATTCCTTGGATTAACTGTGTGGAATGTACATACAAACGGAAATGTTTAGTCGTGACTGACTGTGTGGGATGTACTTACGTCCGGGAACGATTTGGCCTGTATAGTTGTAATTTGTTAGCACAACTATACGTATAACCGTATTTGATCGCTCTCCCGTCGCACACGACCTCACTTTGCCGAGCGTGTGTGACCGTAGGGCTTATCCCCGACGGTTTCTGGGTCGTGTGGGAAGGACCCCCCTATCCAGTCACTCACTTGGAGACGGTTCAAAATGCCGTCGCAGAAAGGGGTTAAGAATCGTTTGTATAGCACCTCGATGTACCAGTGAGTAATCAACTACAAGATGTAATCAACACTACTAGTCACCCATAGGTACCAATCTGAGGTTCCGGTACAAAGATTGAACACAAGAGATGAACTAGGGTTTGAGAGCAGATGGTGTTATTGAAGATGTTGATGGAGATTGCCTCCCAAAGATGAGAGGGTTGTTGGTGATGACGATGGCTTCGATTTCCCCTTTCGGGAGGGAAGTTCCCCTGGCGGAATCGCTCCGCCGGAGGCCAAAAGTTCCGCCTCGAGGCGGCGGCGCTCCATCCCGAAAGTCCTCTCCTTATTTTTTTTCTAGGTCAAAATGACCTATATACTGGAAGATGGGCACCGGAGGTAGGCTGGGCTGAGCACAACCCACAAGGGCCTACCTGGGGGCCCTGGCACGCCCTGGTGTCTTGTGTTCAATAGGTGGCCACCTCCGGTATTTATTTGCTCCAGTATTTTTATATATTCCAAGAAAATCCATAAATTTTCATCTCATTTGGAGATGTGCAGAATAGGTAACTCTGACATAACTTTTTAAGGTCCAGAGTTCTAGCTGCCGGCATTCCTCCTCCTTGTGTAAACCATGCATATTATGATATAAAAACATTATAAATAAAAGTAGGAAAGCATGATGCAAATGGGCATATCAGCAAGCGCGGGGGCATGCGGCTTCCGCCGGCTTCGGTGGCCTCACCGTATAGGCGGCCGACGTTGAAGTGGAGGAGTGAAGAGTGGCGGCAGAGACCGAGTTGAGTGCCGGCGATGGAGGAAGAGTTCACCGATGGCGGTTAAGGCTAAGTGGAGCGATGGTGGCGGACGATTGGAGCCACGATGGCATGGAGGATCAGAACGGCGGTAGATGGCGGTGGAGTCGAGGATCAGAGCAGCTACGGAGGAGGAGTACAGGATTTGCGGCAGAGGTCGTGCCGCGGGGGATTAGAGCATCTCCACTCGCGCCCCCAACAGTCCCCCCAGAGCAAGTTTTTTCCCACCAGCGCCGAAAAAAACCTAGTCGCCCCCCCCAGGCCGAACCCAGTGCACTGAGGCTCTTGGGGGCTCTGGCGAAAGGAAAACCGGCGCATGGGCCACCATTGTCAGGACAAAAACATTTTTGCACGTCCAGATTCGCCCCCCGTGCGCACTACCCCTTCCGCCGCGGTGCAAATCCCAGCGCTTCCTACCTGCCCACCGCTGCTAGAAAGGCCATTTCCCCACCGGAAAGAGAGGGTTCGCCGCGGTAGCATCCACCCCGCTCTTGGGCGACCTTTCCAGCGCTCCGGCCACGCAGGAGGGGATACCGGCGGCTGCGCACCTACCACGCCCGCCAGGTGTTCAATATTTTGTCTGCTCGGTAATGGACTCGGACGACGAGGAGGCGTTCGCGGCATTGCTGGAGGAGGAAGCCAATGCCGACACCCAGGACGAAGAGCACCTCATGGTCCTCGCCGCTCTAGTCGGCCTATTTGCGAGCAATGCACAGCCACGGCGAGCTGGCTCGGCGCCAGGCCGGTAGAAGGCAAAGAAGAGGCATCGACTGGAGGGCTACTGCTTGCTCCGCACCGACTACTTCGCCGACGCTCCACTACATGGTGAGAAAGTATTTCAGCGCCGTTATCAGATGAGCCGAAAGCTCTTCCTCGGGATTGTGAATTCCATCCAGGAGTTCGACAGCCACTTCAAGTGCAAGAAGGATTGCACCGGCACACTTCGATTCACCTCACTGTAGAAGTGCACGACAACTATGAGGATGCTTGCATACGGAGCTCCCGGTGATACACTAGAAGACTATGGACGGATGTCCGAGTCCACCACCATCGAGTGTTTGTACAAGTTCTGTAGGGCAGTGGTGGCAGTGTTTGGATCACAATAATTGCGATCATCACATGCTGAAGACACTGCTCGGATCCTAGCATAGAATGCAAC
Source organism: Triticum urartu (assembly GCF_056163025.1). Taxonomy (NCBI): domain Eukaryota; kingdom Viridiplantae; phylum Streptophyta; class Magnoliopsida; order Poales; family Poaceae; genus Triticum; species Triticum urartu. The sequence goes on along the minus strand of NC_141875.1, from coordinate 323,919,629 downwards.
AAGAGGATTCCATAGGATGCTTGGAAGCATCGACTGCATGCATTGGGCATGGAAAAACCGTCCATTTGCTTGGCAGGGGATATTGCTATACGTGCATGCCGTTTGGGTTGCGCAATGTAGGCGCGACCTTTCAGCGGCTGATGCACATCACCTTAGGCCAGCAGCTCGGGAGGAACGCAGAAGCTTACATCGATGACATTGTGATGAAGTCTCGTGAGGCAAGGACCCTGATACAGGACCTGGAAGAAACCTTTGCGAGCCTCAACGAAGTGGACCTACAGCTCAACCCGGAGAAGTGCGTGTTTGGAGTCCCCTCTGGGAAGCTCCTGGGTTTCCTCGTATCCCACAGGGGCATCGAGGCCAACCCGGAGAAGGTCAAGCGAGTCGAAGACATGAGCCCGCCATGGACCCTCAGAGAAATGCAGAAGCTCACTGGGCGTGTAACTGCGCTGGGGCGTTTCATCTCCAAGCTGGGGGAACGAGCGCTGCCCTTCTTCAAGATGATGAAGAAAAAGGGCCCCTTCGAATGGACTGAAGAGGCCGACAAGGCATTCCAAGACCTCAAGAGGTACCTTACCAGTCCACCAGTAATGGTAGCTCCGCGTCCTCGGGAGCCCCTGGTGCTCTACCTTGCGGGCACCCCCTACTCCGCCAGCGCAGCCCTGGTAGCGGTCAGGGAGGAGCGCTGTGCCAAGGCCGCATCAACCGTCCGAACTAAAGTGAAGCAGATCCAGGAGGGCCTCGCGAAGGCCGCAACTGCAGCCGGAAAGGAACAGCCACGGCAGGAGAACGCACCCGGAGCAGGAGAGGCCCCTTCAGGCGACCAAGCACTAGGAGCTCCGTCGTCTCAAGAGACGCCTCGACCTCTGGAGGACGCAAGCAGTGTCAGCACCCTCAACCTCGTCGAGCACCCCGTGTATTTCGTCAGCACAGTGCTACGGGACGCGAGGGCATGGTACCCCATGCCTCAAAAGCTCCTCCTGGCGCTATTGGTGGCCTCATGCAAGCTGCGGCACTAATTCCAAGGCCACCCCATCAAGCTCGTCTCGGCATACCCCTTGGAGAGGGTACTCAGGAGCCCCAACTCAGCTGGAAGGGTTGCTGAATGGAACATCGAGCTACAGGCATTTCAGCTAGAATTTAGTACGACTAGAGTCATCAAGGGAGCCGCGCTAGTGGATTTCGTGGCAGAATGGGCAGAAGCGCCGGGTCTCGAGGCAGGAAAAGACCGATCACTTTCCTCAGGAAGTGAAGCACCAGATGGCTGGGTCATGTACTTTGATGGGGCGTTCTCCCGACACGGTGCGGGAGCTGGCGCAGTGCTCGTATCCCCTACCCAGGACAAACTCTACTACGCCGTGCAACTTTGCTTCCAGCACGGAGAAAAGGTCTCCAACAACATAGCGGAGTACGAAGGCCTAATAGCAGGCTTGAAGGCCGCAGCTGCCTTAGGGGTGAAGCGCCTCATCATCAAGGGTGATTCGCAGCTCATCGTCAACTTCTCCAACAAGATATACGAGCCAAAGTACGAGCACATGGAAGCCTACCTCGCTGAGGTCCGCAAGATGGAGAAATATTTCTGGGGACTGGAGTTGCAGCATGTGCCTCACGGCACCAATCAAGAGGCTGACGACATTGCCAAGAGGGCATCTAGGCGGCTGCCTCAGGAGCCCGGCGTCTTTGAGGAGCGGCTATTCAAACCCTCGGCGGTGCCGTCACTGTCGAGCACGGCACAACCAAGGGAGGAGCTCCCTCAGCCGCCTACCTCAGGAGCCCCGGTCTGCGGCCCAGCTTCAGGGGCACGCCTGCTCCTAGCGTTAGGGCCTCAAGAAGGGTGTTGGATCCCGGAGCTCAAGAACTACCTGATGCAAGGGACTCTGCCAAAGAATGAGGAGGAGGCGGAGCGTGTGGCGCGGCAGGCCACGGCTTATTGCATCCAGGATGGCGAGCTCTACAGGAAGCGACCAAATGACATGTCCCTATGCCGCATCTCCCGAGAGCAAGGGAAGGAGCTACTGGGGGACATACACGGCAGAGACTGCGGGCACCACTCGTCGTCACGGACCCTCGTCGGCAAGGCGCTCCGTAGTGGATTCTATTGGCCCACAGCACTCAACGACGCCATTGAGCTTGTGAAGGCTTGCGAGGCCTACCAGTTTCAAGCTAAGCAGATCCATCAGCCTGCGGGGGGTCTACATACTATACCCCTCTCATGGCCGTTCACAGTTTGGGGGCTCGACATTCTGGGCCCGTTTCCTCGGGCGCCAGGGGCTATCGCTACCTCTACGTCGCCGTGGACAAATTCACCAAGTGGGCTGAGGTGGAAGCCGTCCGCACAATCCCGGCAGGCTCAGCGGTCAAATTCATCAAGAGCCTCGTGAGCCGATTTGGGGTGCCCAACCGCATCATCACCGACAACGGTTCGCAATTCACCAGTAATCTCTTCAAAACATATTGTGCTAACCTTGGAACGCAGATATGCTACGCTTCGGTAGCACACCCCCGGAGCAACGGCCAGGCCGAGCGGGCCAACGCGGAGGTCCTGAGGGGCCTCAAAGCCAGGACCTTCAAGAAGAAGCTGGAGGCCTGCGGCAGGGGCTGGTACGACGAGCTCCAGTATGTGATGTGGTCAATCCTGCGACCAAACTGACTGGCGAGACCCCGTTCTTCCTCATCTATGGAGCAGAGGCTGGCCCCCCTCACGAGGTCAGGCGTTGCTCCGCATGGGTCCCGACGTTCGACGAGACGCAGCAGGACGCCATGCGGGGGACGGATCTCATGCTGGGGGAGGAACCCCGTCGGGAAGCCGCATTGCGAGCGGCAAGGTACCAACAGGCGCTATGACGATACCACTGCCGCAACATCTGCCCCAGGACCTTTGAGGTAGGGGATCTCGTGCTCAGACGGGTTCTCTCCAGGCAGGGGCTGCACAAGCTCTCTCCCAGGTGGGAGGGCCCGTTCAAGGTTGTTCATGTTTCCAGGCCTGGCTCCGCGCGCTTGGAGACCCCGAAGGGAGTACCCATCCAGAACGCATGGAACATTCAACATCTCCGGAGGTTCTACCCCTGAGCGAGGCCCAGCGCCAAGGAAAGGCCCGGTGCCTATGAAGAAGGCGAATTCCTATGAAGCTGCGTTTTGGAAAAGGCCCGGTGCCTGTGAAGAAGGCGAATGCCTGTGAAGCTGCATTTAGGAAAAGGCCCGGTGCCTGTAAAGAAGGCAAATGCATGTGAAGCTGCGTTTTGGAAAAGGCCCGGTGCCTGTGAAGAAGGCAAATGCCTATGAAGCTACATTTTGGAAAAGGCCCGGTGCCTCTGAAGAAGGCAAATGCCTGTGAAGCTACGTTTTGGAAAAGGCCCGGTGCCCGTGAAGAAGGCAAATGCCTGTGAAGCTGCTGCGTTTCGAGAAAGGCCCGGTGCCTGTGAAGAAGGCCAATGCCTGTGAAGCTCGCCGCCCGTGACACTCTCACGTAATAATGAGTGGGGCTGTACACGCCCCGGAGTCTCCGGAGTGCCGCCCTTGGGCCTCGGGGGCTCCCACCCACGCCCAGTGACAGCACTTAGCTCCGCGCTGGTGAGAAGACGTCGAATACTAGAATAGGTGCTGGACGCGGCTTTTTCATTTGCTTTCTGCAGTTGGCGTGTTTATTCCCGTTTGAAGTCTTATTGGAGTTGTTGATGTTCCTGGCTTGTGACTCTTTGTCTTTCTCGCTCGCTCGTCTCGTTTTCTCTTGCACAAGTCTCGCGAGGAATGTTCGCAGGCGCCCTCGCGAGCGTGTTCCGCCCCGACCGTCTGGAGCTTTCCTGTCCGAGTCCTCTGCAGGAGCACCCCTCCCAATCCATGCCTCACGGGCATCACGACACAAATGCAGGACCTAGGCTGATCGCCCCCGCTGCCGGGACCAAAGGTTACCCCTCTAACTAATCCTTGCAGGGCATGAAGCGCATGGCGAGGCCTCAGCCTCCGGAGGCGAGTGCCGCGTCAAGCTCCACCAAGCTCAAATGACTCCCACACATGGACACGCAGCATGGAAACATAGCGCAGAGATGGCAGAAGCAACGCGACACTTGACAGCAACAGTTCTAACACGCCCCCACAGGGCCCTGTACTACCTTCTTCTTACGCAGGAAAGGAAGGAAACAAAATGGACATGACCTGTCCAACACCAACCTACAGCAAAAGCTCGAGCCGCTCCTCGGGGTCAGGCGGACACCTCCTCACGCTTCACCAGGGCGCGACGGCGGGTGGACCCGCTGCCTTCACCCAGGCGGGCACGACGGCGCGGGGGCTGGTCGCGGCCACCGCTGGAGGAGCTGCTGCCTGAGGAAGAGTCGCCGAAACATGGCGAACCTCGAGCACCGCCGCCTGTACGCCAGTCGCCATCTTCATCCTGGTCGGTGCCGGGGCTGGGCAGGCGGCCGCGGTCGTCGTCTTCAGGGCAGCACCCGGCACGGTGACCATCCTCCCCAAACACCCTCACGTAGAGGGTGGCGTCACCATCGAACTTGAAGTACAGGGTACACCACCAGCCTAGGCCGCGCACGCGGGCAAACGTTTTCCAGCCGCGCGTCAGGGCCCCGTTCCCAGAGACGGAGACCTCCAGCGAAGCCCAGGAGGCCCTGCTGCAGCAGCCGTCTACCTGGAGCCAGAAGCCGCACCGAGCGCTGGCCGGCAGTTCATCTACGAAGAAATGTGGGAGCTGGAGCCGGGTGCTGGATGGGTCCGCCGACCACACGACGAACACCGGCAGCACCTCCGCGGAGCGGAAGCGTGGTCTAGGGGGGCGCACACCCACGGCGTGCCCCATGTCGGCAACCGGGCGCTCACCACCACGCAGGGAACCGTCTCCATGACCGCGGGAGGCTACCACGGGGACCATGGTATACTTGCGAGGGCGGCCTCGGCCGCGCTTGGTCGGGGGAGGATCAGGCCCTGCCCGGGGGGCCTTTCCTTTCTCCGCAGTCTAGAGTCTCTTTGGGGCCATGGGGACGGCGATTAGCCAAGAAGAAGAAAAGGAGCAACAAGAAGGGATGGACTGAAGGGGCTCGCCCAGCCCCGTACTTATAGCCGGAGGAAGCCAACCGCCGAGCACCACGATCGCAAGTAATCATGACCGGTTTCTCTACATGCAGGGACTTGTCAAGTCGTGCGGTCGCCGAGGCATCATGGGAAGCGCGTACGCCCACGTCTAGTCAACCGCCACGCAGCACCAAAGGCTGCAGGCTGTTAGGGCCCGCGGTGCTTCGCGCTTGCCCCTTCGCTTCCCTGCCAGGCCAAGCCTGGGCGAGCCTTGGACCCGGGGGCTACTGTCGACGTTCTAGGAATGGGGGTCCCCAGACTTGCCTGCCTGTGGCCTGCGGCGTGGCTCAAGTGGGGGCCCAGCGCAGCCCATCTTCATGAGCTCAAGCTCAAGACCCTCGCGAGGGGCCAAGCCTCGCGGGGCGGACGACAGGAAGCTTCCTCAGAGGCGGCCTCATCAGGCAGGCTCGCGAGGAGGCAGAGAGATCAATGCAAGGGTACCTCGCGAGGATCCCGTGACGCAAGCCATGACGATCAAGGCCAGGCGGGCGCCGGCCTGCACAGGGTCCTTGTTTCCCCTTTGGTGCAAAGGGGGCAAGCACATGCCAAGGCATCAGGCAAAGGTTGCCATTCCGGTGCAACGAGACCAAGACCAGCAGAGTGGCAGGACGGAGGTCACCGTGGAGCCCAAGACGCTTTTGGCAGCCGAAGACCACCTTTGGTCAGGATAACTTGTACTAGATGTTCCCCTTCAAAATGGCCAATTGTTGGCGCCCTTCCCGCTCAATTATTCAGGGAGAAGCCCAGGGCCTCCATAAATAGAGCTAGCCTCCACAAAGGAAGGGGGGACACCCAGAAAAAAGAGAGGCGACGGAACTCACCCTAGCAGTTCATCGCACCAGCTCAAGAACACCTCTCGCGAGGTTGTTCTTTGCTTGTACTATTCATCATCCCCCCTGAGGCAATCCACCACACCACACACTGGAGTAGGGTATTACACCACAACGGTGGCCCGAACCAGTATAAACCTCGTGTCTCTTGTGTCGTTCATCATTTTCATCTTAGTTTGCACGAGAGGATCGGACGTAGATCGGTAGGGGAGAGATCTCCGCGCGCACCCCAGTGTTCGAACATCAAGGGTCTGCCGGAACCCAAAATCCGACAAGGCCTCCTGACGTAGAGTTTTGACTCTTCTCTCCTCAAATTTCATGAATTTTTTTTAGGATCACGCGGTATCTTGGAATCGTTCCGATGGTTTTGTGACGAGAACATTGTTCTTGGTGCCTCCTGACATTTAGGGGTTGTGGCAGTGTCCCGGGGAGTTGAGCTCCAAGGTGTTGTCGTCACAATTTTATCATTGCAGTTCTGGAATACCTGAGTTAGCTGACATCAAAAATCTATTTTATGCAGTTGTTCGTGAGATAACCTCGACGCCACCCAGTACTGGGGCGGGAGTTCGGGTGTAACGCCCTCGATGCGGCTATATCTCCCACGTGTGAAGCACGACTTAGAGGCATAACCACATTGAAAGCAATGTCGCAAGTGAGGTAATCTTCGCAAACAACCCATGTAATACAATAAGGGAAAAGATACATATTTGTCTTACAATCGCCACTTCACACAAATACATGAATAAAGCATTACAACATCCAAATACAATCAAGGTCCAACTACGGAACCAAAATAAAAGAAGAACCCCAAACAAGGTCCCCGATCGACCCCAACTGGGCTCCACTACTGAACAACTAGAACGAAACAACACAAAGGACAAGATCTTCATCGAGCTCCTCCGTGAGCTTAGTTGCGTCATCTGCACGGTTGAACGGCACCTGCAAGCTGGTTTTGGAAGTATCTGTGAGTCACGGGGACTCAGCAATCTCGCACCCTCACCATCAAGACTATTTAAGCTTATAGGTAAGGCAAAGGTATGATGTGGAGCTGCAGCAAGCGACTAGCATATATGGTGGCTAACTTACGCAAATGAGAGCGAGAAGAGAAGGCAAGGCACGGTCGATAAAACTATGATCAAGAAGTGATCCTAGAACAACCTACGTCAAACATAACTCCAACACCGTGTTCACTTCCCGGACTTCACCGAGAAGAGACCATCATGGTTACACACGCGGTTGGTGCATTTTAATTAAGATCAACTTCAGGTTTTCTACAATCAGACATTAACAAATTCCCATCTGCCCATAACCACGGGCACGACTTTCGAAAGTTCAAATCCCTGCAGGGATGTCCCAACTTAGCCCATCACAAGCTCTCACGGTCAACGAAGGATATTCCTTCTAGCGGGAAGACCCGATCAGGCTCGGAATCCCGGTTACAAGACATTTCGACAGGTAAAACAAGACCAGCAAGAACGCCCGATGTGCCGACATCCTGATAGGAGCTGCATATATCTCGTTCTCAGGGCAACACCGGATGAGCGCTCCGTACAACTAAAACCAGCCCTCAAGTTTCCCCGAGGTGGCGCTGCAAAGGACTCTAGTTCGTACCAACACTTAGACAAGCACTGGCCTTGGGGGGGGGGGTTAAAATAAAGATGACCCTCGGGATGCGCGACTCCTAGGGGAAAAAGGCTAGGTGGCGACTAGTAAAACCAAGGTTGGCCCTTGCTAGAGGAGTTCTATTCAAGGTGAACTGTCAAGGGGTTTCCATTATAAGCCAACCGCGTAAGGAACGCAAAATCCGGGAACATAACACCGATATGACGGAAACTAGGGCGGCAAGAGTGGAACAAAACACCAGGCATAAGGCCGAGCCTTCCACCCTTTACCAAGTATATAGATGCATTAATTTAAATAAGAGATATTGTGATATCCCAACAAGTAAACATGTTCCAATAAGGAACAACATCTCCATGTTCCAACAAGGAACAAAACTTCGATCTTCACCTGCAACTAACAACGCTATAAGAGGGGCTGAGCAAAGCGGTAACATAGCCAAACAACGGTTTGCTAGGACAAGGTGGGTTAGAGGCTTGCTTCAACAATATGGGAGGCATGACAAGCAAGTGGTAGGTATCGCAGCATAGGCATAGCAAAAGAGCGAGCATCTAGCAAGCAAAGATAGAAGGATTTCGAGGGTATGATCATCTTGCCTGAAATCCCGCAAGGAAGAAGAACGAGTCCATGAAGAAGATATGCGGACGTAGTCGAACAGATCCTCACACACACGACGTTATCGGAACTAACCCGAACAAGAAACACCGGAAAGAAGCAAACAACATAATAAACAACCATCACATGAACATGGCATGATGCACAACGAAGTATGATGCATGTCCGGTTTAAAGAGGCATGGCATGTCAAAGTGCACAAACAATCCTACAAATTAAGTGGAGCTCATTATGCAACGGAGTTGCATATTGAAGAAAACACCACATGACGTATTTAGTTCTCTCACGTTTATGTACCCAACAATATTAAATGTTGTTAGCATGGCAAGAGGTGAAGCATGATGAAACTATCTAATCTAGGCAAGTTTAAATGAGGCCGGAAGCAACGAACAACAATTCCGGTAAATCCTCATGTGCATTTAGCAATTTAAAGCAAACAACAATTTTAACCATTTAAATGTTATAAACATGATGCGGATGACATGTGCAAGTTTATGCCATTTTTATTAAAAGTTGACAAGAGCATTATGAAGCATTTGTCACCGTGGTGGAAAGGAAAGGGGTGCCACGACGACGAATACGAAAATGATGCCACTGCAACATATCGGTTATCCGGTAGCCCACGAGGATACCGGTGCAAAAGGAAGTGACGGGGGCGTGCAAAAGATGGTGGGGTGATCCCGGTAACCAAGTTCCCACGGGTCGACGGTGGTGCCAAGCGAGGGAAACAACTAACGTTCACGGGAAGATACAACAACCAACATGCATCTCATACAACTCATGCATACGGTCCACGAGTGCTCGTCTCGAGGTAATACCTTCGAAGCGTGCCTTTTCGGAACGGATCAAGTTCGATGCGGTGTAGGGGAAGTAGACGTTCTCGGGACGTTCGTAGTGGAAGTAGTCGTTCTCGCATGCTCTAGGATCGACGGTAGAGGTTCTCGCAATCTCGACGGTGGTAGTGGTACATGTTTTCCTGCAGATGTTCAGGGTCACGGCGAGGAACTTGATGCATCGTTGAACTAGGCGTCCGAGGAATCCCGCGTAGTCGTACACGAGTCATAGTCGAACATGACGGTTCCGTTACACGGTTCTTCGGAGACGGTAGTTGTTCTCGGTTCGTAGACGAACTTGACGGATCCGAGGGCTCCGGCCATCGGGGTACTTGACGCAACGCCGAGTAGTCATACGTTTTGAAGAGGAACTTGGTGTCCGAAGGTGTACTTGGCGAACAACGGTCATCGTGGAAGTAGTGGTACTTAGGCGTTTCGGTCAGCACTCGTTCGGGCATCCTTGGTCTTGCTGGTGGTGTGGGTCTCCTTGGGTCAAACAAGATGTGCAAGGCCAGATTGGCGACGGAGACTTGAAGCACGGTTCCTGCAGCGCTGGTAACGGCGAAGACGAGCGGATCCTGGTCGGCCGGCGTCGGATCCAGGCAAACGGCGGCGCGAGCGGAGCCCAGGGGCGGAGGAGCTTGAGCGCGGGACGGCGGCCTGGTGGCGTTGGCGCTCCTGCAGCAGTTCACGTGAAGGAAGAGCGACAGAGAGGCATGGGCGAGGAGGTGGACGCTGGCAGCGACGAAGGAGCAGCGGCGCTGGCGCCGAGCCATGCGGCGGGGAGGCGAGGAGGTGAAGAGGGATCGAGAGGGAGAGGATGCGGGAGGAAGATGGGATAGAGGGAGATGGTGGTTCGGGCGCTGCGGGAGAGAGAGGGTGAGATCGAGAGGAGGGAGTGGCGGCACAAGGGAGGAGAGCAGGGTGTGGGCTAGGTTAGAGGGTTAGGTGGGTCGGGGGAGTGGGCCTTGGAGCCGGCTTGGTTTAGGTGCAGCTGGGCTTAAATGGCCTGCTGGGCTCCCTTCTCTCCCTCTCTTCATTTCTAAAAACAGAAAAAAAACAAAGAAGGAAAAAGGAGAAGAAAGGAGGTATTGGGGAAGAAGTAGGACACGCGTATAAATTTCCGGACCCACAAAACTGAGATGGAACCAAGAAGATAGAAGTTGGCGCGAATGCAAGATTTAAATTCAAACTCATTTGAATATCATTCAAATGGGTTTGAATTGGGGCTAGGTTTTAGAAGTGCTCAAAAAATGTTGAGATTAAAGAAAAGAGCCTCGATAAATGGGAAAAGAATTTGGCAAAGTTGGAGAGTCCAAACTTGAGGCAGGAAAGGAAGGGATTTAATATGCCCGTGTGTTGCGGTAAATTCCAAACTAATGGAATATTTTATATAGCTCCCTAAATATTGGGAGGGTATGTTTTAAAGAGAAAACACCATGTGAGTTCCCTCGATTTAAATAGATCAACGATCTATGCAATTTATTTAGTTGAGATGCAAAAGATTTATGACATGATGCAATGCACATGATGCAAAGATGAATGCAACAAACCAACAACTCACATGGCGAAAACCCGGAAACTCTGGAAGGCATCTGAAGCTCCGGCCTTGGGGCGTCACAACACTCCACTACTACGAGAGGATCTCGACCCGGGATCTAGAATGGCACCGGAGGGAAAGCGGAAGAGGAAGAGAAGAGGTAAAACTAAGTTGCTTCTTTGACCAATGAGTGAAACCAAGGAACCTTGAGAGGTTGAACAAATTGAAAGAAAGAATGCAAGAAAGGATAACAAAGTTGAAAGCACCCCGGTAGAAGAGATGCAAGACTTGATAAGGTGCAAAGAACTTGAACAGAGTACACAACACTCCGGTTAAATGGATAAGCAACGGAAAGAACACGACCCTCACCATTTCGAGATGATGATTGAAAATAGCAACATCACAAAGCCTCCTAGACAAAAAATAGAAGATAGATCGTCGGAACAAAAGAACGGAGAAGAAGAACAACAACTTCTACCTTTGAAAAGCATCTTTAGGAGTAGGGTCGAACGGAATTGTTGGAAAACCAACAACTAAAAGAGTAAGCTTGTTGTGGGCTTATAGACAACATCTCGAAATTATGAGGTGAAATTCCGCCACTAACGGGAGACAAAAGATTTGCTTGATACGAACAAGGAGACGAGAAGCTTATTTCACCGGAAGGATAAATGAAGAACTTGGGTCATTTATAAAGACCATAATTAGCAACAATCGTTAGGGAAAAGCTTTAGGTGAAAAAATAAGCCAAGATAATTCCAATGAAGAGATTGATGGATTTAAGATACCTCATTCTTGACAACATGTGAATCATGAAACATGAACTCAAGTTATGAAGAGTGCCATAGCACCACCTAAAATGATACGGTAAGAAGAATTGCACTACGGATTGCAAGATGAAGAATACTTGAGCTCCTTAGAAAAGAATCTCGATGAAAACTTCGAGAAGGAAATAAATCCTTTATGAACCATCATGTAGAACCTCCATGAAGAACTCCGGTAAACAAAATGATGATCAAACGACAAGAAGGATGAAAAGAATAAGATTGAAGCCTTGCAATGATTAGATGAAGCTTTGCAACGAGATAAAGTGAAAGCTTGGAACTCCTGGAATGAAAGATAAAGCATCTCGAACCGAGAATTTGATGAGCCTCCAGAATAAAGAATTGATCATTTGGGTGAATCCAGAATAAGAATTATGTTATGCTCATCCTTCACCAATTTAGATTGATGACAAGCAATGGATTTGGCCTACTACTTATTCTCGTAGAAAGGATTAAGATAGATATAGCGAAAACTTGAGACGGTCTTCAACAAGCCATTGGTAGGATTTGAAAAAACAACGAATGAGTTGATATGATAACCATGGAATAGAATCTTGAGCAAACCACCGTAAGAATTAAAATGGCCGAGGAAAAGATAAGGACAACACCAGGAAGAATTAGCAAATGAACGAAGAAGCTTGAGAGAATTTAGATACATGAGAACGAAGCGATCACAAGCTGATAAGAGAATAATTGAATGATGCACCGGTAAGATTTGGAGAATGATAGCTGAAAGCTGAGAATGAATAAATCTTCTGAAATGATGGGCTTCGGCGAATCAAACTGAAAATACTCTGAATTACTCCGGATGGGTGAAAAGAATTCTCACAATCGAAAACAATTATGAGAGGAAGGCATCAAGCTAGAATCATGAATCTTGAAGAGAATGGAGCAAGATTAAAGAGAAACTCTTCTTCAGTCTTCAATATGTGAGAATGACGAGGAGAAACACCACCAAGAATTGTTGAGATACTCCGGGAGAATCAAAACGAAGAGGTTGAGCCAACGATGAAAAGAATTTAACCGATCTTGGAGAAAGGCATTTGTCTGATGATAAATCATTCTTACGTCAAACTTTGAGATGAATATGAGAATAACTCCGAAAATTAGAAGAGTCAGGTAAGATCCTGGGGAAAAGACCTGTGGGTTAGGGCCCACTCAAAAATACACCGTAGAACAATTACTTGAAAAGAGAGATTGCACCAGTTGAATTAAATGGCTTGAATGAGATAACATCCTCGAAAGAGCTGGAACGAAAGCAGAGTGGAAACACGAATCTTCGAGATATCTTGAGCACTCCGGAACAAATGGATAGCGAGAGGTGAATGAATATGAGGTGCACCGGTATGAGAAGGCATTGAAATGAGGAAAGGGTAAGATCAACAAAGCATGACTTGAAACCACCGGAGAAGATAAAAGAAACGAAGAATGATGAACTAGAAGCTCCGTTAGTATCTTCATGAGAATCACCAGATAAGAACATTGAAGGAAAAGAATGGAGAGGCTTCACATCAATAAGATGGATACTCAATTAAGAAATCTGAGTCCTTGAAGAAAAACAAGGGAGGGAGGGCGGGAAAAAAACAAAGGCAACTTGGAGATGGATGAAACAAACAACATTGAGAAGAACTGATAATTGATCTTGCGAATGTTGAAGTGATCGGATCCACTTGAAGAGAGACACACCGGTAGAACAAGATTGGCATAACAATCTCAATTATCAAGGATTAGTATTCACAACGGAGTATGAGAACACCATTTGGGGAAGGTATGGAATCAACACTTGACATTGAAGCAACTTGAATACCACAACTCCAAACAAAAACAAAGGACTGGCTTACAGAATAAGCCGGAACAAACATATGAGAGAGATTTCGTCCGAAGTTTTCGTGGTGGGGCCTACACGGGCTCGATCGTATAGCACCATCATGTACAAGGCAGTGCACATGACATACGAAGCATCCCCGAGTCGGCATAGCCAAGGACTCTTTAAGACACAACGAGACCATTGTAAAATCAACCGTGAATAGGCGGACCACTAGACGTCGAACCCCAATTTCATATCATACATCTGTCAGAAAGATATCCTAAGAGCTACTTGAATTCCCACTTATAAACTCACGAAACTTTCCGGTTATGCAATCAGGTGTTGGGGATACAGGGGAAGCATAATATCTCACCCAAAACTAGCAAATCCTACATCCAGCCGTATCCATCTTTCAACACATAACCAAGAAACCTTCGGAAATCGTTTACCTCAACCTTCGAAAAGCATCCGTTATACGAGTTATGGCAATACTCCCGAACTCCCGCCCCAGTACTGGGTGGCGTCGAGGTTATCTCACCAACAACTGCATAAAAGAGATTTTCGATGTCGGCGAAACTAAACTTAGGTATTCCCGAACTTCAACGATAAAATTGTGACGACAACACCTCGGAGCTCAACTCCTCGGGACACTGCCACAACCCCTAAATGACAGGAGGCACCAAGAACAATGTTCTCGTCACAAATCGATCGGAACGATTCCAAGATACCCGCGTGATCGTGAAATTTGAGAAGAGAAGGGACAAAACTCTACGTCAGGATGCCTTACCAGAGCGACGAAGGGACTGGGGAGTAAAAAGAATTCCTAAACTCTCCGATATATAATTCCTAAATGACTCAAAACATTTTTCTAGACTCAACTCGTCAGCTAATTCGATCAAGCAGGGGGGCTCCTAAGGTCGGGGAAGGCTCTGATACCAACTTGTAACGCCCTCGATGCGGCTATATCTCCCACGTGTCGAAGCACGACTTAGAGGCATAACCGCATTGAAAGCAATGTCGCAAGTGAGGTAATCTTCACAAACAACCCATGTAATACAATAAGGGAAAAGATACATAGTTGGCTTACAATTGCCACTTCACACAAATACATGAATAAAGCATTACAACATCCAAATACAATCAAGGTCCGACTACGGAACCAAAATAAAAGAAGAACCCCAAACAAGGTCCCCGATCGACCCCAACTGGGCTCCACTACTGAACAACTAGAACGAAACAACACAAAGGACAAGATCTTCATCGAGCTCCTCCGTGAGCTTGGTTGCGTCATCTGCACGGTTCAACGGCACAAGCAAGCTGGTTTTGGAAGTATCTGTGAGTCACGGGGACTCAGTAATCTCGCACCCTCGCCATCAAGACTATTTAAGCTTATAGGTAAGGCAAAGGTATGATGTGGAGTTGCAGCAAGCGACTAGCATATATGGTGGCTAACTTACGCAAATGAGAGCGAGAAGAGAAGGCAAGGCACGGTCGATAAAACTATGATCAAGAAGTGATCCTAGAACAACCTACGTCAAACATAACTCCAACACCGTGTTCACTTCCCGGACTTCACCGAGAAGAGACCATCATGGTTACACACGCGGTTGGTGCATTTTAATTAAGATCAACTTCAGGTTTTCTACAATCAGACATTAACAAATTCCCATCTGCCCATAACCACGGGCACGACTTTCGAAAGTTCAAATCCCTGCAGGGATGTCCCAACTTAGCCCATCACAAGCTCTCACGGTCAACGAAGGATATTCCTTCTAGCGGGAAGACCCGATCAGGCTCGGAATCCCGGTTACAAGACATTTCGACAGGTAAAACAAGACCAGCAAGAACGCCCGATGTGCCGACATCCTGATAGGAGCTGCATATATCTCGTTCTCAGGGCAACACCGGATGAGCGCTCCGTACAACTAAAACCAGCCCTCAAGTTTCCCCGAGGTGGCGCTGCAAAGGACTCTAGTTCGTACCAACACTTAGACAAGCACTGGCCTTGGGGGGGGGGGGGTTAAAATAAAGATGACCCTCGGGATGCGCGACTCCTAGGGGAAAAAGGCTAGGTGGCGACTAGTAAAACCAAGGTTGGCCCTTGCTAGAGGAGTTCTATTCAAGGTGAACTGTCAAGGGGTTTCCATTATAAGCCAACCGCGTAAGGAACGCAAAATCCGGGAACATAACACCGATATGACGGAAACTAGGGCGGCAAGAGTGGAACAAAACACCAGGCATAAGGCCGAGCCTTCCAGCCTTTACCAAGTATATAGATGCATTAATTTAAATAAGAGATATTGTGATATCCCAACAAGTAAACATGTTCCAATAAGGAACAACATCTCCATGTTCCAACAAGGAACAAAACTTCGATCTTCACCTGCAACTAACAATGCTATAAGAGGGGCTGAGCAAAGCGGCAACATAGCCAAACAACGGTTTGCTAGGACAAGGTGAGTTAGAGGCTTGGTTCAACAATATGGGAGGCATGACAAGCAAGTGGTAGGTATCGCAGCATAGGCATAGCAAAAGAGCGAGCATCTAGCAAGCAAAGATAGAAGTGATTTCGAGGGTATGATCATCTTGGCTGAAATCCCGCAAGGAAGAAGAACGAGTCCATGAAGAAGATACGCGGACGTAGTCAAACGGATCCTCACACACACGATGTTATCGGAACTAACCCGAAGAAGCAATGCCGGATAGAAGCAAACAACATAATAAACAACCATCACATGAACATAGCATGATGCACAACCAAGTATGATGCATGTCCGGTTTAAAGAGGCATGGCATGGCAAAGTGCACAAACAACCCTACAAATTAAGTGGAGCTCATTATGCAACGGAGTTGCATATTGAAGAAAACACCACATGACTTATTTAGCTCTCTATCGTTTATGTACCCAACAATATTAAATGTTGTTAGCATGGCAAGAGGTGAAGCATGATGAAACTATCTAATCTAGGCAAGTTTAAATGAGGCCGGAAGCAACGAACAACATTTCCGGTAAATCCTCATGTGCATTTAGCAATTTAAAGGAAAGAACAATAATAACCATTTAAATGTTATAAACATGATGCAGATGACATGTGCAAGTTTATGCCATTTTTATTAAAAGTTGACAAGAGCATTATGAAGCATTTTTCACCGTGGTGGAAAGGAAATGGGTGCCACGGCGACGAATACAAAAATGATGTCACGGCAACATATCGGTTATCCGGTAGCCCACGGGGATACTGGTGCAAAAGGAAGTGACGGGAGCGTGCAAAAGATGGTGGGGTGATCCCGGTAACCGGGTTCCCACGGGTCGACGGTGGTGCCAAGCGAGGGAAACAACTAACGTTCACGGGAAGATACAACAACCAACATGCATCTCATACAACTCATGCATACGGTCCACGAGTGGTCGTCTCGAGGTTATACCTTCGAAGCGTGCCTTTTCGAAACGGATCAAGTTCGATGCGGTGTAGGGGAAGTAGACATTCTCGGGACGTTCGTAGTGGAAGTAGTCGTTCTCGCATGCTCTAGGATCGATGGTAGAGGTTCTCGCAATCTCGACGGCGGTAGTGGTACATGTTTTCCTGCAGATGTTCAGGGTCACGGCGAGGAACTTGATGCATCGTTGAACTTGGCGTCCGAGGAATCCCGCGTAGTCGTACACAAGTCATAGTCGAACTTGACGGTTCCGTTACACGGTTCTTCGGAGACGGTAGTTGTTCTCGGACCGTAGACGAACTTGACGGATCCGAGGGCTCCGGCCATCGGGGTACTTGACACAATGTCGAGTAGTCGTACATTTTGAAGAGGAACTTGGCGTCGGAAGGTGTACTTGCCGAACAACGGTCATCGTGGAAGTAGTGGTACTTAGGCGTTTCGGTCAGCACTCGTTCGACATCTTTGGTCTTGCCGGCGGTGTGGGTCTCCTTGGGTCAAACAAGATGTGCAAGGCCAGAGTGGTGACGAGGACTTGAAGCACGGTTCCTGCATCGCTGGTAACGGCGAAGACGAGCGGATCCTGGTCGGCCGGCGTCGGATCCGGGCAAACGGCGGCACGAACGGAGCCCAGGGGCGGAGGACCTTGAGCACGGGACGTCGGCCTGGTGGCGTTGGTGCTCCTGCAGCAGTTCACGTGAAGGAAGAGCAACGAGGAGGCATGGGCGAGGAGGTGGACGCCGGCAGCATTAGCTCCATGGCAGGAGGCCAGGGCCATGGACGGCGAAGCAGCACGGCGGCACGCTCGCGGCAGGCTTTTGCAGCCATAGAAGAGGACGAGGCAGGGGCGTCGAGCTCCCAGAGGTGGGTGCTGGTCGTGGTCGCCGGGGATGGAGGCGGAGCAGAGGAGGCGGTCGAGGCTGGCGCTGGTCGGCGCTGCGGCGGCGTCCTGCTGGTGGCCGGCAACATGGACATGGGGCGGCGGAGCCGCAGGTGAAGAAGCAGAGGCACAAGGAGGACCATGGCAACACGGACGACGAAGGAGCAGCGGCGCTGGCGCCGAGCCATGTGGCGGGGAGGCGAGGAGGTGAAGAGGGATCGAGAGGGAGAGGCTGCGGGAGGAAGATGGGATAGAGGGAGATGGTCGTTCGGGCGCTGCGGGAGAGAGAGGGTGAGATTGAGAGGAGGGAGTGGCGGCGCAAGGGAGGAGAGCAGGGTGCGGGCTAGGTTAGAGGGTTAGGTGGGCCGGGGGAGTGGGCCTTGGAGCCGGCTAGGTTTAGGTGCAGCTGGGCCTAAATGGCCTGCTGGGCTCCCTTCTCTCCCTCTCTTCATTTCTAAAAACAGAAAAAAAAACAAAGAAGGAAAAAGGAGAAGAAAGGAGGTATTGGGGAACAAGTAGGACACGCGTATAAATTTCCGGACCCACAAAACTGAGATGGAACCAAGAAGATAGAAGTTGGCACGAATGCAAGATTTAAATTCAAACTCATTTGAATATCATTCAAATGGGTTTGAATTGGGGCTAGGTTTTAGAAGTGCTCAAAAAATGTTGAGATTAAAGAAAAGAGCCTCGATAGATGGGAAAAGAATTTGGCAAAGTTAGAGAGTCCAAACTTGAGGCAGGAAAGGAAGGGATTTAATATGCCCGTGTGTTGCAGTAAATTCCAAACTAATGGAATATTTTATATAGCTCCCTAAATATTGGGAGGGTATGTTTTAAAGAGAAAACACCATGTGAGTTCCCTTGATTTAAATAGATCAACGATCTATGCAATTTATTTAGTTGAGATGCAAAAGATTTATGACATGATGCAATGCACATGATGCAAAGATGAATGCAACAAACCAATAACTCACACGACGAAAACCCGGAAACTCTGGAAGGCATCTGAAGCTCTGGCCTTGGGGCGTCACATCGGGAGTATTGCCATAACTCGTATAATGGATGCTTTTCGAAGGTTGAGGTACACGATTTCCGAAGGTTTCTTGGTTATGTGTTGAAGGATGGATATAGCTGGATGTAGGAATTGTTAGTTTGGGTGAGATATTATGCTTCCCCTGTATCCCCAACACCTGATTGCATCCCCAATGTCGATCTCTCCGTATGTGGGAGTTCAACCCGGAAGGACCGCGAGCTATTCAACAGTTCTTTGGAATGACGCTCGAAGAGAGTATGGATTGTTCTTCGAATCACGAATAAAGTGTTCGGACACCACCGAGGATGCGGGTCTCAACTGCAACCGTCCAGACACCCAGGTGAGTAATTCTGCGGCCGAACATGCTGTCTTTTTATTTGTCACAACATCATTCTCAAAAAATCAATCTTGGCCAGGACTGGATAAGAAAGGCGAAGATGATGAGCTATTCGGCCCCCCTTCCCGAAGGCTCACCGTATACTGTACTAGCCAGGATGCTCGAGCACGCACCTTATCAAGTGTCATCAGGGGAATATAAAGGGAGGGATAAAGAAACAAAAAGCGGGCCTCACACATTACTCGTCCAAACCGGGGGAATTAGTGTCTCCGCGAAGGAGGATGATCGGGGACAAGAATCTAGAATCCCCTCCCCCCAAGGAAGGAAAAGGACTGTCTCTAACGACTTGGAAACAAAAGGTTCCAAACGAGGGAAGAAATCTTCGTTAGGAGGCACTGCCCCGGAGGGCGTCCTTACCGCAAAGTGCCCGCAAGGGCGCCATCCCTCCACCGAGCTATAAGTGAGTCGAGAGTGCTTTTGGTAAATATATCCTGCTTTATCTCCGAGGGCAATAACCCAGACATATATCTTGCAGTCTGGCCCGCAGCCCTTCTCAGCAGAGTTCGTCTTCGGGGGATCTTCTTCCGGAGATGATGGAGAGCGAAACGCCTCCCCCTGCCTCCCCGCCTCCTGGGGCGGACAACCCTAAGGTGTCATCACGAAGGGTTTTGTAACGCCCCGAGACCAATGTGCCAGGTGTCCTCCAGTTATTCGCTGTTGTTGCCTTGTCATGTGCTTGCGTGTCATGCATTGCATACCATGTCATCATGTGCATCGCATCATCATGTTTTAAAACTTGCATTCATCCGGGTTCCCCCAGTTCCATCTGTTGCCTGTTCTGAGCCCAGACACACTTGCACGCGCCCGTGGCATGTCCGAAATATTATTTTATAAGTGGCCGGAAAATGTTCTCGGAATGGGATGAAAGTTGGTGTGTGGTCTTATTATAGTGTAGATATACCGCCTGTCAAGTTTCATCGCATTCGGAGTTCGTTTGACGCCCCAACGTTTAACTATAGCGGCATTATAGCCGGTCTAACGTCAGACGTTTTCGGTCTCCGGAAACAGATGCCGGGCCCTCTCTCTCTTCTCCCCCTCACAGTCTCGCCACAGCCCACCTAGTCCAACATCCTTCCCCTCTTCCCTTCCGGAGTTGTCCGATGCGACCGCACGGTCTGAAACCCTCTCTGCACAGTGCATCGAACCCCTCACGTGCGCGTCCAAAATTGTCCCAGACCCGACCCGAACAGTCGTCACCGTTGGATCCGGATCATCCCCAAACATCTACAAAACATCTCCGTTTTGTTTATTGGGCTTCCTAACCTAGTTTTTCTTGAACCGCCCGATTTTGATCGGAGGGTCCAAATCCACCCTAAACTCCCCCCTTTTCCTTATATATATACACTCCCTAGTCTAAATCTAGACCAAACCCTAGAAACTAGGTCTTTTGTCCCTGTCGCCGCCGCCACCCGGTCTCAATCCCCCTCGGGATCCACCCATCCCCAACCATCGCTCGCCACCTATCGCCTCCAGATCCCCTCGCCCTCCGCTTTGCTCGATCCGTGCGCCTCTACTCTGCCATCACCTGCCTCCCCCGCGCCGGAGTCGCGCCACCGTCGGCCACCTGCTGCATCGCTAGGCCATCCTCCTATCTCCTCCTTCCCCTTCCGTTCCCTCCTTCCTCCTTACATGCCATAACTCCCTCCACCTCTCTGTTTTCTCTCACAGGGAGAACATGATGCGCCGGCCTCCATGGATTTCGCATCGGAGTCCCCGACCGCGCCTCATTCCTGGACGCATGAGCACGAGCTCCCTCCTCCTCGTTGCACGCATCGCCCGCCGAGCCGCCGAGCCGCCCAAGTACCTTCTCCAGTTCGTCGCCCCGGTCGCCGCCTCGCCAAGCTCCGTCGCCACGAACGAGTTGTTGCCCCGCCATGTCCCTTGCCGGAGTGAACTCGTCACCAAGTCCCGCAGCCGCTGATGCCATCGCGTCTTCTTTCCCTATGCTGCTTGTGTGAGAGCCATGCCCAGCGCTCAAGCCCGTATCGCACCTCTGCTCGGGAACGAGCTCGGCGCCGCCCACTGCTTCGCCCGCACGATCCCGCTGCTGCCTGCGTCCTCTGCTTCTTCCAGGACCCCGCCTCGTCTCTGCCCGATCTACTGCGAGCTACCTCCGAATGGAGCTCCATCTCCTCCCTAGCCCCGGATCCGGCGATCGCCTCCCGTTCAAGCCGCTCCGCCGTGCGCCAAGTCCCTGCTTCATGCCTTGGCCCGCCATGGAGGGACGGCTCTGCCAAGCTCCGCCGCCGTCGTCTGGAACAACCTCCTGCCCGGATTCGTCCAGCGCCATCTCGCATCGCCTCCTGCAAGCTGCAGCTGCTCTGGTTCCTCCATGCCGTGGCCTCTCCTTCCTCTACAACAAGCAGGCCGCTCGTCCCGCGCCCTGCGTGTTGACCAGCCGCTGCTGCGTCCCGATCGAGTGCCTGGGCCGGCCTCGCCTTGTGCTTCATCGCGGCCCAGCAAGGCGTTGAGGCCTAGTCACTCCACCAGTCTGTCTCCTCTCCGAACAGGCCGAGGCCCAATGTGAGGAGCTTCCCCAGCCCAGCTCGGTTCCGTTTCAGGCCATGTCTTTTTTCCCTCTCTAGGAATTTAGTATTTATCCAGGATTTTCCAGTTTTGCAGAAAAACCCTCAAACTCCATGCATTTTAAAACTCAATAACCATGCATCATATGTAAAAGCATTATATATGAAAAATGCTTAGATTTCTGTCCAGTTTCATAATATGCCATTTTCATCCATGTTTGAAATGTTTAAACATGTTGTTTGTGTAATTTTTGTCCATATTCCTTGCTAAAATGCTTTAAATCATAACTAAATAACCGTAGCTCGGTTTTAAATAAACTTTATATGTAAATGGGGTAGAATTTTGCCTAGCTTAACATGGTGGCATCACTTTGCATGTTTAATAACTATAAAATATGGTTTAGGGCAGAACAGTACCAAACCTAATATATGCATATGAGGAGTTTCCGGACTTGTTGTTTTGTTGTTCCGGCCTCATTTAAACTTGACTATATTAGATAGTTTCGTCATGCTTCACCTCTTGCCATGCTAACAACATTTAACCTTGTTGGGTACATAAACGAGAGAGAACTAAATAAGTCATGTGGTGTTTTCTTCAATATGCAACTCCGTTGCATATTGAGCTCCACTTAATTTGTAGGGTTGCTTGTGCACTTTGCCATGCCGTGCTTCATTAAACCGGACATGCATCATACTTGTTTATGCATCATGCCATGATTATGTCATGGTTGTTTACTATGTTGTGTGCTTCTTTCCGTTGTTGCTTCTTCGGGTTGGTTCCGATAACGTCACGTTTGTGAGGACCCGTTCGTCTACGTCCGTTTGTCTTCTTCATGGACTCGTTCTTCTTCCTTGCGGGATTTCAGGCAAGATGACCATACCCTCAAAATCACTTCTATCTTTGCTTGCTAGTTGCTCGCTCTTTTACTATGCCTATGCTGCGATACCTACCACTTGCTTATCATGCCTCCTATATTGTTGAACCAAGCCTCTAACCCACCTTGTCCTAGCAAACCGTTGATTGGCTATGTTACCGCTTTGCTCAGCCCCTCTTATAGCGTTGTTAGTTGCATGTGAAGATTGAAGTTTGTTCCTTGTTGGAACATGGAGATGTTGTTCCTTGTTGGAACATGTTTACTTGTTGGGATATCACAATATCTCTTATTTAATTAATGCATCTATATACTTGGTAAAGGGTGGAAGGCTCGGCCTTATGCCTGGTGTTTTGGTCCACTCTTGCCGCCCTAGTTTCCGTTATATCGGCGTTATGTTCCCGGATTTTGCGTTCCTTACGCGGTTGGGCTATAATGGGAACCCCTTGACAGTTCGCCTTGAATAAAACTCCTCCAGCAATGCCCAACATTGGTTTTACCATTTGCCACCTAGCCTTTTCTTTCCCTTGGGTTCTGCAGACTCAAGGGCCATCATTATTTTAACCCCCCGGGCCAGTGCTCCTCCGAGTGTTGGTCCAACCTGTCAGCCGCCGGTGGCCACCAGGGGCAACTCTGGGCTGGCCTACCGGAAGTTTGGACAATCTGAGTGTGCCATGAGAACGAGATATGTGCAGCTCCTATCGGGATTTGTCGGCACATTCGGGCGGTGTTGCTGGACTTGTTTTACCATTGTCGAAATGTCTTGTAACCGGGATTCCGAGTCTGATCGGGTCTTCCCGCTAGAAGGAATATCCTTCGTTGACCATGGGAGCTTGTGATGGGCTAAGTTGGGACACCCCTGCAGGGTTTTGAACTTTTGAAAGCCGTGCCTGCGGTTATGGGCAGATGGGAATTTGTTAATGTCCGGTTGTAGAAAACCCGAAGTTGACCTTAATTAAAATACATCAACCGCGTGTGTAACCGTGATGGTCTCTTTCCGGCGGAGTCCGGGAAGTGAACACGGTGTTGGAGTTATGCTTGACGTAGGTTGTTCTAGGATCACTTCTTGATCATAGTTTCACGATCGTGCTTTGCCTTCTCTTCTCGCGCTCATTTGCGTATGTTTAGCCACCATATATGCTAGTTGCTTGCTGCAGCTCCACCTCATACCTTTTACCCTACCTATAAGCTTAAATAGTTTTGATCACGAGGGTGTGAGATTGCTGAGTCCCCGTGACTCACAGATTCTTCCAAAATCAGCTTGCAGGTGCCATTGAATCGTGCAGGTGACACAACCGAGATCAAGGAGGAGCTCAATGAAGATCATGTTCGTTATGTCGTTTCCGGTTCCAGTTGATCAGTAGTGGAGCCCAGTTGGGGTCGATCGAGGATCTGTGTAGCATTTGGGGTAGTCTTCTTTTATTTTGGTTCTGTAGTCGGACCTTGATTGTATCTGTTTGATGTAATGCTTTATTCATGTAATTGGGTGAAGTGGCAATTGTAAGCCAACTATGTATCTCTTTCCCTTATGTATTACATGGGTTGTGTGAAGATTACCTCACTTGTGACATTGCTTTCAATGCGGTTATGCCTCTAAGTCGTGCTTCGACACGTGGGAGATATAGCCGCATCGAGGGCATTACAGGTTTCTCCTGATCCGCCAAGGCCAGAAGGTAATCCTTCGGCCACCCACAGTCCGGTATATTCGTCTCCTATAGAGAGCAACAAAAAGAGTCCGGGACTGTCCGGTGTGCAACCGGACGCACTGATGAGTCTTTTGGAGAAAGCGGCTATTTCAGAGGAGCATCGTACTTTAATGAGTATGGTGGTTGAGAGGATCTCGACTGCCACAAGTGGGTGGCATGAAGCTTTTACGAGCCTGCTAAGAGGCTTTGAGGTATGCTAGGAGAATGAAGCCCCTGAGCGGGTGGTAATCCTTCGGCCACCCACAGTCCGGTATATATAAATTGATGGTACCACACACGCTAGGTGTGCTCTATACAGATAGTAGCCCCTGAGACTCTGGTTGCTGTCCGGAGGCGGCAAACAGAGGATCGTAGTCCCAAGTAATTATTGCGCTGCTTTCATGTGCAGGCAGCTGACGGCCCGGTGGCTGGCCTGTAACACCCCGGATATGATTTACCCAATATGTACTCCAACTCTTGCCGTTTCCGGCCTTAAGTTATTTTATTTTCTCGGGTTCAGTTTTTTGTCTCCGTGTGTTGTTGTCGTTGTCATGCATCTCATATCATGTCATCATGTGCATTGCATTTGCATACGTGTTCGTCTGATGCATTCGAGCATTTTCCCCATTGTTCGTTTTGCATTCCGGCGCTTCATTCTCCTCCGGTGGTCATTTCTACCTTTCTTTCGTGTGTGGGGTTTAAACATTTCCGGATTGGACCGAGACTTGCCAAGCGGCCTTGGTTTACTACCGGTAGACCTCTTGTCAAGTTTCGTACCATTTGGACTTCGTTTGATACTCCAACGGTTAACCGAGGGACCGAAAAGGCCTCGTGTGTGTTGCAGCCCAACACCCCTCCATTTTGGCCCAAAACCCACAAAAACCCTCTCCATCATCTAGAGCGTTCGATCACGATCGTGTGGCCGAAAACTACACCTCATTCTGAGCCTCCTAGCTCCTCCTACCTATAAAAGAGCACCCCTCCCCGAAATTCCGGATCAGATCCAACCCTAACCTAGCTCCCCGCCTCCACCGCGCGGCCGGACAATGTCCGCCGCCGACCGGACACATCACCACCGCCAGTAGAAGGCCGCCACCTGTCCCGCATGGGGCCTCCCTCCGCCGCCGGCCCGCGAGGCCCAGGGCGGGCCCTCCTCCGCCGCCGCCCGGGCCGAGCCGCCCCAGCGCGCCCCGCGCCTGCTCGCCTCTTCCCCGCCGCCGCGCCGCCGCGTCGACCGCCTCGCCTAGCTCCGGCCACCGCCCGCCATTGCCGGCGACGCCGTCGACCTCGACGGACTCCACTGCGGCGCCCCACGTCCGTCGTCCTTCTCCCCGAGCCGGCGCCGCCCGAGGCCGACTCCGGCGCGCCGTCCCCCGGCGAGCTCCTTCCTCGGCATGTCCAGCGACGAGCCACTGGTCCGGCGAACTCCGACAATCCCCTCCGTTCAACCTCGAAGTGCATGCGTGCTATAGTGTCAGCCCGATCTGGATCTGAGATCCGTTTGCCTCGGTTGACTTTCCGTCCCTAACCCTAATTTTTTTGCCTATGTTCATCGCATTGTAACTTTGCATCCGTAGCTCCGTTTTGGGCATATAACATATCAAAGTGTTCATCTCAGAGAGTACATCATTTCATCTCACTGCATCATTTTCATTTGAGTTCATCTTGATGCCCGAAATGCTGTTAGAAGAGTGCTATTTGAGATAATTGTCAGATCTGCTGCTCCATTTAGATATTTGTCATTTTTGCCATGATTATTGTGTGAATGATATGCCCCTGAGCTCTACATGTGTTTTGTTATATGTTTTGCCATCTATCCAGAGGTGCAACCCATGTATTTTTGTGATGTGTTTGGTGACTAGCACAAGCTTGCAAAGTGAGGCACTTGGTAATGCTGATTTCAGGGACTTAGCATTTCCACTAAGTCCTTGATCTGTTTATCTCATATGGCCATATATTCATGTTGTTTCCTAGTGATCCGTGCCTCTTTTGAGGATGATCAATAAGGATGTTTTGTTAATCTTGTTGTGCTCTATCCATACATGTCTTTTTTTGCAATTATGGAGCACCCTAGCTTGAGTCAATCGAGCTCTACTTTTGCTATTTTGTGAATCTGGGCAGATTGTCTACTTGTTAGCGATTTTGCCTAGGATGTTGTAGTTGATCCGTGCATGCTATGTTATTGTTCGTGCCATGTCTAGCTTGCATTTTGTGTATTCTTGATGGGTGTATGCTTAGATTATCATGACTTGCTCTGTAGTGAGTGCATCGAGCTCGTAAACATGCCTACTTGATATCTATTTCAGCATGCTCCAGTTTTCACTAAGTCTGTGATCTGATTATGTTTTTGCCATGTTCACATGCTTGCAAATGTATTTTCTGATCCCTTTTGGCTCAAGGTCACTAAGGAACTTTTGTTAAGCTCTTTGAGTAGCTCCATTCCGTGCTTTACTTTGCCATGTTCAGGTCCTGTAGCATATTGTTTTCTTGCTCCAAAGAGTGCTATCTGATCTGAAATTCCAGACAAGTGTTAATTTCACTAAGTCTGAAATCTGTTTGCCAAATGCATTTTTGCCATGCTTGTTTGAACCTGTTAGTGGATGAATTGTCCGTAGCTCAGTGTTAATATTTTGTTAAGAATCATGAGTGGATCCCTTCCATGTATTCTGTTGTCATGTTTGAGTGCTGTAGCTTGTTCATCTCATTGCATTTAGATGGCTACTTGCTGTAAATCGCAGAACGTGGCCATATTTGAATTGCTTGCCATTTCCAAACCGTAACTCCAATTCCGGTGTTCTTTATATCGTTTTCAAGCGATTTCATCTCATCTTTCCAGTGGCACACTTGGATTTCCATGTTGAGGCCAGGTTCATGCATTCCTTGTCAAATCTTGCATATGCATCACCTATTGCATCCCGCATAGCATACCATGTTTGCATCATATTGTTTGAGCTTTGCACGTGGTTGATTGTGCCCTTATTGCTTGTTTGTCTTGTTTGGGTAGAGCCGGGAGACGAGTTCGCTAACGAGGAGCCCGTTGAGTTTGCTTTTGAGGATCCAGTCAACTCTGACAACTTTGCAGGCAAGATGATCATACCCTTGAAATCACTACTATCTTTGCTTTGCTAGATGCTCGCTCTTTTGCTA
Organism: Triticum urartu; assembly: GCF_056163025.1. NCBI lineage: Eukaryota > Viridiplantae > Streptophyta > Magnoliopsida > Poales > Poaceae > Triticum > Triticum urartu. Next base: position 323,892,511 of record NC_141875.1, on the reverse strand, counting down.
TGCCAATGCTACGATGCCTACCACTTGCTTTCAAGCCTCCCAAATTGCCATGTCAAACCTCTAACCCACCATGTCCTAGCAAACCGTTGATTGGCTATGTTACCGCTTTGCTCAGCCCCTCTTATAGCGTTGCTAGTTGCAGGTGAAGATTGGAGACCGTTCCTTATTGGAACATTATTTACTTGTTGGCATATCATTATATTGACATGTTATCTTAATGCATCTATACACTTGGTAAAGGGTGGAAGGCTCGGCCTCTCACCTAGTGTTTTGTTCCACTCTTGCCGCCCTAGTTTCCGTCATATCGGTGTTATGTTCCAGGATTTTGCGTTCCTTACGCGGTTGGGTTATAATGGGAACCCCTTGATAGTTCGCCTTGATTAAAGCTTTTCCAGCAATGCCCAACCTTGGTTTTACCATTTGCCACCTAGCCTCTTTTTCCCTTGGGTTTCCGGAGCCCGAGGGTCATCTTATTTAGACCCCCCCCGGGCCAGTGCTCCTCCGAGTGTTGGTCCGACCGAGTAGACTGCGGGGCCACCTCGGGGCAACTTGAGGGTTGGTTTTACTCGTAGGATGTCTCATCTGAGTGTGCCCTGAGAACGAGATATGTGCAGCTCCTATCGGAATTTGTCGGCACATTCGGGCGGTGTTGCTGGATTTGTTTTAACCTGTCGAAGTGTCTTGAAGAATCGAGATACCGAGTCTGATCGGAACGTCTCGGGAGGAGGTCTATTCCTTCGTTGACCGTGAGAGCTTGTCATGGGCTAAGTTGGGACTCCCCTGCAGGGATTTGAACTTTCGAAAGCCGTTCCCGTGGTTATGGGCAGATGGGAATTTGTTAATGTCCGGTTGTAGATAACTTGAACCTTAACTTAATTAAAATGAATCAACTGAGTGTGTTACCGTGATGGTCTCTTCTCGGCGGAATCCGGGAAGTGAACACAGTGTTGGAGTAATGCTTGCGCAGGTTGCTCTCTAGTTTCTCGCTCGCGCTTTGCCTCCTCTTCTCGCTCTCTTTTGCGAACAGGTTAGCCACCATATATTCTAGTCGCTTGCTGCAGCTCCACTTATATTTACCTTGCCTTACCTATTAAGCTTAAATAGTCTTGATCGCGAGGGTGCGAGATTGCTGAGTCCCTGTGGCTCACAGATTACTATTAAACCAGATGCAGGACCTGATGATTCCGCTCCAGATGACGCGCTTGAGCTCAAGTGGGAGTTCGACGAGGACTCTCAATGTTACTACGTGTCTTTCCCTGATGATCAGTAGTGGTGCCCAGTTGGGGTGATCGGGACCGTGTCGCATGTTGGGTTGTTCTTCTATTTTGGCGCCGTAGTCGGGCCATGAGTGTTTGATTGTTGTAATGCTATTTATGTACTTTGATTGACATGGCAAGTGTAAGCCAACTATGTATCTCCCCTTTTATTATCTATATTACATGGGATGTTGTGAAGATTGCCTAACTTGCGACATTGCTTTCAATGCGGTTATGCCTCTAAGTCATGCCTCGACACGTGGGAGCTATATCCGCATCGAGGGCGTTACAAGTTGGTAATCAGAGCCTGCCCCGACCATAGGAGCCCCCATTGCTTGATCGTTTTTAGCGGCCGAGTTGTGTCTAGAAAAAATGTTTTGAGTCATTTAGGAATTATATATCGGAGAGTTTAGGAATTCTTTTTACTTCCCAGTCTCCTCATCGCTCTGGTAAGGCATCCTGACGTAGAGTTTTGACTCTTCTCTTCTCAAATTTCACTAAAAAAAATTTTAGGATCACGCGGGTATCTTGGAATCGTTCCGATGGTTTTGTGACGAGAACATTGTCTTGGTGCCTCCTGTTAGGGGTTTTGTGGCAGTGTCCCGGGGAGTTGAGCTCTGAGGTGTTGTCATCATAATTTTATCGTTGTAGTTCTGGAATACCTGAGTTTAGTACGCCGACATCGAAAATCTCTTTTATGCAGTTCGTTGGTGAGATAACCTCGACGCCACCTAATACCGGGGCGGGAGTTCGGGAGTATCGCCATAACTTGTATAACGGATGCTTTTCAAAGGTTGAGGTAGATGGTTTCCGAAGTTTTTCTCGGTTATGTGTTGAAGGATGGATACAGCTGGATGTAGGATTTGCTAGATTTGGGTGAGATATTATGCTTCCCCTGTATCCCCAACACCTGATTGCATAACCAGAAAGGTTCGGGAGTTTCATAGATGGGAATTCTTGTAGCTCTAGTTCTTCTTCCACGGATATTTGGTTTGAGATTGGGATTTCTTACCGAGTATTCGTTCTTGATCCATACCTTGTTGATTTATTTCTCTACCTAAATTCTAAGTGGCTTCTCAATTTATGGATATGTGACCATTTCAAGAGGAATGCATTCGTTCATTTTGTTCAGATGTGAATACTTTATCTTCCAATTTTCATTCCGTTGGATTCAGCTTCAATATTTGTCTATCAATGTGCTAATGGATGTCAACCTCTTCAGGATGGCTCCTCCAATGCGCATGACTCTGAATCCTGATCCGCCACCACCTCCACCTCCTCCGGAGGCATGGCAAGCTGTGATGGCCGCAACCAATGCAAACACGTAGTTGATCATGCAAATTCTTCAAGAGCGCAATAAAGCGAATCAAGGCAACCAAGGCAACAATCAGAATCACTTTGCTACACTCAACCAGTTCCTTTCTAATTGGCCAAAGACTTTCAGTAATTGTGTTGAGGAAACTGATGCTGACGATTGGCTTGTGGATCTGTGCAAGCATTTTGAGTGCAGTAACGTCAGGCCTGAGGACTTTGTCAAGTTCGCTTCCTTCCAACTCAAAGACCAACCTGCAGAATGGTTCCAGCAGTACAAGGATTCCAGAGGTGGACGTGTGATTACCTGGGATGAATTCCGTCAAGATTTCAGAGTTCACCATATCCCTCAGAGCGTGGTTGAAAGCAAGCGTGAGGAATTCCGCAACCTGAAGCAAGCCTCTTTGTCTGTCTATGACTACAACAAGTTGTTCCAGAAGCTGGCCCGCTTTGCTAAGCAGGACGTCCCTGATGAGAAGAGCATGATATACCAATTCAGGGGTGGTCTCAGAGAAGAAATCCAGCTAGCTCTTGTTCTCTTTGAGCCCTTGATGTACGATGAGTTCTACAACATGGCATTGAAGCAAGAGGCTGCTCAACTGAGGTGTGATGCTTCCAAGAAGCGAGTCAGAGACACTACTCCGTCTTCCTCTACTCAAGTGGCCAAGCAGCAGAAGTATTGGCTTCCTCCTCCTCCGTTCCGTCATCTGTATCAGAAGAGCAAACGTGGCAGTGGATCTTCCCACCCACCCAACCCTGGTTTTCAGAACAAGACTTCGTCTCAAGCTCCAAGATCGAGTGCTCCGTACCACCGTCCACTTTCAGAGGTCACGTGCAACAAGTGCCAATAGAAGGGTCACTATGACAACAAGTGTTTCAACCAGAGGCGTCTCCCTCCTCCTCCTCCTGTCAGATCGGCAAGTACAACTGTGTTCAAGCATAACACCAAGTCCGCCAAGGTCAACTTGCTGAATGCAGCTCAGGCAGAGGACTCGCCAGATGTGATTATGGGTAACCTTCCTGTTAATGACATTCCTGCAAAAGTTCCTTTTGACACTGGTGCATCGCATTGTTTCATCTCGAGACCATTTTCATCTAAGCATTGTTTGGCTTTGCAAATTTTGCCTAGTCCATTAGCAGTTGTCTCTCCCGGTAAGCGCATGCATGCTAACTCCATTGCTCTAGATGTTACTATCACTTTGGGTGACTACAAGTTTCTGGCTTCTCCAACGGTTCTTGGTAACTCGGATATTGATCTTATTCTCGGAATGGATTGGCTTTTTAAGCACAAGGCTCAGCTTGATTGTGCAGCCAGGCAGATTCAATTGACTCATTCGTTTGAGGATGTTATTGTCTTTGCCGCTCGTGATGATACTATCCGTCTGTTTTCTCTCAATGAGAAGGGTGAATTGGATGCCATCTCGCAAATTCCAGTCGTTTGCGAATATCAAGATGTCTTTCCAGAAGAGCTTCCAGGAATGCCTCCGCACTGGCCAGTTGAATTCGTCATTGATCTTGAGCCTGGCACGGAACTAGTGTGCAAGCGTCCTTACAAGCTCGGACCTGAAGAGTTGAAGGAGCTGAAGAAGCAACTCGATATTCAAGAGAGAATGGGTCTCATCCGGCCTAGTTCTTCTCCGTGGGGTTGTGGTGTTCTTTTTGTGAAGAAGAAGGATGGAACGGACCGACTTTGTGTTTATTACCGTCCATTGAACAAGAAGACTATCAAGAACAAATACCCACTTCCCAACATCAACGAGCTATTCGAACAACTCAAAGGTGCCCAAGTATTCTCCAAGCTTGATCTCCGTATGGGTTATCATCAGATTCGAATCCGCGAGCAAGATATTCCCAAGACGGCTTTCAGGACAAGCTATGGTTCATATGAATACACTATCATGTCTTTTGGCCTTGTCAACGCTCCTCCGACGTTCTCTCGCATGATGAACTTCATCTTCAACGCCTACACCAATGACTTTGTTTTGGTCTATCTCGACGACATTCTGGTTTTCTCGAAGAACAAGGAAGATGATGCCAAGCAATGCGCTTGGTACTCGACAAGCTCAGGGAACACCAGTTTTATGCCAAGTTCTCCAAGTGCGAATTTTGGCTCGATGAGGTTCTTTATCTTGGTCATATTATCTCTGCCAAGGGCATTGCAGTGAATCCCGAGAAGGTGTCTGCAATTGTGAATTGGGAACCTCCTCAGAACATGAAGCAACTCCGTAGCTTCCTCGGTCTCGCAAGCTATTGTCGAAGATTCGTTGAAAACTTTTCTAAGATCGCGAAGCCTCTCTCAAATCTTCTCCAGAAGCACGTCAAGTACGTTTGGTCTCCGGAGTGTGACATTGCTTTCAACACTTTGAAAGAGAAATTGATCACTGCTCCAGTTCTGACTCCGCCTGATGAATCCAAACCGTACGAGGTCTTTTGTGATGACTCACTCCAAGGTCTTGGCACAGTGTTGATGCAAGAGAAGAAAGTTGTGGGTTATACCTCCCGCCAGTTGAAGCCCAATGAGAAGAACTACCCCACTCATGACCTCGAGTTGGCGGCAGTTGTGCATGCTCTTTTGACTTGGAGACATCTCCTATTGGGAAGAAAAGTGGACATTTTCACTGACCACAAGAGGCTCAAGTACATCTTCACTCAGCCTAATCTCAACCTCAGGCAGACTCGATGGGTCGAAATGATTCAAGAGTATAATCTGAGTATCGAGTATACTCCAGGCAAGGCCAATGTGATTGTTGACGCATTGAGCAGGAAGGCTTATTGCAACAGTCTGATTCTCAAGCCTTATCAACCCGAGCTTTGTGAAGCTTTCCGCAAACTTAATCTGCAAGTTCTTCCTCAAGGTTTCCTCGCCAACCTTCAAGTCTCTCCTACCTTGGAAGACCAGATGCGCCAAGCCCAGCTTCTTGATGCTATGGTGAAAAAGGTGAAGATTGGGATTGCCAAGAGTCAACCCAAGTACAAGTGCTACCGCCTTGATGACAAGGATACTCTCTTCTTCGAGGATCGTATTGTTGTGCCCAAAGATGACCTTCGTAAAGTGATCATGAACGAGGCTCACAATTCTCTCCTCTCCATCCACCCTGGGAGCACAAAGATGTATCAGGACCTCAAGCAGGCTTATTGGTGGACTCGAATGAAGCGTGAGATTGCTCAGTTCGTGAATGAATGTGATGTCTGCAGAAGAGGAAGGCAGAACATCAAAGACCAGCGGGTCTCCTCCAACCTCTTGCCATTCCAGAATGGAAGTTTGACCACATTGAGATGGACTTCGTGACTGGATTTTCAAAGTCCAAGCGTGGCAATGCTGCTTTATTCTTTGTCATTGACAAACTCACTAAAGTGGCTCACTTTCTGCCTATCAAAGAGTCTATCACTGCAGCTCAATTGGCGGAACTCTATACCTCTCGGATTGTCTCTCTGCACGGTATTCCACAAGTGATCTCTTCAGACCGTGGCAGCATCTTTACCTCCAAGTTTTGGGATTCTTTTCAGAAGGCCATGGGCACCAACATCCGCTTCAGCACAACTTTCCATCCTCAAACTAGCGGTCAAGTCGAGCGTGTCAATCAGATTCTTGAAGATATGCTCAGGGCTTGTGTGATCTCCTTCGGCATGAAGTGGGAGGATTGTCTTCCATATGTTGAATTCTCCTACAACAACAGTTTTCAAGAAAGTTCGGGCAAGGCCCCATTTGAAATTCTGTATGGCAGGAAGTGCCGTACCCCTCTCAACTGGTCTGAAACCGGTGAACGTCAGCTTTTGGGTAATGACTTAATCACAGAGGAGAGGAAATGTGCAAAGTCATTCGAGATAACCTCAAAGCAGCCCAATCCCTCTAGAAGAGCTACTATGATAGTAAGCACCGTGATTTGGCTTTCGAAATCGGAGATCATGTTTACCTCCGCGTCTCTCCTATGAAAGGTACTGAGCGCTTCGGTATCAAAGGTAAGCTTGCCCCTAGATACGTGGGACCTCTCAAGATTGTCAGCAAGAGAGGCGATCTCGCCTATCAACTCGAGATTCCTTCAAACTTTGCAAATGTGCATGATGTGTTCCATGTCTCTCAGCTCCGAAAGTGCTTCAAGACTCCGGACCGCACCATCAACTTTGAGGACATTGAGCTCCAAGAAGACCTCTCTTATCGTGAGCACCCCGTTGCTATTCTTGAAGAGACTGAACGCAAGACTCGCAACAAGTCAATCACATTCCTCAAAGTCAACTGGTCACACCATTCCGACAGTGAAGCTACCTGGGAACGCGAGGATCACCTCCGTCCTGAGTACCCAGCGTTCTTTCAGTCCTAGATCTCGGGACAAGATCCTTTCGTACTGGTGCAGTGTTGTAACACCCCGGATATGATTTACCCAATATGTACTCCAACTCTTGCCGTTTCTGGCCTTAAGTTATTTTATTTTCTCGGGTTCGGGTTTTTGTCTCCATGTGTTGTTGTCATTGTCATGCATCTCATATCATGCCATCATGTGCATTGCATTTGCATACGTGTTCGTCTCATGCATTTGAGCATTTTCCCCGTTGTCCGTTTTGCATTCCGGCGCTTCGTTCTCCTCCGGTGGTCATTTCTACCTTTCTTTCGTGTATGGGGTTTAAACATTTCCGGATTGGACCGAGACTTGCCAAGCGGCCTTGGTTTACTACCGGTAGACCTCCTGTCAAGTTTCATACCATTTGGACTTCGTTTGATACTCCAACGGTTAACCGAGGGAACGAAAAGGCCTCGTGTGTGTTGCACCCCAACACCCCTCCATTTTGGACCAAAACCCACCAAAACCCTCTCCATCATCTAGAGCGTTCGATCATGATCGCATGGCCGAAAGCCGCACCTCATTCTGAGCTTCCTAGCTCCTCCTACCTATAAAAGAACACCCCTCCCGAAATTCCGGATCAGATCCAACCCTAACCTAGCTCCCAGCGTCCACCGCGCGGCCGGACGATGTCCGCCGCCGACCGAACACATCGCCGCCACCAGTAGAAGGCCGCCACCTGTCCCGCGCGGGGCCTCCCTCCGCCACCGGCCTACGAGGCCCAGGGCGGGCCCTCCTCCGCCGCAACCCGGGCCGAGCCGCCCTAGCGCGCCCCGCGCCTCCTCGACTCTTCCCCGCCGACGCGCCGCCGCGTCGACCGCCTCGCCTAACTCCGGCCACCGCCCACCATTACCGGCGACGCCGTCAACCTCGACGGACTCCACCGCGGCGCCCCGCGTCCGCCGTCCTTCTCCCCGAGCCGGCGCCGCCCGAGGCCGACTCCGGCGCGCCGTCCCCCGGCGAGCTCCTTCCTCGGCAAGTCCGGCGACGAGCCACTGTTCCAGCAAACTCCGGCGATCCCCTCCGTTCAACCTCGAAGTGCGTGCGTTGATGAGGACATGACTACCTTGGATACGACCAAAAATATTGCATACATGCCTATTTGTCAGGTGATTTCTAATGCAAACTATTCAATAATCTATTTATGTTATCCAGAACAAAAATACTTCACACACTTTTGTGTTTTGTCTAATTGTAGGTGTATGGGACATTTTTACAATCCACATATGAAGATAAGGGAAAAGGAGAAGTTTAGGTTGTGTTCAAAAAGTCCTCTCACGTCACTTTTGGGCCAAGAGAAGATAGAGTCCAAGTCTCTCACGTTCTGGATTCAGATTCGGACTACACAGACATACCTGACTCAAAACGCCAACAACTTTTTCATACGGACTCCGAATTGGGTGATTCTTTTTTTGTTGGAAACTAGATTTCGTGCTCTTTCCAACCCAATTGGATTCACCTTCAAATTCGTCCGGAGCGTTGAGTTACGGACGAAACAATCTGACGTTGCAGCAGAATCCGAGTCAAACTACAAGCCCAAAGGTGTTGCATCACCTCCACTTGGGCCCATGAGCCTTGTACGACCTAGGGTTAGTTTTAGGCTGCCTCGGGACGTCCTCCCACCTCCTTGGCCGCCACCCCTTGCTCCTATATAAGTAGATCCATCTAGTAGCTTTTTCCTTGGGATTTGTTTAGTTAAAAGTTAGCCATTGCAACTTCGTGTACTTCGTTTGTGTCCAACGACCAGACCAAGGACGCTTCCGGATCCCCACCATTATCAAATACCTCATATATATTTGCAATATTCAGATTGCTTTATCATATTCTTGCTCGTTCTTCGATTGTTTGCAGGAATAGACCTTCGTGGTCGGGCTGACTGTGCTTCCGGCATCGTTAGTAACCTCAGGAGATTGGTTTAGCGATTGCTAAGGCGCGACGTCTCGCACGTTTGTAGTCGGATCGTCAAAGTCGTCTCCACCAAATCGATAGTTATCATCTCATCGAAAGATCGGGACACCCTCGCCTCTATCAAGTGGTATCAGTTTTCAGGTTGCTCGGTGAGAATTTCCAGTTTTCCTAGATTAGATTTATTTTCTTACCTATTGTCCAAGAAAAAGCCACAAAAAAGAGTTAGATCGATTCATCCTTGGTCCAAGCCAGTCTGAGCCTTTGCAATTTTCTTTTCATTGCTTGCATAGTTGAATTATCGGTTGCATCATCGTGTCGAGTTGCTGGTCTTAGTGTCTAGTTCGTTTAGAGTTTCGAGTTCTGTTCACATTAGTCACGCCACCGCTGCATCATTATCTCTTCCACTGTCCACCACCCATCCATCAATTTCCACCACGTGCTACCCACCATTCATTGTCATAATAATAGTTGACATCGTTCACATCTTCACTTGATCCAATCTGCATCTTATCTAGTTTGTTTTGGAAAGAGGGAGAAAAAAAAAGAGAGAAAAAAACGAGAGAAAAAAAAGTCAAAGAAAAAAGGAGAGAAAGAAAAAAAAAGTGTGAGGAAAAAAAAGAGAAAAAAAAACAAAATTCGAATCTTTTTAGACTCAATCTCGTAGTTGAATTCGGATTGGAATCTGTTTTGTGCACTGTTCAGTAAAACAGGCATAACTTCCTCATACGAAGTCCGTTTTGCCTCCGCGAGTACTCAAACGAAAGCTAGCGACGAGCCGCATCTAAATAGTTGAAGAAGCTAGTTCAATATTTGGCACCTCAAAATCGGCTTCTAAATAGGTCTTTTTGCCCTCCGAAATTCATGAACACAGCTTATTCCAGTTTTTCAGGCCAGTTTTCGAATTTTTTAACTCCTCATATCAACTCGGAATTGAGTGATTCCTTTTGTGTTTGAAAGCTTGAGTCAATACCATTCTTGAAAAAGAAATCAAAAAAATCGGCACAAACTTTTTCAGAGGAAAGTTGGAGACAAAGTTGTTGATATTTCCTGCTTGGCTGCTGTTTCACATCATTATCTTTACTGCCGTTGTGATCTTCACTTATATCTTGCTGTCCAGAGCTACTTAGTATCCTTCATTGATGCCAGTTGTGCTACGACGTGACCTCATTAGTGTTCTAGGCTTGCGTCTCTAGTTCGGTCTAGCCTAAGACCAGCACAGTATCATCGTTGAGCGTTTATTCAACATTGCATATCTGAATTGATTATTGCTAATCTTTTGCTACCATATATAGCCAACCCAGCTCCACATATTTCTACACCGTGTATACGTACGTTCCCCAGGCAATCGCTTTACACAATCTTCAGAGTTATTTGACACCGCTGGTTGCCTGTCACCACCTGCTGCTTGGTAAGAACTTGTAAGATATTGATATTTGCTTTACTGTGAGCGCTTTACCACCACACCCTAGTAGTTCATAGGAACATTATTCTTGAATTTTGTTTCTTGTTTCTACTAATCATGACAGGATCCGAAGATAGAAGTTCTTGGACGACGGACACATCTTTACCATCACGAGAGTTGGGACAACACACACAAGCACATGGTCAGGTTATCTTTTTACCGTCATTTGAGGGTAGATTTAATCCTACTACTTATCTAGCTTGGGAGCTTAAAGTAGAACAAGTTTTTAGTCACCATGACTTTTCTGAACTTGAGCGAGTGCGAGAAGCCACTAGAGCATTTACTGATTTTGCTTCTGTTTGGTGGAGTGTACATTGTAAGAAAAACATTGATAACCAACCCACAACTTGGAAAGTTTTGAAAGCTGTAATGAGACAACAATTTTTTCCTCCTTACTATCGTCGTGAATTGCGTCGTAAATTGGAGCAATTAAAACAAGGCAGTAACACTGTTCATGCTTACTACCAAGAGTTTAAATCTTATATGCATCATTGTGACATAGAAGAATCTGAGGATGATACAATGAATAGATTTTTTGGTGGTTTGAACCATGATATTCAGGCAAGATTTCAGTATATTCCTCGTTGCATTACTGGTATGTATGTCCGTGCTTATACCTTTGAGAGACAGATGCAGGAGGATGCATTGGGTGACTACAACAACTACTATTCCAGTTCATGCTCACCATCGCCGGTCGGTTATTCCACTATTGCACCTACTAGAGCAGCCCCAACTCGGATTGTGAGCGCGATATCATCTCAAGAGTATGGTACATTGTCAACGTCCGTACCTACATCAGCTACATCTCTGCGAGGTAACAGTAAAGGTCTTGATGATATAACTTCACATGAGAATGAAGCATGCCTAGTTAACTTGAATGCATCATGTGTTGAGTTACCTGTTGATTTGAGCACACCACCTATTTTAGAGACTCTTGTTACTGTCATGAATGCGTCATGTGATCAAACAACTGAAATATCAACAATTTTGAGTGCACCCATTGAATTAACTGTTGATGCAAAAGAACCAATGTTTAATCATTTTGATATGACCTCTAATCTTGATGATGATTCTGTGTCCAATGACATATTGCATGTTTGCTTATTTAAGCATGTTGTAGCATGTAAATTTGATGCAAGTAAGGTTTATTCATCGAAGTTAGGATAGTTTAATGATGAACATTGCCAATCTTTTGAAGTGAATAAGAGCTTCACTTATATGTGCAAACTGAGTTGCAATATTTTCATGCCTTCTACTTCTTGTGATAATTTTTTGGCTGTAGATTTTATGAACAATGAAAGTTACTCATGTATACATGTGACATATGTGCAAAAATCAAGGAAAGTTAAACTGGATGACATATACATATACCACATGTACACCTTGTCTCTTTTGTTAGCCACATTTCAGATTAAGCAACGCCGAGGAAGGCTTTGTTTTCAAAAAGGGGAGGATGATGAGGACATGACTACCTTGGATACGACCAAAAATATTGCATACATGCATATTTGTCAGGTGATTTCTAATGCAAACTATTCAATAATCTATTTATGTTATCCAGAACAAAAATACTTCACACACTTTTGTGTTTTGTCTAATTGTAGGTGTATGGGACATTTGTACAATCCACATATGAAGATAAGGGAAAAGGAGAAGTTTAGGTTGTGTTCAAAAAGTCCTCTCACGTCACTTTTGGGCCAAGAGAAGATAGAGTCCAAGTCTCTCACGTTCTGGATTCAGATTCGGACTGCACAGACATACCTGACTCAAAACGCCAACAACTTTTTCATACGGACTCCGAATTGGGTGATTCTTTTTTTGTTGGAAACTAGATTTCGTGCTCTTTCCAACCCAATTGGATTCACCTTCAAATTCGTCCGGAGCGTTGAGTTACGGACGAAACAATCTGACGTTGCAACAGAATCCGAGTCAAACTACAAGCCCAAAGGTGTTGCATCACCTCCACTTGGGCCCATGAGCCTTGTACGACCTAGGGTTAGTTTTAGGCTGCCTCGGGACGTCCTCCCACCTCCTTGGCCGCCACCCCTTGCTCCTATATAAGTAGATCCATCTAGTAGCTTTTTCCTTGGGATTTGTTTAGTTAAAAGTTAGCCATTGCAACTTCGTGTATTTCGTTTGTGTCCAACGACCAGACCAAGGCCGCTTCCGGATCCCCACCATTATCAAATACCTCATATATATTTGCAATATTCAGATTGCTTTATCATATTCTTGCTCGTTCTTCGATTGTTTGCAGGAATAGACCTTCGTGGTCAGGCTGACCATGCTTCCGGCATCGTCAGTAACCTTAGGAGATTGGTTTAGCGATTGCTAAGGCGCGACGTCTCGCACGTTTGTAGTCGGATCGTCAAAGTCGTCTCCACCAAATCGATAGTTATCATCTCATCGAAAGATCGGGACACCCTCGCCTCTATCATGCGTGCTACAGTGTCAGCCCGATCTGGATCTGAGATCCGTTTGCCTCGGTTGACTTTCCGTCCTTAACCCTAATTTTTTTTCCTATGTTCATCGCATCGTAACTTTGCGTCCGTAGCTCCGTTTTTGGGCATATAGCATATCAAAATGTTCGTCTCAGAGAGTACATCATTTCATCTCACTGCATCATTTTTATTTGAGTTCATCTTGATGCCCGAAATGCTGTTAGAAGAGTGCTATTTGAGATAATTGTCAGATCTGCTGCTCCATTTAGATATTTGTCATTTTTGCCATGATTATTGTGTGCATGATATGCCCCTGAGCTCTAGATGTGTTTTGTTATATGTTTTGCCATCTATCCAGAGGTGCAACCCATGTATTTTTGTGATGTGTGGGGTGACTAGCACAAGCTTGCAAAGTGAGGCACTTGGTAATGCTGATTTCAGGGACTTAGCATTTCCACTAAGTCCTTGATCTGTTTATCTCATATGGCCATATATTCATGTTGTTTCCTAGTGATCCGTGCCTCTTTTGAGGATGATCAATAAGGATGTTTTGTTAATCTTGTTGTGCTCTATCCATACATGTCTTTTTTTGCAATTATGGAGCACCCTAGCTTGAGTCAATCGAGCTCTACTTTTGCTATTTCGTGAATCTGGGCAGATTGTCTACTTGTTAGCGATTTTGCCTAGGATGTTGTAGTTGATCCGTGCATGCTATGTTATTGTTCGTGCCATGTCTAGCTTGCATTTTGTGTATTCTTGATGGGTGTATGCTTAGATTATCATGAATTGCTCTATAGTGAGTGCATCGAGCTCGTAAACATGCCTACTTGATATCTATTTCAGCATGCTCCAGTTTTCACTAAGTCTGTGATCTGATTATGTTTTTGCCATGTTCACATGCTTGCAAATGTATTTTCTGATCCCTTTTGGCTCAAGGTCACTAAGGGACTTTTGTTAACCTCTTTGAGTAGCTCCACTCCGTGCTTTACTTTGCCATGTTCAGGTCCTGTAGCATATTGTTTTCTTGCTCCAAAGAGTGCTATCTGATCTGAAGTTCTAGACAAGTGTTAATTTCACTAAGTCTGAAATCTGTTTGCCAAATGAATTTTTGCCATGCTTGTTTGAACCTGTTAGTGGATGAATTGGCCGTAGCTCAGTGTTCATCTTTTGTTAAGCATCATGAGTGGATCCCTGCCATGTATTTTGTTGTCATGTTTGAGTGCTGTAGCTTGTTCATCTCATTGCATTTAGATGGCTACTTGCTGTAAATCGCAGAACGTGGCCATATTTGAATTGCTTGCAATTTCCAAACCGTAACTCTGATTCCGGTGTTCTTTATATCGTTTTCAAGCGATTTCATCTCATATTTCCAGTGGCACACTTGGATTTCCATTTTGAGGCCAGGTTCATACATTCCTTGTCAAATCTTGCATATGCATCACATATTGCATCCCGCATAGCATACCATGTTTGCATCATATTGTTTGAGCTTTGCACGTGGTTGATTGTGCCCTTATTGCTTGTTTGTCTTGTTTGGGTAGAGCCGGGAGACGAGTTCGCTAATGAGGAGCCCGTTGAGTTTGCTTTCGAGGATCCAGTCAACTCTGACAACTTTGCAGGCAAGATGATCATACCCTCGAAATCACTACTATCTTTGCTTTGCTAGATGCTCGCTCTTTTGCTATGCCAATGCTACGATGCTTACCACTTCCTTTCAAGACTCCCAAATTGCCATGTCAAACCTCTAACCCACCATGTCCTAGAAAACCGTTGATTGGCTATGTTACCGCTTTGCTCAGCCCCTCTTATAGCGTTGCTAATTGCAGGTGAAGATTGGAGACCGTTCCTTATTGGAACATTATTTACTTGTTGGGATATCATTATATTGCCATGTTATCTTAATGCATCTATACACTTGGTAAAGGGTGGAAGGCTCGGCCTCTCGCCTAGTGTTTTGTTCCACTCTTGCCGCCCTAGTTTCCGTCATATCGGTGTTATGTTCCCGGATTTTGCGTTCCTTACGCGGTTGGGTTATAATGGGAACCCCTTGATAGTTCGCCTTGATTAAAGCTTTTCCAGCAATGCCCAACCTTGGTTTTACCATTTGCCACCTAGCCTCTTTTTCCCTTGGGTTTCCGGAGCCCGAGGGTCATCTTATTTAGACCCCCCCCGGGCCAGTGCTCCTCTGAGTGTTGGTCCGACCGAGTAGACTGCGGGACCACCTCGGGGCAATTTGAGAGTTGGTTTTACTCGTAGGATGTCTCATCTGAGTGTGCCTTGAGAACGAGATATGTGCAGCTCCTATCAGGATTTGTCGGCACATTCGGGCGGTGTTGCTGGATTTGTTTTAACCTGTCGAAGTGTCTTGAAGAACCAAGATACCGAGTCTGATCGGAACGTCTCGGGAGGAGATCTATTCCTTCGTTGACCGTGAGAGCTTGTCATGGGCTAAGTTGGGACTCCCCTGCAGGGATTTGAACTTTCGAAAGCCGTTCCCGCGGTTATGGGCAGATGGGAATTTGTTAATGTCCGGTTGTAGATAACTTGAACCTTAACTTAATTAAAATGAATCAACTGAGTGTGTTACCGTGATGGTCTCTTCTCGGCGGAGTCTGGGAAGTGAACACGGTGTTGGAGTAATGCTTGCGCAGGTTGCTCTCTAGTTTCTCGCTCGCGCTTTGCCTCCTCTTCTCGCTCTCTTTTGCGAACAGGTTAGCCACCATATATCCTAGTCGCTTGCTGCAGCTCCACTTATATTTACCTTGCCTTACCTATTAAGCTTAAATAGTCTTGATCGCGAGGGTGCGGGATTGCTGAGTTCCTGTGGCTCACAGATTACTATTAAACCAGATGCAGGACCTGATGATTCCGCTCCAGATGACGCGCTTGAGCTCAAGTGGGAGTTTGACGAGGACTCTCAATGTTACTATGTGTCTTTTCCTGATGATCAGTAGTGGTGCCCAGTTGGGGTGATCGGGACCGTGTCGCATGTTGGGTTGTTCTTCTATTTTGGCGCCGTAGTCGGGCCATGAGTGTTTGATTGTTGTAATGCTAATTATGTACTTTGATTGACGTGGTGAGTGTAAGCCAACTATGTATCTCCCCTTTTATTATCTATATTACATGGGATGTTGTGAAGATTTCCTAACTTGCGACATTGCTTTCAATGCGGTTATGCCTCTAGGTCGTGCCTCGACATGTGGGAGCTATAGCCGCATCGAGGGCGTTACATGGCTGGACTGCTGAATTTTCCAGACTTATCCGGCAACTTGACGCGGCAGATGATGACATCGCGTTTGTGAACAAGTGGTTTAACGAGGCACAGGGTATGTATTTTCGGGTGGTCAACAAATATTAAGAGGAGCGTGATGCTAGTATCTATAATATGCTGTTGCTCCAGATGGAGCTGCCGACGTGAAGACCCTTCGGGCGGAACTTTCCCAAGACAATGAACAAGCCAGGAGGAGTGATGTGGCCACCCTAAAGGCGGCCGAAGAGTTAAGAGCCGAACAGGCTGCTCGTCGCCAGAGCAAAGATAAAATAGCCAAGATGGCTATTGAAGTGAAGGATGCCGCCGACTGGTATGAGCTGCTTGAAAAGGAAAGCCAAGCGAAAACGCTGGACCTAGAGAAAACCATGGTAGCAGCCAAGGAGACCCGCTCTAAAATCAGAGTGGCGAAGGAGGAGCTTCGCCAGGCCGGAGATATCACGGCTGGGAAGACTTTTTTGTTGCGGACGAAGTTTGGAGATCCGAAGTATGCCCCTCTGGATCAATTATGGAGTGCTGCAGACGCGTATTCGGACCTGGCAATGAGTGTTGCTGATGCAACTGAGTTCTTCAATGATCAAAAATATCATGAAGTGGAAAAGTTGTTCTGGTCGCAGTTCAGTGCTCCGACGCATCCGCCGCTTTTAAATGAGCAAATGGCCGAGTGGGCTGAGCTCCATAGGTTGTCCAGACGTGCCATGAGGTCTGTCTTGGATCATCTTTTGCCGGGAGGACCAAGGCCGAATACTTATTTTGGGTTAGTGCAAAGATTCCTTGGCGCTGTGCCGCATATTGACGCTGTAAAGAGGTCGGCGTTGTCGGATTTCAGGTTCCGGCAGACCCTTGAGTTTCGAACACTGGGGTGCGCGCGGAGATTTCGCCTTCTACCTACCTGCACCCCTCCGCCTCGCTAAGATCTAAGCTATGGACAGAACAGCACAAGAGACACAGGGTTTATACTGGTTCGGGCCACCGTTGTGGTGTAATACCCTACTCCAGTGTGTGGTGTGGTGGATTGCCTCTTGAGCTGATGATGATGAGCAATACAAGGAAGAACAGCCTCGTGAGGGTCTGTTCTTGGCTGAGGGGATGAACTGCTAGGAGGAGTTCAGTCACCCTTCTCTCTCTCTCTCTCTCTCTCTCTCTCTCTCTCTCTCTCTCTTCTCGATTCTCTCTCTGATTTCGATCCCTCTACCCTGGGGGTGGCTAGTCCTATTTATAGGCAAAGGCCCTAGGCCTCTTCCCAAATATTGAGCGGGAAGGGCGCCAACAATTGGCCATTTTGAAGGGGAACATCTGGTACACTTATCCTGACTAAAGTTGGTCCTCGCCTGCCAAAGGCTCTGGTGGTGACGCTGGCTTGGGCTCCACAATGACTTCCTCCCTGCCATTGGACTGGTCTTGGTCTCGTTGCACCAAAATGGGTGCCTTTGCTTGATGCTCTCGCCTGCGCTTGCTCCCTTTGCACCAAAGAGGAAAGGAGGACACTGCGCAGGCTGGCGCCCGCCTGGCACCCTTGGTCGTCATGGCTTGCGTCACGGGCACCTCGTGAGGTACCCCACCTTGATCTCTCCGCCTCCTCGCGAGCCAGCCTGACGAGGCCGTGCCTGAGGAAGCTTCGTGTCGTCCGCCCCGCGAGGCTTGGCCCCTCGCGAGGGTCTTGGGTCTGTGTTGATGAAGACGGGTCGTGCTGGGCCCCCTTTGAGCCACGCCGCAGGCTGCAGGCAGGCAAGTCTGGGACCCCCGTTCCCAGAACGCCGACAGTAGCCCCCGGGCCCAAGGCGCACCCGAACTTGGCCATGCAGGGAGGCGAAAGGGCAAGGGCGAAGTGCCGCGGGCCCTAACAGCCTGCGGCCTTGGGCGCCGCGTGGCGGTTGATTGGGCGTGGGCGGCACTGCTCCCCCACGCCCCCTTATTTTGTGCCATGCTAGCCGGACTCGTAGTCGTACACAGCCGCTCCCCTTTCTGTTGCTCGAGCGCCCTCTGTCCTTCCTCCGCTCGAACTCCAGCTTCTGTTTTCAACCCAATCTCGAACCTTCCCCCCCTCCCATCACCATGGCTCTGACGAAGAAGGGAAGAGGGAAGAAACCCATGCCTCCGCCGTACTCGCTGCCGTTGGCGGCCCCCGCCGAGGGCTTGGGCAAGGTTAGCTCGGCTCTGGCCACTATCTTCAACGAATGCGGGAGGACGACGGCCTGGCCCGCGTCTCACTTCTCCATCGACAGGATAGTCACCGAGGTCCAGTATTTCGCCGACGCCCTATGGGCGGGTCTGGTTCCCCCCTTTTTTGATTTCTTCAATGCCATGCTTTCCCACTATCAGATCCACATGATGCATCTGGGTCCTGAATCCATCACCCTTCTTTCGGTCTTCGCCTTTGTTTGCGAGGCAATGATGGGCATCCTTCCTTCGGTTGCCTTGCTGCGCCACTTCTTCTCTCTGCGTCTTGTCGACCCTACCCAATGCTCGGCGTGCGTGAGCTTCGCTGCCACGTCTAAGACAGCGGCCTCAGGGATTGACTTCAGGCTCCTTCCACCTACGGCTGGGTTCCGCGAGCGGTGGCTGTATGTGGATGTAGGGGTGCCCAGCCCCCTGCTATTGGAGCCAACTTCGCCTGTTGTCCCCAATTCGGGCTGGGGCCAGGAGACGCTTGAGAGCCCCCGGCTCGTCTTCGTCTGGCACCGCTTCGCGTTCTTGAGGTCGCTTGGCGTGACATCGCCCAAGGTGGTGAAGGAGTTCCTGCTACGCCGCGTAACTCCTCTCCAACGCCACTCCCGCCGGATGTGGGCCTTCAGCGGGCGTGATGATCGTATGAGGCTCCAGGAAGAGGACCTGACGCCCGAAGTGCTGAGGACAGCGCTCTTGATCCTGACTGGGGACCCCAACCCTGGCAGCATCCAGCATGGAGGGGCCTTGCTGTACCTCTGCCAGAATAGGGGCGATTTTGTGAATCAGATGCCTATCTTTGATGAGTGGGGGCCGCGCCCCGCCGGCCTCCAGGGGCCTCGCGAGAACCCAGTGATGGCGACTGCCCTTCCAGTCGGCCAAGGCGACTCTTCCTCAAGTGGCGGAGCAGGGAGGCATGAGGCGCCAGAGGCCGAGGGGGCTCCCGGCGGGGTGACAACGCCGAGCGATGCTCATGAGGGGGCAGCTCTTGGGGCCCGTGTTGCTGAGGCTGAGGGTGGCAAGTAGCTACCCTCAGCGCCTGCGACTGAGGCCCCTGAAGCTCCAGCCGCTTCTCTTGGCGAGGCGATTGGCAGCGCGCATCAGGCAGGCACCCCCGACGCGGATCGCCTTGACGCTCCGTCTTCGTCGCAGGTTGATCCCTGCGCTCAACTCTTGGGCCACTTCCGCGTGGACTTTGAGGCCATCCGGAAGAGAAGGGAGGCCCTGGGCGACGATTACCCTAGTCGCCTGCTGAAGCGTATGAAGTACTCCGCCACTGATGAGTAACCCTTCTCCTTTCCCAGCTCCCGATCCTTCTGTTGCTTTTACTGATCCTTGCTCCGCAGGCCCCTTCCAGCCGATCTCGCGGAGAAGGCTGAGGTGCCGTCCCCCTTGGCTTCGCCCCCTCCGCCTTCATCAAGCGCTCCGAGCAGCAGAGCCCTTGTGGTGAGGGCGATCGGGGAGGCGAACCGTCCCGAGGCGCATCGTGGCCCTGCGCACCTCGCGATCCTCCTTTGCGGGCCTTCTCGTGGCATAGCCAGCTTGCCATGGGCTTCTCGCCTGGTCGTGGACTGCGATTGGTTGAGGCGCTCCCTGCGCTCTTCATCTGGGGACGAGCTGGCTCCAGGCCGGGCTTCTGGCATGGCGTGCCCGGCCGTCGCGAGGGTGCCAGCCCCCTGCCCAGAGGGGAGTGCTGATTTGTGGCCCCTGGCGCTTGCTTGGGGCAGATGATGGTGTGGGAGACGTGCTCGAGCGTGCCCGGGAGCGTCGCGCTCTTCGCCAAGGATTCCTTCGAAGGGCGGCTGACGCGGTGAGCCTGCTTGGTGAGGAGCTTGCTGATGAAGACGCGCGCCTTGAGGCCGAGGGCCTGTGCCTGGCTGCAGAGAGGCACGAGCTGGAGGGCGCCATCGCCCTTGCGCGCCGTCAGCGCGATCTTGACGACACAGAGGCCAAGGCGTCGCCGGTGGCCTCTCGGGAGGCCCGATCTTGGGCCGCTGAGGAGGCCCGGGAAGCTGACCGGCGGCGAGAGGCGGCGGAGGAGCGGGCTCGGGAGCTCCTGGCCTGGTGCCACTCACTGGAGGAGCAAGTGGAGCTGCGCGAGGCAGCCCTCGCGTCGATGAAGGTGGCCTCTGGCGACCCAGCAGAGCTCCAGAAGCACGAGGAGGCGCTGACGCTGGAAGCTGCCGAACGTACCCGCGAGTACGAGCGTCTGGAGACGAGGGAGCACTTGGTGATGCAGGCGGAGGATGATGTCGCTGCACGGGAAGCCCGTGTCCTGGAGGAGGTCGGACGTCGGGTGGCGATGGCGCGCTTGAACCTCGAGCGCGAGTTCCAGGAGAGGCTGGGGTTGATCCGGGCCGAGGCTGAAGGTAGGACTGCTGCCTTGAGGGCCAAGCTGGAGGAAGCGACGTGGCGGGCCGATGCTTTTCGGGCCGCCCTTGAGGTAGCGTAAGGGGAGTCAACCACCTCCCAGGCCGAGGTGCTCCTTCTTCGCCAGTGGGTGGAGGAGGCTGAGGTCGTCGCGCGCCAGAATGCGGACGAGATACGTCAGCGGCGGATCCTGGAGCACGAGCACGGCCCCATGCTCACCACGCTCCGGGAGAGAGCCAACACAGCCTTGGGCAACATCTGCGAGGCGGCTGTTGGCGAACCGCACACAGTCAACTACGCCGGCAACCTTCAGTTCTTCACCGACATGGTGACGCAGCTGGAGGCGCGGTCGGTCAGGGCTGACAGGTTGGTGGAGGGGAGGAGCCGCGCCCTGCTCGGGTGCGCCTCTTCTCGTCTTCAGCCATCTCCGGAACATGAATCCCCACTTCGATTTCGACGCCGCCATCGCCCCAGTCCCCCCAGGCCGTCCGAGACGACCTGGTGCACTGGGTGGAAGACAATGTGGATGCTCTTGTCAGGGCCTTCGCTTTAGACAATGACGGCGTGATCGTGGCTGCCGAGAGGGCGGTGTGGTGAACGGCCCTACCACCGCTGGCAGTGACGCAGGCAGCGATGGCGAGTTCAGTGACGCCAACAACGGTTCAGGTGGTGCTCCTGAGGACGCATTGGGGGATTTATCCGACTGATTGTGCATCGTTCCTGCTTCCTTACCCTGCATGAATAGAACTCAGGTTTTGGCCTGATGGCTGTGAGAGCATTTTGGAGGGGGAGGGGCCTCATGTAAAACTTGTGTTCATCGTATTAGTAGACGTTACATTGCCCATGCACCCGCACCAAGTGGTTGGCTTAAGCGACGTGTTGGTCGGCTAGTTTACCTTTGTCCCGTGCGGGCCCTGAGGTAGCCTGTGGGAGGCTGTGGTGTCCCGAGTGTTCCCTGATCGAATCCGTAGGATCTGCAGTAAAAAACCCTCCTGAGAGGACGCGGCGGCGGCAGACTGGGCTGCGAGCAAGCTAGGCCTGACCCGGCTCGCGAGGGGCTCACGAGGGGAGGCAGCTGAGGCGAAGTGGTAATCAAAACGCGAGAAATTGCTCGAACGAGACTAAGCACCCCTTCCCCGGACACACGCAAATCTCAAATTCGAATCCAGCTTAAATCCAGCGGGGGAAAGTGACAACCAAAGGGAAAAGCAATGAAAGCAGACAAAAGGCCGCGTCCGGCACCTAATCTAGTCTTGGACGTCTTCTCACCAGCACGGAGCTAAGTGCTGCCACTGGGCGTGGGAGGGAGCCCCAGAGCCTGAGGCCGGCACCCCTGAGACTCCGGGGCGTGTACAGCCCCACTCATTATTACGTGAGAGTGTCACGGGGCGGCGAGCTTCACAGGCACTGGGCCTTCTTCACAGGTACCGGCCTTGCTTCATATCGCCTGACGAGGGCCCCACCTTCCGCCACACTCTAGTGCCATCAACGACGACCGGAAACTAGAACGCTGCCGATGGGGTAGAGCGGTTGCCAGCGGTTCCCCCGACGACCACGGGTCCTCCGCCAGGGGCAGGCCCTGAGGCACCTCCCCAGCAGAGGGCGTACCTCCTGAGAACACCATGCTCCGAACACCGCGTTGGTGATGTCACATCTCGGCCCCTCTCCTGCAGCCCCCTGCACCCTCCTCCCGAGGGGTAGGATACTGTGGGAGCGGGGCAGCTGCTCGCTGTGACGACCTGCACCTCCTGCGATCCATGATTAGCGTATGCCTGCTCCTGAGGAATTAGCGGTACCCGATAATCGCCGCCTCCAGCATGGCCGGTGGGACCGTCCCGGGGCTCCTGGAAGAGCTCAGCTTCTGGCGCCTCGTCCCCCCAGCTTGGGCTGAGGAGCGAGCCTTGTTCGCCCTCGTGAGGGTGCCCTTGGTCCATCATGTGGGGCACGTATTCTTCTGGCACCGTCATTCCGAGGGCCACGCCGTAGTGCTCCGCGTGCCATGCAGCTCTGCTTGACGCGCCCATCGTGGGGTGGTAGCGCGGCTGTCCACTGGGGCCGTGGGTCGCGTCGATTCCTTCTTCTTCACGGACCAGGAGCGGGGACAGCGCCGCCGCCGGTCCGGTGCCGACAGCTTCGCTGGCGTTGGAGTAGCCTTGGAGCCAATGGGTGCGCGCGGAGCCCCCGCGCGGGCCGCCCTGGGCTTGAGATGGGAGCTGGGTGCAGAAGGGGTGAACCCCCAAGGCGGCGAAGCCCAGGAGCTCTGCCACCCTCCCCAATAGCACGTTGCGGCCGCCCTCCAGCAGCCTGCACTGCAGCAGCTCTTGGGCCACCGTGAGCGCGGCCCTCGAGTTCGCCTGCTCCCGGCAGGTGTACGGTGTCGTGGTCATGGCGTGATTGGAGGCCCTTGCTGCCGACCGCGCCTGCCGCGGTGTGAGAGCTATCGAAGCCTGTCCGCGTCGCCCGCGGCCCGCAGCGCCCTGCGGACCGCGAGTTGCCTAGGGCATGGGGTCGCCCGAGGCGAGCGGCTCTGCGCTGGCGGGCCGCGCCGCCCAAGGATCTGGGTTGCCCGCCTGGTCGCCGGACATGGTGATGACGATGCGACGGGACACGAAGCGGTAGAAGGTGGATTCCGGCGCACCCCTACCTGGCGCGCCAAATGTCGGATTTCGGGTTTCGGCAGACCCTTGAGGTTCGAACACTGGGGTGCGCGCGGAGATTTCGCCTTCTACCTACCTGCACCCCTCCGCCTCGCTAAGATCTAAGCTATGGAAAGAACAGCACAAGAGACACAAGGTTTATACTGGTTCGGGCCATCGTTGTGGTGTAATACCCTACTCCAGTGTGTGGTGTGGTGGATTGCCTCTTGGGCTGATGATGATGATCAATACAAGGAAGAACAGCCTCACGAGGGTCTGTTCTTGGCTGAGGGGATGAACTGCTAGGAGGAGTTCAGTCACCCTTCTCTCTCTCTCTCTTCTCAATTCTCTCTCTGATTTCGATCCCTCTACCCTGGGGGTGGCTAGTCCTATTTATAGGCAAAGGCCCTGGGCCTGTTCCCAAATATTGAGCAGGAAGGGCGCCAACAATTGGCCATTTTGAAGGGGAACATCTGGTACACTTATCCTGACTAAAGTTGGTCCTCGCCTGCCAAAGGCTCTGGTGGTGACGCAGGCTTGGGCTCCACAATGACTTCCTCCCTGCCGTTGGACTGGTCTTGGTCTCGTTGCACCGAAACGGGTGCCTTTTCTTGATGCTCTCGCATGCTCTTGCTCCCTTTGCACCAAAGAAGAAAGGAGGACACTGCGTGGGCTGGCGCCCGCCTGGCACCCTTGGCCGTCATGGCTTGCGTCACGGGCACCTCGTGAGGTACCCCGCCTGAATCTCTCCGCCTCCTTGCAAGCTAGCCTGACGAGGCCGTGCCTGAGGAAGCTCCGTGTCGTCCGCCCTGCAAGGCTTGGCCCCTCGCGAGGGTCTTGGGTCTGTGTTGATGAAGACGGGCCGTACCGGGCCCCCTTTGAGCCACGCCGTAGGCCGCAGGTAGGCAAGTCTGGGGACCCCCGTTCCTAGAACGCCGACAGGCGTGCATAGAGGGTGCGCGGATGGCTCTTGCCCATGTTAAGACATACTGGACAGAGATGGACGCCACCGCTATTGCAACTATAGGCCAGGTCTCATCCGAGCACTATTTTGAAGAAGTCCTAGAAGGCGCTCGTCTAATAGAGGCTTAGTGATCGAAGAGTGTCATGTTCGAGTGACATGTATCCCAATTTGTAAAAACAATGCTATTTGGCTTATAAAAGGCTGTGTTTATACTTTTTCCTGAAAGTATTATGATGCCTCCTGCGGCCGTTTTATGTATGTATATAACCTGAAAGTTTGCAGTCGTCGGCTTCAGCCCCCATGCATATAATGCGGGGGTGTTCGGAAAAGCGCGTATTCACACTTGATCCAACGCCTTGGTCCATTAAGGAGGTGATAGCGCGGCGAACAAGGCAATCAGACTATATTGGTTTAACACTTTCACTTAGCCATAGGAGTTTGATAGTGGGGCTACTGTATAGCCCATAGTACTTCCGTGCTTATCCGAATACGGTGCGCGTACATACATGACCAGAAAACTGGTCATTCGTTAATGCGGAGGAATTGGAAGATTCCGCTGAGTCCTCGAGTGGTTGACCAGTCTCGTGCTTTATCATGACAGTCAGTTTTCAGCTTTCGCTACTGAGGTGCACAATCGTAGTAGTTCTCCCGGTGCCACCTTAGCCCATAGAGCCGAACATAAGGTAGCAAAACACGGGAGCCGGTCAAACCCAACTATTGACCAAAGACATGATTCGGAGCTGATGCATATAAGGCCAAACTCGCGACTCCGAACACTCCCTAAGGTGTTCGGTCTTTACAACGTATACTGGGCTGAGTAACGCCCTTGATAATAAGCCCTGAATTTCCAGGTACGTGCATTGGTCTGATGTGACGAAATGTCAATAACGGCAGCATCCCTCTTGGTTATGTTGAGTATCGTGAGGGTGTGAAGCAAGAAGAGATAGTAAAAAAGGTTTACACAGTGTCTTAATCTAAAAAGAAACCTTTGAACGGGGCCCTGCTGCACGTCTGCGCCTGTGTCTCCGTTGTGTCGTATCCTGGAAGGGTGTAGCATGATGATCATCTATAAGAGAGGAAAGCCCAGGTGAAAGTTTTCGTGCGAAAAATTGGTTATTCTTAATAAACCATTAAAATTCAATCTGAATAAGATCAAGCTGAACTGTAGTCCTTTTTACATTTGGGAAGCCCCTAGCACCACCTATGGGGGCATATCCATCAACCCAGTCTTAAGTTTATCTGAGCTGTTACAGCTAGTGATTCGCCGGACTCGTCTAGCCGTGTCCGCAGTCTTGACGACCAATCATTTATTATGGTTGGAGAGGGCATTCAGTGTTCAGCTACTAAAGCCGCCGCACGTTCTTCTGTAGGTAAGGAACGTTCTGTGTTTCTGCTAACTGTGATGATGCCACGTGGACCGGGCATCTTAAGCTTAAGGTAAGCGTAATGCGATATTGCATTAAAACGAGCGAAGGCTGTTCTTATGAGTAGCGCTTGATAGCCGCTTCAGAATGGAGCGATGTCGAAGGTTAACTTTTCACTTCGGAAGTTGTCGGGAGAACTGAATACAACCTCTAGTACTAGAGAGCCGGTGCAGCTGGCCTCTGAGCCTGGTATTACTCCTTTAAAGGTAGTATTGCTTTGGCTGATTCTTGTCGGGTCTATCCCCATTTTGTGGACTGTGTCCTGATATATCAGATTAAGACTACTGCCGCCATCCATAAGGACTCGGGTGAGATGGTATCCGTCAATTATTGGGTCTAGTACCAAGGCGGCCGATCCTCCGTGTCGGATACTAGTTGGGTGATCCCTACGATCAAAAGTGATTGGGCAGGCCGACCAGGGGTTGAACTTGGGGGTGACGGGCTCTATGGCGCATGTGTCTTGGAGTGCGAGTTTGCTCCTCTTCGTTACGTGAATCATGTTCACTGTTTTGACCTCTGGTGGGAATTTTTTTTCTGTCCCCCAGTGCTTGGCTGGCGAGGCTCATCCTCGTCTTCGCTTGGCGGCTCCCTCCCCTTGTGGTCGGCGTTTAGCTTGCCGGCCTGCTTGAAGACCCAGCATTCCCTATTGGTGTGGTTTGCCGGTTTGTCGGAGGTGCCATGAATCTGACATAATCTGTCTAGAATCTTGTTTAGGCTGGACGGTCCATCTCTGCTGCCTTTAAATGGCTTTTTCCGTTGACCGGGTCGAGATCTCCTGAATCCGGCGTATACCGCCGTGTTGTCTGGGCTGTCTTCCTTGTTTTGATGCTTGCTTTTATTGGGTCGTGGTTTTCCAT
The DNA here is from genome assembly GCF_056163025.1 of Triticum urartu. Classification (NCBI taxonomy): domain Eukaryota; kingdom Viridiplantae; phylum Streptophyta; class Magnoliopsida; order Poales; family Poaceae; genus Triticum; species Triticum urartu. Next base: position 323,866,111 of record NC_141875.1, on the reverse strand, counting down.
TGCCATCCCTAACTTCGGATGTGCCTGGGTCGCTGGTGCTGCTACGGGCTAGCCAGCTATCTTCGCCCGCGCAAAAGCGGGTCATAAGCCTTGTTAGGGCTGCCATTGTCCTCGATTTCTCCTGGCCGAGGTGTCTGGCGAGCCATTCGTCCTGGACACTGTGTTTGAAAGCCGCTAAGGCTTCGGCGTCCGAGCAGTCGACAATTTGATTCTTCTTAGTGAGGAATCTGTTCCAAAGCTTTCGGGCCGACTCTCCGGGCTGTTGAATGAGATGACTTAGATCGTCTGCATCCGAAGGTCGGACATAGGTCCCTTGAAAAGTAGCCCTAAAAGCATCTTCGAGCTCTTCCCAACATCCAATTGAGTTTTTGGGGAGGCTCTACAGCCAGTGCCGAGTTGGTCCTTTCAAGTTGAGGGGTAAGTATTTGATGGCGTGGAGATCATCTCCGCAAGCCATGTGGATATGAAGGATAAAGTTCTCAATCCAGACCCCAGGGTCTGTCATTCCGTCATATGCCTCTATGTTCGCGGGTTTGAATCCTTCGGGAAATACGTGATCCAGCACCTCATCGGTGAAGCATAGGGGGTGTGCGGCACCCCTGTGTTTGGATGTGCCATGGCGTTCTGACAGTTGTAGTGTTCTATTTTGATTCTGTGCCAGAGCGCACTTCCTAGATCCGTAGATGGATCTGGTCAGACCGGCTTTTTTGTGCAAGTCCTCACGTAAATCATGCACCGACTTATGTTCGACATCATTAGCCGCCCTATCGCGGCCACGGGGTGGTCAATCCGGCTGATCGGCCGTTTTATTCTTCGGCTGTGTAGGCTCTAAAGCCTCGTCATCGAATTCAGGCAACAGCTTGCGCTTTGGATAGCTCTTTGTGTGGCAACTGCCACCGTACTTTTCTTCAGTGTCGAGCACTTTGTTCCATCTACTATTGAGTGTATTTTGCATGGCTTTAAGCCTTTACTTCTGCTTCTTTAGACTCCTCGCGGTGGGAATAAGCCTTCTATGGAGGTTCTCTTGCTCCAAGTGCCTTTCTGGGATGATGTGTGCATCGTCGTCCGGACTGTTCTCCTCTCTGGATATAGGTTGGTGAGATTTTCCCTCGGCATCGCCGTGATAGGGCAACGGTTCCGTACTATGTTCAGCGTCCGCTGGTTCATCCTGCTCTATCGCTAGGTCCATGTGGTCGTCGTTTGCTTTGGAGTCGTCCGGGGTATTATTCCTTCCTGCGCTGTTATCGCTGTTTTTGCCGAGGTGTGATTTGGAGTGGTGCCTACGTCGTCGCTTTGGTTGCTTCTCGAGGGGATTACCCTCCGCTGCATCCCTTCGTTCCTTGTCATTGTTTTCTTTGGGTGTATCCACCATGTATATATCGTGTGATGAAGTGGCTGTCCAGCGCCCTGTGGGCAGTGGTTCCTGTTCCTCCCCCGCATCATCGTCCATACTGTCGATGTCTTCGGAGCCGAAATTAAGCATGTCGGTTAAGTCGTCAACAATGGCTATTAAGTGGGTGGTGGGTTAGGAATGAGTTTCTTCGTCGTCCGCTTCCCACTCAAGTCGGACATAGTTCGGCCAATGGTCTCCTTACAAGGAGAGAGATTTCAATGAGTTTAGCAAGTCGCCCAAGGGCGAGTGCTGAAAGATATCTGCGGAGGTGACCTTCATGATCGGTGCCCAATCAGATTCGATAGGCACGGACGTGGGCGGTTCAGAGCCTATGGCCGGGGATGAATCCAAGGGTCCGGCAACACAGGCCTCATAGGGGGTGAAGTCAGTATTCGGCTCTATCGCCACTGAGTGTGCGGCCTCCGTGGCGGGGTCTATCCACACGTCCTCGGACGGCACGATCTGCTCCGGATCGAAGGCCGGAGTAGCCACAGGTGTGATCTCCTGAACACCGTCCGACGGAAGAGCTAAGTCATCCCTGGCGAGACTGTGTGGCACACCTGACATGGGATCGAATCCGTCAAAGATCAAGTCTCCGTGGATGTCGGCCATGTAGTTTAAGCTTCCAAACCTGACCTGATGGCCAGGGGCGTAGCCTAGATCTGCTCCAGATGGCCGAGCGAGTTGGCCCGCAGTACGAAGCCACCGAATACGAAGATCTGTTCGGGGAGAAAAACCTCACCCTGGATCGCATCGTTGCCGATGATCGAAGAAGCAATCAAGCCTTATGGCGACGACACAGTGAAACTCTCAATGAAAGCAACAATGCCGGTGTCAAAACCGGCAGATCTCGGGTAGGGGGTCCCGAACTGTGCGTCTAAGGCGGATGCTAATAGGAGGCAGGGGACACAATGTTTACCTAGGTTCGGGCCCTCTCGACGGAGTTAATACCCTACGTCCTGCTTGATTGATCTTGATGATATGAGTATTACAAGAGTTGATCTACCACGAGATCGAAGAGGCTAAACCCTAGAGGCTAGCCTATGATTCTGATTGTTGTTCTATGGACTAAACCCTCCGGTTTATATAGACACCTGAGGGGGCTAGGGTTACACAAAGTCGGTTACAAGGGAGGAGATCTACATATCCGAATTAACAAGCTTGCCTTCCACGCAAAGTAGAGTCCCACCTGGACACGGGACGAAGTCTTGAATCTTGTATCTTCATAGTCCAACAGTCCGGCCAAAGTATATAGTCTGGCTGTCTGAGGACCCCCTAATCCAGGACTCCCTCAACACCACCGGTAGACCGCCTGTCAAATTTCGTTCCATTTGGAGGCCGTTTGATGCTCCAACGGTTAACCAGGTAATCGTGAAGTCCTCTTGTGTGTTGCAGCCCAACACCCCTCCAAAATGGCCCAACAACCCATCTAAACCACTTCCATGTCCTCCGTTGTCGGATCACGATCGTGTGGGCAAAAACTACACCTCATTTGGACACTCCAAACTCTCTCTACCTATAAATATGTGATCCCCTCTGAATTTTCGCGCAGTCCAAACCCTAGATCTCTCCTCCACCGCGCCTCCGGACATGTCCGCCCACCGTTGGACGCGTCCACCGCCGCTGGCCACCTCGCCCCAACCAATCCCAAGCCGCCACGTCAACCCTCCGCCGCTCTCCTCCAACCGCACGCCACCACCTGTCCCTCTCTCTCCTCCCACCGCGCCGCGGCCCGCCACAGCCCACGGCCGCCCCGCCCCAGGAAGCGCCGGGGCCGACCGCGCCCCGCCGCCCGCCCGCGCCTCGCCGCCCGCCGGCGACCCGCGCCTCGTCCCTCCCGCCGCCTTTGCCCGTCGCTGCCATGCGTCGCACCCGCACCGCCTCGCCGCCGCAGTGCGTCGATCCTTGCACCGCCCTGGCCTCGCGCCTCCGTCGCCGCCCGCTCGCCACTTCCTCGCGTCGGTGCCCAGCCCCGCGGCCCTCGCCGTCGCCGCCCGCCGCTCTGGCTCCGGTCACCGCCCTCGCCACCGGATCGCGCCCCGATGCCCTCGTCCTCCGCTACCGTGGCTCCCCGGCCCAGATACGGCGAGATCCGGCCGAGAGAGCCCCGGATCCGGCTTCCCTGACCTCCTCCGGCCATCTACGGCGAGATCCGCCGCCGTTGAATTTTTCCCACTCAAGGTCTATTTTCTACTAAGTCCTCAAATCCTCATATTTTGATGCTCTATTTGACTTGTCACATCTCCATGACCGTAGCTCCATTTCGTGCATATAAGATATCAAAATGTTGATTGGGAGATGCTCTTCATTTCATTCCATTGTGGCATGCTTGTTTGAGTCCATCTTGATGCCCAAATCATTGATGCAAGAGTGCTATAAAATAGTTACTCCTGTTACTTATCAGATTATGATGTTTTGGTATTTTTGTCACATTTGATGTGTGCTTCATATGGGCATGAGATCTACATGTGTTTTGATCTATGCCATGCCATCTTTACAGGGGTGCTAGCCATGTATTTTTGTGATCTTTGTGGTGACTAGCACAAGCATGCAAACTGGGCCTCGTGATTTTTAGGGATTTAGGATTTTGCTAAGTCCTTGTTCTCCTGTTATTTTTATGCCATGTACACTAGATGCTACATTGAGATCCATGCTTGTTTTGAGTATTTTCAGTAAGGATGTTTTGAACATATGGTTATGCTCTATCCATCCATTCCCATGTTGGCATTTATGGAGAGACCTAGCATGTCTTAATCTTGCTCTACTTTTGCTATAAAATGTTCCTGGCAGATTGTTTACATGTTAATCAATTTTGCCATGGTTGTTGTTAGTGATCCATGCATGCTATGAACTTGCTCTTGCCATGGTTAGTTTCATGAACATGTCATCTTGTTGATTCTATGCTTGTTTTGTCATGCAATGCTTTGTGGTGAGTGTTTCGAGCTCGCAAAGATGCCTCCATAATTCTGTTTATGCCATGCTGTGTTTTCTGCTAAGTCTGAAACTGTTAATAAAACTTACTATGTTTATATGTGTGCCATCATATCTTCTGTGCCTTTTTGGCTCATGATCAGTAAGGGACTTTTGTTCTATGCTTTTAGTAGATTCATGCAATGCCTTATATTGCTATGATATGTTCCTGTAGCATGTTGTTTGCTAGCTCTAAACATGGCTTCCATATGTTAGTATTTTCACTAAGTCTGTTATGCTGATATCTTTTGCACTTTTGCCATGCTTGTTTGAGCTTGCTCTTTTGTGATTTAGCCATAGCTCAGTGTTCATGTTTTGTCAAGCATCTTGAGTACATCACTTCCATATGCCTTGTTGATATGTTGGTGTGCAGTAGCTTAGTTTCTTGTTGCATTCTAGATGGCATCGTGCTGTTAATCGCAGATTTGTGCCATTATTGTTTTGCTTGCCATTTGCAAACCGTACATCCGATTCCGGTGATCTTTATATCGATTTCAACCGAAATCATCTCATCTTTCTAGCGGCATGCTTGGTTTGCCAAGTTGATGCCTTGTTCTTCCTTTTCCTTCCGAAGAACGCACATGCATTGCATATGATGTCTTGCATATCATGCCATGTTCTGCATCATGTTGCTTGTGCATTGCACCATGATTGATTGTTGGTCCATTGCTTGTGTTCTTGCCTTGGGTAGAGCCGAGAGATGAGTACGTGATTGAGGAACCTATTGAGTACACTAACGAGGATCAAGCTTTTGTCAACTCTGAGAACTTTGTAGGGAAGATGACCATACCCTCGAAATCACTTCTATCTTTGCTTGCTAGTTGTTTGCTCTATTGCTATGCCGCGATACCTACCACTTGCTATATCATGCCTCCCATATTGCCATGTCAAGCCTCTAACCCACCTTTTCTAGCAAACCGTTGTTTGGCTATGTTACCGCTTTTGCTCACTCTTATAGCGTTGCTACTTGCAGGTGAAGATGAAGTTTGTTCCATGTTGGAACATGGACATGTTTGGGATATCACAATATATCTTATTTACTTTAATGCATCTATATAATTGGTAAAGGGTGGAAGGCTCGCCTTATGCCTGGTGTTTTGTTCCACTCTTGCCGCCCTAGTTTCCGTCATATCGGTGTTATGTTCCTTGATTTTGCATTCCTTATGCGGTTGGGTGTTATGGGAACCCCTTGACAGTTTGCTTTGAATAAAACTCCTCCAGCAAGGCCCAACCTTGGTTTTACCTTTTGCCTCACCACCACCAACTTTTCCCTTGGGAGTCGCGCTCCCGAGGGTCATCTTTATTTTAACCCCCCCCCCCCCCCCCGCGCGCCCGGGCCAGTGCTTCTCTAAGTGTTGGTCCAACCTGAGTGATGTCTGGCGCCCCCTGGGCAACCAGGGTCTATGCCAACCCGACGTCTGGCTCATCCGGTGTGCCCGAGAACAAGATATGTGCAGCTCCTATCGGGATTTGTCGGCACAGCGGGCGGTCTTGCTGGTCTTGCTTTACCATTGTCGAAATGTCTTGTAACCGGGATTCCGAGACAGATCGGGTCTTCCCGGGAGAAGGAATATCCTTCATTGACCGTGAGAGCTTGTGATGGGCTAAGTTGGGACACCCCTGCAGGGTTTTGATATTTCAAAAGTTGTGCCCGCGGTTATGGGCAGATGTGAATTTGTTAATATCCGATTGTAGAGAACTTGAGACTTAACTTAATTAAAATGAATCAACCGCGTGTGTAGCCGTGATGGTCTCTTTCCGGCGGAGTCCGGGAAGTGAACATGGTCTTGTGTTATGCTTGAACGTAAGTAGCTTCAGGATCACTTTTTGATCACTTATAGCTTCTCGACCATGCGTTGCTTCTCTTCTCACTCTTATTTGCGTAAGTTAGCCACCATATATGCTTAGTGCTTGCTACAGCTCCACCTCACTACCATTTCCTACCCATGAGCTTAAATAGTCTTGATATCGCGAGTGTGAGATTGTCGAGTCCTGGTGACTCATAGATACTTCCAAACAGTTGTACGTGCCGATGATACCAGTCCAGGTGACGCAACTGAGCTCAAGCGCGAGCTCGATGAAGATCTTCATAGTTGTTTTGTTTCGTTTCCTGTTGACCAGTAGTGGAGCCTAGTTGGGACGATCAGGTATCTAGCATTTGGTGTTGTCTTTTTTTATTTTGGTTCCGTAGTCGGACCTTTGATTGTATTCTGGATGATGTATGTTTAACTTGTATTTGTGTGAAGTGGCGATTGTAAGCCAACTCTTTATCCCTTTCTTATTTAGTACATGGGATTGTGTGAAGATTACCCCTCTTGCGACAAACCTACCATGCGGCTATGCCTCTAAGTCGTGCCCCGACACATGGGAGATATAGCCGCATTGTGGGTGTTATAGTGGGAGTTCAATCCTAAAGGGCCGCGAACCATGCAGCGATTCTTCGACACAACGCACGAAGAGATCTGGAAGCTGCTCTTCAAGGCCCAGAAGACGTGGCCGGAAACAACCGATGGCATCGGCCTCGACAGCACTCATCCGGCCACCCCAGTAAGCATTTAGTTTCCGAACATAACTTTAGTTCACAAATCAAAGGGTATGTTGAGCCTTCCATCCTTCAATCAGGGCTGGACAAAGAAGGCGGAGCGGATAAAGTCTCCGGCTCCACTACCTGAAGGCCCAGCCATTCCTCTGCTAACGAGGATGCTGATCACGGCGCCGTATCAAGCGCCGAAGAAGAAGGCCAAGAAGAAGACCAAGGAGGCCAAAGGTGGCCTCCGCCGTAAAGGTACTTTGGACGCTGCGTCCGAAGAGATCGAAGCTCCCTCCTCCCACGAGGGAGATGAAGACAAAGAGGAGGAGGAGGCAGAGAGAGATTCTCCCCTTAAGGGGGGAAGAATAAAAGGGCAGCCTGCATAGACCTGGAGGCGGAGGTGTCCAAGAGAGGGAAGATATCCCTCTCGGACGGCTCGGATTCGGATGTCGAAGCCATCCCCGAGCGGCGCCCCAGGGTGAAGCCCCATGCCGCATCGTAAGTATCCATGGATGCTTTACATATATCCGGTTTTTATGATTGTAGGATAACATTTTATATTATGTGTTTCAGTCCGGCCCGCGGCCTCCCCCAACTATCATCATATGAGGGGAACTCTCTGCCGCCAGAAATGGTGGAGAGCAAGACGCCTCTGTGAGCGTCTCCGCTAAACACCGCCGATGACACCGAAGTGTTGTCCCAAAGGGCCTCTTAGGGCCACGGAGAGGTGCGGGAGGCCGCAAAGATGATGGCAGAGGGTAATGCCTCGGCTCCCGAGAACATGGGAGGTGCAACCCCCATGGAGACTTATGATGGGGTCCCTGACCAGTCCGGCCCACAACCGAACACCATTCCGGAGACCCCTTTGGCTCCAGAATCAAGTGAGCAACCCCCTTCAAAGGAGGGGGGAGTGCCAACTCCGGTGGCGACCTCCACTGATCTGAAGGCGCCGAACACTTTGATGGAGGCACTGTGGCGTGCTTCCATCGTGGAGGAGCACCGCACCCTGATGGCCATGGTGGTTGAGAAGGTTCAGTCCACCAAGAGTGGGCTGAACGAAGCCTTTACCAACCTACTAACAGGCTTCGAGGTATGCGATGTAATATTCTTAGCCGCTTTTCATATCAAAAATATGCCTGTGTATAGATAGTAGCCCCTGGGACTCTATTCGGTTTTGAAAAACAGCCGAACAAAGGATCAAATAATAATCGCAGGAGGTAACGTAGTGGTCTATTGGTAAACAGGCTTCCTTATTAGCAGCGATCGCCCAGGCCGCTGAAGTTTCCGAACTCAAGGGAAGCTAAAGCTGGTCGATGATGATATCATCTGCAGTGACAAGCGATTCAGTGAGGCGCAAGATATGTTTTGAAAAAATATTTACACACCTGAACTGAGATGCCAATGCGGAGTCTAAGCTCGTGTGTTGCCATGATCATTATTGCAAGTAGTGTGGCCGAGGTCGAGATCCTGAAGAGCGCCCTCGCCGAAACCAAGGAGCAAGCATGGGTGAGCAAAGTGGCCGCTGACAAAGCGGCCACGGATTTAAAGGCCGAGCAGGTCACCCGCCGCCAGTATGAGGAGCGGGTGACCGAAGTGGAGCAAAAGCTCAAGGACGCCGCCGGCAAGTGCAAGGCCTTGGAGGAGAAGAATAAGGCCCAAGCGGTCGACATCGCCAAGGCTCTTCGGCAGGCCAAGGAGGCGTGGACCGAGTCCCGGGCAGCTCGCGAGGAGATCAAGCAGGCCGAACAGATAGCGGCTAGTAAGCCCTTTCTTTTGCAGAGTAAATTTGACAGTCAGAAATATGCCTTGCTCACTCAACTGTGGAGTTCTCTAGACGCCTTTGTGGATCTTCCGAAGAGCGTTGCCGATGTCGCGCGGTTTTCCCGGCCCAAGAGGGGAACACAAGGGAGAAGCTCTTCTGGTCACAGCACATGGCACTGGAGCATCGAGCGCTGTTGAACAACCCGATGATGCAGCTAGTGGAGCTGCATAGGATGTCCGGCTTGGCCATGAAGGACATCATAGTCCGGCTATGGCCTGCCGAACCCATTCCTAGCAGCTACTTCGGCCTGGTGAAGCGACTCACCGACGCCCTGCCCGGAGTCGAAGCTGTAAAGCGCTCGGCGTGCATAGAGGGCGCGTGGATGGCCTTTGCCCGTGTCAAGATGCACTGGGCTAAGATGAAGGCCACCGTTGTGGCGACCGAGGGCCCGCGCGAAGGCAAGGATCACCGCAAGCCAGGGCGATATTTTGGCAATGTCCTGGAGGGTGCGCGGATAGTAGAGGGCCAGTGCTTGAAGGATATTGTGTTCGAATGAATGTATCCAGGTTGTCCAGACCTTATTTTGTGAACCAAGGATTTGTAATATATTTATGCCATTATTCTAAAATTATTTTCCTCTTGTGCGGCTGTTTTTAATTCTGAGAGTTCACTAGTCGTCAGCTTCAGCACCCACATAGTTGCTATGGGGGTGTTCGGAATAGCACATGATCACACTTGACCCAATGTCTTGGTCCTTAAAGGAGGTGTCTGCACATTGAACCATGCAATCAGACAATGTGGCTTTATCACTCTCACTTAGCCATAGGAATTTGACCAGCTCTCACCGTATCATGACAGTCAGTTTTCGGCTTTCTCTACTAAGGTGCTTGACCGGACGAACCAGAAACACAATCGCAGTAGTTCTTCCTTTACCGGACGAACAAGCGAAATGTAAGGTAGCAACCACAGGAGCCGGGCAAACCAACTATTGACCAAAGACATGATTCGAAGCTGATGCATATAATGCAATGTTCGGGACGCCAAAGTGTACTCTAAAAGTATTCGGACTTCTTTTAAAATATGTGTGGCCGAATAGAGCCCCTGGTATTGAAGTTGTAACAGAATGTATGTGTGGCAATATTAGCACAAAAGAGGACTGCAGATTATGAAACAAACCAAGACTGAATGAGGGTTGGTAAAAAGCTGTTTTCATTATAATTTGTTTGATACGTCAAGACGTGCTATTACAGATAATGCCAAGGCTATTTTACATGCCAAAATTTGTACACAAGGGAAAGCTGTATACGGGGCCTAAAAATGGTCTTGAAGATCTCGTTGATACCCTACCGCACATCTGCGTCGATTTCGCCTTTGTGGAAAAGATCCTTTGAGAGGAGTGGTCCACGGTCATTTATGCGAAAACGGGCCCGGAAAGAGTCCTTGCACGACCGTGGAGTAGCTAGGTTTTAATACACCTGTGGTATGGAAAAAAGATCAAAGGAAAAAAGGTCAAGGTCACATAGGGTCGAGCTGCACTATAGACCTATCTGTATTGTTCCTCTGTCGTTGCCCAGGGTATTTTGAGTGCGTAATTATGCATGCGCGGTACATATGTCGCGGATGTGTGTGGCGATCGATGGAGGCGAGACAGCTAATCTAGCTCTGGATTCACCGAGATGGCATCATGCAGAGTAGACCGGACACATTTAATAGTGTCCGGGGGCTTGATGGCCGATGAGGTGTTCAGCCTAAGGAGGCCGCTCTGCACTTCAGCCGCAAGGGCCGCAGTATGCTCCTCAATGCGGAGGGAGCGCTCCATGTTTCCATTGACTGTGATAATGCCTCGGGGTCCAGGCATTTTGAGATTTAAGTAAGCATAATGTGGGACCACATTGATGCGAGCGAAGGCGGATCGTCTGAGTAGTGCATGATAACCACTTCGGAAGGGGATGATATCGAAGATCAAGTCTTCACTTCAGAAGTTATCCAGTGAACCGAAGACTACTTCCAATGTTATTGAGCCCTTGCAGCAGGCTTCTACGCTGGGTATCACTACTTTGAAGGTGGTGTTAGTAGGCTTGATTCTTGATGGGTCAATACCCACTTTGCGAACTGTGTATTGATAAATCAAGTTAAGACTGATGCCGCCGTCCATGATGACTTGGGTGAGATGGAATCCATCGATGATTGGATCAAGGACCAAGGCTGCCGAACCTCCTTGACGGTAACTGGTCGGGTGGTCCTTACGATCAAAGGTGATCGGACAAGCCGGCCAGGGATTGAATTTTGGGGCGACCGGCTCTATAGCATAGACGTCCCTTAGTGCATGTTTGCGCTCCCTCTTGGGGATATGAGTGACATATATCATATTCACTGTTTTTACCTCAGGGGAAAATTTCTTCTTCCCCCCTGTGTTTGGTGGGCGGGGCTCATCATCGTCCTTGCTTGGCGGTCCATTCCCCTTGTGTTCAGTATTTAACTTACCGGCCTGTTTGAAGACCCAGCAGTTTCTATTGGAGTGGTTTGCAGGCTTGTCGGGAGTACCATGAATCTGGCAAGGCAAGTATTTTGTCTAAATTGGATGGGCCATCCCTGTTTCCTTTGAATGGCTTCTTCCGCTGACCGGGTTTAGAGCCAATGAATCCGGCTTTGACTGTCATGTCTTTGGTATCTTCATTGTTGCTTCGACGCTTTTGTTTAGTGCGTCGCGGCCTGCCGTTGCCATCTCTGGCTTCGGAGGTGCCAGGGTCGCTGGTACTATTTCTTCTACGATCCAACCAGTTGTCTTCTCCCGTGCAAAAGCGGGTCATGAGTGCGGTAAGGGCTGCCATCGACTTCAACTTTTCTTGGCCGAGGTGCCGGGCGAGCCATTCATCATGGAAGCTTTGTTTAATGGCCGTGAGGGCTTCGGCGTCCGGACAATTGATGATTTGGTTCTTTTTAATTAAGAACCTAGTCCAGAGTTTTCGGGCTGACTCTCCGGGTTTCTGGACTATATGACTAAGGTCATCAGCGTCTGGAGGCCGGACATAGCTGCCTTGGAAGTTGTCTCTAAAGGCATCTTCCAAATCTTCCCAGCTTCCAATGGAGTTTTCTGGGAGGCTATTTAACCAGTGCCGTGCTGGCCCTTTGAATTTTAGGGGGAGGTATTTGATGGCGTGTAGATGATCACCGCGAGCCATGTCAATGTGGAGAAGAAAGTCTTCAATCCATACCGCGGGATCTGTCGTTCCATCGTATGCTTCAATGTTTACGGGTTTAAACCCATCTGGGAACTGATGCTGCATTACCTCATAGCTAAAGCATAAAGGGTGTGCGGCGCCTCTGTATCGGGCGACGTCACGACGGAGTTCGGACGATATCCGTGTTCAGTTTTCAGCCCGGGCGAGGTTAGGCCTGTCGCGCGAGGCTTGATGGCCGTCGTCGCGCGTTGTAGTACGCCCCCTTGACCCATAGATTGATCTAGTCTGACCGGCTCTATTGTCCAGGTCCCGGCGTAAGTCGTAGGTATAGCTCGGAGTTGCTACTTCTTTGGCTCGACGGCGAGGCAGTGCGGGCTGGTGTTCGGCATAAGCAGCTGCTTTATCTTGCGCACGTGGTGGTCGGTCTGGTTCATCAGCGCGGTCATATCTTGACAGTATTGGGTCGAGGGCCTCGTCGTCGAATTGTGGTAGTAGCTGACGCTTATGATAACTCTTTGTTGGGCGCTCGAGGCCGTATTCTTCAGCGACTAGGACTTGGGTCCATCTGTCATTGAGGGTATCATGTTCGGCTTGGAGCTGTTGCTGCTTCTGTTTTAGGTTTTTCGCAGTTGCGATTAGCTAACGCTTAAAGAGTTCTTGCTCGAGGGGTTCCTCTGGCATGATGAAGTCTTTTTTACCGAGGCTGACATCGTCCTCGGAGATTGGTACATAGTTACTATCTTCCGAGTCCTCATTCTCGACTGGCTCGTTGGGGTTAACTTGTCCCTCCTCCCATTCATCCTGCTCGGACGCAGGCTCGACCGAGTCTTCGGGATCATCCGGGGTGTTGTTGTCTCCGGTGTTGGTATTGCTTTCCTTTCCGTGATGTGATTTTGAGCGGCATCGCTGACGTCGACGTTTTGGTGGTGCCTCAGCGGGCTTGTCCTCGATCGGATCTTTCCTACCTTCATCGTCATCCTCTTTGGGTGTATCCACCATGTACACATCATATGTGGAGGTGGCCGTCCAACGCCCGGTGAATGGCGGGTCTTGGCTTTGTTTGTCTCCGGCATCATCGTCCATATCGTCGATGTCTTCAGAGGTGTAATCTAGCATGTCGGTCAAATCTTCAATAGTGGCTATTAAGTGGGTGGTGGGTGGGATGTAAAATTCCCCGCTCTCAGCCCTAGTCCGGGCTGGGCGTAGTTCAGAGGTGATACTTCCATAATGGCGAGGGATCGCATTAAGTCCAACGCCTCGTTTAAGAGCGAAGGCCGGATGGGGAAGCGAGGACCTGCAGGGATGGGCACGGCAGATTCTACCAGGCTATGCTCACTAGATGTAGAACTTGAGAGTTCGGAGTTTGCATACTGACGCGGGTTTGGCTCTCCGATGATAGGGAGAGTCCTGCTTGATTCCAGGCTAGCCGAAGACATAGTTGCCTCTGGGTCTCCGACGAAAAGTTCCATAGTAGGAGAGAGTCCGGTGGGTTTCAGATACCCATCTTCAGATGAAGTAGTCCACCCTGGATCTAAGGCCAGGGCAGGAACGATAGTTGGTCCTTGAGTGGTGCCTGATGACGGGTCCGATGGGTTTCCCTCTTGGAGCAGAGGAACAGTGGTCGAGGTTCTGAAACCTTCAAAGATCAAGTCTCCTCGGGTGTCGGCGACATAATTCAGGCTCTCGAATCCGATCTGATGACCAGGGGCGTAGCTGGCAATCTGTTCGAGGTGACCAATCGAATTGGCATGCAGAGCGAAGCCGCCGAACACAAAAAGTTGACCGGGGAGGAAGGTTTCCCCGGAAACAGCATCGTTGTTGATGAATGTACGAGCCATCGAACCTTCTGCTGATGACATAGTGGAACTCTCAATGAAAGCACCAATGTTGGTGTCAAAACCTGCCGATCTCGGGTAGGGGGTCCCGAACTGTGCGTCTGAGGATCGAAGGTAACAGGAGATGAAGGGGACACGATGTTTACCCAGGTTCGGGCCCTCTTAATGGAGGTAAAACCCTACTTCCCGCTTGATTGAGATCGATGAGTATAGGGGTTACAAGAGTTGATCTACCTCGAGATGGTAATGGCTAAACCCTAGTTGTCTAACCTATACCAATTCTCCTTGTGTCTAGGGACTAAACCCTCTGGTTTATATAGACATCGAAGGGGCCTAGGGTTTTATAGAGTCGATTTACAAAAGAAGGAATCTATACATCCAGACGCCAATCTTTCCATCCACACAAAGGCGAGTCCCATCCGGACATGGGGGAAGGCCTTCTACTTTGTATCTTCATGGCCCATCAGTCCGGCCCACAACACACGGGCCGGACACCCGAGGACCCCTTAATCCAGGACTCCCTCAGCGATGCTTATGTTCATGATCATTGCCTTAGATATCGTCATAACTTTGCACTTTTCTATCAATTGCTCAAACAGTAATTTGTTCACCGACCATAATAATTCCTTTCTTGAGAAAAGCCTCTAGTGAAACCTATGGCCCCCGGGTCTATTTTCCATCATATAAGTTTCCGATCTACACTTTTAGTTTCCTATTTACTTTATTTGCAATCTTTTACTTTTCGTTCCATAAACCAAAAATACCAAAAATATTATCATTTATCTATCTCTATTAGATCTCATGTGCAAATAACCGTGAAGGGATTGACAACCCCTTTATCGTGTTGGGTGCAAGTTGGTGTTTGTTTGTGCAGGTATTCGGTGGCCTGCGCATTGTCTCCTACTGGATTGATACCTTGGTTCTCAAAACTGAGGGAAATACTTACTCTACTTTGCTACATCACCCTTTCCTCTTCAAGGGAAAAACCAATGCAAGCTCAAGAGGTAGCATTCCACATCTTCTTCTTCTTCCATTTCCTCTACGCCTGCCTCTTCAGCTGTGGACTGAGGCATGGGTGATGATACCAATGGGGTTGAAGGGATATCTTCCACTTCAATTTCTTCATCCAACTGCTCTGAAGAAGCAGCAGAAGGATTCTCTTCATCAATGTCATCTGGAATGACATATTCCTCACCAAAAGGGACAATTTCCTTTGATGGCACAATAGAGATTAGAACAACATCAATTGGGTTAGTGAAGGAGCTTGTCAAAGTCCTCACTTTCTTAGGAGCTGAGGACTCTTCAGTCATTGATGCTTTCCTTTTCTTAACGGCTTCCTTCTCTGTAGCTTTGGTTTTCTTCACTTATGATGCGGAAGTAAGGTTGATATTCTTCATCCGTGATGACTTTGCAGGAGGAGCAGATGAAGTGGGTTAATTTCTTCAGGCACAACTGATGTAGTTACCCTGGCTTGTTCAGTTTCTTCAGGCGCAGCAACAGATTCTTCAACTGGCCTGGGTTGTTCTTCAGGCACAACATTGGACATTGCCCTAGCAGTTTCTTGAGGAGCTGGAATTTCTTCAGCAGCACTGGCACTCTCGATGTCTTCAATAGCCTGATTTTCATCAGCTCTGCTAGCATTTTCTTCAGTAGGCTGAGCAGATGCTTCAGCCTGAGGAATTTCATGTTGCGATGGAGCTGCAACTTTGAGCTTGAGGGAGTTGGAGAGTGTGACGAATCTGAATTTGGCACCCAGCCAATCTGCATAGTAGGTGTCAAATTCATCACTAAGATCTTTGATATCCTTTTGCAGAGTCACAAGTTCTTCAAGAGACATGTTCAGAACATTTTTCTTCAGAAATCGCTCCTTCTTGTACTGAGCTTTCTTTACTTGCCTCCCCTTTTCAAATTTCCATTTCTCTTCATTTATGAAAGTCGTTAACATATGACTTTGACCAGGAGTGAGGTTTAAGTCAGGAAAAGGGGTGTTGGGATCCTTGTGCCACAGATCAATGAAATCTAGGATCTTCTTTGGATCCAGCATGAGAGGCACAACACTTCCTTTGGCTCTAGCAGCCTTTTCTTGCATGTCCCTGATGATTTCAGCAAGTTCTTCACCATCAGCTTCATCGTCATCAGACGGAACTTGAAAAGCAACTTGCTTCTTATGAGTACTTGGGCTCGAGCCACGTCCAGCAGCGGCCTTTTTCTTCAGTAGAGTAGGACTAGTTGAGGACTATGGTGGGGCTGAGGAACTTGCTATTGCTCCTGAAGCAATAGAAAATCCTGCAGTCCGTTGGCACGTGGCAAGATGCACAGGTGTTGAGGACTTTGCAGCAATAGTTGAGGATTTTGAGGCAATTGAGGGAACTGGAGCTGCCTTGAGGAGGTTGCCTGAGGAACTTGCCGTGAGGGCTTTGTACTTGGCCGTGAGGGCATTGCTGTTGAGGAACTCGGCTTCACTGTTGATTTCTTAGGCAAAGCCTTCTTAGGTTTGCTAGCAGGGGCCTCAGCAGTAGCAACACCAGAATCTTCATTGAATTTCTTCACTGCATCGTTTTCTACTTTAGCCAACTTGGCTTGGCACTTGGCCCATTCCTTGGGAAATTCCTCACCACGTCTGATGCTTGAGGGATCAGCTACTTGGCCTGGAGCCAATGGAGGTCTTGGACATGGAGGGTTGAGAGCCAATTTCTTTGTGTACTTGGGAGTAACATAATGATATTCCCTCCATTCCTTAGCCCATCTTCTTTCAATCCTCTGTATGCGCACTTTGCGCTCATTCTTAGTCTCTTTGCCATGAGTTGCTTCATCAGGAGTACAGTACCCTGCATAGATATATCCAGGGATCTCAAACGCAGTGTTTGTCTCTGGCCTCTTTCCTCCCTTCTGAGGTATTTTACCATCAGCCATTTTCTTCGCTTGAGGATTTTGAACAATTGATGTTTCTGAGGAAGTATGCAATTTATCATCGAGGAATGCTGCAAATGAGTTAAGTTGATGAGAACCTAGTGATTCAGCAGCAAACATTTTGTACCTGCGAATAGAGCATAGGTGCGAAGAATTTGGAGAGGTCATATGCGTTCTCAGAATTTTTTTCAAAAGTATCAAGTTTGAGGAATTTGACCATGGCTGTCTTGAGGAATTTCACTAAGCGTTCTTGACTTAAGTTCCAGGGTTGTATAGATTTGGCAATCCACACAATTGAGGAATCTTGAGGAAAAACATAGCTTAGATAAACAAATCAAAGATAGATGCAACTAGGTGTTTAAGGATTGGAAAGTTGAAGAATAAACACCTTTTGAAGATTTTGTGGAAATCATGAGAATCATAGTAGGACAGTAAAATCATATTTTATTTACCCTGGACAAAGAACACGGTGAACTGGGAGTGGAAGTGGAGAAGTTCGTCCGTTCAGATCTCCCACACCCTAATTCGGCGGTGAGAGGCAGCTACGGCGGCGGCGGAGTGAAGATTTCTGCGGTCGACGCGAGTACAACACCGACGAGGTTGAGGCAGTGAAGCTCTTCCTCACCGGCGATGATGGAGTGTAGCGGTGGCGCTAGGTCTGAGAGCTCGAGCGAGGAGAGGTCGAGCGGAGTACGTCGGATTTCGGGTTCTGCAGACCCTTGAGAGATTCAAACTCTTGGGTGCGTGCGAAGAACTCATCCTCTCCAGTCTGCCTACTCGCTAATCTCACAGCCTAGTGATACGTCTCCAACGTATCAATAATTTTTGATTGTTCCATGCTATATTATATTCTGTTTTGGACATTATTGGGATTTATTATACACTTTTATATTATTTTTGGGACTAACCTATTAACCAGAGGCACAGCCCAGAATTGCAGTTTTTTTTGCCTATTTTAGGGTTTCGCACAAAGAATATCAAACGGAGTCCAAATGGAATGAAACCTTCGGGGACGTGATTTTCGGAACGAACATGATCCAGAGGACTTGGACCCTACGTCAAGACATCAACTAGGAGGCCACGAGGTAGGGGGCGCTCCTACCCCCCCAGGCACCTTCCACCCTCATGGGCCCCCCGTTGCTCCACCGACGTACTCCTTCCTCCTATATATACCTACATACCCCCAAACTACCATGTACGGATCCAAAACCCTAATTCCACCACCGTAACTTTCTATATCCATGAGATCCTGATGACCCACAAGTATAGGGGATCTATCGTAGTCCTTTCGATAAGTAAGAGTGTCGAACCCAATGAGGAGCAGAAGGAAATGACAAGCGGTTTTCAGCAAGGTATTCTCTGCAAGCACTGAAATTATAGGTAACAGATAGTTTTGTGATAAGATAATTGGTAACGAGCAACAAGTAACAAAAGTAAATAAAGTGCAGGAAGGTGGCCCAATCCCTTTTGTAGCAAAGGACAAGCCTGGACATGTTCTTATATAGAGAAAAGCTCTCCCGAGGACACATGGGAATATCGTCAAGGTAGGTTTCATCACGATCATATGATTCGCGTTCGGTACTTTGATAATTTGGTATGTGGGTGGACCGGTGCTTGGGTACTGCCCTTACTTGGACAAGCATACCACTTATGATTAACCTCTATTGCAAGCATCCGCAACTACAACAAAAGTATTAAGGTAAACCTAACCATAGCATGAAACATATGGATCCAAATCAACCCCTTACGAAGCAACGCATAAATTAGGGTTTAAGCTTCTGTCACTCTAGCAACCCATCATCTACTTATTACTTCCCAATGCCTTCCTCTAGGCCCAAATAATGGTGAATTGACATGTAGACGACGTTCACATAACACCACAAGAGAGACAACATACATCTCATCAAAATATCGAACGAATACCAAATTCACATGACTACTAATAGCAAGACTTCTCCCATGTCCTCAGGAACAAACGTAACTACTCACAAAGCATATTCATGTTCATAATCAGAGGGATATTAATATGCATATAGGATCTGAACATATGATCTTCCACCAAATAAACCAACTAGCATCAACTACAAGGAGTAACTAACACTACTAGCAACCCACATGTACCAATCCTAGACTTAGAGACAAGAATTGGATACAAGAGATGAACTAGGGTTTGAGAGGAGATGGTGCTGGTGAAGATGTTGATGGAGATTGACCCCCTCCCGATGAGAGGATCGTTGGTGATGACGATGGCGATGATTTCCCCCTCCCAGGGGGAAGTTTCCCTGGCAGAACAGCTTCGCCAGAGCCCTAGATTGGTTCCACCAAGGTTCCGCCTCGTGGCGGCAGAGTCTCTTCCTGAAATCTGGCTTATGATTTTTTTCCTCATCGAAAGACTCCATATAGCAGAAGATGGGCATCGGAGGGCCACCAGGGGACCCACGAGGCAGGGGGCGTGCCCAGGGGGTAGGGCGCACCCCCACCCTCATGGGCAGTGTGTGGCCCCCCTCTGGAACTTCTTGCGCTCATTATTTTTTATATATTCTGAAAATGACTTCCGTGAAGTTTCAGGACTTTTGGAGCTGTGCAGAATAGGTCTCTAATATTTGCTCCTTTTCCAGCCCAGAATCCCAGCTGCCGACATTCTCCCTCTTTATCTAAACCTTGTAAAATAAGAGAGAATAGGCATAAGTATTGTGACATAATGTGTAATAACAACCCATAATGCAATAAATATCGATATAAAATTATGGTGCAAAATGGACGTATCAACACCCCCAAGCTTAGACCTCGCTTGTCCTCAAGAGAAAGCTGAAATCAAAAAATATGTCCACATGTTTAGAGATAGAGGTGTCGATAAAAATAAAATACAGACATGAGGGCATCATGATCATTCTTAGAACAGCAACTTATATAATTCCTGTCATATGATCTTGCATGCTAGATTAACAATTAAATCACAATTTCAAGTATGAATCATAAAATTCATTGAAAACTAACAAACTATAATCTCAGTCATTGGAGCAATTGCAATTTATCATAACATAGGAAAGAGTCAATATAAGATCTTTTCAGCAAGTCCACATACTCATCTATCATATAGTCTTTCACAATTGCTAACACTCACGCAATACCTATGGGTATGGAGTTTTAATCGGACACAGAGAAAGATAGGGGCTTATAGTTTTGCCTCCCAACGTTTTACCTCAAGGGTAGTGTCAACAATAATAGTTCATGAAAACTCACATCCAGATAGCCATATATACCAGGATCCTTCCAACATGTTGTGCTTGCCAAAAGATAAAATTTAAAAAGGAAGGGTGAAGATCACCATGACTCTTATGTAAGGTGCTAGATAAAAGTAAAAGATAGGCCCTTCGCAGAGGGAAGCAAAGGTTGTCATGCATTTTTGTGGTTGGATGCACAAAATCTTAATGCGAAAGAACGTCACTTTATATTGGCACTTGTGATATGGACCTTTATTATGCAGTCTGTCACTTTTATTTCTTCCATATCACACGATCGTATAAAGCTTATTTTCTCCCACACTAATAAGTCATACATATTTAGAGAGCAATTTTTATTGCTTGCACCGATGACAACTTACTTGGAGGATCTTACTCAATCCATAGGTAGGTATGGTGGACTCTCATGGAAAAACTAGTTTAAGGGTGTTTGGAAGCACAAGTAGTATCTCTACTTGGTGCGATGAATTTGGCTAGCATGAGGGGGAAAGGCAAGCTCAATCATGTTGGATGATCCATGACAATATAATTTATCTCAGATGTAAGAAAACATAAACCATTACATTGTCTTCCTTGTCCAACGTCAACTCTTTAGCATGTCATACTTTAATGAGTGGTCACAATCAAAAAAGATGTCCAAGATAGTGTATCTATATGTGAAGACCTCTCTTTCTTTATTACTTCCTATTAATTGCAACGATGACCAAAACTATGTTTGTCAACTCTCAACAACTTTTATTCATCACACTCTTTATATGTGAGCTCATTACTCTCCATAAGATCCATATGATCTCTTTGTTTATTTTTATTTCTTCTCTTTGCTTTTATTCACTCAAGATCATCGCAAAATAATCAAGCCCTTGACTCAACACTAATCTTTATTATATATAACTCACAGACTCGATTACATAGAAGGATCATAAAGCAAAACTCACAACTAGATCATACTAAAACTTTTATGCTACTAGATCAAGATATTACCAAAGGATCGAACTAAGAATAATAGTAAAAATTGAAGTGATGGTGATACGATACCGGGGCACTCCCCCAAGCTTGGCAGTTGCCAAGGGGAGTGCCCATACCCATGTGATTATGTCTCCTTTGTTGGTGAAGAAGTTGATGGTTTTGTTGGTGGCGTAGGCTTGTCGTCCTTCTTCCAAGGCATAAGCTCACCATCATAGAAGGATGATCGAGTCTCCTGAAACCTCAAATCTGCAGCCAAACTCATCCTCTTGAATCTATATTCATACTCACAGTTTTCATTTTGCAGGTCATAGATCTGGGCTTGGAGGTGCTCGATTTTCTCATGAAGCTTGAAGATGGCCTCCCCAATGTCCTTGACGTCCAGCTTGTGGTTGTTGGTGAACTCCGTGATCATAATGTGATTGGAATCGAGTCCACGCTCGACCATCTGCTGACACCTGAAAACTTCTTGCTCGAATGCCTCGAGCCTTGCCTCCGTGCTTCATGTCTTCCTTGGTCCCTCAACATCGCGGATGTGCAACAACCCCTCACGCATCTCAATGGTTTGAGGGTGTTGTAGCACTTCTGCGAGGTAGGGGTTGATAACCTTCTCGAATAACTGGTCCTTGGGGGCACTTGAAGACGACATGACGACCTGGATCTGTCAAAAAAACAGCTCGAAACAAAGACAGGAGATTTTTGCGTGATACGGTGATCAAAACCTTCGAGAGGTTATATAATGAATTTTTACCGACCAAAATACGTGTCGTGTAAGAAAATGGAGTCTGTAGAGCACACAAGGTGCCCACGAGGTAGGGGGCACGCCCAGGGGGGTAGGGCGCGCCCTCCACCCTCCTGGAGCCCTCGCGTCCTTCCCGGACTGCTTCTTATTTTTCTATTTTTCTAAATATTCCAAAACGGAGAAAAATTGCCATTAGAACTATTTTGGAGTCGGTTTACTTACCGTACCACATACCTCTTCCTTTTCAGAGTCAGAAACATTCTGGAAAGTGTCCCTTATGTATTCCTCCAGGGTTACGGTTTCAATAACATTGGTTTCAACATTTATAGGATTACCTGAGATATAATGTTTAATTCTTTGACCGTTCACCACCTTCGGATTTGTGCCTTCGAAGTTGTTAATTTTTATGGCACTGGAACGATAGACCTCCTCGATAACGTAAGGACCTTCCCATTTAGAGAGAAGTTTTCCTGCAAAAAATCTTAAACGATAGTTGTATAGCAATACATAATCACCTACATTAAACTCACACTTTTGTATCCTTTTGTCATGCCATCTTTTAACTTTTTCTTTAAATAATTTGGCATTCTCATAGGCTTGGGTTCTCCATTCATCGAGTTAGCCATTGTCAAATAACGTCTTCTCACCGGTAAGTTTGAAATCATAATTCAGCTCTTTAATAGCCCAATAAGCCTTATGTTCTAGTTTGAGAGGTAAGTGACATGCTTTTCCATAAACCATTTTATACGGAGACATACCCATAGGATTTTTATATGCAGTTCTATAGGCCCATAATGCATCATTAAGTTTCTCGGACCAATTCTTTCTAGATCTATTCACAGTCTTTTGCAAAATTAATTTGAGTTCTCTATTACTCAATTCTACTTGACCACTAGACTGTGGGTGATAAGGAGATGCAATTCTATGATTAACATCATATTTAGCAAGCATTTTACGGAAAGCACCATGAATAAAATGTGAACCACCATCAGTCATTAAGTATCTAGGGACTCCAAACCTCGGAAAAATAACTTCTTTAAGCATTTTAATAGAGGTGCTATGATCAGCACTACTAGTTGTAATAGCTTCTACCCACTTAGTAACGTAATCAACAACAACTAAAATATGTGTATATCCATTAGAGGCAGGAAAAGGTTCCATATAATCAAAGCCCCAAACATCAAATGGTTCAGTAACAAGTGAATATTTCATAGGCATTTCTTGACGTCTACTAATATTACCAATTCTTTGACATTCATCACAAGATACAACAAACTTACGGGCAGCCTTGAAGAGAGTAGGCCAATAAAAACCGGATTGCAATACCTTATGTGCAGTTCTATCTCCAGCGTGGTGTCCGCCATAAGCTTCGGAGTGACACTTGCATAGGATCTGTTCCTGTTCATGCTCAGGTACACAACGTCTAATAACACCATCTACTCCTTCTTTATAAAGATGTGGGTCATCCCAAAAGTAATGTCTCAAATCATAGAAGAACTTTTTCTTTTGCTGGTATGTGAAACTAGGTGGTATAAATTTAGCAACAATGTAATTAGCATAATCAGCATACCATGGACCAGTACGAGAAGCATTTATGACATTTAATTGTTCATCAGGAAAGCTATCATCGATAGGTAGTGGGTCATCAAGAACATTCTCTAGCCTACAAGTTGTCTGCAACGGGGTTCTTAGCTCCTTTTCTATCAATAATATGCAAATCAAATTCTTGTAGCAAGAGAACCCATCTAATAAGTCTAGGTTTAGCATCTTTCTTTTCCATAAGATATTTAATAGCAGCATGATCCGTGTGAATAGTTACTTTAGAATCAACAATATAAGGTCTGAACTTATCACAAGCAAATACAACTGCTAAGAATTCTTTTTCAGTAGTAGCATAACTTCTTTGAGCATTGTCTAGAGTTTTACTAGAATATTGAATAACATTTAATTTCTTATCAACTCTTTGCCCTAGAACAGCACCTATAGCATAATCACTAGCATCACACATAATTTCAAAGGGTAAATTCCAATCAGGTGGATGAACAATAAGTGTAGAGATCAATGCTTCCTTAAGTATTTCAAATGCTTCTACACAATCATCATCAAAAACAAATGGTATATCTTTTTGTAATAAATTAGTCAGAGGCCGAGAAACTTTTTAGAAGTCCTTAATGAACCTCCTATAAAAACCGGCGTGACCAAGGTAACTTCTTATACCTTTGATGTCCTTGGGACATGGCATCTTTTCAATAGCATCAACCTTAGCTTTATCAACTTCAATACCTCTTTCAGAAACTTTATGCCCCAAGACGATACCTTCATTAACCATAAAGTGGCACTTCTCCCAATTCAAGACAAGGTTAGTTTCTTCACATCTCTGCAAAACTCGATCAAGGTTGCTTAAGAAATCATCAAAAGAGGATCCATAAACGGAGAAATCGTCCATGAAAACCTCACAAATATTTTCACAAAAGTTAGAGAATATAGCCATCATGCATCTTTAGAAGGTAGCAGGTGCATTACATAAACCAAAAGGCATACATCTATAAGCAAAAGTACCGAACGGGCAAGTAAAAGTGGTCTTAGATTGATCATTAGCTGACACAGGTATTTGAGAGAAACCAGAATAACCATCTAGAAAGCAAAAATGTGTGTGTTTGGACAATCTTTCTAGCATTTGGTGAATAAAAGGTAAGGCGTAATGATCTTTTTTTATTAGCCTTATTTAATTTGCGAAAATCAATTACCATCCTATAACCTGTAATAATTCTTCGTGGAATCAATTCATCTATCATTAGGAACGACAGTAATACCTTCCTTTTTAGGGACACAATGGACATGACCTACCCACTGACTATCAGCAACGGGATAAATTATACCTGCCTCAAGGAGCTTTAGCATTTCCTTTCTTACCACTTCTTTGATCTTAGGATTCAGCCGTCGTTGGTGATCACGAACTAGTTTGGCATCTTTCTCCAAATTTATTTTGTGTTGACATAGTCTGGGACTAATGCCCTTAAGATCATCGAGAGTATATCCAATAGCTGCACGGTGCTTCTTCAAAGTTTTCAATAATCTCTCTTCTTCATGCTCTGAAAGGTTAGCACTAATAATAACAGGATATATGTTTTTCTCAGCAAGATAAGCATATTTAGATACATTATAACCAAGCACTTTTCCATCCCTCTCAGGCCATCAGCCTTTTGAGCCATGGGATCTTGCTCCCTAGACATTCTTGGCCGTGAGATGCACTTCTCTTCGTATGGGTCAATGGGTGTACGCGAACTGGATCGGGCTGCTGCTCCCGTAACAAAATCCGATGTTTCCTGTTAATTGGGCCAGCTTAGCATTGGGCTGTGTCGACTCGGCCTTGCTGGATTTACCTCTCTCCAAAACCGCTCGCTCCTCCCCGACTTCTCTCTAGCGGCGGCGAATCGTGCGTTGCTGCCTAGCTGGGTCCAGCCGTCCAAGAGCGGGGAGGGCCTCGCTAGGCGATGCGACGCCACAGGCCACCGGGAAACCTCGCTGGTCTGGCATTCATGGGATGGGGGCAATGAACCGTCCCTTCAGTTGAGTACAAAGTTTCAGAAAGTAAATCACCATTGCTACCAACCTTAATGGTTAATTGGTGATCGAAGTGCGCCACTCCCAGATGCCGATAATTGTATGCCGGTTACCATGCCGCCCCCGTGCTCTTGCTTTACTCCAAGCTTGTAAATATAGTCGCACTATTCGTTCCCCACCCTCTCTTTACTTCGGCAGTTTCATCTCAGGCAGCCATTGTTGAGCCACACTCTTTCTCCATGGAATTCGTCATTCATTATTACTGATGCTGTTATTTCTTCTCGCAGATTGATGCACCTGAGGTCGACGGATTCAACACGAGTCTGCTTGGTTGCCCTCTCCCTTTCTGTAGATTCCCCTTCTTCCTACCTTCCCTCTTTCTCACAATTAGTTATGGGTTCTTACCTGATCTCTTTCTCTTCCAATTTGATTCAAGTGGTGTCAGTGGTTGGGTTGGCGACTGGTTCCTCAGTTGGCTGAAACTATCCCAATGTTGTTGATTTTCATTGCCTAACGGCCAAGTTAGTGTATGTGTGTAAATCGGTGTATGTGTATCTATTATTCCTACAATATCAGTCCATTTTCTATGTATATTATTTATTGAAATAATTGCACTGCCTTTGGACGCGACAATTGGCAGCACTGTTGAACGGAGGAGGCATCTCAAGATCGTTCTCTATAAGACTATAACAGTCCAATCCTGCGATGCAATGCTTTTTTATTTGGGATTGGAGATACAAGAGGTACTGATTTACTTTCCATCTGGGTTCATTTTTCTTTGTAAATTATGACTTCTAGCGCCCAGCTCACTAATTTAATGCATATGACTGGTTATCGCTATATTATCTCCTCAGATTGTTTTTTTGGTTTGTAATGTCCTATTTCATTCAAACTGCTTAACAGTGACCAAATTAAGCAGGTTACTTCTGTGATGTTTCGAAGATAACATTTTCCATACAATACATTCAGAATGGAATCATCATTTCATTCATATATAATTACTTATTGTTGACTTAATGTAATTGCTTCTACCATCATCATCATTCATAATGGAGAATCATTTTAAGACAACTATATTTGTTTGCTCATTTTCTTTCTTTAGATGTTCTTCTTTGTTAGTTGCTCCAATGGCCATAGGCCAGATAATTATTTCACGTGGACTGTCATACCTCATATCTTCATGTTTTAGCATGTATCCATTAAGGATATGTGATTGGTTAGTAAAATGGTTGTATGCATTGCGCTGATGCAGAAGCCGGGAGTCATCCTTTGTTTTGAAAAAAGGATATGTGATTGCTTATATTTTCCTATCACCCAGGTCATGACATTGTTTTGTTGTATGTGACAGTTTACTTCCGTGAAGGGCAAGGCAACAATGAAGATCCCCTCATGTTGTGATGACGTGAGGTGGTGGTAATGGCTCGATGAAGCCGTGGAGATTAACGTGAAAGAAACTTCCCGCCATGAACCCTGTCGAGAAAAAAATGTGCTGGAAACCGAGGCACCCTTACTTGGCCCAATCCTCAATCTCCCACCCTGAATCATCTCTGGCTTCATCTCATAGGGGATGTCGTGCAAGTAATAATTTAAGTTATTAAAAGACAAATATTTCTCTTTCATGGGCCTTTTCCCCTTAACTCTCTTGCTGCACAGCACTGAGGCTGCCTACTAAGAACATCACTTCAATAAGTTGCTTATCTTATTGTTACATAGATATACGAGTCCGGCTCGCTATACGAGTCCAGCTCTTCCTAGAAGCACCTTTTTAAATTTCTAATCTGTATGTAGAGTAGTAAATAAAAATTATGTAACTCTAGAATCATTAAGGCCATGTGTCATCTATGTATGAATGATAAATCATTGTCATTTAGATATTTTCTACATTTCATTTTTTGTACACTAATTTTTTGTATATACATTGTCTTAACTTGTACTTTCGGATGAGTTTCATCTAATGATGTCAGACTACTTCAGTAAGTATGAATGATAAATCATTGTCATTTTGATATTTCCTACATTTGTTTTTTGTACTTTCGGATGCATTTAATCTGAAGATGTCAGACTACTTCTGTGATAATATTGTCTCCAGTCCACTTGTTCTTGCTTCAAGGTGATTCCCACATAACCAGGATTCTAATCGTTTGGTTTGTTGTTTAAACATGTCTAGTTAAGCTATCTGCTTAGAAAAACCATCATTAAGTCCAAAAAATTAACACCTTTGAAACAATGTGTGGAGGCAATGATAAGGCCATACGTCTAGATCTTTGTGGAAAACATTACCTACAAAGTAATGCATTGCATCTTTGTAAATGAAACTTCAGTGGGGATGATATGTTATTATTCTTCAAGAAATAAAGACCCCGTATTCTTATCATGATTGGTTACAATACTACTCCCACTGTCCTAAAATAAGTGTCTTAACTTTGTACTAACTTTAGTACAAAGTTATACTAGAGTTGAGACACTTATTTTGGGACGGAGGGAGTATTTGGTAAACCCTTCTAATTTATATTTATATGGTTAATTTTTGTACTAACATATGTTTTTTTTATTTTAATGGTTTGATACATTCAGCAAATTCATAGCATTCTATCTTCATAATGGTCGGGCGCGGGAACGCGCGCCATCAATGATCTAGTTTAAGAGTATCAGGTAACGGTTTGAGCTCAAACACAGGATCACCCTTGGGTGGAGGAGGACCCCTAGGATTTCAACAGGCAAATTATGTTTCAGAATGGGTTCCTGTTTAAAGAATACTTCATATATTTCCCTTCTTTCATTCATAAACATATCATTTTCATGGTCTAGCAAATATTGTTCTAAAGGATCACTAGGAGGCACGTCAATAGAAGCAAGATCAATAATTTCATCTTTACTAGGAAATTCCTCTTCACGGTGTTGTCTACAAAATTTTAAAAAGTTAAATTCATGAGACATATCACCTAAACCAATAGTAACAACATCTTTTTTGCAATCTATCTTAGCATTAACTGTGTTCAAGAAGGGTCTACCAAATATAATGGGACAAAAGCTATCTTGTGGGGAACCAAGAACAAGAAAATCAGCAGGATATTTAGTTTTCCCACACAAGACTTCAACATCTCTAACAATTCCCATTGGTGAAATAGTATCTCTATTGGCAAGTTTAATTGTGACATCAATATCTTCTAACTCAGCAGGTGCAATATCATGCATAATTTCTCTGTATAAGTCAATAGGTATTGCACTAGCACTAGCACCCATATCACACAAGCCATGATAACAATGATCTCCTATTTTAACAGAAATAACAGGCATGCCTACCACAGGTCTATGTTTATCTTTAGCACAAGGTTTAGCAATTCTAGCAGTTTCATCACAGAAATAAATAACATGCCCATCAATATTATCAGACAAGAGATCTTTAACAAAAATCAATATTAGGTTCAACTTTAACTTGCTCAGGGGGTGTATAGGTTCTAATATTGCTTTTAGGAACCACAGTTGAAGCTTTAGCATGATCTTTTATCCTAACAGGAAAAGGTGGTTTCTCAACATAAGTAGTAGGAACAATAGGATCATTATAAGTGACAGTCTTTTCTTCAACTTTAATAGGTGCATCAACTTTTACTTCTATGGGAGGATGATATTTAAACCACTTCTCCCTAGGAGATCAACATGAGTAGCAAAAGATTCACAGAAAGAAGCTACTATTTCAAAGTCAAGTCCATATTTAGTGCTAAATTAACGGAAAACATCGGTATCCATAAAAGATTTAACACAATCAAACTTAGATGTCATACCTGACTCCTTACCTTCGTCGAGGTCCCAATCTTCAGAGTTGCGTTTAATTATTTCCAATAAATTCCATTTGAATTCAATAGTCTTCATCATAAAAGAGCCAACACAAGAAGTATCGAGCATGGTGTGATTGCTATCAGAAAGCCGAGCATATAAATTCTGAATAATTATTTCTCTTGAGATCTCATGATTGGGGCATGAATATAACACCGATTTAAGCCTCCCCAAGCTTGAGCGATGATTTCTCCTTCGCGAGGCCAAAAATTATATATATAATTAAGATCACGATGAACAAGATGCATAGGATAAAACTTCTGATGAAATTCCAATTTCAATCGTTTGTAGTTCCATGATCCCATATCATCACATAGCCTATACCATGTCAATGCATCTCCCTTCAAAGATAAAGGGAAGACCTTCTTCTTAATAACATCCTCGGGCACACCTGCAAGCTTAAATAATCCACAAACTTCATCCACATATATTAGGTGCTCATCAGGATGCAATGTTCCATCTCCTGCAAAAGGATTAGCTAGCAGTTTTTCTATCATACCCGAAGGAATCTCAAAGTAGACATTTTCATTTTCAGTAGGTTAAATAGGTTGAGGAGCAACTCTTTGCTCTACTTGTCGGGGTGAAGATACCCCAAACAAGCCCCTCAGAGGATTACTTTCCATAGTAAGAACTGACAGTAAATTTCAGCACAATATATAAATTTTTCCTTACCAAATTCCACCTACTAAAGGCGCTTCACTCCACGGCAACGGCGCCAGAAAAGATTCTTGATGACCCACAAGTATAGGGGATCTATCGTAGTCCTTTCGATAAGTAAGAGTGTCAAACCCAACGAGGAGCAGAAGGAAATGATAAGCGGTTTTCAGCAAGGTATTCTCTACAACCACTGA
Source organism: Triticum urartu (assembly GCF_056163025.1). Lineage (NCBI taxonomy): Eukaryota > Viridiplantae > Streptophyta > Magnoliopsida > Poales > Poaceae > Triticum > Triticum urartu. The sequence goes on along the minus strand of NC_141875.1, from coordinate 323,836,333 downwards.
AATTATAGGTAACATATAGTTTTGTGATAAGATAATTGGTAACGAGCAACAAGTAACAAAAGTAAATAAAGTGCAGCAAGGTGGCCCAATCCTTTCTGTAGCAAAGGACAAGCCTAGACAAGCTCTTATATAGAGAAAAGTGCTCCCGAGGACACATGGAAATATCGTCAAGCTAGGTTTCATCACGATCATATGATTCACGTTCGGTACTTTGATAATTTGGTATGTGGGTGGACCGGTGCTTGGGTACTGACCCTACTTGGACAAGCATCCCACTTATGATTAACCTCTATTGCAAGCATCCGCAACTACAACAAAAGTATTAAGGTAAACCTAACCATAGCATGAAACATATGGATCCAAATCAACCCCTTAAGAAGCAACACATAAACTAGGGTTTAAGCTTCTGTCACTCTAGCAACCCATCATCTACTTATTACTTCCCAATGCCTTCCTCTAGGCCCAAATAATGGTGAAGTGTCATGTAGTCGATGTTCACATAACACCACTAGAGGAGAGACAACATACATCTCATCAAAATATCGAACGAATACCAAATTCACATGACTGCTAATAGCAAGACTTCTCCCATGTCCTCAGGATCAAACATAACTACTCACAAAGCATATTCATGTTCATAATCAGAGGGATATTAATATGCACATAGGATCTGAACATATGATCTTCCACCAAATAAACCAACTAGCATCAACTACAAGGAGTAGCTAACACTACTAGCAACCCACATGTACCAATCCCAGACTTAGAGACAAGAATTGGATACAAGAGATGTACTAGTGTTTGAGAGGAGATGGTGCTGGTGAAGAGGTTGATGGGGATTGACCCCCTCCCGGTGAGAGGATCATTGGCGATGACGATGGCGATGATTTCCCCCTCCCGGAGAGAAGTTTCCCCAGCAGAACAACTCTGCCAGAGCCCTATATTGGTTCCGCCAAGGTTCCGCCTCAGGCGGCGGAGTCTCGTCCCGAAAGATGGCTTATGATTTTTCATCATCGAAAGACTCCATATATGTAACACCCCAGTGTCATGCTACAGTAATCACCTGTTAATGGTGCCATGTCATCGTGTTACTATTGCTAATCTTCACTTGATCCAAATCACCATTCAAATTCAAATCCAATCTTTCGGGACATGTAATCTAAAATGTTCATCATGTGGCAAATATTCTTTTGGTAATAATGGTAGTGAACTAACATTTTTCCAAAATGTCTAAGTGCCCAAAACTAGTTAAAACAGTGGCTAAATCTTTTTTTAAATGGCTTTTTAATTTATAAAAACTTGCAACTATTTCTAAAGCTTCACAATCTTTTTGTGGCACTGCACTTTGATTCTTTGATATTGTTTTGGACAGTGGCATAATTTTCCAAAGTCAATTGTGGCTATAAGAAAATGCAAAAGCTACTGAAAAAAAAGAGAAAAGAAAAAGGAAAAGCAAGGAGAGAGAGAAGTGCCCCTGCCCCCTGGCCCGGCCCAACTCCCCCTCCCCTCCTCAACCAAGCGTCGCCGTCGCCATGCATGTGCCATAGCCGCGGCCACCGCCCACCCCGCACCTCGCCAGCAGGTCCAGGAGGCGCGTCGTCGACGCCTTCGTTGACTACCTCACCGGAACGAGGCGGGGAAGCCCCATCAGTGTCGCCATCGTCCCGTCTTCAACCTCCATCCGCCACGGTCGCCGCCATCTTCCTTCTCTCCGGTGACCCCCCTGCTGCTACTAAGCCTATCACCGGCCTCCGTGTGCCGCTCGGTGAGCCCCTCATCCTTCTCCCTCTCCTTGTTGACTCTGGCGTGCCCCCTAGCTGCTTTCCCCACGCGCGCTCGAACGCAGCGCCGCGGAGCTCGTCGCCGGCGAGTCTCCGGTGACCATTTGGTCATGGGCATATGCCCGTTAGCTTCACCGCATCGCATAGCACCCGCCTAGCTGGTTAGTTTGGCCGCTCGCGCGCTCTAACGCCGCACCCGCTCGAGCCCAAACTCCGGTGCCGCTTCTGCTCATCGCCGGCGTTGTTCTGGTCGTTCCCGGCCCCAGCCATCGCCTCCATCTTGCGTGCGACGTCGAGCCGCGTCGAACGCGCCTAGCCGCACCTCTCGTCATGCCCCGTAGCGCGATCCCCATCCACGCTCGAACCCCATCGCCGCCTCCAATTGTCGCCGGCACAGTTCCGGCCAGCCGCGAGCCCAGCTGACCTCACCATGCGACGCGGCGGGCTCTCGCCATTCCAACGCGCCAGCCCGCGCCCGTGTTGTCCCCTTGTGGGCGAATCCCGACCGTCTCCGGCGTTCGGCCGCCGCGGATGGCCTCGCCGGCTTTGCTCCGACGCGCGCGCTGACCTGGCATCGGCAGGGCCCGCCTCTGGGTCACTACCCATGGGCCCCCTGGCCCCAGTTGACCAGTTGACCTGGTTAATTGTGCTAACTGGGCAGGCCCCAGCTATAGACATGCGGGCCCCACCGCTTAATCCTCTAATTAAAAGGTTTTAATAATTAAAACTAATTAATTTAGCTAAATAGTCACTGACACATGGGGCCCAGCTGCTAATTAACCACGTTTAATTGAAATAACCCACTGTTAGCCCTATGTCTATGACATGTAGGACCCACTGGTCAGTTTGACCAGTCGGCGGGTCTGTTGACCTACGGATGTCATGCTGACACTCTGCTGGCGTCATAATTCCTTTTCTATTAATTTAATTTAATTCCAGAAAATGTTTAAAACTTTGAAAATTCTTAGAAATTAAACCGTAACTCCGATGAAAATGTTTTCTATATGAAAGTTGCTTAGAAAAATCCAACGAATCCGAATGTGTGGTCCTTTCACCTGGCACATGCCCCTAGCAAGCTGAACATGGAACCGTGCCCTCTCTTTCATATCTCGGGAATTCTTCTAACGCCGGGAATTCATCCTCGGATGTTTATCCCCTCCGTCTGCAATGTGTAGTACTATGTTAGGACAACCCTAGCTCTGCCCATCATCATGTAATGCCTAGTAATGCATCTGTTTGCTCTGTATTTACTGTTTCTTCCCCCTCTTCTCTCCGGTAGACCCCGAGACCACTGCTGAGGCCCCTGTGATTGACTGCGTCAACGACGACACTTCTTCTTTTTCAGCAGAGCTTCCAGGCAAGCAAACCCCCCTTGAGCATTCCGTTATCGCCCATTTCTTTCCCTCTCATGCTTGCATTAGAACGGCTACTGCTTTATGTACGATCCTACTATGATGCATAGCCTGTTTTTGTTACCTACTTTCATACCTTACCTGCTTATCCTAAACTACTTAGTATAGGTTGGATAGTGATCCATCAGTGACCCCCACCTTGTCCCAGTTGCCTCACTTTATGTTCGATGACTCGATCAACGTGATCGACGTCCAGGCCCCGACACCGCACGTCACCCGCCCTAATTGTACGACTCTGAAGTGTTACCATCGAGTGCCGAGGGTCGAACCTCTTACATCACTCCTGATGAGATCTCTATAGTGTAGTTATATGGTCGAGGTCATCTAGGGTGATTTCCTCCTTAACCACTTTCCTTACGGCTCTATCGTGCAACCCCTCAAGTGTGAACCTCGAGGGTGGATCCTCTTACGTTCACCTTGATGATAACATCGAGTGGAATTCTCCAGGGGTGATTCATCGGGTTTTCCCCTTGGTGTTAGACACACAATTACTATGGTTACTATGACTTTGCACTAAGCCATGTTACTAAAGACGGGTCGGCCCTGCGGGGTACCCGCACGAGCTTAATAGTGAGTTATGTGGAGTCGGGTTGACCTGGAAGGCGCCCGCGAGATACTTACGAGGCGTGGCCGGGCATTCTTAGCCCTTGCCGCAAGTACACGAGACGGGGCAACAGGGTCACATCGATCGTGAGTCTCTTATCGTTACCGCATGCTCCTAATCCACTACGATTTGGATACTTCATCCGAGGGGCCTTTGGCCTGATAGCACTAAGCATCACGTGGGCATTGTATGGGCGTTTTGCGTCATATACATCAGCCGATGCTTAATAGATGTCAGCGACTGAGCGGCGCGCGCTGGGTTGGACTGCGTAAGCACCTGCCTTTTCGAAGGAGGTAGCTAGGTCTGCTCACCGGCCGCCCACGCAACGTGCAGGAGTTCCCGGGGCGATGGCCCAAGACCCCTGGGGGCATAGGTTTAGTCCGGCGTGCTGACCTCTCTATTAAGCCAAGGTCGGGTTGCAGCGTATTATTTGGCCGAGGCCGGGCATGACCCAGAAAAGTGTGTCCGGCCAGAGTTAATCGAGCATGGTGGGTAAGTTGGTGCACCCCTACAGGGAATAAAACATCTATCGATAACCTGTCCTACGGTAACAGACTCTTGGAGTTGTATCCTGATCGATACAACTAGAACTGGATATTTGTGATGAGAAATGAATTTTGAATGAGAAATGGATAGTATGGTTCTGGGATTGCTTTCTCGCAGGGAGTCGAGAAAGGATCTCTGGCTGAGGTTGATACTTTGCTACTTTACTTTATGCTACTCTTATCTCTTCTGATGCTGCAAGATGCTTGGAGCTGCTAGAAGATGCTAGTCTTCGATAGGCTAGGCTTTCCCCTTTCTCTTCTAGCATTCTGCAGTTTAGCCCATAGATACAACCATTTGTTTGATACAGATGCATACTTAGTTTAGATCTGGTGTAAGTCTTGCGAGTACTTTGGATGAGTACTCACGGTTGCTTTGCTACCTCTTTTTCCCCTATACCTGTTTGTTGCAACCATATGACAGATCCCAGGAGCCAGACGACACCACTGATGATTACTACCACCCCGAGGGTGCCTACTACAACGTGACGGCCGCTAACGACTTGGAGTAGTTAGGAGGCTCCCAGGCAGGAGGCCTTGCCTTTTCGATCGTAGATGCTTTTGTGCTAGCCTTCTTAAGGCAAACCTGTTTAACTTATGTCTGTACTCAGATATTGTTGCTTCCGCTGACTATTGTGTATTCAAGCTTATGTATTCAAGCCCTCAAGGCCCCTGGCTTGTAATATAAAGCTTGTATTATTTTATTTTGTGTCTAGAGTTGTGTTGTGATATCTTCCCATGAGTCCTTGATCTTGATCGTACACATTTGCGTGTATGATTAGTGTACGGTCAAATCGGGGGTGTCACAATATAGCAGAAGATGGGCATCGGAGGGCCACCAAGGGACCCACGAGGAAGGGGGCGCGCCTAGGGGGGTAGGGCGCACCCCCCACCCTCTTGGGCAGGGTGTGGCCCCCCTCTGGAACTTCTTGCGCTCATTATTTTTTTTATTCTGAAAATGATTTCCGTGATGTTTCAGGACTTTTGATGCTGTGCAGAATAGGTCTCTAATATTTGCTCCTTTTCCAGCCCAGAATCCCAGCTGTCGGCATTCTCCCTCTTTATGTAAACCTTGTAAAATAAGACAGAATAGGCATAAGTATTGTGACATAATGTGTAATAACAACCCATAATGCAATAAATATCGATATAAAAGCATGATGCAAAATGGACGTATCAGATCCCATCTTGGGGCCTATTCCGGAGCTCCGCCGGAGGAGGCATCGATCACGGAGGGCTTCTACACCAACACCATAGCCCCTCCGATGAAGTGTGAGTAGTTTACCTCAGACCTACGGGTCCATAGTTATTAGCTAGATGGCTTCTTCTCTCCTTTTGGATCTCAATACAAAGTTCTCCACCTCTCTTGTGGAGATCTATTCGATGTAATCTTCTTTTGCGGTGTCTTTGTTGAGACCGATGAATTGTGGGTTCATGATCAAGTTTATCTATGAACAATATTTGAATCTTCTCTGAATTCTTTTATGTATGATTGGTTATCTTTGCAAGTCTCTTCGAATTATCAGTTTGGTTTGGCCTACTAGATTGATCTTTCTTGCAATGGGAGAAGTGCTTAGCTTTGGGTTCAATCTTGCGGTGTCCTTTCCCAGTGACAGTAGGGGTAGCAAGGCACATATTGTATTGTTGCCATCGAGGATAACAAGATGGGGTTTATATCATATTGCATGATTTTATCCCTCTACATCATGTCATCTTGCTTAAAGCGTTACTCTATTCTTATGAACTTAATACTCTAGATGCATGCTGGATAGCGGTCGATGTGTGGAGTAATAGTAGTAGATGCAGGCAGGAGTCGGTCTACTTGTCTCAGACGTGATGCCTATATACATGATCATACCTAGATATTCTCATAACTATGCTCAATTCTGTCAATTGCTCAACAGTAATTTATTTACCCACCATGAATACTTATGCTATTGAGAGAAGCCACTAGTGAAACCTATGCCCCCCGGGTCTATCTTCCATCATATTAATCTTCCAATACTTAGTTATTTCTTTTGCAATTTATTTTACTTTGCATCTTTTATTTCTCTTTATCACAAAAATACCAAAAATATTATCTTATCATATCTATCAGATCTCACTCTCGTAAGTGACCGTGTAGGGATTGACAACCCCTTATCACGTTGGTTGCGAGGATTTATTTGTTTGTGTAGGTGCGAGGGACTCGTGCGTGGCCTCCTACTGGATTGATACCTTGGTTCTCAAAAACTGAGGGAAATACTTACGCTACTCTGCTGCATCACCCTTTCCTCTTCAAGGGAAAACCAATGCAAGTGCTCAAGAGGTAGCAAGAAGGATTTCTGGTGCCGTTGCCGGGGAGGTCTACGCAAAATTCAACATACCAAGTACCCATCACAAACCCTTATCTCCTGCATTACATTATTTGCCATTTGCCTCTCGTTTTCCTCTCCCCCACTTCACCCGTGCCGTTTTATTCGCCCTCTCTCTCCATCCTCCCTCTCTTTCTCTATTCACCTCTTTTTGCCTGTTTCTTGTTTGCTTGTGTGACGGATTGCTTGCTTGTCATTATGGCTAGTCCCATATCTTCTCTATTGTCTCCCGAAAATGAAGTTCTTAATTTTAAGCAAAGGGAAGGAGAAAACCTAAAAGACACTTGGTATAGAATTTGCAATGCTCAAAATAGATCTACTAGGAATCAATCTACTTCTATTATTCTTCACAATTTTTATGTAGGTGCTACTCCTTGGCACAGATATGTCCTTGATACCATTACCGGAGGGAACTTCTTGGGTAGCCACACTTTTGATTCCTATAATGCTATGATAGATTTATTTGGCTCGCCTCCTCTTTTGGTTAATGGAACTATGTTAAGTTTGGAGCATGTAATGCAAAACTTGAAATTATTGAAAATAAAGTTGCTACCATTGAGTTAATTGAAAATTTCGATAAAAAGATCCACAACCAAATTACCCAATATGGATCTAAAGTAGGAGTAACTTTGAAAAATATTAAAGAGAAGGAACCTATAGTTAATGAAAGAATAAATCATGATTCCACTAGAATTGATAAACTTGAGGGTATAATTACCAACTTGGGAACCGCTTTTTCTTCCGTAAATAATACTCCAAGTCCTCCAACTAAAATTGCCAAGCTTATGTATGTTCCTAAAAATAAGGGTGAATTCTCTAGCAAAGAAACTGCGGATCTCAAATCTATAAGTATTCATCCTAATCTTTTTGCTATCATTAAGGAACCATTTGCTACTAATGATTTTTTTGATCTTGTGCCTAGAAGTTTGATTATTGATAAAAGGAAAAAACTCCTAAAGGTGATAGATGTCTCATTAAAGAATTACCAACCAAAGATGGCAATACCTAGATCTATCCTTGCTTTTATGCCTAGTTAGGGGCGTTAAACGATAGCGCTTGTTGGGAGGGAACCCAATTTTATTTTTATTACTTGCTTTTTTATCCTGTTTAGTAATAAATAATTTATCTAGCCTCCGTTTTGGTTGTGTCTTTTGTGTTTAATTAGTGTTTGCGCCAGGTAGAACCGTTGGGAAGACTTGGGGGAAGTCTTTTTAATCTTGCTGTAAAAAACAGAAACTTTAGCGCTCACGAGAACTGCTGCCATTTTTATTTGGAAAGTGATATTTAGTTAATTATTTTTTTAGATGATTAATAGATAAATTCCTCACGTCCAGAAATTTATTTTAGAATTTTTGGGGTTCCAGATCTTGCGTTAGCTACATGTTACTACAGACTGTTCTGTTTTTGACAGATTCTGTTTTCCGTGTGTTGTTTGCTTATTTTGATGAATCTATGGCTAGTAAAATAGTTTATAAACCATAGATAAGTTGGAATACAGTAGGTTTAACACCAATATAAATAAAGAATTTGTTCATTACAGTACCTTGAAGTGGTATTTTGTTTTCTTTCGCTAACGAAGCTCACGAGATTTTCTACTTTAAGTTTTGTGTTGTGAAGTTTTCAAGTTTTGGGTAAAAGATTTGATGGATTATGGAACAAGGAGTGGCAAGAGCCTAAGCTTGGGGATGCCCATGGAACCCCAAGATAATCTAAGGACACCTAAAAGCCAAATCTTGGGGATGCCCTGGAAGGCATCCCCTCTTTCGTCTACTTCCATCGGTAACTTTACTTGGAGCTATATTTTTATTTACCACATGATATGTGTTTTGCTGGGAGCGTCTTGTATTATTTGAGTCTTTAGTTGTTAGTTTACCACAAGCATCCTTGCTGTACACACCTTTTGAGAGAGACACACATGATTCGGAAATTGTTAGAATACTCTATGTGCTTCACTTATATCTTTTGAGTTATATAGTTTTTGCTCCAGTGCTTCACTTATATGTTTTAGGGCATGGTGGTAGATTTGTTTTATAGAAACCATTGTTCTCTCATGCTTCACTTAGATTATTTTGGGATTTCTACAAAACAGCATGGTAATTTCCTTTAATTATTTTTGCCATTCAAGATTAATAATAAATTTTTCTTATGAGTGTGTTGAATACTATGAGAAGTTTGAAACTTGATAATTGTTTTGAGATATGGAGATGGTGATATTAGAGTTGTGCTAGTTGATTAGTTGTGAATTTGAGAAATGCTTGTGTTGAAGTTTTTGATTCCCGTAGCATGCACGTATGGTGAACCGTTATGTTAATAAGTCGGAGCATGATTTATTTATTGATTGTCTTCCTTATGAGTGGCGGTCGAGGACGAGCGATGGTCTTTTCCTACCAATCTATCCCCCTAGGAGCATGCACGTAATACTTTGCTTTGATAACTTGTATATTTTTGCAATAATTATATGAGTTCTTTATGACTAAGGTTGAGTCCATGGATCATACGCACTTTTCTTCCTTCCACCATTGCTAGCCTCTCTAATACCGCGCACCTTTCGCCGGTATCATACACCCACCATATACGTTCCTCAAAACAGCCACCATACCTACCTATCATGTCATTTCCATAACCATTCATATATTGCCATGCAACTTTCCACCGTTCCATTTACTATGACACGCTCCATCATTTTCATATTGCTTTGCATGATCATGTAGTTGACATTGTATTTGTGGCAAAGACACCATTCATAATTCTTTCATACATGACACTCTTGATTCATTGCATATCCCGGTATATCGCTGGAGGCATTCACATAGATTCATATTTTGTTCTAAGTATTGAGTTGTATTTGTTGAGTTGTAAGTAAATAAAAGTGTGATGATCATCATTTTTAGAGCATTGGCCCAAGTGAGGAAAGGATGATGGAGACTATGATTCCCCCACAAGTCGGGATGAGACTCCGGACGAAAAAAATAAAAAAAATAATAAAGAGGCCATAAAAAAGTCCCAAATAAAAAAATGAGAGAAAAAGAGAGAAGGGACAATGCTACTATCCTTTTACCACACTTGTGCTTCAAAGTAGCACCATGATCTTCATAATAGAGAGTCTCCTATGTTATCACTTTCATATACTAGTGGGAATTTTTCATTATAGAACTTGGCTTGTATATTCCAATAATGGGCTTCCTCAAAATGCCCTAGGTCTTCGTGAGCAAGCAAGTTGGATGCACACCCACTTAGTTCCTTTTGTTGAGCTTTCATATACTTATAGCTCTAGTGCATCCGTTGCATGGAAATCCCTACTCACTCACATTGATATCTATTGATGGGCATCTCCATAACCCGTTGATACGCCTAGTTGATGTGAGACTATCTTCCCCCTTTTTTTCTCCCCCACAACCACCATTCTATTCCACCTAAAGTGCTATGTACATGGCTCACACTCATGTATTGCGTGAAGATTGAAAAAGTTTGAGAACACCAAAAGTATGAAACAATTGCTTGGCTTGTCATCGGGGTTGTGCATGATTTAAATACTTCGTGTGGTGAAGATAGAGCATAGCCAGACTATATGATTTTGTAGGGATGACTTTCTTTGGCCATGTTATTTTGAAGAGACATAATTGCTTAGTTAGTATACTTGAAGTATTATTATTTCTATGTCAATATTGAACTTTTGTCTTGAATCTTTTGGATCTGAATATTCATACCACAATTAAGAAGAATTACATTGAAATTATGCCAAGTAGCATTCCACATCAAAAATTCTATTTTTATCATTTAGCTACTCGAGGACGAGCATGAATTAAGCTTGGGGATGCTTGATACGTCTCCAGCGTATCTATAATTTTGTATTGTTCCATGCTATATTATATTCTGTTTTGGACATTATTGGGCTTTATTATACACTTTTATATTATTTTTGGGACTCACCTATTAACCGGAGGCCCAACCCAGAATTGTTGTTTTTCTGCCTATTTTAGGGTTCCACAGAAAAAGAATATCAAACGGAGTCCAAACGGAATGAAACCTTCGGGAACGTGATTTTCGGAACGAACATGATCCAGAGGACTTGGACCCTACGTCAAGACATCAACCAGGAGGCCACGAGGTAGGGGGCGCGCCTACCCCACCCCCCCAGGCGCGCCCTCCACCCTCATGACCCCCTGTTGCTCCACCGACGTACTCCTTCCTCCAATATATACCTACGTACCCCCAAACTACCAGATACGGATCCAAAACCCTAATTCCACCGCTGTTACTTTCTGTATCCACGAGATCCCATCTTGGGGCCTGTTCCGGAGCTCCGCCAGAGGGGGCATCGATCACGGAGGGCTTCTGCATCAACACCATAGCCTCTCCGATGAAGTGTGAGTAGTTTACCTCAAACCTACGGGTCCATAGTTATTAGCTAGATGGCTTCTTCTCTCTTTTTGGATCTCAATACAAAGTTCTCCCCCTCTCTTGTGGAGATCTATTTGATGTAATCTTCTTTTGTGGTGTGTTTGTTAAGACCGATGAATTGTGGGTTTATGATCAAGTTTATCTATGAACAATATTTGAATCTTCTTTGAATTCTTTTATGTATGATTGGTTATCTTTGCAAGTCTCTTCGAATTATTAGTTTGGTTTGGCCTACTAGATTGATCTTTCTTGCAATGGGAGAAGTGCTTAGCTTTGGGTTCAATATTGTGGTGTCCTTTCCCAATGACAGTAGGGGCATCAAGTCAAGTATTTTATTGTTGCCATCGAGGATAACAAGATGGGGTTTATATCATATTGCATGAGTTTATCCCTCTACGTCATGTCATCTTGCTTAAAGTGTTACTCTATTCTTATGAACTTAATACTCTAGATGCATGCTGGATAGTGGTCAATGTGCGGAGTAATAGTAGTAGATGCAGGCAGGAGTCGGTCTACTTGTCTCAGACGTGATGCCTATATCATACCTAGATATTCTCATAACTATGCTCAATTCTGTCAATTGCTCAACAGTAATTTATTTACCCACCATGAATACTTATGCTATTGAGAGAAGCCACTAGTGAAACCTATGCCCCCCGGGTCTATCTTCCATCATATTAATCTTCCAATACTTAGTTATTTCTTTTGCCATTTATTTTACTTTGCATCTTTTATTTCTCTTTATCATAAAAATACCAAAAATATTATCTTATCATATCTATCAGATCTCACTCTCTTAAGTGACCGTGTAGGGATTGACAACCCCTTATAGTGTTGGTTGCGAGGATTTATTTGTTTGTGTAGGTGCGAGGGACTCGTGTGTGGCCTCCTACTGGATTGATACCTTGGTTCTCAAAAACCGAGGGAAATACTTACGCTACTCTGCTGCATCACCCTTTCCTCTTCAAGGGAAAACCAATGCAAGTGCTCAAGAGGTAGCACCTAGCTCGACAAACTGAATGGAAAAGAGTCACATCAGTTTACCCAGGTTCGGGCCACCATGCAGTGTAAAACCCTACTCCTGCTTTGTGGTGGATTGGCCTTGAGGGGCTGAGGATGAACTAGTACAATGGGGGAACAACCTCAGGAGGAGGAGTGTTCTTGATCTCGATGAGCTGGTGGGTGTGAGGATGATCTGAATGATCCGTCCACTTCTATGGTGGTGGATAGGTCCTATTTATAGTGGCCTTGGTCCTCTTCCCAAATGAAGGCGGGAAGGGATCCCACAATGGCCAAATTCGAAGGGAGACAACTAGTACATGCTATCCTGACAAAAGTTGTCTTCGCCTGCAAAATCCTCTGGTTGTGACGCCGTGGTGGGCTCGGCGCTGACATCCGTCGTGCTGTCCTGGCAGTCTTGGTCTCGTTGCATGGGAATGGAAACCTTTGGCTGATTCCTCGGGACTCCGCATCTGCGCTTGCCTCCTTATCACCAAAGAGGAAACTGGTACACTGCGCCCGCTGGCGCCCGCTTGCCCTTGGTTGTCATGGCTCATGTCATCCGAACCTCACGAGGTGAGGCTTGCATAGAAATCTCCGCTCCTCGGGAGCCAGCCTGAGGTGGCCGGTCCTTTGTGGAGGTCTTGATGTCATCCACCTCGCGAGGCTTGGCCCCTCGTGAGGGTCTTGAGTTGTTGATGCCGAAGCTGGGCCATACCAGGCCATCGGTAAGCCATGTCGTGGGCCGCAAGCAGGCAAGTATGAGGAAGAGAGAGGGTATTTATAGCCATGGTGAAAAACTGCCCGTCCGAAGAAATTGGAGGAACGTGCCCCTGACCCTTGCCATCCTAGCGACATTTGTCACCCACGTGCAGAGAGGTGGTGATCATGGTAGATCGTGGGTGAATAGTTTAATCTTATCGTGGGATGCGGAATGGTTTGAGCGGCAAAATTGGAAAATACAGATATGAAAGTTTTAACGTTTCGCTCATAAATTCTTTAGCTGACAAGGACACGATGAAGATTTTGAACGGGTTTCAAATAGAACGCAGATGAAGAATTTACGAATAGACTGGGTTCAGTTTAGCATAGAGGGGGAACGTGTCCGATCACATTCACTTAGAAGAAAATCAACTTGAAGAATTAGCAATAAGTGAATGCTATCGAGGATATGAAAACTCAAATATATATATGCAATGAAGAACACCAATCAAAAAAGTTGAAGAAATTGCAAAATTGAAGAATTTGAAAAATGAAGAATTTGCAAAAAAGAAGAAAAACTCAAATTGAAGATTTTCAACTTCTGTTGGTGGTGTGACCCACCGTATAGGAATGATGATTTGAGACACCGCATACAATTGTCGTAGGGTTCTGAAAATCAAATTCTTCATTAATTTCTTCACACTTAGAGGGTTAGTCTTCTTTGATTGAAGAAAAACGTTACTTTGTGTGTTGAACATTCGAAGATTCTAAGATATTTAGTTCACACCACAACTTGCTAAATCTCTTCTCATCCAAGTTCTTTGTGAAGATATCTGCTAGCTGTTCTTCAGTCTTCATGTGTTCGATGGAGATGTCGCCCTTCAACACATGATCTCGAAGAAAATGATGACGAATCTGGATGTGCTTAGTCTTCGAGTGATGAACTGGGTTATGAGCAATCTTGATGGCACTCTCATTGTCGCAGTAGAGTGGTACATTCTTCATGTTGATGCCGTAGTCCTTGAGGGTTTGCTTCATCCACAGCAATTGAGCACAGCAAGAACTAGTAGCAATGTACTCAGCTTCAACGGTAGACAGTGATACACAGTTCTGCTTCTTCGAGGACCAACATGCCAAGAAACGTCCAAGGAAATGGCATCTGCTTGATGTTGACTTATGATCCACTCGATCACTAGCATAGTCAGAGTCAGAATATCCAATGAGATTAAAAACCGAGCCCTTGGGATACCATAATCCAAGTGTTGGAGTGTGAGCTAGATATCGAAGAATATGTGTCATAGCCTTATGGTGTGATTCCTTCGTTGTAGCTTGAAAACGGGCACAGATGCAAACACTAAGCGTAATATCTGGCCTAGATGCACATACATACAATAAAGGGCCAATCATGGAGCGATATACCTTTTGATCGAAGTCTTTACCATTTTCATCGGTGCATAGATGGCCATTTGTGGGCATAGGGATTTTGACGCCTTTGCAATCTTGCATGCCGAATTCCCTCAGCACATCCTTGAGGTATTTATCTTGAGATATGAAGATGTCGTTGCACTGTTGACGAATTTGAAGACCTAAGCAGAATTTCAGTTCTCTCATCATAGACATTTGATATTCCTCACTCATCATATAGGCAAATTCGTCACTGTAACAACATATATTTGGCGCACGAATAATTCATCATCATAGGTTTTGGTGAAAAGAGTTGGGTCAAGTGAACCGGGTTTGAAGAATTTCTTCATGAGGAATTCCTTCAAAGTATCATACTACGCCCAAGGGGCCTGCTTGAGGCCATATAGGACATTATTGAGTGTGAAGACTTTGTCAGGATGCTTAGGATCTTCAGAACCTGGTGGTTGAGCAACATATACTTCTTCCTCAAGCTTACCATTGTGGAATGCACTTTTCACATCCATTTGATATAAGATGATATTATGATGGTTAGCATAAGCAAGCAATATCCGAATAGCCTCAAGTCTAGCAACAGGTTCAAAAGTTTCATCGAAATCAATTCCTTTAACCTGTATGTAGCCTTGAGCTACAAGACGAGCCTTATTCCTCACTAAGGGAGTCCTGGACTAAGGGGTCCTCGGGCGTCCGACCTATTAGACATGGGCTGGACTGATGGGCTATGAAGATACAAAGGCCGCAGACTCTACCCGTGTCCGGATGGGACTCTCCTTGGCGACCAAATATGAAGATTCCTTTCTCTGTAACCAACCTTAAGTAACCCTAGATCCCTCTTCTGTCTATATAAACTGGTGGGCTAGGTCAGTAGATAGATCCTCATAATCATAGTCAGACAGGCTAGACTTGTAGGGTTTAGCCATTACGATCTCGTGGTAGATCAACTCTTGTAATACTCATATTCACCAAGATCAATCAAGCAGGAAGTAGGGTATTACCTCCATAGAGAGGGCCCGAACCTGGGTAAACATCATGTCCCCCGTCTCCTATTACCATCAACCTTAGACGCACAGTTCGGGACCCCCCACCCGAGATCCGCCAGTTTTGACACCGACATTGGTCCTTTCATTGAGAGTTCCATTGTGCCGTCATCAAAAGGTTTGATGGCTCCTTGAATCATCTACAACGATGCTGTCCAAGGGGAAGTCTTCCTCCCCGGACAGATCTTCATGTTCGGCGGCTTCGCACTACGGGCCAACTCGCTTGGCCATCTAGAGAAGGTCAAAAGGTACACCCCTAGCCACCAAGTCAGATTTGGAAGCTTGAACTATGTGGCGGATATCCGTGGAGACTTGATCTTCGACGGGTTAGAGACCACGGCAGCCGCTCCCTGCCACCACGGTGAACATGACGTAAATCTGTCATTGGTCCATACACAGGAGATGGTACATGTAGCTGCTCTGGCCCTAGATCCGGAGCAGATCGCGCCATCCGAAGACCAGAAGATCAACCCTACAGCGGAAGCCGCAGACTCAGCAGCATTGGAGCCTCACACAGACTTAACTTCAAGTGACATCTATGTCACCGGAACCATGGACTCGTCTCCGGCTACAGGTTCCAAACCTTTTGCGTCCGCAGACGTCGAGCTTGATCAGTCATCGATCGTTGAATTCAACTCTGCGGACATCTTTCGACACTCGCCCTTGGGCGATGTGTTAAACTCGTTAAGAGCACTATCCTTAGCGGGGGCTCACATCCGAATTATATCCTGTTCGAATCGGAGGGTGATGATGGAGAATTTCGCTTCCCACCCACTGCCCACTTCATAGCCACTGTCGAAGACTTAACCGACATGCTCGATTATGGCTCCAACGACATCGACGGTGTGGACGACAACGCCGGAGAAGATGATGCCCAAAACCCGCCGTTTACCGGACGCTGGACGGCCACTTCCTCGTATGATGTGTACATGGTGGATGCACCAAAAGAAAATAGCGGTGACGACAAAGAAGATACAGTTGAGGATAAACCTCCCGAGATACAATCAAAGCACCGACGTCAGCAGCGCCGCTCTAAGTCATGCCGCAGCAAAGACAGCAACATTGGCACAGGAGAAGATAACACTCCGGAAGGTGCCGAAGACAACGAAGACCCCGTTGATGCAACTGCCAAACAGGATGAACGGGAAGATGGGCAAGTTATCCCTGGTAAAAAGGCCACACACGAGGACTCGAAGGACAGTAATTATCTTCCGCTCTCCGAAGATGAGGCGAGCCTCGGCACGGAAGATTTCATCGTGCCTCAGGAACCTCTTGAGCAGGAGCGCTTCAAGGGCCAGTTAATAGCAACTGCAAGGAGCCTAAAAAAGAAGCAGCAGCAGCTTCAAGCTGGCCAAGATCTGCTCAACGATAAATGGACCAATGTCCTAGGAGCTGAAGAATACGGCCTCAAGCGCCCAGCAAAAAGCTACCCGAAGCGCAAATTGCTACCTCAGTTCAACGACGAGGCGCGGGAGCACATACCACCATCACGCAATGCGGCTGACCGACCACCACGTGGTCGGGATAAAATGGCAACTCAAGCCGAGCACCAGCCCGCCCCACCTCATCGCAAATACAGAGGTAAAACAGCTCGCGGTCATATATATGACCTTCGGCAGGACCTGAACAATAGAGCAGGACATACCAGATCGATCTATGGATCATGGGGATGTGCCTCGACACGTGACGACGACTATCTATTCGGACGTGAGAAACCTAGTCATGCGTGGGCCGAAAGCCGCAGACGGACTCCATTGGAGCTACGTCGCGATGCAGCCCGATATAGAGGCGCCGCACACCCTCTTTGCTTCAGTGACGAAGTCATGGAACATGAATTCCCAGAAGAGTGCAAACCCGTGAATATCGAATCATACGATGGAACCACAGATCCCGCGGTATGGATCGACAACTTCATTCTCCATATTCATATGGCCCGCGGTGATGACCTTCATGCCATTAAATACCTTCCCCTAAAACTCAAAGGACCAGCCCGGCGCTGGCAGAACAGCCTACCCAAAAATTCCATCGGTAGCTGGGAGGACTTGGAAGAAGCCTTCCTTGATAACTTCCAAGGTACATATGTTCGACCTTCGGATGCTGATGACTTAAGCCATATAGTTCAACAGCCCGGAGAGTCAGCCAGGAAATTATCGACTAGGTTCCTAACTAAAAAGAACCAGATCGTCGACTGTTTGGATGCCGAAGCCCCAGCGGCCTTTAAACACAGCATCCGTGATGAATGGCTCGCCCACCACCTCGGCCAAGAAAAGTCAAAGTCCATGGCAGCCCTCACGGCACTCATGACCCGCTTTCGTGCAGGTGAGGATAGTTGGCTGGCCCGTAGCAAAAATGCAAGCGACGCCGTCACCCCTGAAGTCAAAAATAGCAATGACAAGTACGGACGCAACATATAGAAGCGTCGAAACAACAATGACAACACCGATGATACGATGGTCAATGCCGGATTCAGTGGCTCTAAGCCCGGTCAGCAGAAGAAGCCATTCAAAAAGAACAATTCGGGCTCATCTAGCTTGGACCGCATACTCGATCGTCTGTGCCAAATTCATGGCAACCCAGACAAACCACCCAATCATACCAACAGAGATTGTTGGGTTTTTAAACAGGCCGGCAAGTTAAATGCCGAAAGCAAGGAAAAGGGATCGCAAAGCGAAGATGACGACGAGCCCCGGCCACCGAACACAGGGGGACAGAAGAAGTTTACCCCTCAGGTCAAAATGGTGAACATGATATATGCCACCCACATCCCCAAGAGGGAGCGCAAGCGCGCGCTCAGGGCTGTTTACGCGATAGAGACAGTCACCCCAAAATTTAACCCATGGTCGTCATGCCCGATCACTTTCAATTGTCGGGATCATCCGACTAGTATCCGTCACGGCGGTTCAGCCGCACTGGTCTTGGACCCAATACTTGATGGGTTCCACCTGATGCGAGTCCTGATGGACGGTGGCACCAGCCTCAACTTGCTCTATCAGGATACAATGCGCAAAATGGGCATTAATCCATCACAGATCAAGCCCACCAAGACTACCTTTAAAGAGTCATACCAGGTGAGGAAGCCCGCTATACGGGCTCAATCACTCTAGAGGTTGTCTTCGGATCTTCGGACAACTTCCGAAGCGAGGAGTTAATCTTCGATATCGTCCCTTAACGCGGCGGCTATCACGCACTGCTTGGACGAACCGCATTTGATCGATTCAACGTGGTGCCACACTACGCTTATCTCAAGCTCAAGATGCCCGGACCACACGGTGTCATAACAGTTAATGGAAACACAAAACGCTCCCTCCGCACCGAGGAGCACAGCGCTGCCTTAGCAGCAGAAGTACAGAGCCGCCTTTTCAAACAGAACCTTAATTCGGCGGCCGAGCTCCCGGACACTGTCAAGAGAGTCCGGACTATTGTGTAGTAGGACAGCTCGGCTCGTGAAGAGCTCGACTAGCAATTCGGCCTCCGTCCCGGTCCCGACCAAGTGGCGGCAATTGTACCACGTGTACATAACTACACACTCAAAATACCATGGGCATGGATGGAGGCATAACTATCTTGTGATCCACAATATGGCTCAACCGCCCCCGGACACACACATACTTTCACTGTTTACTTTTTCTCCTTTTTCAGGTCTCTCTTTCATAGGCATTCCCTGAAGGCTTGACCATCGGTTCCTTTTTGAAGGATAAATACACCAAGACGACAAGAAGCATGGACGTACGGGGGAAATTTTTCGGTGGTTTCTTTAACAATCACTCTACCTGCTTTCAGGACCCACATGCAGCTCTCTCTTGGTCATGGCTTAGCTTGTTGCTTATTGCACTATTTGTATCAATGCGCTTCAACGTATTACTCAAATTATAATGGAAATAGTTTGCAGCCCAAATTCTACAGCCTTGGCTCATTACCCTTTCTCTTTTTTATGTTTTCCTTTTTTTGATAACTTCATCTAATAGCACCCGTACACTCTGGTACGTTTCAATTTGCAAGGGGCTTCATAGCGCCCCATAACAGGCAACAAAAGTATGAACACTTTTAAAGTATAGTTCGACACCTCGAATTTAGCAATATATGCATTGGCTCTGAATCATGTCTTTGGTCAACAGTTGGGTTGCCCGGCTCCCGTGCTTACTACCTTATGTTCCGCTGTATTGGCTAGGGTAGTAAAGGGAGAACTACTGCAATTGTGCCCTAGTTTACCCAGATGAGCACCTTAGTAGAGAAAGCCAAAACTGACTGTCATGATGCGGCGAGAGCCGGTCAGCTCTTCGGAGGTCTCAAATCCTTAGAGATTTTTGTGCATTGCGCGAGGGATTGGTACTTACCCAATCAAGTGTTTACACCATCCTAGTTCAGATACTAGGGGCTGTGCCTATATTTCTATTATCAAACTCCTATGGCTAAGTGAGGGTGTTAAAGCTGCATAGTCTGATTGCCTGGTTCGTCACGCTAAACACCTCCTTCGAGGACCAAACAATTGGATCAAGAGTGTTTAGATTACATCCTGAACACCCCCGTACTTCCTACGTGGGGGCAGAAGCCGACGACTAGCCAACTCTCAGATTTCACATAACACGGCCGCATAGGAGGAGAAATTCTTTAAATAACAAACATTATATTACATAACGACTTTGTTTCATCATACAAGGCAGAGACAACATGAATGTATTCATTCGAAAATAATGTCTTGTGCACATTGCGTTGCCACAATACGAGACCCCTCCAAGACATCTGCAAAATACCGCTCGGGTGTGCGGTGCTCCTTGCCCTCTGGCAGTCCCTCGGTCATAAGCTTGACGGCGTCCTTCTTCGCCCACCACACCTTGACGCGGGCGAAGGCCATGCGTGCACCTTCAATGCAGGCCGATCCCTTGACGACGTCCAGCCGAGGACAGGCGTTCACCAGCCGCTTCATGAGCCTGAAGTAGCTACCGGGCACAGCTTCGGCAGGCAATAGCCAGATTATTAAATCCTTCATGGCTAGTTCAGCCACCCTATGCAGCTCGACCACCTGTTTCAACTAATCATTAAAGGGCACTGGATGTTCTGGCGCAAGATATTGTGACCAGAATAGATTCTCCGTTGAGCTCCCTTCTTCGGCTCGGAAGAACTCCGCAGCGTCAGATACACTGCGCGGCTGATCTATAAACGCCCCTAGAGAACTCCGAATCCGGGTTAGTAAGAATTACTTCTTCTTCACATACTTGCTTTGCATACTAAATGCCTTACCCGCCGCGATCTTCTTGGCCTCCTGAATCTCCTGGCAGGCACCCTGGGCTTCAACCCAGGCTTCTTCCGCGCTTTGGCGAGCCTTGGCGAGTTCGGTGTCTCGAGTCGAAACATCGCACTCCAAGGTCTCACATTTATTCACAGCATCCTGGAGCTCTTGCTGGTCCTTGTTCAGCCTAGCCTTAAGCTTCTTACGAGCGGCCTGCTCCTTGACACCTCTCCCCTCGGCTTCAGCCAGGGCCTTTTTAAGGGCCTCAGCCACGGTTGTCGCTCGTACACATATCATGACACTACGGTCAATATACATCATTTCTTCTTTCTGCATATATAGCGAGTCATTACATACCTTGCTGGTCTTCCAGCTGCTTTCTCGCTTGCCCGAGCTCCTTCTCGGCCCGCTCTAGCGTCTGCTTTAGTCCGGAGACTTCGGCAGTGTGCGCGGTCGCGGCCAGCAATGATGCCTTCTTATTCATATAAGACATACTTAGTTAGTCTCCTACATAAATAAATTGATCCTATGTCTGGCTTTTCTTTCCGAACACCGGACAGTGTCTCAGGGGCTATAGTCTATATGGGGATTTTCTCTTTTGCGTCGCTTACCTCAAGACCTGTCAGCAGGTTGTTGCAGGCCTCGGTTAGTCCGCTCTCGACGGACTGAACCCTCTCAATCACCATACCCATAAGGATACAGTGTTCATCCACAATGGAAGCGCCTCGTAGCGCTTCCAGCAGATTATCCGGTGCCTCTGGTTGGAAAGAGGTCACCAGTGGAACAGGTGCACCCCCTTCTTTCGAAGGAGGTTGCTCGCCGGATTCCGAAGCCGTATAGGTCTCCGAACTTGTATTGGCTGGGAACTGAACTGAGCAAGGCCCCCATCCCTAGTCGCCATGGGGGTCTGCTCCCCCACGTGTCCAGTAGCTGAGGCCTCGCCCTTTGGCGCCACCCTGGCGGCCTCCTGAACCTCTCCCTGTCCGGGGAAGGTCCTTTGTGACAAAACCTCGTTGTCACCCTTGGCCGTGGGAGAGTGAGCGGTCAGCAGTGACTCGCTGGCCATCGCCTTCGAATCCAACGAACCTCTTGATGAGGATCGCTAGGAGTTGTCGTGGGCCGGACTGCAACAGCATCATTTAAACATATTAATATCATGAAGAAAGCGAGGCCGGATGTATGGACGTATGCGGGTTCTTAGTACTTACGACGCGGCCAAAGGCTTGTTTCGGGGGCGTCGCTCCGGGCTGTTTTCGACATCCCATGCTGAGTTATCCGCAGGGGACCCTTCCCCCTCTTGGGCGTCCCCGCCTCCAGATTTGTGGAGGTCGCCCTCTTCTTCCTCCCCCATCGGGGGGAGAGGTGCTTTCTTCCTCCTCCTCGTCATCGTCTTCGGCGGCAGAGGAGAGAGTCTTGTCTTCGGACGACACATCTGAAGCTCCCTTGCGGCGGAGGCCACTCTGGACCCCCTTGGCCTTCTTCTTGGCCTTCTTCTCTAGCACCTTATAGGGCACCGGCACCAGCATCTTCGCCAAGAGCGGGATGACTGATTCTTCGGGAAGCAGAGCCGAACAGTGAATCCGCTCCGCCCTCTCCGTACATACCTGAAAAAAACAATAATAATGAGGTTTAGATATCCTCCTTGAAACAAGCAAGTCGAGGATGCGCCTTGAGACGTGAAAGACTTACCGCATTGGCATGATGGGTAATATCGTGCCCGCGGTCCGAGTCCATGGCTGGCGGCGTGTCATTGCCTTTGAAGAGCAACTTCCAGGCATCTTCGTGAGTGGTTCCGAACAGCCTTTTCAAGGTTTGGTGCTTCTTTGTACCGAATTCCCATAAGGGGCAGGTTCGGCTTTGGCATGGGAGGATCCGGCATACCAGCATCACCTAGATGACGTCGACGAGCTTGATGTTTTTATCCACCATGCTTTGGATGCGCATTTGCAGCGCTATTAGTTTGTCCGACGAAGACCAATTTGGGCCTTTCTCTATCCAGGAGGTGAGCCGCATTGGGGCTCAGGAGTTGAATTCGGGAGCCGCGGCCCAGGTGGCGCCTCGGGACTGTGTGATGTAGAACCACAACTTTTGCCACTCCTTGACGGTCTCCACAAAAGTACCTTGGGGCCATGTGACATTGGGCATCTTGCTCACCATGGCACCTCCGCACTCCGCGTGCTGGCCGTCCACCACCATCGGCTTCACGTTGAAGATCTTGAGCCACAGTCCGTAGTGGGGTTGGATGCGGAGGAAGCCCTCGCACATGACAATGAATCCCGAGATGTTGAGGAAGGAGTTCGGGGCTAGATCATGGGAATCTAGCCCGTAATAGAACATAAGCCCGCGGACGAAAGGGTGGAGAGGAAACCCTAACCCGCGGATGAAATGAGGGATGAACACCACCCTCTCGTTAGGCTTCGGGGTGGGGACGATTTGCCCCTTAGATGGAAGCCGGTGGGCGATTTCTTTCACCAAATACCCGGCCTCCCGAAGCTTGGTGATGTCCTTCTCCCTAACGGAGGAGGCCGTCCACTTGCCTTGACCTCCGGATCCGGACATGGCTGAGTGCTTCCTTGAGACGTAAAGAATGAGGACTTGGGTGCTGGACCTCGAGAATGGAAGGACAGAGAAAGAGAGGAGGCGTGGGTGAAGAAAGGGAATCCTTATCTCCTTATAAAGGTAGCGAATATCAAGCGCCCCCCCACTTGCCTTAAAATTCGCATGTTCCCAAGGGCTGTGTAAACGGCACGGTTATATTGCCCACGCACATATTGATGAGGATCCCGCAATAAGGGGACACGATCTCTACTTCAACAAGACGTGCCTATTAAAACCGCGTCTCGAAACATGGAACGACACACAAAAAACGGTTCGAAATGATGACCAAGCAGACGTGATGTCACATTATAAAAAGTTGTAAGCAGATGGGACTCGTGAAATATTAAACTCTATATGACTGTGTGTGCGGTACTTGTGTTGCAGACCCGGACACGTTCGTTTCATCCGAAGACTAACTAGGAGTATCCGGAAAGGGGAACCCACCTTGCAATGCCGAAGACAATATGCGCGCCGGACACCTCGTCATTGAAGCCTGGTTCAGGGGCTACTGAGGGAGTCCTGGACTAAGGGGTCCTGGGGCGTCCGACCTATTAGACATGGGCCGGACTGATGGGCTGTGAAGATAGAGAGGCTGAAGACTCTACCCATGTCCGGATGGGACTCTCCTTGGCGTGGAAGGCAAGCTTGGCGACCAAATATGAAGATTCCTTTCTCTGTAACCGACCTTATGTAACCCTAGATCCCTCTTGTGTCTATATAAACCGGAGGGCTAGGTCTGTAGATAGATCCTCATAATCATAGTCAGACAGGCTAGACTTTTAGGGTTCAGCCGTTATGATCTCGTGGTAGATCAACTCTTGTAATACTCATATTCACCAAGATCAATCAAGCAGGAAGTGGGGTATTACCTCCATAGAGAGGGCCCGAACCTGGGTAAACATTATGTCCCCCGTCTCCTATTACCATCAACCTTAGACGCACAGTTCAGGACCCCCTACCCGAGATCCGCCAGTTTTGACACCGACACTCACCACTAGGCCATTTTGTAACGCCCTCGATGCGGCTATATCTCCCACGTGTCGAGGCACGACTTAGAGGCATAACCGCATTGAAAGCAAGGTCGCAAGTTAGGAAATCATCACACATCCCATGTACATAAATAATATAAAGGGGAGGTACATAGTTGGCTTACACTCGCCACGTCACATCAAAGTACATAAATACCATCCATCATATAAACCACTCATGGCCCGACTACGGTGCCAAAATAGAAAAAAAAACCCCAACATGCGACAAGGCCCTGAATCGATAACCCCAACTAGGCACCACTACTGATCGTCGGGAAAGGAAACATAATAACGCTGAGAGTCCTCGTCGAACTCCCACTTGAGCTCGTACTCGTCACCTGGAGCGGAATCACCTGGACCTGCATCTGGAATTATAGTATCTGTGAGCCACAGGGACTCAGCAATCTCGCACCCTCACGATCAAAACTATTTAAGCTTATAGGAAGGATAAGGCAAGTATGTGGAGCTGCAGCAAGCGACTAGCATATGTGGTGGCTAACTTATACGCAAAAGAGAGCGAGAAGAGGGGGCAAGGCGCGAGCGAGAATCTAGAGGAACAACCTGCGCAAGCATTACTCCAACACCGTGTCCACTTCCCGGACTCCGCCGAGAAGAGGCCATCACGGCAACACACTCAGTTGATTCATTTTAATTAAATAAGATTCAAGTTACCTACAACCGGACATTAACAAATTCCCATCTGCCCATAACCGCGGGCACGGCTTTCGAAAGTTCAATCCCTGCAGGGGAGTCCCAACTTAGCCCATGAAAAGCTCTCACGGTCAACGAAGGAAAAGACCTCCTCCCAAGACGTTCCGATCAGACTCGGTATCTCGGTAACTCAAGACACTTCGACAGGTTAAAACAAGACCAGCAACACCGCCCGAATGTGCTGACAAATCCCGATAGGAGCTGCACATATCTCTTTCTCAGGGCACACTCAGATTGTCCTAGGTACGGGTAGGCCAGCCCAGAGTTGCCCCTGGTGGCCTCCGGTAGCTGACAGGTGGACCAACACTCAGAGGAGCACTGGCCCGGGGGGGTTAAAATAAGATGACCCTTGAGTCTGCAGAACCCAAGGGAAAGAAAAGGGTAGGCGGCAAAAGGTAAAACCAAGGTTGGGCATTGCTGGAAAAGCTTTAATCAAGGCGAAATATCAAGGGGTTCCCATTATAACCCAACCGCGTAAGGAACGCAAAATCCGGGAACATAACACCGATATGACAGAAACTAGGGCGGCAAGAGTGGAACAAAACACTAGGCGAGAGGCCGAGCCTTCCACCCTTTACCAAGTATATAGATGCATTAAGATAACATAGCAATATAATGATATCCCAACAAGTAAATAAATGTTCCAACAAGGAACGGCGCCAATCTTCACCTGCAACTATCAACGCTATAAGAGGGGCTGAGCAAAGCGGTAACATAGCCAATCAACGGTTTGCTAGGACAATGGTAGGTTAGAGGTTCAATCATGCAATTGGGAGGCTGACAAGCAAATGGTAGGCATCGTAGCATTGGCAAAGCAAAAGAGCGAGCAAACTAGCATAGCAAAGATAGTAGTGATTTCGAGGGTATGATCATCTTGCCTGCACAGTTGTCAAAGCTGACTGGATCATCACAAGCAAACTCAACGGGCTCCTCGGCGAACTCGTCTCCCGGATCTACCCAAACAAGACAAACAAGCAACAAGGATACAATCAACCACGTGCAAGACCAAGCAATGAGATGAAATGATGACATGCTATGCGGGATGCGATGCGGGATGCAAAATGCAAGATATGACAGGAAATGCATGAACCTGGCCTCAACTTGGAATTCCAAGGGTGCCACTGGATAGAGGGGACGAAATCGCTTGAAAACGATATAAAGATCATTGGAATCGGAGCTACGGTTTGGAAATGGCAAGCGTTTTAAGATATGACACCGGTCTGTGATTTACAGCAAGTAGGCATCTAAATGCAAAGAAATGAACATGCTACAGCCACCAAACATGAAAACAAAATACATGGCAGTGATGTACACAAGATGCTTAACAAATCACTAGCACTGAGCCATAGGCAAATTCATCCATTAAGGGGTTCAAACAAGCATGGCAAAAATGAATATGCAAAACAGATTCCAGACTTAATGAAATTAACACTAGCCTGAAATTTCAGATCACGAAGCCCTCTTCGGAGCAGCAAAACAACATGATAGAAAACCTGAACATGACAAGTAAGAACATGGCATGGAGCTACTCAACAAGCTTAAAAAAATACCCAAAGTGACCTGGGGTCAAAAGGGTTCACAAAATACTCTACCGAGCTCACGAACATAGCTCGAACACAATCAGGTTTCAGACTTAGTGAAAACTGAGGCATGCTGAAATTATAACTCACGAAGGCATGTAAACGAGCTCGATGCACTCACTACGGTGCAAGTCATCGCAAGGCAAGCATATAACCAGCAAGAAGGCACAATATGCTAGCTACACATGGCAAGAACAAAGGCATAGCATGCATGGAACACTAACGGTAGCATCGGCAAAATCGCAAACAAGTTGACGATCTGCCAAGATTAACAACGAAGCAAAAGTTGAGCTCGATTGAGTCAACCTAGAGCACTCCACATATGCAAACAAAGACATGGATGGATAGAGCATAACATAGATATCAAAACTCCCTTACTGATCATCCTCAAAAGAGGCACGTCACTAGGAAACAAGCTGGACATATAGCATCGTGAACTAAAATATCCCAGACTTAGTGAAAATCACGAAGTCCCTGAAATCAGCAATCTCAGGTACCTCTCTTCGCAAGCTTGCACAAGACAACACACACATCCTAAAAATGCATGGGTGGAACCTCTGGAAAGAAGACAAAATTCTTAACAATTCATCCCAAAGGGGCACAGGCATATCATGCACGGATTAAACATGGCAAAAATGACAAAAGTGCATGATGAACTAACGGATCTGCAATTTAACTCACGAAGCCTCCTTCTAACAGCATTTTGGGCAACAAGATGACCTCAAATGCAAATGATGCAATGGAATGAAATGATGTACATGTCGAGACGAAGATTCTGATATATCATATGCCCAAAACGGAGCTACGGTTGCGGAGATACGAGCAGTCAAACATCGCAAAAAAAACTAGGGTTAGGATATAAAAGTCAACCGGGGGATCCCTAGATCCAGATCCAGATCGGGTCCGGCGGCACTGTAGCAGTCCGAGCTCGGGCTCGCCGGAAATGGGGCTCACGGCGGCTGGAGACGGAGCGGGACGCCGGGAAGGAGGGGCCGGCCGGCGGGGAAGCTCGCCGGGGCGGCGGCGGACGGCGATGGGAGCAGCGGCGCCGGACCGGTCGAGGCGGCAGCGGGACAGCGGCCGCCGGCGTCGAGGTGGCGACCCTCGCCGGAGTCGTGCGGTGGCGGCGGAGCGCACGCCGGCGAGGAGGCGGACGGGCGGCGTCGGGCGCGGGGACGCGACCCGGCCGATGGGCTTGGGGGGCCGGGGACGGGCGCGAGCGGGCCTGCGGAGGCGGGCGGCGATCTGGTCCCGCGGGGGACACGTGGCGGCGGCGGGTTGGATGGCGGCGGCGAGCGGACGCGTCCGGCTCCGTCCGGACGTGTCCGGTAGCGGCGGAGGCGATTTGATCTAGGGTTAGGGGGGAGGGACTCCGCGAATTTGGAGTGGGGGGTGTATATATAGGCATAGAGGGAGCTAGGAGAGTCCAAATGAGGTGCGGTTTTCGCCCACGCGATCGTGATCGAACGCTCTAGGACATGGAGCAGAGTTTGGTGGGTTTTGGGACAAATTTGGGGGGTGTTGGGCTGCAACACACACGAGGCCTTTTCGGTCCCTCGGTTAACCGTTGGAGTATCAAACGAAGTCCAAATGATACGAAACTTGACAGGCGGTCTACCGGTAGTAAACCAAGGCCGCATGGCAAGTCTCGGTCCAATCCGGAAATGTTTAATCCCCACACACGAAAGAATGCTAGAAAAGGCCACCGGAGGAGAACGAAGCGCCGGAATGCAAAACGGACAACGGGGAAAATGCTCGAATGCATGAGATGAACATGTATGCAAATGCAATGCACGTGATGACATGATAAGAGATGCACGGAAAAGAAAAACAACACACGGAGACAAAGACCCGAACCCGAGAAATAAATATAACTTAATGCCGGAAACGGCAAGAGTTGGATACAAATATGGAAAGTATATCTGGGGCGTTAGACATTTTCATCTTGCTTGTTGCGGTAGATCCATTTGGTACTGCTAATATTGTGCTTGCGTGGGTCTGGACGCTTGACAAGTTCCCAGACATTGTTGAGCTCGAATTGATGTAATTCCTCTTGCATCACTTGAATCCAGTCAGGCTCTAGAAATGCCTCATTAACTTTGGTGGGCTCTGTGATAGAGACAAAAGAAAAGTGGCCACGAAAGTTAGACAAATGTGAAGCTCTTGTGCGTCTGAGAGGACCTCATGCATTGATGTCGTTGATGATTTTCTCAATCTACACATCATTAGCGACGCGAGGATGAGCAGGTTGACGACGTTAAATGGGCTCAGCATTTTGTTCAGAGCCATTTTCCTCAGATGCACCAGTATGATTTTCTTCACGTTCTGGAATGACTTCTTCAGCAGATTCTTTAGTGGGTATGACATCCTCAGTAGCCTTGAACTTGATAGATTCCTCAGGTGGTATTTCATCTAGCACAGGAGGTAGGTGCTCTTTTTGTGAGCCGTTAGTTTCATCGAACCGCACATCTATAGTTTCAACAAGCTTGTGGAGATAGGTGTTGAAGACTCTGTAGGTGTGCGAGTCCTTTCTGTAACCAAGCATAAAACCCTCATGTACTTTCGGTGAAAATTTAGAATTGTGATGAGGATCTCTAATCCAACATTTAGCACTGAAGACTTTGAAATAACTCACATTGGGTTTCTTGTCAGTGAGGAGTTCATATGAGGTCTTCTTGAAGAATCTATGAAGATGTACCCTATTGATGTTGTGGCACGCAGTGTCAATTGCCTCAGACCAGAAGTGACAAGGCGTCTTGTATTCATCAAGCATAGTGCGATCCATGTCAGCAAGAGTCTTGTTCTTGCGCTCCATAACGCCATTCTGCTGAGTAGTATAAGGGGCAGATAATTCGTGAGTAATACCAAGTTCATCAACATAGTCATCAAGACCAGTATTCTTGAACTCGGTCCCATTGTCACTCCGTATGTGCTTGATCTTCACAACGAAATTCGTCGAGGCCCTTGAGGAAAATCGTTTGAAGACTTCCTGCACTTCAGTTTTGTAAGTGATGATATGCATCCAGTTGTAACAAGAATAGCCATCAATAATAACAAAGCCATATAGAGATGCTGCATTTGTTAGTGTGGCATAATGAGTAAGGCCAAAGAGATCCATGTGAAGCAATTCAAAAGGACGAGTGGTAGTCATGATAGTCTTTGAGGGATGCTTGGCCTTGGTCATCTTTCTAGCCTCACAAGCCCCACAAAGATGGTCTTTGAGGAATTTGACACCCTCGATGCCAATGACGTGATTCTTCTTCGCGAGTGTATGTAAGTTCCTCATGCCAGCATGACCTAGTCACCGATGCCATAACTAGCCTTATGAAGCTTTTGCAAGTACGCATGTGACAGGCTATGGTCCTGTAGAGAAATCAACAATATACAAGTCTCCTCTCGTAAAGTCTTCGAAGACTTTGGAATTGTCAGATTCCATGAGCACAATGCAACGATATTTGCCAAAGACGACAACCATACCAAGACCACAAAGCATTGAGACAGACATGAGCTTGAATCCTATGGACTCGACAAGCATGACTTTGTCCATGTGTCTATCCTTTGAGATCGCAACCCTACCTAGACCCAATACCTTGCTTTTACCTTTGTCAGCATAGGTGATATGCTTCAGATGCGATGGAGGTAAGCAGTGCCCATCAAGTTCTTGTCACCGGTCATGTGGTTTGTACATCCACTATCGAGGACCCACTCAGTAGCTTTGGGTTGATCATCATGTAGATGAATTAGTGCACCTTACGAACTCATATACTTCATCAGTGAAGAATATGACAGTAAATTCATTAGATTGAATTTGATCAAGCAGTACAACAGCTATAGCAGCATAAGAACGTGAAAAATGAGTATTCATTTCTTCATGATTAGCTTGCGTCCTATCAAGCATATTCAGGTCTCTAGCAAATTCTTCAGAAGTTTAAATTCATCTAGAGACCTGACCCTGCATAAGTGATTAATTATTTTTCTTCACAACCCACATCTGGAGGGGTGGCAAAGAGTTCATCATTCTGTGAGCTCCATAAGAGAAAGGTGGCATGGAGGCCAGTCCACTTCATTTCACAGAACAAGGGTTAGAGTAAGCATATGAATAAGTAGAGAAATTCTTCGAGGACCTACAAACATAATAATTTGAAGAATCATGTACATATTCATAGCTCTTAGATCTCCCCTCTGAAACAGAAGCATTAGCACGACAACGATCATATGAGGATTTGGATCCATTTGAGGAATTTGATCCATAGGACTTGGACCCATATGAAGACTTGGGTCCATATGAAGAATTTGATCCGGGGTTCCTATTCTTCATAGGTGGTGTCATGAGGACATTCGCCCGAACACTTTCAAGGCACCTTTTGGGAACCCAGATTTTCTTCATACGGGGCCATTCCTGGAGTTAGTTCCAACATATCTAGCAAATACTTCACCATTCTGATTTTTGAACAATTTATAGTTGGAGTCGAATGACTCATCAGAAGAATTTGAAGATTCACAACTAAGCCAGATAAAGTGGATGGATCTATGGGAGGTCCTTTTGCAGCAACCCATGAGGTTTTGGGATACTGCTCAGGTTTCCAGTAGGCCCCATCCACATTGATTTTCCTCTCAAAGGCAATAACCTATTTCCTAGGGTTTCTGATGAGTATCTGCTTCTTAAGAAAATCACAAAGAGCCTGATGCCCTTTGAGGCTTTTGTACATGCCTGTCACATACAATTCCTTCAACCCTGCATTGTTAGTGATACTTGTGGTATCCTCAGATGAGGAATTTGTGACCACAGAAACAGTTGAAGAATTTGCAGCAATAGAAGCATTTGAACTTTCAGGTGAAGAATTAGCAGATTCACGTTCAATGCATTTCAAACATGGTGGAATGAATTCTTCCTGAGCGGAACTGATCTGTTGAGCAAGCAATGAATCATTTTCCTTCTGAAGATCTTCATGACTCACCCTTAGCTTCTTAAGGTCTTACTTTCTTTGAAGAAATTCATAAGAGAGCTTCTCATGATCGGCTAAGAGAGTGTTATGATGACTCTTAAGGTTATCAAACTTAGTTTGTAGTCCCAGAAGATTATCAGTCGGAGTTTGAGTTCGATCCATTTCCTGACCCAACAAGTCATCGCTTTTGTCTAGCGTATTTTGAAACTTTTCAAAAGCCTTTTGTTGTTTCACGGCAATCTTAGCAAGTTTGGAATAGCTAGGTTTGAGGTTTTCGTCGGATTCATCCGTAGTTGATTCAGAGTGGGGATATTTGAGTACCTTGGCACCTTTTGCCATGAAGCAATAGGTGGGAGCGTAGTCATCGTTGTCGTCGTCAGTAGTGTTGGGGAAGTCATTTTCCTCAGTGTTGACAATGGACTTGCTGATGAAAGCAGTAGCGAGGGCTAGGCTCGCCACACCAGAGTCTGACTCCTCAGATTCCTCCTCTTCCTCATTTTCCTCAGATTCAGCTTCAGGGTCCATTTCCTTGCCAATAAATGCCTGAGCCTTTTTGGAACTGCTCTTCTTGTGAGATGAAGACTTTGAATATTTTGACGATGAGGACTTTGAAGATTTCTTCTTCTTCTTCGAGTCATCCGAACTGTCATCCTTGTACTTCTTCTTCTTTGATTCCTTCGCCCACTGAGGACAATCAGTAATGTAGTGGCTAGGTTTCTTGCATTTGTGGTAGGTCCTCTTCTTGTAATCGTGGGATGAGGAATTTGATCTCATGTCATCACCTGTGGGGACCCCGACTCATAAGTCGTGATCACTGAATGCACGTGTACAGTGATCCCAGAGATCAATGCTCACTGAACACACAGGAGCTGAATGACAAGAGTCTTACATCCATACATACCATATTACATAAATTATGAACATTATGGTCAAGTCTTGATTATAACTTCGCAGCAGAAATCTTCGTCAATAACTTGGACCCATGCCATCTTCGTTAACCCTATAGGCATTCTGACTGGGAAGCGTCCTAGCTCGCATGATCGTCACCGACGTATTCCTCATCATAACATGTTCTTTCAAGCCTGGCCAATAAAATAACCAGCGGCAAGCCAATGAGTACTTTGAATGTACTCGCAAGCAACCCAAGAGTGATAACATAATAATTATGCAAGATTCTACTACTAAATTGGCAGTTTTGCAGAAAGCTAGTTTTTCTCATGCAAGTATGATCAACATTTATCAAGGATATGAATGCGTCTGCAACAAGTATCAGAAGGTTACGGACACCAACATCGAAAAAGAGTTATGAATAACTCATGCTCAAGCTCATCGTCACTTCCTCACGACTAACGTCAACTAAATTACCAAGTTGTATTGTTTTCCAGAAACATATGGACATTGTCTAAGCAGCACCACCCAACTGTCCTTGACCGTGGACATGGCTATTCAAATAGTTTGACACTTTGCAGAGGTTGCACACTTTACCCACAAGATCCGGGAAGCTTTTGTGTCATCCACGACCCGCGGTACCTTAAGTACCCGGGGTAAGCACCCGATCAGTACCTTTCCCTAGCGTGACCAACATAGGGTCCACTCGATTGGAAACAACCCCCGTGCCAAACATTTTCACAATTTAATTTGGTGGAGCCACGCTCCCATACTCATCACATCTCACATGCACGGGGGTACCAACAGTGTGTCCAGTGCCCTGTGAAAACAGTCATGGCCGCCTATCCAAGCACGACCCCGTCCCGAGAGTGACCATGTCACTCCCTTCACTAGTAATGCGGGCATCCATGCTAGCACGAACTAGGTAATCAATAATGCCCCGTCCCATAAGGGGGTAGTGTGGTTGTACAAGTTTGGTTGGGACTGTAGACAATCTTAAATCTAATTCGTCTCTGTAAACAAAACTTTCATCAAGCCTCGGTACACTACCTCTCCACCAAGTAGTGACCTAATTCATCATCATCTCCCAGGGGCATTAGTGGTACCCACTAGGGCTGTTTGCAAGTATGTCAAACCACACTTGTTTCTTTCCATGCATAACTCTGACCCACTTTGCGTAGCCATTTACTATAGCATATTTCTACAACCCATCAACACAACTCTAAACAAGCATAGACTCATGAACAATGCAAGTATCAATAGGGTATTCAACGGAGGCAAGCCTAGCAAGTTGCCATTCAAGATATACCATGCACTCGATGAAACACTGGAAATGCTTTGGTGATGTAAAAGGGTTCATCATGGTCAAAGGGCTGCTTGCCTGGTTCAGCAAAGTCTTCAAATCTTCTGGTCCATCTCCGAGCATTTTGTCTACTTCGTCAACTATCGTTGAAAGCAATCATAATAAGCAACACAACAAGGCTGAAAATAAAAGTGCTCTAAAAATATGAATTTGACTTTTCTAGGATACCCTTGGTCAGATGAAAAATAACCAAAGTGGTTTGATTGGAATTGGACTAGTGGATATTTCTGAACATTTCAACATGATGGAACATATGGATCTATGGATTTGCAAGAAGTGTACAGAAATTTATTTTTGAAAAATGAGCAAAGGCACAGATTTAACAAATCATGGTTTTAGAAGCATCTAGGAGTTGGTTTCACTGGATTTGGAGTTCAAATGAATTCCCTATGAATTTGCAAAGTTGACAAATATGAAGAAATGGGTTATTATATTGTGTGGCACAGAAATTATTAATAAAAATGTTCATAACCTAAGTTATAAACTCGGGAGCATCTAGAAATTTGAATCATGGCATTCGGATCAAGGATGATCTCTCTATGATTTTCTAAAGTTCATCACAGAAATGGAAAATGGGATTTTATTTAATTTGTGTGAGGAAAGTTGTTCTGGAAGAATTTTCATGTTGCACCAAAAGGTAGATCATGATTTATGGAGTCACTAGAAATTTGACTTACTAGATTTGGAGTTCATAAGATTTATTTGTGAATTTTACAAGTTTACAGAAAATGAAAAAGAAAAGGGAAAGGGTTTTTCCCTTATCCTGTGCACTGGTCGGGAGATAGCAGTGGGCCGGCCCAGCGGATCAGCTGCGTGGGTGGCAGGGCGACGTTGAAGGCGCCCCGGATGGAGTACGCCTTCACTGGGCTGGAACAGGATTTACTCCCGGCCCGTCTCCACTTAAACGGGCGGGGCCCGCCCACCGAGTCGCTGACAAGTGGGGCCCGGTGCTCAGGCCGTCTCCTACCTCCCGCTCGAACAGAGCAGAGGCGAGGTCGAGCGCGTGCCGGCATTCTCCCCAGTGGCACCGGCCACCTCCGGCGATGCCCAGCACACCGGCGGGGTCAGGAGGCCGCGCCGCATTCGCCGAGGTGCGCCATGTCCGTAGGGTGGTCAGATGCGAGCGCACCATCGGCCGTGGCGGGCGAGGCCGGCGGTGGTGATCGAGCTCGATGGCACGGCCACGGGGAGGAGAGAAAGAAGCGCGGGAGGGCCCCTTCATGATGTTGTAGGTGCTTTGGTGTGGTCTAGAGGGGAGGAGGAGGGGTGGTGGGTGCGAATGTAGGCGGAGGCCGACGGCAAGGCTCGGGCCATGGGGAGCGATGGAGGGCACGGGGAGAGGTTTCGCTTCATCTAGTGGGTCGCTGGGAGGGAGATAGGGCGAAGGGGATCCAGAGGGAGGCTCTATATGGCGAGGCCACGGCTCACCATGGACGCGGCGTACGGGTGGCCGCGGCAACGGCTCGGGCGGCCAGGAGAGAGGGCGAGGGACTGTCTGAGGCGTTTGTGGGCGTGGTTCTGGGTGCAGGGAAGCGATAGGGAGAGCGGGCGAGCTGCTGGTGGAGTCACGGGCTCGCGCGAGCATTGGCCGAGCGAGCGGCGCTCTGGCGCGGGCTGCAGAAGAGAGAGGAGGGTATGGGAGGAAGGGGTCATGCTACTAGCGCGGTGAGGACATCGAGGAGCATCGACTGGCGCGCGGGGGAGTCCCGAGGCGGTCGTGGGACGGGGTGTCAACCAGAGGCGGAGGACAAAAAGAATTTAAGGTGTGGCGAACTCTTAAGGAAATTTTTATGCGAAACTATAATAGTCAACACGCTA
This sequence comes from Triticum urartu, assembly GCF_056163025.1. Classification (NCBI taxonomy): domain Eukaryota; kingdom Viridiplantae; phylum Streptophyta; class Magnoliopsida; order Poales; family Poaceae; genus Triticum; species Triticum urartu. Next base: position 323,800,920 of record NC_141875.1, on the reverse strand, counting down.
ACTATGCACATTCATACTTTCATGTGTTCCTTGATAAAATAACCAAATACAATGAAAATGCAATACATACCGATAATGGAGCTTTCAGTGTCGTCTAGAAGACCCAGACTGGCAGTGCCTAACAATTTAATATATTTTTTGTATTTCTTAATAATATGTTCATACTCCCTTCGTTCCTAAATATAAATCCTTTTAGAGATTCCAATATAGACTCGAGTTCAAAGCAAAATGAGTGAATCTAGACTATAGAATATGTCTATATACATCCACATAGTCATACTGAAATCTCTAAAAATTATATTTAGAATGGAGGGAGTACATGTCTACATTTATGTTCATACACTTTTATAAATTGTTCATGCATTTCCACCAAAAAAACAAAAACAATGCGGAAAAAGGTAATAAGTGAGAAAAATAAAAAACAAAACCAAAGACAAAACACGAAACGAAAATAAATAAAAAGGCAAATCTCTACATGAGTTGGCCCATACAGCGGAGTAGCAAGCGTTATAGTAGCAGTCAAGAGAAAGAGAATCTTGCAGCTGTTAGAGATGCCGACTAGGTTGAAAGGTTCATCAAGGTGGAGCTAGAGACTAATACAAACCATGACAAAAAGCAGGCCAAGGGGGGGCAATGGATGTGACTTGTGCGTAGCAACATAGGTTAAAAAAAATTTGTGGCGATTCAAGGTATGGTGGTGGCCAGACCTTGCCCACTGGGGTCCTCCGCCAGTGGTGTCAATGGTCACCTGTTCTGCCTCGCGCTCCAGAGCACGTCTTTGGCCGGCATCCATGGATTTCTGCGCGCGCCCGCGCGTCCACTTGTGTCTGGCAGCTGCAGGGGGTAAACAACAAGAAAGTGGCATTGGATGCTCTGGGAAGCCACTGGAGGAGCGGTGGGGTTGAGAGAGAGAGGGAAAACTGCTATCGAGGGAAGAAAAATGGGTCTCTGACCCCCTTAATCATTGCTCCATGGGCAGCAAAGCTTGTGGGAGGTTAAGAGGGACTAGATTCGGGTGTGGGTGGAGTTTCAACTCATCGAGATTAGTGGAAGGGACTGAAACATGGAGTTTTAAATTTTGTCAAAAGGTGTTTGATGGTGGTTTGGGAAAACAAATGGATTTCACTTGACATGAGGATTAACAGGGTGAAATGGAACATGTAATTAGGGTGTTCCACCAAATTTGAGCTCTTTTGGGAAAAGTGGCCAATGTAACTTTGGTAAACCATGGAAATCAATATAAATGGCTTCTCAAAGATTTATTCATGCAAATCTATTCTCCTTGATGTAGCACTTGGTGTAGTGTCATCATTTGAGGATTTGAACATGTCCACAAAAATTCAGATCAAAAGGAGACACTTGGCAATGTAGAGTTGTTCAAATTTGGTTCTGGACAGGAAGGGTTTTAGAACACTTTGATCATGATATCCTTCTCTCCAACTTGTGCCATTTGGTCTAGATGCATTATTACACCATTTGAGCATGTCCACCAAGTTTGAGAGCATTTCGACATGTTTGGTAGTGCAAAGTTGTTCAAACTTGGAAAAGGACAGAAATGGTTTTGAGAGGGTTCGGTGGTGCTATGTTGTTCCCCATGACACGAGACTATGTAGGATCCTCGAGTAGGTCATTTATGACATGGTAGAATTTTCTGGGATTTAATGGATAATATTTCCTATGTAAATATTTCAAAATCTTGAAATGTCCAGGAAGGGTTCCTGAGGGATTTGTCCAGTATTTTGGCCATGACCATGTGTTTAAACTCATATATATATGGACAATATATGTCCACTGAGTCTCTCTAAATTTTCTCAAATATTTTTGATGTATTAAAATAATTTTAACCTATTAAAGACCATTTCTGGCCTTAAGAAAAAGCCTTTAAATAAAATAGTAAAACAACTTTTGAAATAATACCTTTGTGGTTTCTGGGAGTCTTGTGTCTAATAGGATTCAAATATAATTTTTGAAAGATTTTTCACACCCTTAATTAAGTACTTGTAGTTCAAGTCTCAATTCAGGGGATTTTGGAAACGCTATTTTAGAAAATACTTTTTAGCCAAAAAAAATTGTAAGAAAATACTATTATGTCCTATACACATGGCATGATCATTGGGCAAAGGTTTGGATCAAGGAGAAGGAGTATAAGAGTTGGAGGATTTATTTGATTTTTAGAGCACTTGCAACCAACACACAAAAATCAAATCAAGCAAAGACCAAAACACTCAAAAGTTTTTTGTCAAACCACATTTTATCATGATTTATTAGCTTAAGTGTTGTGGCATGAAAATCAAGGTGTGACAGACCTACCCCCCTTACAAGAATCTCGTCCCCGAGATTCCCAAACTAGGCGCGGAAAGGAATACGAATATTAAATCTGGGGTAGTCTTCATGTCCTCTTATTGTTTCTGCTTCCGTGTGGTGCTTCATTGATCCTTGAAGTAATTGATGATGTGGCTTCATGTACGACGTCCTGCTTGATCCAGGTTGCTAATGGTCTCTCGGATAGGTTAGGTCAGGCTGGAGGTTGATGGCTCGGTGATCGATGTCCTTGTAGAGATTGGGCTAGTTAGGAAGTTCAAAACACTTCCAGAGTTGTGTCGCGTGGAAAACGTTGTCCACAGTGGGTAACTCAGGTGGTAACTCCAGCTGGTAGCCATCTACTCTTGTCTTGCAGTGATCTCGGAGGGGGTCGATAATCCTGGTGTGAGCTTCTCTTGACATGAAAATTCTTGGTTTTCTTGAGAGGAGTGGCTCGTAGATACACATGGTCTTCGATGCGGAAGTTTACTTCTTGGCAACGGTGGTTGATATAGTTCTTCCTCCTCGACATGGCGGTCTTCAGATGTTCCTTGACCAGCTGAATGACTCTTCTTCCGCCTTCAGGTAGACAATTATGTCATAAAAGAAAGATGACAACTAACTTGTCAAAGTACTCCATGAAGTCTACGGGGTACGTAAAGTGGGTTGAGGCATTGGTGGTGGTCACGGTTGAGTATTAGCCAAAGTCTTCTCGTCCTAGGCCCAAAGCCCATGGTCATGATCCAACCATGTTGTGGCTTGGTAGGGCTTAAGGGTATCAAGGATTCTAGTGCGCGGGTGAACGTTTTATCATCTTATCCTTAAACGCAGCTTCTAAGATGCCAATTGTTCTATCTAGTCCTTTAGACAAATCACATCATATCACCGATATCATCATCTCCCATAGGTCAACTCCAATCATCACTCATGCTATTCATATCCTCATGGCTCCTGAGAGGGGATCTAACAAAATCATACATGTCAACTATCCCCAAACTCATGTGTATGGTTATCCTCATGTAAAAATCCATGGGTAGAGCATACAAGCTTCCAAGCTTGAATTAAACATGACAATCCAAGTGCTCAGCCTATTCTCCCAAGGTCCAAGATGGTGCATGTCTATCCTAAGGGAAACACGTCGTAAGCCACTCCAAGATCTTGTTTCCTTCCTATGAATCAACTCCAATAGCCCATTAACTTCCATCAACCACTACGTAATCCATTAATTCTACAAACCCAAAATCTACGGAGTCCCACATGATCTTCTAATGTCCTATAATCCCCAAATACTTGAAGGGGCTATATCTACTATAGTAAGTCCACCAATTTCCATTACCATGGTCACGTAAACGCCAAGGTTAGGATTATATAGAATCCTAAATCAATTTCGACAATTAATCCAATCTCCTAGTTTATCGTCCACCGACAATTAATCCAGTCTAAATCCAATTTACTCCGAACCATGTAGATATACTCAGCATCTATACCTAACTAGAATCACCTACTTAAATCCAAATCTCATGTCCTACGAGAATCCATACATGTTTCCCCCCAAGTCATTTTTGTAATGTCAACAACCTCCTATTCATATCGTCCGATCAAGTCAGAATCTTATTCCTCCAAGAATCTCAGCTTGTGATCCTAATTGTCTTATAAAATCCAGTTTACTCCAGGGTGATGAAAGTTACGCTACTCTATTAACGTGATCCCACCAAGTTCATCTACCAATATGAAAGCCTCATAATCCACCAAAGAGTCTCAGTTAATTCCTCGAGGTCACTGATATAAACTCATCAAGTCATTCGTCCTCAAATTGGTATTCCCTATGGCATCGTCAGTTCTCGTGCTATCCTAGGATGATAATGTTCTTGTTCATTATGTCCACTAGTTCCATAATGAACCCAGTATTGTGGAGGCTTAACTGGTTCTTTTACAATTCTATGGGTTAAGCACATGGTTAAGGATTCGAGTTGGGTATCTCGTGAAGTATCGAAGGGTCTAGGGATGTGTTTCTAATCTTGAGGGGTAAACATAACTCCATTGGGTTACACTTAGTCGAGGAGGCTGCAGCAAAAGTCTTCAGTGCCAGTTGGTTGCCGAAGTAGAATCTTTGGTGTATCTTGTCTTTTCGGTCTTCATTTGAGGAGAGAGATGAGAGGGAAAAGCAGCATAGAGGAGGGGAGTGCCTAAAGGGGGTTCTATAGTGCAAGTGCAAACAAACAGGTGCAAAAAGGGCCAAACAAAAGAAACAAGGTAAGGAAGGTGATATAGTCGCGTACTTGTTGCTTAGGGAAAAAGTGCGACCTATATCAAAACACAAACAAATAAAAACAAGCAACACACAATCATGGTTCTATCTGAACCATCATATGGACTCAACTGCGCATAGGGGGTACACGACTCATCCTACCCTAGGGGTTCTCGGACTCAGTAGTCGTGCTTTGCTCCGTGCCTCGTGCAGTCTTCTGGATTTTCCTCAGGTGTAACTACGTCTCATGTAGTTGTTCGATGAAATGATCCAGGTTGAGCCTGAAGAGTCTTGAACAACCTCTCACCTGACGAGCTGATGGGGTGGAGGTGGTTCCTCGTAGCTGGCATTGACTCGGTCTTCTGTTGTCTTCTTAACATTGACGATCCCTTTTGCCTTCTAAGGCATCGATGGTACCAGGTAGGTAACCCTTTATGCAATGACATTACCAAGGCATAGTAGAGGTCCAACCTATCGGTTACGTTGATGACAACATCGACACCAAGAGCGGGGGATGAAGAGAACCATTTTCCTGCTCACTATAGTGAGGCGGGCCAAATGGCGAGGTTCTCATCCACCGGTGGTTGCTAATACAACAACGGTAAGGAGATGATTGCTCTATTAGCGATGTATATCATGGTCTTGCATATCTTACACCCTGATCGTCATAGGACAAGGTTGCATCATCCTGGGGCAAATTCAAAGGTGTCACCATCCTCTAGGTCTTCATGTTCTCATTCCTCGAAGGCATACCTACTGTTGGCACATCTTGTCGTGGTGTCGCCAATCTTGTGTTCGGAAGAGGTGGGTGAGTGTTTGTGAAAGTGCTAGTGATCGACTAGAGGGGGGGTGAATAGGCGATTTTTATGAAAGTCTTTAAAACATGTAAGTTTCAAAGATAAACGATAGAAATAAACCTATTATCATGCAGCGGAAGGTAGACTACACTAGGAAAACCATAGTCACGTATTCAATGAAGTGAAAGCACAATGACTAGTAGCAGCTAGGCAGTAAGGATCAGGTAGGAAGATATTGAGAAGCCAATCAGTACACGTAATCACTTAGTGAAGTCGAATGGTGATGCTATCGTACAATGACTTCACAAGAACCAACAGTAAGTAAAGGGAAGGGAAGGATGAAACCAGTGACTCGTTGAAGACAATGATTTATTGGACCAGTTCCAGTTGCTGTGACAACTATACGTCTGGTTAGGGAGGCTGAGATTCAACTCAGAAGACCTCGTCTTCACCTTATTCCCCTTGAGCTAAGGACACCCAGTCCTCGCCCAATCACTCTGGTAAGTCTTCAAGGTAGACTTCCAAACCTTCACAGACTTCGTTCACCGGCGATCCACAATGACTCTTGGATGCTCAGAACGCGACGCCTAACCGGCTGGAGGATTCACAGTCCTCAAGTGTAATAAGTCTTCAGATCACATAGACAAGAAGACTTAGGTGATGCCTAACACTCTTTGGCTCTGGGTGGTTAGGGCTTTATCCTCTCAAGGAATTCTCTCTCAAAGGCTTCAAGGTGGGTTGCTCTCAAATGAAAAAAGCCGTACTTTAACTTTGAGCGGCCAACCGTTTATGGTTGTAGGGGGTGGGCTATTTATAGCCACTAGGCAACCCGACCTGATTTTTCCGAAATGACCCTGGGTCACTAAGGAACTGACACATGTTCCAACGGTCAGATTTCAAACACACATGGCAACTTTACTTGGGCTACAAGCAAAGCTGACTTGTCCAACTCTGGACAAGATTCGCTCTCATAGTCTTCACTCGAAGACATAGGGTTTTAGTTAAGCATCACTTCAGTCATTCTGCCTGGTTCTCTTGGACCCCACTTAACAGTACGGTGGTTCTTATGACTCAACATAGAAGAAAAGGAACTACGAAAGATCTAAGTCTTCGCGCTTCATAGTCTTCATGCGATGTCTTCTCTTGTCATAGTCTTCAATGTGAATGTCTTCACATACCACCTTTGACTTCAATGTCTTCATACATTTTTAGGGGTCATCTCTGGTAGGAAAACCGAATCAATGAGGGACTTCTACCTATGTTATCCTGCAACTCTCACAAACACATTAGTCCCTCAACTAGGTTTGTCGTCAATACTCCAAAACCAACTAGGGGTGGCACTAGATGCACTTACAATCTCCCCCTTTTTGGTAATTGATGACAAACTAGTTGAAGTTTTCAACGGGGAATATAATATGTGAAATTTTAAAGGAATTGTCTTCATAAGTTGCAAGGGCTCCCCCTGAAGATGTGCATATAAGTAATTTGCTTTTGGAATGCAAATGCACATGGCAGGTTGTACTTGTGGAGATCCTCTTCAACTTATGATGACAATTCATCATGCATGAAAAGTATGTGAAGATAATGACATGCATAATGAAAAATGGACGTCTGCAAAATGATCTAAGTGCGGAATTTATCGTCGCACATGTGGAATTTATCATCGCATCACAGAATAGCAAATAAGTAGCAGACGACCATCGAGTTTAAGTGTTACAACTCAAGGAACCAAATGTATCAAAACAAGAGTTGTAAACACTAGGCAAAACATAAAGTAACCGCCCATATGGACCCGCTTGAAGACTATCAAACTCATATGCTTCTCCCCCTTTTGTCAGTGAGGACCAAAAAGGTTTGAAGACATAGAGCATCTACTCGTTCCCATGAATAGTGGGTGAAGCAACAAGGTCGTCGGTGGTGTTCGACAGTGCAGAAGAACTTGGAGCAGTGTCGATGCGTGCAGAAGTAGGGGGCGGTGAAGTGGCATCATCTTCGTCCTCGATCACTCTGGCATTCATAGTTGCCGCAGAGGAAGAGAACTCAGAGTCTTCAAGAGATGGAGTTCGTCACAGCACAGTCCTTCGGGGAGGTGTGGAGTCAAACTTGAAACGTTCAGAGAAGGCATCCTCTTGAAGATCATCCTCAGAACACATAAGCGTCAGCCCTTTCCATGTACGCCGACAGGTTTCATGGGCAACAAAGGAATTCTTGGTGGCAAGATTGCGAATGCGGTTGACATCCACCAAGAGGCTTTGCATTTGGCGCTTCAGCCAGTCATGATGTCTATCCTGTTTCTGATGAATGGCAACCAAAAGCTCTCGGTCATTGAGAACACGAGATCACTTCTTGGGCCGTTGGGCAATAGTGCTTTCAGTGGCTTCAGTGAGGGCACGATGAGGTGCACGTGTAGTACCAGCCAGAGGATAAACACGAGTGACTGCTTCAACTCCTTCAATGTTCTGAGAGAAACTGTGATGCTCAGCATTCTGAAGACTAAGAGGCTCCTTGGCGGGCTCTGGATAAATGGCTTCAACGGACATATCCATGTCAGGCAGAAAGATCCGATGATTGCGAGCAGATGGCTGATATGAGATAGCTGAGTGGAGTTTAATCAGCCGCATTATCCATGGAGCATAGAACTTCAAGCCAAAAAGATCAGATCCTGATGCAGCAAGTTGGCGGATGAAGAAGTCTTGTGCGTTGAAGCATTTGCCGTGAAGAATATAGAAGACCAAAGTCTTCATTGCACCTTCCAGCTTTGCATGTGGAGAATGTCCTTTGATGGGCCAGAGAGTTCGCCTTATAATGTGATAGATAGTCCGTGGCAGATACTCAAGGTCTTCAACAAAGAACTCCTTAGGATATGCAGCATCTGGAGACAAAGGCTTCATCATACTGAGCATCTGACTCATGTTCGGTTCAGGCTTCTGAAAGACGCTCTCCATAGCTTCACTTTGAAGCTGACAGCCATGTTCATAGAGATCTCCAGGAGTGGGAAGACCAGTGAGCTCAATGATATCAAAGGCTTTGGCTTCGTGATGAACATTTCCAGTCATCCACTCAAGGACCCAAGTCTACGGATCTCTGTTGTAGCCTCATATGTGAAGAGTGGCATAAAATTGGAGCAGCAACTCGTCGTTCCAGTGCTCTTGGTCGGTGACAAAGGGCAACAATCCAACCTCTTTGAAGCAATCCAGAGCTTCTTCCAAGCAGGGCACACCAGTTATTGCTTCGGTGTCGAGACGCATATGAGGGAAGATGCGACCTTGATTGTACAGGATGCATGAGTAATAACTTCGCTGCGGATAGCTCCAGAACCGATCAAAAGATATTCTTTCCCTTGAGTAGGGGTTCTTGGAGCTATTGAAGAAGGTGTTGTCTGCTTTTAAGCCATTGACATTAAAGGATCCAGGTGCTGATGCAGGACCTGGAAATCTGGGCAACCTTGGCATTGGCTTCTGTACCTGAGGCCTATGCTCAATATGATAGTCAAACTGAGGACCAGCAGCAGGCGCAGGAACAGGAGCAGTAGCATCATTGGCTTCGCTGACTTCTGGTTCATGGGTTGGTGTAGGCTCCACATTTTCTTCAGCCATGACAATGTCAGTGGCTTCATTCGTGTTGGTGGTGGCAGCCTCAAGATTTTCTACCTCCACTTGATGAGCTGGAGGGTCGGGCACAGACACATTCTCCTCGAGAATAGCTTCTTCAGTGGTTGGCGGAGTAGGGGCATGTTCTTCTTGGGTGTCGTCGGCTGATGCAGCCGGAATGTCTTCAGCAGCTTTAGCCTCAGACTCAGAGACTTGAGACCTTGGTCCTTTGCGAAGCCTGCGTAACGCTGGCGACGCCTTTGGAGATGGAGTTGGCTGGGCCTCAAAGTGATCTTATTCTTCTTGCCGGGGTGGTGTGACTTGTTGTTGTGGGTGATCAGCCCATGATGCATCCTGAGCAATTGGCGTCAGAGGACGACCAATGCTGATGAGTTCGCTGTGCGTAAGCACAGGCGATGATACCTGTTGGTGCTCAATCAGAGGAAGAACTACATCATCGTCAACATTGTCATGGTGACCAATGTCTTCAGCAGCGGTGGGATCAGCTGCTGGAATGTCTTCAGCTTCATGAGCCTCTGTGGAAGCAGGCTCATGGACAGTCAGTTTGCGCTCTTGATGTTCAGTGGCAGGGCGAACCATGGAGATAGGTTCAACAACTAAGGGCTCTGTGGGAGCAGCCCGATCCTTCTTGGTCTTGCGCTTCTTCTTGGAGGGTGCAGCAGCAGAGGCTTCAGGATGTTTCCTCTTTCTGGCTTCAGCCTCAGCAGTCCTTGTCTTCTTCAGTTCTGAAGCGGTTGACCTGGCCTTTGGCTTCGAGCCAGTCATGCTGGCTGGGAAGACAATGGGATGTGCTTCCTGCCTTGGTGCGTCGGGTGCGGCCACAGCGGGCTTCTTCTTCTTCTTTGCAGCCATCCTGGGGTCGATGCCAGGGCGACCAAGAGCCTTGCGCTTCTCAGCCTCATTGTAGGCTTGCACACACTTGTTAGCCAGGCTCTTTGTGCGCTCACGAGAACCTTGAGCTTCTTCACGCTTCTTGAGAAAGGCTTCTTTGAGCTCGTGCAGCATGATCTTGAAGTTCTTGAGCTCTTGCACGCTGAGCTTGGCCATATGCTTCTTAAACTGAGCTTTCTCAAAGTCGATCTTCTGCTTCAGTTCAACGATGCGCTGGGCTATAGCTAGCTCTGAAGCAATGGCGCCATGGAAGGCAACACTGAGGCCAATCGGAAGTTGCAGATCTTCAAAGCTAAGGTTGGGTGTGTCAAACCACTCATCAATGAAGTTATGGATGATTGCCACATCAAAGAGAGGCAAATTATTGAAGATTTCTGCTTCTTCTTTGCTCTTGATCAGTTGCTCAAGAGCATCATCTGCCAGATCTTCATCGCTAGATAGATCAATAGTGTCGTTGCGCAGAATTGCAGCAGCAGTCAGTTCTTGGCTGGTGTGTTGCAGAGGCATATTGACTTTCGAGGGCTTGGAGATGCGTGACAAATCTTCAGACTGCACACTGTCTTCAGGAGGTGCAGTAGCCAGTGGCTTCGCCCGTGATATTTTTGGTGCTGAGGCAGGCTTTGAAGCTTTAGGCTGCTTCATTTTCTTTGGCTTCGGCGATGCAGGCGCTTCATCGGATTCAGCGTCTTCTGCAGGCTCATCCACGGCTGTCCCTTGAACCACGATATGAGTGATGAGACCTTCCAGGTTGTAGAAGGGCCCAACAAGATTGGGTTCAGCTTTGCGGGTGCCATCGGCACGGGGAGCAGAGGGACCAGGGTTGAAGTCTAGTCCCAATGACTTCTTGTTCTGCTTCGCCGAATTCTGGGCAAACTGGAAGTTGCGCTTGAACAGATTGTCGTCACGACACCATAGCAGTGACGATGGGTCAGCATCCACAGGCTGTGGTCCACGGACCATGCAGGGATAGAAGCCTTGTTCAATGGCTTCATCTCTGGACCTGGGTTGAAGATTTCTGTATAGGATGTCTCCCCATGGTCGCTTGATGGCATTCTTCTCAGCATATTCCTTGGTCACAAACCTGTACTTAAACCACTGTTCTTCCCAATATCGTTGAATCCATTGGATTCGTGTCTTGCGCTGATTGTAATCCTCTTCTGGATCTGTCTTGTACAGCTCTGAGAGGTCATCGGGCAGATCTCTTGATGTTTCACCTTGACGCTTTCTGCCACCCTTCCTTGCTGATTTCTCTGCAGCCATGAACTTTAAACTGAATGGCTTCAATATGTTCAAAGGCTTCAAAGGCTTTCGCTTGCTCGACAAACAGGAACTGGCTTCGAGAGAATTTATATGATGCTGTAAAAATTCTGCAAATGAATGCAGACTATGAGAACCAAGGGATTCTCCCACGGACATGTATCTGTGACAGCATTAAGGTGCGAGGGAAGGGGAAGAGGTCATATGCATTCTCAGAAGATTTTGAAGATAAATAAGTTTAGAAGACATTGACCTCATCGTGCGAAGACATTCACTCATAGATAAGGAGTTGGTTCCAGATTTGTACGAATCCACGGATCAGTACAAGTGAGGAATCTAACTACTTTGTGAAGCATAAGTGAACATACTAGGCATATTATGAGATGCAGTATGAAATAGATCCAAATTGTGTGAACAGAAACTGCTTGTGGTAGAAAGTGACGAATCTATAGGATCAAAGGGGCCGTAAAAAGGAAGTTTTATTTACCACACAAAGAACTGCTAGACGGAGTGGAAGAGGAGGCCGAGCAGTTCGATCGTCCGTGCCCTAAATTGGCGACGGAGGACACCTACAGCAACGGCGGAGAAGACGATGTCTGCGGCTGGCGTGAAGACGGCGTCGGAGAGGTCGCGGCAGCTAAGCGCTTCGTCGCCGACGTCGTCGAGGGCTAGCGGTGGCGCTAGGGTTTGTGCGAGAGTGGAAGAAAGAATAATGACTATGGTGAGGCGTGTATTTATAGGGACAGGGACGGCACAACGTTATTACATAGGTGCCCCTAGCGATTCACATCTGAAGAACATGTGGCCATCATGCAACATATCGGAGGTTGTTCCACGTTCCCACGCACGCCTGGATTGTCGGGTGGTCATTCCCACTTCTCCGGGTTTCAGGTTAAGGAATTAGCATTGAAAGCGGACTTAATGTTTGTCTCTGTATCTTCTGCTGACAAGGACGCAGAGAAGACATTCGACAGTTTCAAGAGAATGCATATGATTTGGAGAGATAGAGTTTGAGATAGAAAGCATAGAGAGGTTAGGGTCCGATCACATTCACTTAGTTCAAAAGATTCAACAAGAAGACATAGCTATAAGTGAATGCTGTAGAGGACGGAACACTAGTATATATAATCAACATAGTGAAGATAATCATGAAGACAGGTTCAGATTGAAGCCAAACCAAATGTGAAGACATAGCAAATGCAACGCCATGGGTAAAACACTTCAGACAGAAGAATTTGGTGGTGGCGTTACCCACCGTATAGGGAGTATTATACCCAGACACGGCGCACAATTATCGTGGCGCTCCGAAGTCAAATTCCACATTAATGTATTCACACTTAGAATGTATGTCTTCATTGATTGAAGATATACTTTACTTCGTGTGTTGCACACCTAAGTCATCAATATGCATAAGTGTTAGGATGTGTGCCTGATCACAGGACATTTGAGGATTCCAAGATATTTAGCTCACACCGTAACTTGCAAAATCTCCTCTCATCCAAGGGCTTGGTGAAGATATCTGCCAATTGCTCTTCAGTGTTGACGTGTATGATATCAATATCTTCCTTCACAACATGATCTCTGAGAAAGTGATGACGAATTTCAATGTGCTTTGTCTTCGAGTGCTGAACTGGGTTGTTGGCAATCTTGATGGCGCTTTCGTTGTCGTAGTAGAGTGGCACTTGCTTCAGATGAATGCCATAGCCTTTGAGTGTTTGCTTCATCCATAGAAGCTGAGCGCAGCTAGATCCAGCAGCAATGTATTCAGATTCAGCAGTGGAGAGAGATACACAGTTCTGCTTCTTTGAAGACCAACATACAAGTGATCGTCCCAGAAAATGACATGTGCCTGATGTAGACTTGCGATCCACCTTGTCACCAGCATAATCAGCATCCGAGAGTCCAACCAGATCAAACTCTGAGCCCTTTGGATACCATAATCCTAGAGTTGGGGTGTAAGCCAAATATCGAAGAATTCGCTTCACAGCTAAGTGATGCGATTCCTTTGGTGCCGCTTGGAATCGAGCACACATGCAAACACTAAGCATAATATCTGGCGTAGATGCACATAGATAAAGTAAAGAACCAATCATGGAGCGGTATACCTTTTGATCGAACTCTTTACCATTGTCGTCGGGACCCAGATGATGTTTGGCTGGCTTTGGCGTCGTGAAGCCTTTGCAGTCTTGCATACCAAACTTCTTCTGGCAATCTTTGAGATACTTCTCTTGAGATATAAAGATGCCGTTGCGTTGCTGACGTATTTGAAGACCAAGGAAGAACTTCAGCTAACCCATCATGGACATCTGATATTGCTCTTGCATCATATATCCAAACTCTTCACTGTATTTCTGATTGGTGCAGCCGAAGATAATGCCATCCACATATATTTGGCACACAAACAGTTCACCATCATATGTCTTCGTGAAGAGAGTGGGGTCGAGGGAACCAGATTTGAAGCCTTTGCTCTTCAGTAAGTCTTTGAGTGTGTCATACCAAGCCCGAGGGGCTTGTTTGAGGCCATACAGTGCCTTGTTGAGCTTGTACACCATGTCAAGATGTTTTGGATCTTCAAAGCCAGGCGGTTGTGCAACATATACTTCTTCTTCAATCTTGCCATTGAGAAAAGCGCTCTTCACATCCATTTGATATAGAAGTATGTTATGATGATTTGCATAGGCCAGCAGTATGCGTATGGCTTCAAGTCTAGCCACAGGAGCAAATGTTTCATCAAAGTCAATCCCTTCAACTTGAGTGTATCCTTGAGCAACGAGACAAGCTTTGTTTCTGACAACTTGACCATGCTCATCTTGCTTGTTGTGATAGATCCATTTGGTGCCTATTATATTGTGCTTCTGAGGATCAGGACGCTTAAACAGTTCCCATACATTATTCAGCTCAAATTGCTGAAGCTCTTCTTGCATAGCTTGAATCCATTCAAGTTCCATGAAGGATTCTTCAACTTTCTTGGGTTCTGTTATTGAGACGAATGGGAAGTGTCCATAGAAATTTGCTAGCTGTGTTGCCCTTGAACGAGTGAGTGGACCTGGTGCATTGATGCTATCAATTATTCTCTCAATCTGCACTTCATTTGCAACACGAGGATGTACAGGATGAAGATTTTGCTCTTGCTGATCATTGTCATTGTTAGAGGGATTGTCTTCAGGCTGAGAATTGTCTTCAGGTTGATCAGGTGCGGAGATGATAAGTTCTTCTTCAGGTTGAGCTTCAGAAGGTATGATTTCTCCAGTTCCCATAAGTTTGATTGATTCACTGGATGGAACTTCATCTAGCACATTTGGCAGGTGCTCTCTTTGTGAGTTGTTAGTCTCATCAAACCGCACATCCAATGTTTCAACCACTTTATAATGAAAGAGATTGAAGACTCTGTAGGAGTGTGAATCCTTTCCATATCCAAGCATAAAACCCTCACGTGCTTTTGGTGCAAATTTTGAAGTGTGATGTGGATCCTTGATCCAGAACCTAGAGCCAAATACTCTAAGGTAACTGACATTTGGCTTCTTGCCAGTAAGGGGCTCATAGGATGTCTTGTTCAGAAGCTTGTGAAGATAAACACGGTTGATGATATGGCATGAAGTGCCAATGGCTTCAGGCCAGAATTTTCTTGGAGTCTTGTATTCATCAAGCATCGTCCGAGCCATCTCAATAAGTGTTCTGTTCTTGTGTTCGATGACGCCATTCTGCTGTGGCGTGTACGGAGCTGAGAGTTCATGTGTGATGCCCAAAGTATCAAGATATGTATCTAGGCCAGTGTTCTTGAATTCAGTGCCATTGTCACTTCTGATGTGCTTTATCTTGGCGCCATAGTTGTTCATTGCTCGATTGGTGAAGCGTCTGAAGACATCCTGCACTTTAGTCTTGTAAAGGATTATATGCACCCAAGTATATCTTGAATAATCATCAACAATGACAAAGCCATAGAGACAAGCAGTAGTAGTAAGAGTTGAGTAATGAGTGGGACCGAAAAGATCCATGTGTAGCAGTTCGAAGGGTTGAGTCGTTGTCATGATTGTGTTCGAGGGATGCTTGGCCCTCGTCATCTTTCTTGCTTCATAGGCACCGCATAAGCGATCCTTCTTGAACTTGACGCCCTCGATGCCTATGACATGCTTCTTCCTTGCAAGGGTGTGGAGGTTCCTCATGCCAGCATGCCCTAGCTTTCGATGCCAGAGCCAGCATTCAGAAGCTTTTGCTAGAAGACATATGGAAAGTTGTGGTCCTGCTAAGAAATCTACCACGTACAAATCATCTTTCCGATACCCTTCAAACACTAGAGACTTTTCAGATTCCATTAGTACAAGGAAACGATATTTTCCAAACATCACAATCATGTTTACATCGCAAAGCATTGAGACAGACATTAAGTTGAAACCAAGGGATTCAACAAGCATGACTTTATCCATGTGTTGATCCTTTGAGATTACAACTCTACCTAGACCCAATACCTTGCTTTTACCAGTGTCAGCAAATGTGATGTTACTTTTGTCTGATGGACGTAAAGTTGAGTCCATGAGAAGGCTTCGCTTGCCAGTCATGTGATTTGTACACCCATTATCAATAATCCATTCTAAAGCAGCTGGTGTCGTACCCTACAGTGCAGTTAGGGGGATAGGCTTCACGAAGAGAATTGTGAAGCAAAAACATTTGACGAACCAGTGGATTACTAAAGCTTAGATCGAGATTAGGACTGATAGGGCAAGTTGCAAGCGATTCAGGAACAAAGTATATAATAAGACCATTTGGGCATTTGATCTTCTTCATAGGCGGTCCATTCCTGCAGTTAGTACCAATGTACCTGGCAAACACTTCACCATTCTAATTCTTAAACAGTTTATAGTTTGCATCAAAGGATTCATCAATAACAATGGGATTAGCACAAGTGAAGCCAGATAGGGTGGATGGATCCACTGAAGGTTCCTTTGCAGCAACCCATGTGGTTTTGGGGTACTGCTCAGGTTTCTAGTAGGAGCCATCAGCATTCATTTTCCTTTCGAACCCAACACCCTCTTTCCTAGGGTTTCGGTTCAGGATCTGCCTTTTGAGGACATCACATAGTGTCTGATGCCCTTTGAGAGTTTTGTACATCCCTGTTTCAAGCAGTGTCTTCAACCTAGCATTCTCATCAGCAATAGCAGTGGTGTCCTCAGTAGAGGGGTTAGTTACCACATCAACAGTTGAAGATATTACAACAGTAGCAGCAGTAGAACATTCAGCAACAGAAGTAGCGTTATCACGCTCAATGCATTTAAGACATGGTGGTTCAAATCCTTCCCGAGCTGAACTGATCTATTCGACGCGAAGTGACTCGTTTTCCTTTTGAAGATCTTCATGAGCCGCTCTCAATTTCTCAAGGTCTTGCTTCCTTTGAAGATAATCATAGGAAAGCCTTTCATGAGTTGTTGAGAGCGTTTCATGACGACTTTCAAGTTCCTCATACTTAAGGTGAAGATTTCTGATGTCTTCGATTAAGGACTGAGATCGAGTCATTTCAGCGTCTAACAGATCATCGCTTTTGTCTAATAGTTTTTGAATGTGTTCCATAGCTTTCTGTTGTTCAGTTGCAATTTTAGCAAGTGTTTTGTAGCTGGGTTTGGAACCACAATCAGAGTCATCGTCACTAGATGTTTGATAGTGAGTAGTGCGTGTGTTTACCTTGGCACCACGTGCCATGAAGCAGTAGGAAGGAGCGGAGTAGTCCTTGTCATTTGCATCGGTGTCGGTGATGAAGTCATTGTCTTCAGTGTTGAAGATGGACTTGGCAACGTATGCTATAGCCAGACTTGCAACGCCAGAATCGGACTCCTCCTCAGACTCCACCTCCGCCTCCTCAGAAGCGGACTCATCCTCAGAGTCCATTTCCTTGCCAACAAACGCACGTGCCTTGCCAGATGAGCTCTTCTTGTGTGATAAAGACTTGGAGGAAGACTTGGAAGAAGATTTTGAGTATTTCTTCTTCTTCTTGTCGTCATAGTCATACTCCTTGCTCTTCTTCTTCTTGTTGTTCTCATTGTCCCACTGTGGACACTCAGAGATGTAGTGGCTAGGTTTCTTGCACTTGTGACATGTTCTCTTCTTGTAGTCATGAGCAGAAGCTTCATCATTCCTTGAGCTTGATCATGAAGACTTTCTGAGGCCTTTCTTCTTGGTGAATTTTTGGAACTTCTTCACAAGCATAGCAAGCTCCCTTCCAATGTCTTCAGGATCATCAGAACTGCTGTCAGATTCTTCTTCAGATGAGGAGACAGCCTTTGCCTTCAAGGCACGAGTTCGCCCATAGTTGGGACCGTAGATGTCTCTTTTCTCAGAAAGCTGAAACTCGTGTGTGTTGAGCCTCTCAAGTATGTCAGACGGATCGAGTGTCTTGAAATCAGGACGTTCTTGAATCATCAGGGCTAGGGTGTCAAACGAACTGTCAAGTGATCTCAGGAGTGTCTTGACGACTTCATGCTTGGTGATCTCAGTAGCACCGAGGGCTTGAAGCTCATTTGTGATGTGAGTGAGTCGATCAAACATGAGCTGGAAATTCTCATTGTCATTTCTCTTGAAGCGGTTGAAGAGGTTGCGAAGGACATTGATTCTCGGATCTCTCTGGGTTGAGACGCCTTCGTTGACCTTGGATAGCCAGTCCCAGACTAGCTTAGATGTTTCCAAAGCACTCACGTGGCCATACTGTCCTTTGGTCAGATGACCACAGATGATATTCTTGGCAGTAGAGTCCAATTGAACGAACTTCTTGACATCAGCGGCAGTGGCACCTTCTCCAGCCTTGGGAACGCCGTTCTTGACGACATACCATAGGTCGACATCAATGGCTTCAAGATGCATGCGCATCTTATTCTTCCAGTAAGGATATTCAGTTCCATCGAAGACGGGGCACGCAGCGGAGACTTTAATTATCCCTGTAGTCGACATAGCTAAAACTCCAGGTGGTTAAACCGAATCACATAGAACAAGGGAGTACCTTGCTCTGATACCAATTGAAAGTGCTAGTGATTGACTAGAGGGGGGTGAATAGGCGATTTTTATGGAAGTCTTCAAAACATGTAAGTTTCGAAGACAAACAATAGAAATAAACCTATTATCATGCAGCGGAAGGTAGACTACACTAGGCAAACCATAGTCACGTATTCAATGAAGTGAAAGCAGAATGACTAATAGCAGCTAGGCAGTAAGGATCAGGTAGGAAGATATTGAGAAGCCAATCAGTACACGTAATCACTTAGTGAAGTCGAATGGTGATGCTATCGTACAATGACATCACAAGAACCAACAGTAAGTAAAGGGAAGGGAAGGATGAAACCAGTGACTCGTTGAAGACAATGATTTGTTGGACCAGTTCCAGTTGTTGTGACAACTGTACGTCTGGTTAGGGAGGCTGAGATTCAACTCAGAAGACCTCGTCTTCACCTTATTCCCCTTGAGCTAAGGACACCCAGTCCTCGCCCAATCACTCTGATAAGTCTTCAAGGTAGACTTCCAAACCTTCACAGACTTCATTCACTGGCGATCCACAATGACTCTTGGATGCTCAGAATGCGACACCTAACCGGCTGGAGGATTCACAGTCCTCAAGTGTAATAAGTCTTCAGATCACACACACAAGATGACTTAAGTGATGGCTAACACTCTTTGGCTCTAGGTGGTTAGGGCTTTATCCTCTCAAGGAATTCTCTCTCAAAGGCTTCGAGGTGGGTTGCTCTCAAACGACAAAAGCCATACTTTAACTTTGAGCAGCCAACCGTTTATGGTTGTAGGGGGTGGGCTATTTATAGCCACTAGGCAACCCGACCTGATTTGTCCGAAATGACCCTGGGTCACTAAGGAACTGAGACGTGTTCCAACGGTCAGATTTCAAACACACATGGCAACTTTACTTGGGCTACAAGAAAAGCTGACTTGTCCAACTCTGGACAAGATTCGCTCTCATAGTCTTCACTCGAAGACATAGGATTTTAGTTAAGCATCACTTCAGTCATTCTGACTGGTTCTCTTGGACCCCACTTAACAGTACGGTGGTTCCTATGACTCAACAAAGAAGAAAAGGAACTACGAAAGATTTAAGTCTTCGCGCTTCATAGTCTTCATGCGATGTCTTCTCTTGTCATAGTCTTCAATGTGAATGTCTTCACATACAACCTTTGAGTTCAATGTCTTCATACATTTTTAGGGGTCATCTCTAGTAGGAAACCGAATCAATGAGGGACTTCTACCTGTGTTATACTGCAACTCTCACAAACACATTAGTCCCTCAACTAGGTTTGTCGTCAATACTCCAAAACCAACTAGGGGTGGCACTAGATGCACTTACAGTTTGGCAAGGTGTACTCCTTCTAGGCTATCCATGAGGATTACAAGGAATCCCTTGGTCAGGGGCTTAAGGGTGCTAGTGATTGTTTGCAATAGTTTTGAAGGGAAGAGATCGATAGGGAAAGTATACCTTAGTTCTTCAGAAAAACTCAGAGGGGATGAGAAGTATAGATAGTTTTGAAAATTAGTCATAATTTTGAAAATAGTTTTACCCTAACTAACGACCATGCTAACTAAGGCTTCCTATAGTCAGGATGGCTCTGATACCAGCTCTGTGGTGACCCCGACTAATAAGTCACGATCACTTAATGCACGTGTATAGTGATCCTAGAGATCAATGCTCACCGAACACACAGGAGCTGAATGACAAGAGTCTTACATCCATACATACCGTCTTACATAAATTATGACCATTATGGTCAAGTCTTGAGTATAACTTTGCAACGGAAATCTTCGTCGATAACTTGGACCCATGCCATCTGCCTTAACCCTACAAGCATTCTGATTGGGAAGCGTCCTAGCTCGCATGATCGTTACCGATGTATTCCTCATCATAACCTATTCTTTCAAGCCTGGCCAATAAAATAACCAGTGGCAAGCCAATGAGTACTTTGAATGTACTCGCAAGTAACCCTAGAGTGATAATAGAATAATTATGGAAGATTCTACTTCTAAATTGGTAGTTTTGCAGAAAGCTAGTTTTTCTCATGCAAGTATGATCAACATTTATCAAGGATATGAATGCGTTTACAACAAGTATTAGTAGGTTAAGGACATCAACATCGAGAAAAGTTATGAACAACTCATGCTCAAGATCATCGTGACTTCCTCACGACTCACGTCAACTGAATTACCAAATCGTGTTGTTTTCCAGAAACATACGGACATAATCTAAGTAGCACCACCCAACTGTCCTTGACCGTGGACACGGCTATTCGAATAGTTTGACACTCTGCAGAGGTTGCACACTTTACCCACAAGATCCGGGAAGCTTTCGTGACATCCACGACCCGTGGTACCTTAAGCACCCGGGGTAAGCACCCGATCAGTACCTTTCCCTAGTCGTGACCAACATAGAGTCCGCTCGATTGGTAACAACCCCTGTGCCAAACATTTTCACAATTTAATTTGGTGGAGCCACGCTCCCATACTCATCACATCTCACATGCACGGGGGTACCAACGGTGTGTCCAATGCCATGTGAAAACAATCATGGCCGCCTATCCAAGCACGACCTTGTCCCGAGAGTGACCGCGTCACTCCCGTCACTAGTAATGCAGGCGTCCATGCTAGCACGAACTAGGTAATCAATAATGCCCCGTCCCATAAGGGGGTACTGTGGTTGTACATGTTTAGTTGGGACGGTAGACAACCTTAAATCTAATCCGTCTCTGTAAACAACACTTTCATCAAGCCTCGGTACACTACCTCTCCACCAAGTAGTGACCTAATTCATCATCATCTCCTAGGGGCATTAGTGGCACCCACTGGGGCTATTTGCAAGTATGTCAAACCACACTTGTTTCTTTCCATGCATAACCCTGACCCACTTTGCATAGCCATTTACTATAGCATATTTCTACAACCCATCAACACAACTCTAAACAAGGATAGAGTCATGAACAATGCAAGTATCAACAGGGTATGCAACGGAGGCAAGCCTAGCAAGATGCCATTCGAGATATACCATGCACTCGATGAAACAATGTAAATGCTCTAGCGATGTAAAATGGTTCATCATGGTCAAAGGGCTGCTTGCCTGGTTCAGCAAAGTCTTCAAATCTTCTGGTCCATCTCCGAGCTTTTTGTCTACTTTGTCAACTATCGTTGAAAGCAATCAAAATAAGCAACACAACAAGGCTAAAAATAAAAGTGCTCTAAAAATATGAATTTGACTTTTCTAGGATGCCCTTGGTTAGATGAAAAATAACCATAGTGGTTTCATTGGAATTGGATTAGTGGATATTTCTGAACATTTCAATATGATGGAACATATGGATCTATGGATTTGCAAGAAGTGTACAGAAATATATTTTTGAAAAATGAGCAAAGGCACCCATTTAGCAAATCATGATTTTAGAAGCATCTAGGAGTTGGTTTCACTGGATTTGGAGTTCAAATGAATTCCCTATGAATTGGCAAAGTTGACAAATATGAAGAAATGGCTCAGTGTATTGTGTGGCACAGAAAGTATTAATATAAATGTTCATAACCTAAGTTATAAACTCAGGAGCATCTTGAAATTTGAATCATGGAATTTGGATCAAGGATGATCTCTCTATGATTTTCTAAAGTTCATCACAGAAATGGAAAATGGGATTTTATTTAATTTGTGTGAGGAAAGTTGTTCTAGAAAAACTTGCTTGTTGCACCAAAAGGTAGATCATGATTTGTGGAGTCACTAGAAATATGAATTACTAGATTTCGAGTTCATAAGATTTATTTGTGAATTTTACTAGTTTACAGAAAAAGGAAAATAAAAGGGAAAGGGTTTTACCCTTATCCTGTGCACTGGTCGGGAGATAGCAGTGGGCCGGTGCAACGGCTCAGCTGCGTGGGTGGCAGGGGCGACGTCGAAGGTGCCCCGGATGGAGTACGCCTTCGCTGGGCGGGAACAGGGTTTACTCCCAGCCCATCTCCACTTAAACGGGCGGGGCCCGCCCACTGGGTCACTAACGAGCGGGGCCTGGTGCTCAGGCCGTCTCCTACCTCCCGCTCGATTAGAGTAGAAGCAGGGGAGGCGAGGCCGAGCGGGTGCCAGCGTTCTCCCCAGCGGCACCGACCACCTCCGGTGATGCCCAGCACACCGGCGGGTTGAGGAGGTTGCGCCCAATCCACCGAGGTGCGCCATGTCCGCAGGGGTGGTCGGATGCAAGCGCACCATCGGCCGTGGCGGGCGAGGCCAGCGGTGGTGATGGTGCTCGATGGCATGGCCACAGGGAGGAGAGAAAGAAGCACGGGAGGGCCCCTTCATGATGTTGTAGGTGCTCTGGTGTGGTCTAGAGGGGAGGAGGAGGGGTGGTGGGTGCGAATTTAGGCGGAGGCCGATAGCAAGGCTCTGGCCATGGGGAGCCATGGAGGGCACGAGTAGAGGTTTGGCTTCGTCCAGTGGGTCGTTGGGAGGGAGGTAGGGCGAAGGGGATCCAGAGGGAGGCCTGGGGAGGTTCTATATGGCGAGGCCACGGCTCACCGTGGACGCGGTGCATGGGTGGCCACGACAACGGCTCGGGCGGCCAGGAGAGAGGGCGAGGGATTGTCTGAGGCGTTTGTGGGCGTGGTTCTGGGTGCAGGGAAGGGATAGAGAGAGCGGGTGAGCTACTGGTGGAGCCACGGGCTCGCGTGAGCATTGGCCGAGCAGGCGGCGCTCTGGCGCCGGCTGTAGAGGAGAGAGGAGGGTACGGGAGGAAGGGGCCATGCTGCTGGCGCGGTGAGGACGTCGAGGAGCATCGACTGGCGTGCGGGGGAGGCCAGAGGCGGTTGGGGGACGGGGTGTCAACGGTCGCCTGCTCTGCCTCGCGTTCCAGAGCACGTCTTTGTCCAACATCCGCGGCTTTTCTGCACGAGCCCGCGCGTCCACTTTTGTCTGGTAGCTGCAGGGGGATTAAACAATGGGAAAGTGGCATTGGATGCCCTGGGAAACCACGGGAGGAGCGGTGGGGTTGAGAGAGATGGAAAACTGCTACCAGGGAAGAAAAATGGGTCTCTGCCCCCCTTAATCATTGCTCCATGGGCAGCAAAGCATGTGTGAGGTTAAGAGGGACTAGATTAGGGTGTGGGTGGAGTTTCAACTCATGGAGATTAGTGGAAGGGGCTGAAACATGGAGTTTTAAATTTTTTCAAAAGGTGTTTGATGGTGGTTTGGGAAAGCAAATGGATTCCACTTGACATGAGGATTAATAGGGTGAAATGGAACATGTAATTAGGGTGTTCCACCAAATTTAAGCTCATTTGGGAAAAGTGGCCAATGTAACTTTGGTAAACCCTGGAAATCAACAGAAATGGCTTCTCCAAGATTTAGTCATGCAAATCTATTCTCCTTGATGCACCACTTGGTGTAGTCTCATCATTTGAGTATTTGAACGTGTCCACAAAAATTCAGATCAAAAGGAGACACTTGGCAATGTAGAGTTGTTCAAATTTGGTTCTGGATAGGAAGGGTTTTAGAACACTTTGATCATGATATCCTTCTCTCCAACTTGTGCCATTTGGTCTATATGCATTTTTACACCATTTGAGCCTATGCACCAAGTTTGAGAGCATTTGGACATATTTGGCAGTGCAAAGTTGTTCAATCTTGGAAAAGGATAGAAATTGTTTTGAGAGGGTTTGGTGGTGCTATGTTGTTCCCCATGACATGAGACTATGTAGGATCCTCAAGTAGGTCATTTATGACATGGTAGAATTTTCTGGGATTTAATGGATAATATTTCCTAAGTAAATATTTCAAAAGCTTGAAATGTCCAGGAAGGGTTCCTGAGGGATTTGTCCAATATTTTGGTTATGACCATGTGTTTAAACTCATATATATGGACAATATATGTCCACTGAGTCTCTCTAAATTTTCTCGAATATTTTTGAAATATTAAAACAATTTTAACCTATTAAAGACCATTTCTGGCCTTAAGAAAAATCCTTTAAATAAAATAGTAAAACAACTTTTAAAATAATACCTTTGTGGTTTCTGGGAGTCCTGTATCTAATAGGATTCAAACGTAATTTTTTAAAGATTTTTCACACCCTTAATTATGTACTTGTAGTTCAAGTCTCAATTCAGGGGATTTTGGAAAAGCTATTTTAGAAAATGCTTTTTAACCAAAACATTTCTGTAAGAAAATACTATTCTGTCCTATACACATGGCATGATCATTGGGAAAAGGTTTGGATCAAGGAGAAGGAGTATAAGAGTTGGAGGATTTATTTGATTTTTAGAGCATTTGCAACCAACACAAAAAAATCAAACCAAGCAGAGACCAAAACACTCCAAAGTTTTTGTCAAACCACATTTTATCATGATTTATTAGCTTAAGTGCTGTGGCATGAAAATCAGGGTGTGACATCACCCCTTGAAGATTTTCGAAACCGACCATGTCTTGAGAACTTCTGGAATTTCGTCACGAGCATTGCTAGCTCCTGGCTTAGTTCTTAGGGATCATGAAGGCTATTATCAAAATCTTCTCCTTCAGATTCGGAGACTGCCTTGGCCTTTAGAGCGTGTGATCTTCCATAGCATGGCCCATAGAGGTCTCTCTTCTCAGCTTGTTGGAACTCATGAGTATTTAGCCTCTCAAGGATATCAGCAGGATCTAGAGATTTGTACTCTCCACGTTCTTGAATCATCGGTGCAAGTGTATCAAATGAGGAATCAAGTGATCTCAACAATTTCTTCACCACCTCATGGTCGATGATGTCAGTGGCACCAAGTGCTTGAAGCTCATTGGAGATGTTAGTGAGGCGATTGAAGGTTTGCTGAACATTTTCATTGTTGAGTCTTTTGAAGCGGTTGAAGAGATTGTGAAGAACGTCAACTCGAGAGTCACGTTGAGTTGAGACTCCTTTGTTGACCTTGGACAACCTATCCTAGATAAGGTTTGTTGTCTCCAAAGCACTCACTCTGCCATATTGTCCTTTTCTTAGATGGCCACATATGATATTCTTCGCTTGAGAGTCGA
This sequence comes from Triticum urartu, assembly GCF_056163025.1. NCBI lineage: Eukaryota > Viridiplantae > Streptophyta > Magnoliopsida > Poales > Poaceae > Triticum > Triticum urartu. The sequence continues at coordinate 323,775,818 of NC_141875.1, read as the reverse complement.
GTTGCTTGAATCTATTCACATCAGCAGTGTTCACAGAAGGAGTGATGGAGGGAACGCCATTTTCCATAACGTACCAGAGATCGTTGTCAATTTCCTCAAGATGCATGCGCATCTTATTCTTCCATTAGGGGTAGTCCGTCCCATTGAAGGTAGGACACCCAGCTAAGACCTTGATCTTGCCTGCAGTCGACATAACTAAAACTCCAGGTGGTTAAATCAAAATCACACAGAACAAGGCAGTACCTTGCTCGGATACCAATTGAAAGTGCGTTATATCGACTAGAGGGGGTGAATATGTGATTTTTATGAATTCATCTATCGGGGGAAACGACACCTACGGGATCATGAGGAATCCCTTTTACTACGGTTGGCGGGAGCGGGGCTGTGGAAAGAGCGGGATTGAGAGATTAACGCGGGGGGGTTATCTAGGTTCGGGCCGCAGATGATGCGTAATACCCTATCCTGTTGGTTGTTGTTTATCTGGTGTTCTTGGACTAGCTACAAGGCGTGCAGGGTCCAAAAAATCCGAATCCTTCTCCAGTACGCCTCGGGCCTCCTTTTATAGTCAAAAGGGGCTGCCATAGTGGCACACAGGAGGTGGAAAGGTATACAGTGGTCGAGTCTATCTCCTGGCATTGTAGGACAAAATGCATTTAAAGCGCTGCCGATGTGCCCAACTCGCTTTATCAGGGACGGCAAGGAAGCTCGTCCCAGCTGTCGCCGCCTTGCCTGGCTTCGACGCGCGTCCGGACTGATGAGGCACGTAGCGCCATGCTAGCTGGCTGCTGAGTTGGTGCGGTGGCAGAGTCTTCACGAAGATCTGCATGCAACCATGCAGGTGCTTGCCGAGTCGGCCTAGAGGGCTCACGTCGCCATGCAGGCGCTTGCCTAGCTGGTGGGCTGGCAGCTGCATGGGAACGACGGTGGAGTCTTGGCAGATGTGGGCCTAGCTGCGGCCCCACGGATGTTTTCGGCAAGAGTCTTGCCAGGGCCCCGGAAAGGGTCTTGCCGTGGCATCGTGGTTGTCCCCGGCAAGGGTCTTGCCGGGGGTCTCGCGGGTATCCTTGGCAAGGATCTTGCCGAGGATTGTCCTCTTCTGGTCATCATCTAGTCTTGTGTGCTTCTGGTCTCCAGAAAGATTTGCATGCCACCATGGAGGTGCCTCCCGAGCCTCGTTTCCAAAGTGGTTGATGGTGTTGGAACTCTTGGGATCAAGGGGGGCGGCTCTGCTAGTGTCGGGCAAGTTGCCCCGACAAGGTTCTTGCCGGGGCTGCGGAGGCCGACCCGGCAAGGGCCTTGCCGGGGGAGTCCACCTCGCTCCTCTGCTCTTCGTGTTTCTGGCTTGGCATTGTTCTGGTTGTCTTGTGGCTTCGCTTCCTTCCTCTGCACTGCTAGGTGTGGCCGTATGCGCGGCTTCAACTGCCCGCGCACAAGTAAAGGGGTACACAATAGGACCCCTCCTTTTGTGCACCGACAGGAGCCCTCGGGCCTCGGCCATACATAAGAGCGACGCGTTGTTGGGCTAGGCCCAAAACGGTGCGCAGGCACGCGGGCCCGAGTTGTACCGCAGTAACTCCCTCGCCCGTCGCACTTCCCCACGACCCGCGTTGAATGCGTGATGTGGGGGTCGTGCGTGATGTGGGGGTCATGCATGGGGCGGTTGCTGCCCTCATGCGTCACATCGCGGTAAATGGTAAAGAGGCAGCCCGCGCCTTCCCCATAAAAGGGAGGAAAACATAGGGGCGCGGCTCATTTACTAGGTGGACTCAGGTTGCGGCCTTCAACGTGCCCGCGCCCCACGGTCACGGGGTGGAATGCGGTCACTTCAGTCGCCCTCTTGATTCTGGTTCGCTTGCCGCATGTCCTTCATGCCTCGAGGAGGGTAGGTGGTGGACGCGGAGGGCAGAGGCCATAATGTGGAGGCGGGAAACTAGGTCATCACTGATTGGAGCAGCGGGTCAGTCCCGATTCCTTGCGCCCGTTGGCGCCCGGATTGGTCGAGCGGGGTAGCCGAGCCTCAGCCCCGCCCCTTTATAATAAGAAAGGGAGGGGGACGGTGTCCTTCGATCCTTCAGTTCTCATCTCCTCCGCCTCGACTCCATTCTTCCCTTCATCATCGCGAGAGGGCATGTTGGTGCTCCGATGGCGGCGATGAGGACCTCCGCTCAAGAGCGTGCCCTTCCTTCCCAAGAGCTCGTGGAGGCGGAGCCGGCCGCAAGAGGAAGAGGGAGGGGGCGAGGCCGAGGCTGCCATGGCGCTCGGGGAGGAGGAGGGCGGGGCGGCGCACCGGCTTCGCCTTGGCCTGCGGCCCCTCGTCTAATGGAGGGCCATGTCGGAGACCAGCCCTGCAAGTTCTACGTCAGGCTGCGCGGGCCACTGCGTGGCCGTCTTCGTCTCCCCACTCCATTTGCTCGGGAGATGGAGCTTGATCCGCCTCAGGCCTTGAGGCTGCACATGAGGGGCTGCGAGAATGGCAGCATGCGGGTCGACGCCGACTTCCCAGCCCCTCATGTTATGTATCTCCACCGTGGGTGGAAGACCTTCGCCCATGCCCATAGCCTGTCGGAGGGGCTCGTCCTCTAATTCAAATTGATGGAGGATGGCCTGCTTTCCGTCAAGGTCTTTGGGCTCTTGGGAACTCGCTTGAGGTGTTGTGCGGAGAGCTCTTCTGACGGCGAACCCTCCTCCTCGAGTGGGAGTGACGAGGAGGACAGCGACAACGACGACGAGGGCGTCAAGCGGGAGGACGTCGACTCCGACTCCGACTGACCGCACCGCCCCTCTCCCTCGGTGCCACGCTCTGCTGAGGGTTTTCCTCGTCAAGCTCTCCATCGACGCGTTCCCCGCCGCTTCCTTTTTTCCTTCACCTGCCGCACCTGGGAGGAAACGGGCAAGAACGAAAATCACAGGGAACTTATCTTTCTCCTTAAACTTTAGGCACTTGCCAAATCTTAATTTCTATATAATGTAATCTCTCGAGCCCATGCTTGTATCATGTAACCTTTGTACTTGCATCAACATATTAATGAAAAAGTCTAGTCCTGCCGGTAGCTCGTGCACGTGTATGTTCATCCGGAGGCGAAATGCCTCCTTAGTGTAAATAAACGAGTCCTTTCGGCAAGCCACCTTGTCGGAGCCCCTTGCGCTTGCCGGAGAATCACATCTGTCGGGTTACAGACAAAGGGCCCAGCCCCCCGTCCACCTCTTTTTGACAGGGGTCACCGACCATTCTGACCGAAGCAGCGTTCGAGTCTGAAATGGGAGCCCCCGAGTCCTTAAAGACGAGTGGTGAGGTTTTCTAATGCACAAGTCACAGGTTACGAATACGAATGGGCAATAGGTAAACTTTATCTGTTTGGTTTTCCGGGGATCGCCGTGTCGGGCGGTCTTCTCAACTTCTTGCTAGAGCCGGGTCCTTGGCGGGATCGCGCGTCCTTGCCGTGACTGGAAAGAAGTGAGGACAAAAGCACAGAACCTCGATGGTTCACTAACATTTACTAGAATCAAAAAGCAGTACAGTACCCTGGACAAGCATGCATATAGGTATATACACAAACATGGAAATCAACACGAAACTATACATACTAAGGGATTCTTTTTCCCTGACTGCGCACAGGGTCTGCGCCTGGCTCTGTATATAGGGTTACATGCCTCGGCGGCAAGGCTAGTACGAAACGGGGTTGCCAGGGCTCCCGGCAACCACGCCTTAGGGGTAAAACTTGCGAATATGTTCAATATTCCTGGAGTTGCTCACCGGAATGCCATCTTCGGTCTCTAGGCGGACTGCGCCAGGCCTGGTGACTCATATTACTTGATAAGGGCCTTCCCACTTTGGCGTCAACTTGTTTGGATTCTTGGGGGATTTGATCCACCGAAGAACAAGGTCACCTTCCTCAAGGCTTCGAGCGTGAACCTTGCGGCTATGATAGTGGCGCAAGGCTTGCTGATATCGAGCGGTTCGCACAATAGCTCGAAGACGATCTTCCTCAAGGAGTGTCGCATCATCTTGGCACATCTGCTCTTGCTCAAGCTCATCATAAGCGAGCACTCGAGGTGACCCGTATATGAGTTCAGTGGGGAGAACTGCTTCTGCCCCCAATACCAGGGCAAAGGGTGTATGGCCAGTGGCTCGATTTGGTGTCGTCCTGATTGACCAAAGAACCATTGGCAACTCATCAATCTAGCACCTTCCGCACTTGTGTAGCTTGTCAAAAGTCCTCGCCTTGAGGCCCCACAGCACTTCCGCATTCGCCCTCTCAACCTGGTCGTTACTTCTGGGATGGGCGACAGAAGTAAAACAAACCTTGCTGCCGAAGTCTTGAATGTATTGCATGAAGGTGCAACTCGTGAACTACGTGTCATTGTCGGTGATGACTCGGTTCGGCACACCGAAATGACAGACTAGTCCCTTGAAGAACTTGACGGCTGACTGTGATGTTACCTTTCTCACTGGCTCCACTTCCGGCCACTTTCTGAACTTGTCAATCGTGTCGTACAAGTACTCAAAGCCCCCGGTAGCACGGCGAAAGGGGCCTAGTATGTCGAGCCCCCAGACCGAAAAAGGCCAGGAAAGATGGATTGTCCGAAGAGCTTAGGCGGGTTGATGAAGCTTCTTTGAATGGAACTATCACGCTTCACACTTGGTTACTAGTGCAGTTGCATCCTGGAGGGCGGTGGTCCAGAAGAAACCTTGCCGAAGCGCTTTGCTGGCAAGACCCTTGACCCTATGTGGTAGCCACACATGCCTCCATGTATCTCTGCCAACATCCTCAGTCCGTCCTCTCGAGGAATGCACTTCAATTTCACACCATCCAGTCTTCTCCAATAGAGGGCATCATCCACAAACTGGTACATGTTGGACCGGCGGGCTACTTTCTCTGCTTCTTCCTGCTCCTCGGGAAGCTATCCTGTTTGGAGGAAATGGACGGTGGGCTGCGCCCATGCCGGAGCCTAGGGCTCGATGGCAAGGAACAAAGGCTCATCTTCGGCCGTAAGGGCAGCTGCTTCTGTGTCCAGGGCGTGAGGCCTGCCGAGGGTTGCTTCCCTCCGGCAAGCTTGGGACTCCCAGCAACGTCCTTGCCGGCGGCTCCTGGGAGCTCAACGGGAAAATACTTTCCGAGGCCCGTCTTCGTTCATTTGTTCTGTTCTGTTGATGGTTCAACGGATGGGTGAGTTAACTGAAGCATAAAGATACCTGGTTCCACAGGCAACTTGAGGGCAGCATGCTTTGACAGGTCATGAGCAATGTCGTTCTCCACTCGGGGAACATGCTCTGCTTGCAATCCATCAAAGCGCTCTTCCAACTTCCTCACTTCATCCATATAGGCCTCCATCAACGGGCTCTGGTTGTCCTTGTTTACTTGCTTGACGACGAGTTGCGAATCACCTCTAACCATGAGCTTTCTGATTCCAAGGTCTGCCACAATCCTGAGATCGGCCAACAACCCCTCGTACTCCGCCATGTTGTTCATCGATTTTTTTCCGGGGAAAGTGCATATGGATTACGTACTTGAGGCGCTCTCCGTTGGGTGTGACGAGCAATACACCGGCACCAGCACCCTCGAGTGAGAAAGCTCCATCAAAGTACATAATCCACTCACTGCTCATCTCCTTGCCGGGGAGGGTGGTCTCTTGAATCTCCTCATCGGGCATTGCAGTCCACTCTGCTATGAACTCCGCTAGGGCTCGGCTCTTGATTGTTGAAGTACTATCAAACTTGAGGCCGAAGCTCGACAGCTCCAACACCCGCTCCACAATCCTCCCAGTCGCATCTGGCCTATGCAAGATTCGTTGCAACAGGAGGCGCATGATGACAGTGATCTCATGTACTTGGAAATAGTGGTGCAGCTTCCTCGAGGCCATGAGGAGGCTGAAAAGTAGCTTCTACATACCAGAATATCTTGACCTAGCCCCCTGCAAGAGGGATCTGACAAAATAGACTGGGTGTTGTACCATCTTCTTCTTCTGTCCTACTTTGCTTATCTGCTCAGACTCCGCCTTCCGGGATCGGGTCTCGCCGGGGGTTCTGTCTTGCCGGCGTCAGATCCTACCAGGGATGGCCCCGGCCTACCACCTGATGGCTCTGCTGCTACCGCTGCCTCTTCCTCAAGATCCCTTCGTGCCACCAGCGCGGCACTGACCACTTGATTCGTTGTTGCCAAGTATAGCAGCAATGGCTCTTATGGTTTGGACGCGACTAGTATCGGCGTGGAGGAGAGATACCTCTTCAAATCTTGTAGTGCAGCCTCTACCTCCGGAGTCCACTTTACTGGACCCTCCTTTTTCAAAACTTTGAAAAAGGGGAGGGCACGCTCAACGGATTTGGAGATGAATCTACTCAGGGCTGCAACGCAGCTGGCGAGCCTACGGACGTCTTTGACTCGCTTTGGTGCTTCAATCTGCTCGATCGCCTTAATCTTGTCGGGATTTGCTTCAATTCCACACTGAGGCACAAAGAACCCAAGAAGTTTGCCGGACGGGACACCGAACACGCACTTCTCTGGGTTGAGCTTGAGGTTGATCTTACGCAGATTTGCAAATGTGTCTTCTAGGTCTTGTACGAGTGTGGCCCTATCCTTGGTTTTGACCACTATATCATCCATATAGGCTTCCATATTTGTATGTAGCTGGGGCTCAACACCAATTTGGACCGCTAGGGCAAACGTCGAACCGGCGCTCTTCAACCCGAAAGGCATCCGTACAAAACATTACGTGCCACATGGGGTGATGAATGTGGTCTTCTCTTTGTCTTCTTTTATCATGAAGATCTGGTGGAATCCTGAAAAGGCATCGAGGAACGATAGCGGGTCACACCCGGCAGTGGAGTCTACAATTTGGTCGATGCATGGCAGGGGGAAGGGATCCTTTGGACAAGCTTTATTGATATATGTGTAATCAATACACAGCCTCCACTTCCCATTTTCCTTACGCACCACCACCGGATTGGCCAACCACGTGGGGTGGAGTATGCTACCTCTTGAGCACTGCGTTGGTTTTCCCTTGAAGAGGAAAGGGTGATGCAGCAAAGTAGCGTAAGTATTTCCTCAGTTTTTGAGAACCAAGGTATCAATCAAGTAGGATACTACACGCAAGTCCCTCGTACCTACAGAAACAAATAAGAACCTCGCAACCAACATGATAAAGGGGTTGTCAATCCCTTCACGGTCACTTACGAGAGTGAGATCTGATAAAGATAATAAGATAATTTTTTTTGGTATTTTTATGATATAGATTGAAAGCAAAGATTGCAAAGTAAAATAGATTGGAAACTTATATGATAAAAGACATACTCGGGGGCCATAGGTTTCACTAGTGGCTTCTCTCAAGATAGCATAAGTATTACAGTGGGTGAACAAATTACTGTCAAGCAATTGATAGAAAAGTACATAATTATGAGAATATGTAGGCATGATCATGTATATAGGCATCACGTCCACGACAAGTAGACTGAAACAATTCTGCATCTACTACTATTACTCCACACATCAACCGCTATCAATCATGCATCTAGAGTATTAAGTTCATAAGAAAAGAGTGACGCATTAGGCAAGATGACATGACGTAGAGGGATAAACTCAAGCAATATGATATAAACCCCATCTTTTTATCCTCGATGGCAAAAATATAATAAGTGCCTTGCTGCCCCTGCTGTCACTAGGAAAGGACACCGCAAGATTGAACCCAAAGCTAAGCACTTCTCCCATTGCAAGAAAGATCAATCTAGTAGGCCAAACCAAACTGATAATTCGAACAGACTTGCAAAGATAACAAAATCACACATAAAAGATTTCAGAGAAGAATCAAATATTGTTCATAGATAATGTTGATCATAAACCCACAATTCATCGGATCTTGACAAACACACCGCAAAAAGAATTACATTGAATAGATCTCCAAGAAGATCGAGGAGAACTTTGTATTGAGATCCAAAGAGAGAGAATAAGCCACCTAGCTAATAACTACGGACCCGAAGGTCTGTGGTAAACTACTCACACATCATCGGAGAGGCTATGGTGTTGATGTAGAAGCCCTCCGTGATCGATTCCCCCTCCAGTGGAGCTCCGGAAAAGGCCCCAAGATGGGATCTCTTGGGTACAAAAGGTTGTGGCGGTGGAAATAGGGTTTCGTGGTGCTCCTGGATGTTTTCGGTGTATATGGATATATATAGGAGGAAGAAGTAGGTCGGCTGAGCTATGAGGGGCCCCCGAGGGTGGGGGCGCGCCCAGCGGGGCAGGCGCGCCTCCCTTCCTCGTGACCTCCTCGCTTCTTTCTTCAAGTCTACTCCAAGTCCCCTAGATCACATTTCTTCCAAAAATAACTCCCCCGAAGGTTTCATTCCGTTTAGATTCCGTTTGATATTCCTTTTCAACGAAACACTGAAATAGGCAAAAAACAGCAATTTGCACTGGGCCTTGGGTTAGTAGGTTAGTCCCAATAATAATATAAAACTGTATAATAAATCCCATTAAACATCCAAAACAGATAATATAATAGCATGGAACAATCAAAAATTATAGATATGTTGGAGACGTATCAAGCATCCCCAAGCTTAATTCATGCTCGTCCTCGAGTAGGTAAATGATAAAAATAGAATTTTTGATGTGGAATGCTACCTAGAATAATTCTCAATGTAATTTTATTTATTGTGGCATGAATATTCAGATTCGAGAGATTAAATACAAAAGTTTAATATTGACATAAAAATAATAATACTTCAATCATACTAAGTAAGCAATCATGTCTTCTCAAAATAACATGGCCAATGAAAGTTCATCCCTACAAAATCATATAGTTTGGTCATGCTCCATTTCCGTCACACAAGAATGCTCTCATCATGCACAACCCCGATGACAAGCCAAGCAATTGTTTCATACTTTAGTAATCTCAAACTTTTTTCAATTTTCATGCAATACATGAGCGTGAGCCATGAATATAGCACTATGGGTGGAATATAATATAATGATGGGGGTTATGTGGAGAATACAAAAAAGGAGAAAGTCTCACATCGACGCGGCTAATCAATGGGCTAGGGAGATTCCCATCAATTGATGTCAATGCAAGGAGTAGGGATTGCCATGCAACGGATGCACTAGAGCTATAAATGTATGAAAGCTCAACAAAAGAAACTAAGTGGGTGTGCATCCAACTTGCTTGCTCACGAAGACCTAGGGCATTTGAGGAAGCCCATTGTTGGAATATACAAGCCAAGTTCTGTAATGAAAAATTCCCACTAGTATATGAAAGTGACAAAACAAGAGACTCTCTATCATAAAGATTATGGTGCTACTTTGAAGCACAAGTGTGGAAAAAAGGATAGTAGCATTGTCCCTTTTTATTTCTTTTTTTGGGGCCTTTATTTTTTTATTTGGCCTTTCCACCCTTTTTTTATTTGGCACAATGCTCTATTAATGATGATCATCATACTTCTATTTATTTACAACTCAATGATTACAACTCAATGATTACAACTCAATGATATAAGTGAACCACATAGAGTATTCTAATAAATTCCAATTCATGTGTGTCTATCCCAAAAGGTGTGTACAGAAAGGGTGAATGTGGTAACCTAAAAAGCAAAGACTCAAATCGTACAAGACCCTCCAAGCAACACATATCACGTGGTGAATAAAAATATAGCCTCAAGTGAAGTTCCCAATGAACGAAGACGAAAGAGGGGATGCCTTCCGGGGCATCCCCAAGCTTAGGCTTTTGGTTTCCTTGAATTTTACCTTGGGGTGCCTTGGGAATCCCCAAGCTTACCCTCATGCCACTCCTTATTCCATAATCCATCAAATCTTTACCCAAAACTTGAAAACTTCACAACACAAAACTCAACAGAAAATCTAATGAGCTCCATTAGTATAAGAAAACAAACCACAACTTAAGGTACTATAATGAACTCATTCTTTAGTTATATTGGTGTTAAACCTACTGCATTCCAACTTCTCTATGGTTCATACTCTCCGATACTAGCCATGGATTCATCAAAATAAGCAAACAACACAAGAAAAACAGAATCTGTCAAAAACAGAACAGTCTGTAGTAATATGTAGGTTTCAAATACTTATGTAACCCCAAAAATTCTGAAATAAATTTGTGGACGGGAATAATTTGTCTATTAAGCATCTTCAAAAAGAATTAAAATAATAGCACTCTCGAGTAAAAAATGGCAGCAAATCTCATGAGCGCTAAAGTTTCTGTTTTTTACAGCAAGATCGCAAAAGTTTCCCCCAAGTCTTCCCAAAGGTTCTACTTGGCACAAACACTAATTAAAAGCATAAAACCACATCTAAACAGAGGCTATATGAATTATTTATTACTAAACAGAACCAAAAAGCAATAAACAAAAATAAAATTGGGTTGCCTCCCAACAAGCGCTATCGTTTAACGCCCCTAGCTAGGCATAAAAGCAAGAATGGATCTAGGTATTATCATCTTTGGTATGCAATCCATAAGTGGATATCATAATAGATTCATAAGGTAATTTAATTTTGTTTCTAGGAAAGTGTTCTATGCCTTTCCTTAACGGAAATTGGAATACAATATTCCCTTATTTCATATCAATAATGGCACCAATCGTTCTAAGGAAAGGTCTACTAAGAATAATGGGACATGTAGGATTGCAATCAATATCAAGAACAATGAAATCTATGGAAACATAATTCCTATTTGCAACAATAAGAACATTATTAATCCTTCCCATAGGTTTCTTAATAGTTGAACCCGCGAGGTGCAAATTTAAAGAACAATCATCAAATTCACGGAAACCTAACACATCACACAAAGTTTTTGGAATCATGGAAACGCTAGCACCCAAATCACATAAAGGACAGCATTCATGATCTTTAATTTTAATTTTAATAGTAGGCTTCCACTCATCATGAAGTTTTCTAGGGATAGAAACTTCTAATTCAAGCTTTTCTTCATAATATTGCATTAAAGCATTAACGATATGTTTGGTAAAAGCTTTATTTTGACTATAAGCATGCGAAGAATTTAGCACGGATTGCAACAAGGGAATACAATCTGTCAAAGAGAAATTGTCATAATTAAGTTCCTTGAAATCCAAAATAGTGGGTTCATTGCTATGTAAAGTTTTAACCTCTGCAATCCCACTTTTACCAATTTTTGCATCAAGATCTAAAAACTCTGAATCATTGGGAAGTCCCATCATTATCAAGATTCATATTACAAAACAAAGATTTAATAGGAGATACATCAATCACTTTTAGATCTTCATCCTTATTATCATCAAGTTCTTCTGGTTTGGCGGCCATCTTATCTAAGGTGGCATGCTTATCCGAAATTTGGGCTATTGAGTTTTCAAGATGGGCGAACTAAGATTATAGACCATAAAATTCTTTAGACATATCATTGAGCTCTTTATTCATGTACCCCATAAAACCTTTTTGTTCTTTAAGCTCGTTTCTGAAGAAATTATTATGCTCAAACTGCAAGGACATAAAAATTCTAACGTTGTTTTCAATTTCTTCCAACCTTCAAAGGTGAGGATCAACACTTTTTGGTAAAGCCATCGCGGCAAACAATCCAACACACAATCACACAAGAAGCGAGCGAAAAAGAGGCGAACAGAAAAAGAGGGCGAATAAAACGACAAGGGTGAAGTGGGGGAGAGGAAAACGAGAGGCAAATGGCAAATAATGTAATGCGAGGGATAAGAGTTTGTGATGGGTACTTGGTATGTCTTGACTTGTGCGTAGATCTCCTCGGCAACGGCGCCAGAAATCCTTCTTGCTACCTCTTGAGCACTGCGTTGGTTTTCCCTTGAAGAGGAAAGGGTGATGCAGCAAAGTAGCGTAAGTATTTCCTTCATTTTTTGAGAACCAAGGTATCAATCCAGTAGGATACTACACGCAAGTCCCTCATACCTACACAAACAAAATAAGAACCTCGCAACCAACGCAATAAAGGGGTTATCAATCCCTTCACGGTCACTTACGAGAGTGAGATCTGATAAAGATCATAAGATAAATTTTTTGGTATTTTTATGATATAGATTGAAAGTAAACATTGCAAAATAAAATAGATTGGAAACTTATATGATAGAAGATAGACCCGGGCGCCATAGATTTCACTAGTAGCTTCTCTCAAGATAGCATAAGTATTACGGTGGGTGAACAAATTACTGTCAAGCGATTGATAGAAAAGTGCATAATTATGAGAATATCTAGGCATGATCATGTATATAGGCATCACGTCCGCGACAAGTAGACCGAAACGATTCTGCATCTACTACTATTACTCCACACATCGACCACTATCTAGCATGCATCTAGAGTATTAAGTTCATAAGAATAGAGTAACGCAATAGGCAAGATGATATGATGTAGAGGGATAAACTCAAGCAATATGATATAAACCCCATCTTCTTATCCTCGGTGGCAACAATACAATACATGCCTTGCTTCCCCTGTTGTCACTGGGAAAGGACACCGCAAGATTGTACCCAAAGCTAAGCACTTCTCCCATTGCGAGAAAGATCAATCTAGTAGGCCAAACCAAACTGATAATTTGAAGAGACTTGAAAAGATAAAAAATCATACATAAAATATTTCAGACAAAAATCAAATATTGTTCATAGCTAATCTTGATCATAAACCCACAATTCATCGGATCTCGACAAACACACCCCAAAAAGAATTACATCGAATAGATCTCCAAGAAGATCGAGGAGAGCTTTGTATTGAGATCCAAAGAGATAGAAGAAGCCACCTAGCTAATAACTATGGACCCGAAGGTCTGTGGTAAACTACTCACACATCATCGGAGAAGCTATGGTGTTGATGTAGAAGTCCTCCATGATTGATTCCCCCTCCGGCGGAGCTCTGGAAAAGGCCCCAAGATGGGATCTCTTGGGTACAAAAGGTTGCGGCGGTGGAAATAGGGTTTCGTGGTGCTCCTGGATGTTTTCGGGGTATATGGATATATATAGGAGGAAGAAGTAGGTCGGTGGAGCTACGAGGAGTCCATGAGGGTGGGGGCGCGCCGAGGGGGCAGGCACACCTCCCTGCCTCGTGGCCTCCTCGCTTCTTTCTTACGTCTACGCCAAGTCCCGTGGATCACGTTTGTTCCAAAAATAACTCTCTTGAAGGTTTCATTCCATTTAGATTCTGTTTGATATTCCTTTTCTGCGAAACACTGAAATAGGCAAAAAAATAGTAATTTGCACTAGCCTTGGGTTAGTAGGTTTGTCCCAAAAATAATATAAAAGTGTATAATAAAGCCCGTTAAACATCCAAAACAGATAATATAATAGCATGGAACAACAAAAAATTATAGATACGTTGGAGACGTATGAGAGTACTCCTCTAACCAGGCCTGCCCCCTTCAACTTCCTAATCTCTTCTATGATGAACTCTTGTCTCTCCAAAGCTTGCTTCCTGACCTTTTGCTTGACAGGCCCCGCATGAGGACCGACAGCAAGATGGTGCTCAATCACCTCCCTGGGAACGCCAGGATGTCGGATCCTTGCCATGCAAACACATCGACATTTGCCCACAGGAAGGCGACGAGCGCGCTTTCCTATTTTCTGTCAAGGGTGGATCTTGTGGTGAAAGCCCCGCCCGTGTCGTCCTCCTTGACGGACACCTTCTTGGTTTCAGGTGATGCAGCCTTGGATTTCTTACTCTTGCCAGTGAAACTCTCTGTCATGTCGTCAACGGGAGCGCAACACTCCGAAGAGGTGTGCTTGCCAGAGTTAGTGCAAGGGGTCTCGTCGGAAGGGGTCTTGCCGGAAGGGGTCTTGCCGACCTTCTTCTTCCCTGGAGCTTCAGCAGCAGGGGCAAGTGTCTTTGCGGTAGTTGCTGCAACTGCCTCTCGGTAGAGTTGATCGGCACAGATGAGCGCGTATTTCTTGTCGCAGGGGATGGTGATGATGGTCAGCGGCCCCGGCATATTTAACGTGTTGTAGGCGTAATGGGACACCACCATGAACTTGGCCAGCGCTGGGCGGCCAAGGATCCCATTTTATGGCAAGGGGATCTCGGCTGCATCAAAGATGATCTTCTCCGTCCTATAGTTCAGTTCACCTCCAAACGTAACAGGCAGCGTGATTTTACCTTTAGGCTGGCTCCTTCCTGGGTTGACCCCTTGAAACGTGCCCGTCTCTTCGAGGTCTCCATCAGGAATCTACAGCTTCTTGATCACAGCGGGAGAGATCAAATTCAGACCGGCCCCACCATCAACCAGCACTTTCGTCACCTTGAGGTTGCGTATTGTTGGCGAGACCAACAACGGAAAACAACCGACCGATGTTGTGTGATCAGGGTGATCCTTGGTGTCAAAAATGATGGGCGTGCGGGACCACTTCAAGGGCTTCTGGGCATCGAATGATGGCTCTGCCGCAGCGACCTCATGTGCCCACTGCTTCAGTTGGTGGTGTGAGGTGTGCAATGAGGCACCACCGTCGACGCACAAGGCTTCTGTAGCCTTCTGGAACTCATGCTCGTTGGACTTGTCGTCTTCGTCGTGGACATCATCCTCCTCCTTCTTGTCGCGGCCCCGAGTGGGCCTCTCTTGTTGGTTATCTTTGCCGCGGCGACCCCCTTGGCCGCCATGCTTCTTGTCGAATCCCTCAGCACCATCCTGACCTTTCTCCTTGTCTCGCCTTTCGTATTCAGCCTTCTGCTTTTCAACAAACAGCTCAACTTGTCAGCAGTTCTGGAGGTCATGGCCCTTGGTGCGGTGGATCTTGCAGTACTGCTTGTCAGAGCCTCTTGGCTTGCCGGCGGCCTCCAGGGCCAAGCAGGCGGCACACCCGGCGACCTCCTTGCCGGGGTCGTCAGCCTTGGCCTTTTTGGTGGTGCCGAGCTCGCCGGATCCCTCAACGGAAAGCACAGTCTTGCCCTTGCGCTTCCTGTTGCGTCCCAGCCCTTCTTTGTCGGAGTGGAGGTGTCTTTGTCTGTGGAGTCGGTTTCCGCATCGGCATCCTCACCAGGGTATTTCCTCCCCTCTTTAGCTTGAGCACATCTATTGGCCAGAACATAAAGTTCAGCCACGTCCTTGACCTTGTTCATCGCCAACTCTTCATGCATCTTGCGGTTGCACACATTCTGATGGAATGCGCTGATAACTGCGGCGGGGTGAACATCTGGGATGGTCTACTGCACTCGGCTGAACCTCTGTATGTAATTGCGCAGGTTTTCTCCTTCTTTCTGGGGGATGATGTGCAAATCGCTTGCCTGGCCATGAGCTTGGTGGCCTCCAGTGAAGGCGCCAACAAACTCATGACACAAATCCGACCAAGAAGAAATGGAATCCACTGGAAAGTGCATCAACCACGACATGACGTTGGGTTTGAGTGCCAACGGGAAGTAATTGGCAAGCACCTTGTCGTCGCGAGCTCCAGCAGCTTGCATCGCGATGGTGTAGATGCTGAGGAACTCCGATGGGTGGGTCTTGCCGTTGTACTTCTCGCCAACATCGGACTTGAACGTGCGGTGGGAGGGCCACTGGAACTACCGCAGCTCTCGGGTAAACGCTGGACAACCCACCTCGTAAGGCAGGTCGCCGGGGCCCCCCGGCGCCGGGTGGTCCATAGTAGGCCCCGCACGCCGATCTGACTGATGGCGCGTCTCTCGTCGTCTTTCGATGGTAGTTCAACCGTCTTCCTGGGCCCATTCCTGAAGGACTTGATGTTGGTCGTGGAGGGTTCGTGGGTCGGACGACGCGGTGGAAACGTTGTCACCGACGTCGGGTCGACGGGACGACGGCTGTTGTTGCAGTCGCGGGGGGGGGGGGGGTGCACTGTGGTTGCAGCGTCTCTGGTCCCCCCATCGCCAGCGTGTGCCGGCTCGTCAAGACGCCGGTGCGAGGGTCCCACTGGGAGCGGCTCGTCTTTGTTGGCGAAGCTGACAAGGCTTCAGATGGTGGCTCTCCACTCGTCGAGCTTCTCCGCAGCGGGGGGAAGTCGAGGAGCAGCTACACGCGCGCCAGCGCTTCTGCTAGCATAGGCAGCGGCGAGATCTGCATAGACCGTGATGCGCTCCGACTTCTAACCGGGTTAGAAGGGGCTCTGTCACGGTCTCGCGGTCGCGTGCCGCCTGCACTGGCATCTAAGCGCGCACGCCGGCCTGGTTCGTCCTGCGAGTGGCGCATGGGGTTCTTTCCGCGGCGGTGCCCGGGGGCTCCGGCATCGCGGTTTTGCTCATTGTGTGTGATACGTCTCCAACGTATCTATAATTTTTTGTTGTTCCATGCTATATTATATTCTGTTTTGGACATTATTATACACTTTTATATTATTTTGGGACTAACCCTATTAACCGGAGGCCCAACCCAGAATTGCTGGGTTTTTTTGCATATTTTAGGGTTTCGCAGAAAAAGAATATCAAATGGAGTCCAAACGGAATGAAACCTTCGGGAATGTGATTTTAGGAACGAACATGATCCAGAGGACTTGGACCCTACGTCAAGACATCAACCAGGAGGCCAGGAGGTAGGGGGCACGCCTACGCCCCCAGGCGCGCCCTCCACCCTCGTGGGCCCCCTGTTGCTCCATCGACGTACTCCTTCATCCTATATATACCTACGTACCCCCAAACTACCAGATATGGAGCCAAAACCCTAATTCCAATGCCGTAACTTTCTGTATCCACGAAATCCCATCTTGGGGCCTGTACCGGAGCTCCGCCGGAGGGGGCATCGATCACGGAGGGCTTCTACATCAACACCATAGCCCCTCCGACTGAGTAGTTTACCTCAGACCTATGGGTCCATAGTTATTAGCTAGATGGCTTCTTCTCTCTTTTTGGATCTCAATGCAAAGTTCTCCCCCTCTCATGTGGAGATCTATTCGATGTAATCTTCTTTTGCGGTGTGTTTGTTGAGACCGATGAATTGTGGGTTTATGATCAAGTTTATCTATGAACAATATTTGAATCTTCTCTAAATTCTTTTATGTATGATTGGTTATCTTTTCAAGTCTCTTCGAATTATCAGTTTGGTTTGGCCTACTAGATTGATCTTTCTTGCAATGGGAGAAGTGCTTAGCTTTGGGTTCAATCTTGTGGTGTCCTTTCCCAATGACAGTAAGGGCAGCAAGGGACGTATTGTATTGTTGCCATCGAGGATAACAAGATGGGGTTTATATCATATTGCATGAGTTTATCCCTCTACATCATGTCATCTTGCTTAAAGTGTTACTCTGTTCTTATGAACTTAATACTCTCGATGCATGATGGATAGCGATCGATGTGTGGAGTAATAATAGTAGATGCAGGCAGGAGTCGGTCTACTTGTCTCGGACGTGATGCCTATATACATGATCATACCTAGATATTCTCATAACTATGCTCAATTCTGTCAATTGCTCAACAGTAATTTGTTTACCCACCGTGAATACTTATGCTCTTGAGAGAAGCCACTTGTGAAACCTATGGCCCTCGGGTCTATCTTCCATCATATTAATCTTCCAATACTTAGTTATTTCTATTGCCTTTTATTTTACTTTGCATCTTTATCATAAAAATACCAAAAATATTATCTTATCATATCTATCAGATCTCACTCTCCTAAGTGACCGGGTAGGGATTGACAACCCCTTATCGCGTTGGTTGCGAGGATTTATTTGTTTGTGTAGGTGCGAGGGACTCGTGCGTGGCCTCCTACTAGATTGATACCTTGGTTCTCAAAAACTGAGGGAAATACTTATGCTACTCTGTTGCATCACCCTTTCCTCTTCAAGGGAAAACCAACGCAAGTGCTCAAGAGGTAGCAGCGTGCGGCTTGGCAAGGGCACGGCGTGGGTGCCAGCTGGGGTGTCGTAGAGGCTGCTGCGTCGCTCGTGGGTAGCACGGCCCCGCCCCCAGACCCAGCAGCGCGTGGCTCGTCGTCTCGGATTCGGACGACGCCGCTCGCCTGGCTCTGAACTCCCAGAATGCCGTGGATGCTCGCGGGCCACATCCCTGGCCCCATCCATGGGCACTGGGCCATCTGCTCGTGCTGGCCCTGACGGGCCGGCCCCAGACAAGCCGATTGCTGTGATCTCCTTTCTCTTGGGGGACATGGTGATGACGAAGTCGGCGTGTTAACCTTCAAACCAGATTTTCGCAGCTTGCGCCCCCTACCTGGTGCGCCAAAGATGTCAGGGGAAACGACACCTATGGGATCACGAGGAATCCCTTTTACTATGGTTGGCGGGTGCGGGGTTGTGGAAAGAGCAGGATTGAGGGATTTACGCGGGGGGATTATCCAGGTTCGGGCCGCAAGTGATGCGTAATACCCTACTCCTGCTGGTTGTTGTTTATGTGGTGTTCTTAGACTAGCTACAATGGGTGCAGGGTCCAAAAAATCCGAATCCTTCTCCAGTACGCCTCGGCCTCCTTTTATACTTAAAAGGGGCTGCCACAGTGGCACACAGGAGGTGGAAAGGTATACAGTGGTCGAGTCTATCTCATCGCACTGTAGGACAAAACGCATTTAATGCACTGTCGACGTGCCCTTCTTGCTTTATCGGGGATGGCAAGGAAGCTTGTCTGAACTATCGCTGCCTCGCCTGGCTTCGACACGTGTCCGGACTGATGAGGCACGTAGCGCCATGCTGGCTGGCTGTTGAGTTGGTGCGGTGGAAAAGTCTTCAAGAAGATCTGCATGCCACCATGCAGGTGCTTGCCGAGTCAGCCTAGAGGCCTACGTCGCCACCTAGGCGCCTGCCTAGCTGGTGGGCTGGCAGCTGCATGGGAATGGCAGTGGAGTCTTGGTAGATGTGGGCCTGGCTGCGGCCCCGTGGATGTTTTCGGCAAGAGTCTTGTCGAGGTCCTGGAGAGGGTCTTGCCGTGGCATCGTGGTCGTCCCCGGCAAGGGTCTTGTCGGGGGTCTTGCGGGTATCCTTGGCAAGGATCTTACCAAGGATCGTCGTCTTCTGGTCATCTGAAAGTGCAACTATCCCTAGGTGTTTTTGGTAATTCATAACAACATATAGGTCATTGAGCTAATGCTATTCCAAGATGATTATTTCAGGAAAGCTCAGTGATTGGAATGGCATGGATGGTGAAAGTGGAACCCTCAAAATGCTAAGGACAAACGATTGGCTCAAGCTCAAAAGCTCAAGACTCTTCATTTTATATTTTAGTGATCCAAGATCACATTGAGTCTTTAGGAAAAGCCAATACTATCAAGGAGGGATGAGGTGTTGCTTAATGAGCCTCTTGCTTCATGTGCTTAGTGATATGCTCCAAAACCCTCAACTACTTTCCCATATCCACATATGACCTAAACCCTAAGCCAAACTCGGTCCTACCGATTCTTTCTATCCGGCGCCACCGAGTTTCACTTGTCATAAGCTACTGCCAAACCCTAGCAATTCGGTTCTACCGATAGGGATCTCGGTCTCACCGAGATGGGATTGCAAACTCTCTGTTTCCCTTTCGTAACTCTTCGGTCTCACCGAAAGAGCGGATCGGTCCCACCGAGATTGCAATGTAAACTCACAGTTTCCTTTTTGTAACATTTCGGTCTCACCGAAAGAGCAAATCGGTCCCACCGAGTTTACCTGACCAACTCTCTCGTTAGCTTATTACCAAAATCGGTCTCACCGAGTTTGTGTAATCGGTCTCACCGAGATTACGTTATGCCCTAACCCTAACAAAATCGGTCCTACCGAGTTGCATGTCAGTTCCACCGAAAATCTCTAACGGTCACTAGGTTTACCTTTTCGGTCCGACCGACTTTGTTGATTCGGTCCCACCGAGATTGGTAAATTGTGTGTAACGGTTGGATTTTGTGTGGAGGCTATATATACCCCTCCACCTCCTCTTCACTCGTGGAGAGAGCCATCAGAACACATCTACACTTCCAACTCATATGTTCTGAGAGAGAACTACCTACTCATGTGTTGAGACCAAGATATTCCATTCCTACCATATGAATCTTGATCTCTAGCCTTCCCCAAGATGCTTTCCACTCAAACCTTCTTTCCACCAGATCCAAATCCTATGAGAGAGAGTTGAGTGTTGGGGAGACTATCATTTGAAGCACAAGAGCAAGGAGTTCATCATCAACACACCATTTGTTACTTATTGGAGAGTGGTGTCTCCTAGATTGGCTAGGTGTCACTTGGGAGCCTCCGACAAGATTGTGGAGTTGAACCAAGGAGTTTGTAAGGGCAAGGAGATCACCTACTTCGTGAAGATCTACCGCTAGTGAGGCAAGTCCTTCGTGGGCAATGGCCATGGTGGGATAGACAAGGTTGCTTCTTCATGGACCCTTCGTGGGTGGAGCCCTCCGTGGACTCGCGCAACCGTTACCCTTCGTGGGTTGAAGTCTCCATCAACGTGGATGTAGGATAGCACCACCTATCCGAACCACGGGAAAAACATCCGTGTCTCCAATTGCGTTTGAATTCTCCAAACCCTTCCCTTTACATTCTTGCAAGTTGCATGCTTTACTTTCCACTGCCAATATACTCTTTGCATGCTTGCTTGAATTGTGTGATGATTGCTTGACTTGTCGTAAAATAGCTAAAATCTGCCAAGAACTAAAATTGGGAAAAGGTTAAGTTTTTATTTGGTCAAGTAGTCTAATCACCCCCCTTCTAGACATACTTCCGATCCTACAAGTGGTATCAGAGCTTTGGTCTCCATTTGCTTTGATCTCCACAGCTTTTGGTGGTCATAGCCTTGGTTTCACAACCTAGGAGAGTATGGCGTCTAGCGAGGGAAATTATCACCGTAGGGGTCCTTACTTTGATGGTACTAATTTTGCTAGTTGGAAGCATAAAATGAAAATGCATATTCTTGGACATAACCCCGCCGTTTGGGCTATTGTGTGTGTTGGTTTGCATGGTGACTTCTTTGATGGGAGAGAACCAAACCGTGAAGCTACCGTGGATGAGTTGAAGATGTTGCAATACAATGCTCAAGCTTGTGATATTCTCTTCAACGGATTATGCCCCGAAGAATTCAACAAAATCAGCCGTCTTGAGAATGCAAAGGAAATTTGGGACACTTTGATTGATATGCACGAAGGTACCGACTCCGTCAAGGAATCCAAATTGGATGTGCTTCAAAGTCAACTTGACAAGTTCAAAATGAAGGATGGTGAAGGTGTCGCTGAAATGTACTCTAGGCTTGCTCTCATCACAAATGAGATTGCCGGCTTAGGAAGTGAAGAGATGACCGATAGATTCATCATCAAGAAGATTCTAAGAGCCTTGGATGGAAAATATGATACCGTGTGCACATTGATCCAAATGATGCCCAATTACAAAGATCTCAAGCCAACGGAGGTAATTGGAAGAATTGTTGCTCATGAGATGTCACTTAAGGATAAAGAGGAACTTCACAACAAATCAAGTGGTGCCTACAAAGCCTCATGTGAAGCCCCTACATCATCAAGTGAGAAACCAAACTTCAATGAAGAATTGAGCTTAACGGTGAAGAACTTCAACAAATTCTACAAGAGTAGAAGCAAAGATAGAAGCTCCAAGTCAAGGCCCTACAATGACAAAAGATCTTCTAGTCGAGAGCAAAACTGCTACAATTGTGGAAGACCCAGACACTATTCTAATGAGTGTGCGGCTCCCTACAAGAGAAGAGAAGACTCTCCAAAAAGAAGAAGCAAAGAATCACCACCAAGAGAGAGAAGGAGTAGAGATGATCGTTATGAACGAAGATACTCACAGAGAAGCAAGGATTCGGAAAGGAAGGAAAAATCATCAAGGAGCTACACAAAACGAAGACATCAAGCTCATGTTGGTGAATGGGTATCCGGCTCCGACTCCGACAGCCACTCCGAGAGAAGATATCACTCCGATTCCGAATATACTCAAGATGAAGGTGTTGCCGGTCTAGCACTTGTGTCAACCAACTCCTACGACATATTTGACTCACCAAATGAAGGAATTGGAAGATGCTTCATGGCCAAAGGTCCTAAGGTAACACACCCCGAGTATGTTGATTTTAATAGTGATGAAGATGACTTGTTAGGTGATGATGATTTACTTGTTGACAACTCTAGTGATGAATACTATGATGAAACGTCAATTAATCATGCTAATCAAGATAAAACGAATGACAATGATAAGGAGAAGATTGAGGCTCTAACTAAAGAAATAAACACTCTTAAGTTAGCTCATGAAACTATCTTCGAAGATCATCGAGAACTTTTAAGAGCTCATGAGAAGTTACGCTTTGAAAAGCTCAATCTTGAGCAAGAGCATGAGTTTTTAAAGGCAATCAATGATGATCTCCACAAGAAAAGTTCTTCTTACATTGCCAAGCGTTTACTCTTATCCACTTACATGCCTCAAGTCAAGTCTAGTAACAAGAACAAGAAAGATTCTTCCTCTAGTAGTAACAATGATCATGCTAAATCCAATATTGTTGCTTCTAGTAGTTCTCTCGATTCCACTAATGATTCTCTTAGCCAAGTTACACTTGAGCAAGAAAATAGCTTATTGAAGGGAATTATAGAGAAAGGAGTGTACAAAAGCCTTGCCGGGAGTAAGCAATTCGAGGAAATTGTGCGCAAGCAAGGAATGCACCGGAAGAATCAAGGTGTTGGTTTTGAATGAAAGTTCAATGCAAATGGAGTTGAGTGGGAAGAAGATCAATACCCCAAGACAAAGTTTGTTCCTCAACAAGAGAAGTATGATACTTCCTTCAAGGGGACACAAGCTCAAGATGATGTTCCACCACAAGACTACAAGCAAAAAGGCAAGGACAAGCTTCAAGAGGAAATTGATGCATTTGAAGAAGCTCCTAAGACTTAGTCAAGTGGATTCCCAAGACCACTTCAAGTTCCACTTCATCAAGTACGACTACAACTCCAAGGATTCCCATCAAGATGGTGTGGATCCAAAAGAAGAAGAACTAGAGAGTTCTTGAGGGTGACTCCGCCAACATACTTCACTCTTATCATTTTGGCAAGAACAAGTGCAATCAACTTCCACATCTTGCACTAGTTCAAGGAGTCACAAACCCTCTTGTTGGTAAGACAAGGGACAAGGTAACCTAAAAGTTTTCATGGACATCATCTTGTGTGTGCATCACTCTATGTCTATGGATATCCTTGTTTGTTCCTTGTGGGACTAACCCATGTAGGTATTGAAAGTGCAATTCACTCAAATGGATAGCTCCAAGTGATCTACATCAACGATGAGCATCCACATCTTCAACATCTACATGAAGTCATCATCAACAAAACCCAAGGTTAGTTCATCCCTCTTAGGGGGGGGATCTCACATCTAGGGGGAGCTTTACCCTAAGACTTGAGCTAAAGCAACTCTAAAGATGTGAACACAACAATGCTTTATGTAAAAGTGGTAACCCCACTTGAGCTTAAACGATGAGTATGACCTATGATCAAGTGTTCTCACTTGACTCCTAAGTCAATATACTCATATATAGATGACCTAGTCATCGCAAATTTCTTGATAGATGCTAGAATTGGTTGTGCATGCTTTGTCACATATTTCAATTGCCATCTTATTGTGTGAGCATGTTGGTTGCATATTTTACTCATTCGAGGACATCCACTTGTTGTTTTGATTGTTTGGTTTTATTTCCTTTTCCCAAGTGGATGGACAAGAATGCCTAAGAACCTCCTCTAGCTATCTATGCTTTTCTCGTCTCAAACTCTATTCACGCTACATCACAAAATTTGATCAAGTCAGATTCGAACCACTCTGCGTGAGGAGCACTCGGAGTCCCCGATTCGTCATAGACTTAAACTTCCAAAACCTCTTTGTGATTCTCGGTCTGACCGATATCCTACTTCCGGTCCTACCGAGATCATTAAGTTGATCTATGTTTTCGATCTCGGTGCGACCGATTTGAACCATTCGGTCACACCGAGTTGCAACAACTGCATACAGTTTTGCATCTCGGTGCCACCGAGTTGTTCCACTCAGTCACACCGACAGGGTCGGGCTATATATAGTCACGGGCAAAAATTTGGAAATTTCTCCGAACCCCTTCGCCCGTGCGATAGCTTGCTCTGCCAACGTGGTCTCTGGATCATCTCCTCGCCGCCAGCCGCCTCCAGTCGCTGGTCTCCGACGCCGTCAATGGGAATCAACCCCGCCGTTGCCGCCGTAGCGAGTCTCCGCCGAACTAGGGTATGGACTCGATCTTTGTGCTATTCCCCAATCCGATCCTTAGCACATTGTGATCATAATGATTCTTGCCACGTTTGATAAACTTCTATCCAGTCAATGAACTCGTAGATTAGGTTTGATTCGAAAATTTTACGGTTAGGTTTCCGTCGAAACCATCTCGGACCCACCGAGTTGGAAAACTCGGTCCCACCGATTTGGCTTATGCCATTGCACAAGTGAGACTCGGTCTGACCGAGTATTACTAATCGGTGTGACCGATTTTGGAACTTTGTGAAACCCTAGCAGTCTCGGTGACACCGAACTGTGACTCGGTCTGACCGAGTTCACTAGTTTAGGTTCCAAAAACTGCTTCGGTATCATCGAGTTTAAAAATCGGTAGATCCGAAATGCTTTCTGTGGGAAACTAAAACTAAGTTTTTGAATCATTCTTTTGCAAAAATCTCTGCATTTTGTGATGCTCATCCACTCTACCTCATCTATAAACTGTTCACAGGGTCAGCAGTCAGCTTGTTCATCATGTCAGACCAAAGTGATAGCCAGAATTTGTCAGAGCAGCCAGTGCAAATGAGTGAGGGCACTAGTCCCTCCAGTTCTTCGGATGATGGCAGCAGGAGCACCCCTAGCAACCTGCCAAAAGCTGCCACAAGACAAAGAAAGAAGAGAACCTCAGAATCAGAGGATGAAGATTATGTGGCAGAGGAAGAGGAAGCCACATCAAAGAGAGTTGCACTCAAAGAGGAGCATGGCTCAAGACAGAGCACCAAGCCAGGCTTAAAGGTCAAAAGGCTAGCAGGCAGGCAGCCTATGCCAAAGGCCAGAGCTTTAACCAAGATTCCTGAGAAGCCCACTCCCATAGAGCCAGTTGCTGCTGAAGGAAAGAAAAGGAAGGAAAGGGTCAAGAAAACCGTAGCCAGAGTGCTTGGAAAGGCTTCCATCATGGAAGAAGAAGAAGAAAAGGTTGGTGCACCAGCACCTAAGGCACCCAAGCTGATGGGTGATGCCATAAGATCAGGGGCAACTGCTTCCAAGGCCAAGCCAGCTCCAAAGCCAAAACCAAAGAGGAATACAAGAAGCATCCCAGCTGCTGAGAAGAACAAGGCCCCAGTGCCTGAAGCTGCTGAAGAAGATGATGAAGAGCATGTTCTGAGAAAGCTCAAGCCCAAGATCCCAGACCACAATGATGCTCATCCTATGGCTGAGGACATGAAGCTCAGAAGAGACTCAGGGCTGAGGAAGTGGAGAGAAGCAAATCCCTATGCTACTAGGAGGAGGACTGTTGTTGACTACAGGTTCCACACTAAGCAACATCGGGACTTCTATGAGACAGTCTTGTTAGACAAGAAGCCAATTGTATGTGATATGAGATGGGTCAACTGGGAATATATCAAGGAGAATGAAGAGCACTACCCTAGAGTGCAGGACAGCTTCAAGGCATGTGGAGTAGAGGACTTTGTTGGGCAGAAGCTCACAAAGTGGAGTGAGGAGCTTATCATGCAGTTCTACTCCACATCACATTTTTATCCAGATGGGAGGATTGTTTGGATGTCTAAAGGTACGAGGTACCAATCAACAGTTGCTGAGTGGGCACAGCTTATCAATGCCCCAGAGGAAAATGAAGATGACTTGGATGTCTATTCCAAGAAGAAGATGGATCATAACTCTATGGCAAATATGTACAAGCAGATTCCAACAGATGATCTTGACACTCACCAGTTTGGGTCTGTAAAACACTTGCTGTCAGGTCTACCTACGATCAACTGGATCCTTAGGCACACACTTTTTCCCAAGTCTGGAGATCATAGGATGATCAGAGGTCATGCCATTAACTTGCTACATATCTTTGATGTGCCTCAGAAATTCAAGGTCATGAGCCTCATGGTAGAGACTATCAAGAGGACTGCAGCAGATCAGAAGAGGAGCTGTGGATATGCCCCTTAGATCCAGATGTTGATTAACTCAAGAATGGGCACAGACACATACTTGTTGGACAAGGAACATTTGCCTATCTATCCAGAGTTCGAGGACAACCAAGTTGTGATGACCAAAGATGAACCATCTTCAGCCCATGCACAAGCCAAGAAGGAGAAGGCAATAAAGGAGAAAGGGAGAAAGTTGCCAAGATGCCAACTCAAGAGGAGGCATCTGAGTACTTCTTGAATAACAAGCAAGAGCAGCTCAGTTACTTGATTGCATCCACCCTGCGGATTGAGAAAGGACATGCCACCCTAACTCAGAACCAGGCAAGCCTAGAGAGAATCGTAGAACAAAAGTTCTATGACTTGGATATCAAGGTGACAGAGATTCAGACTGCAGTGGAGCAGCTCCAAGATGACATGCAGGAGAGGAAAGGGAAGACAACCACTGATGCCTTTGCCAGAGTGCCACGAGGTCCGAGGTCGTCTGCAGTGCCAGTTCCTGACACAAGAGCAACCGCCTCAGCTCCAGCCGCAGCACCAGCCCAACCTGCTCCAGCGTCTACTTCAGCTCCAACTTCAACCGCGTCTACGGAAGCCTTCATCCTTGGAGTGATCCGGACTCCACCACCACCTGAAGATCAAGCCTGAGTGTCGATTTAGCACTATGCATTTTCTAGGAACTTTTTGGTAACTTGTTACCAAAGGGGGAGAAAATGTATAGATCATAGGCTTCAAGAGAGAGTGTTGCTTTTCTCTCTTGCTTTATTTGGTGGTTTTTCGTACTTTGTTTGCTTTTGAGTGCTTGAGATACTATGCTTGTGAGACATTGATGATCATGTGTTTGATCATAAGCTACACTTATGCATGCTTGGTGAATGCTATTATCTTATCTATCTTATGTGATCATTCACTTTTCTTGGTGATGAGTGCATGTATTTCGTTCTTATCATTTTAAGCGCTCCACCAAGATGTATGTGACATGGAAGAGTAACCCTTGACTCTAACTCTCTGTGCATTTGCAGTCCAAAGCAAATCTTAAATATGCACAAATTTAGGGGGAGCTCTTACTTATCACATACTTCTCAAAGCGATGGTGTATTTCATGCTTATTATCATTTGTCGAATCTTTGATCTATATGTTGTCATCAATTACCAAAAAGGGGGAGATTGAAAGTGCAACTATCCCTAGGTGGTTTTGGTAATTCATAACAACATATAGGTCATTGAGCTAATGCTATTCCAAGATGATTATTTCAGGAAAGCTCAATGATTGGCATGGCATGGATGGTGAAAGTGGAACCCTCAAAATGCTAAGGACAAAGGATTGGCTCAAGCTCAAAAGCTCAAGACTCTTCATTTTATATTTTAGTGATCCAAGATCACATTGAGTCTTTAGGAAAAGCCAATACTATCAAGGAGGGATGAGGTGTTGCTTAATGAGCCTCTTGCTTCATGTGCTTAGTGATATGCTCCAAAACCCTCAACTACTTTCCCATATCCACATATGACCTAAACCCTAAGCCAAACTCGGTCCTACCGATTCTTTCTATCCGGCGCCACCGAGTTTCACTTGTCATAAGCCACTGCCAAACCCTAGCAATTCGGTTCTACCGATAGGGATCTCGGTCTCACCAAGATGGGATTGCAAACTCTCTGTTTCCCTTTCGTAACTCTTCGGTATCACCGAAAGAGCGGATCGGTCCCACCGAGATTGCAATGTAAACTCACAGTTTCCTTTTTGTAACATTTCGGTCTCACCGAAAGAGCAAATTGGTCCCACCGAGTTTACCAGACCAATTCTCTCGTTAGCTTATTACCAAAATCGGTCTCACCGAGTTTGGGTAATCGGTCTCACCGAGATTACGTTATGCCCTAACCCTAACAAAATCGGTCCTACCGAGTTGCATGTCAGTCCCACCAAAAATCTCTAACGGTCACTAGGTTTACCTTTTTGGTCCGACCGACTTTGTTGATTCGGTCCCACCGAGATTGGTAAATTGTGTGTAACGGTTGGATTTTGTGTGGAGGCTATATATACCCCTCCACCTCCTCTTCACTCATGGAGAGAGCCATCAGAACACATCTACACTTCCAACTCATATGTTCTGAGAGAGAACTACCTACTCATGTGTTGAGACCAAGATATTCCATTCCTACCATATGAATCTTGATCTCTAGCCTTCCCCAAGTTGCTTTCCACTCAAACCTTCTTTCCACCAGATCCAAATCCTATGAGAGAGAGTTGAGTGTTGGGGAGACTATCATTTGAAGCACAAGAGCAAGGAGTTCATCATCAACACACCATTTGTTACTTCTTGGAGAGTGGTGTCTCCTAGATTGGCTAGGTGTCACTTGGGAGCCTCCGACAAGATTGTGGAGTTGAACCAAGGAGTTTGTAAGGGCAAGGAGATCGCCTACTTCGTGAAGATCTACCGCTAGTGAGGCAAGTCCTTCGTGGGCGATGGCCATGGTGGGACAGACAAGGTTGCTTCTTCATGGACCCTTCGTGGGTGGAGCCCTCCGTGGACTCGCGCAACCGTTACCCTTCGTGGGTTGAAGTCGTCATCAACGTGGATGTAGGATAGCACCACCTATCCGAACCACGGGAAAAACATCAGTGTCTCCAATTGCGTTTGAATTCTCCAAACCCTTCCCTTTACATTCTTGCAAGTTGCATGCTTTACTTTCCGCTGCCAATATACTCTTTGCATGCTTACTTGAATTGTGTGATGATTGCTTGACTTGTCCTAAAATAGCTAAAATCTTCCAAGAACTAAAATTGGGAAAAGGTTAAGTTTTTATTTGGTCAAGTAGTCTAATCAACCCCCCCTCTAGACATACTTCTGATCCTACATCATCATCTAGTCTTGTGTGCTTCTGGTCTCCAGAAAGATTTGCATGCCACCATGGAGGTGCCTCCCGAGCCTCGGTTCCAAAGTGGTTGATGGTGTTGGAACTCTTGGGCTCAATGGGGGTGGCTCTGCTGGTGTCTGGCAAGTTGCCCCAGCAAGGTTCTTGCCGGGGCTACGGAGGCCGCCCCGGCAAGGGCCTTGCCAGGGGAGTCCACCTCACCCCTGTGCTCTTCATGTTTCTGGCTTGGCATTGTTCTAGTTGTCTTTTGGCTTCGCTTCCTTCCTCTGCCCCGCTAGGTGTGGCCGCAGGCGCAGCTCCAACTACCCGCGCACAAGTAAAGGGGTACAAAATAGGACCCCTCCTTTTGTGCACCAGAAATTCAACTTGAGGAATTTGCTAAGCGACGAACTACTAGCAACGGAATAAGTAATCAGGTCCAAGCATAACATGGAAGTAACACAATCATCATAATGATATGAAACAAGCACAGAGTATAGGTAGCGTGTAAACGAGATATGTAGGTTGAAGATAAGATGACTAAAGAATTAGGATTGAGGAAATCGATAAAGTCTTCAGTCAAAGTCTTCAAACAATAACGATCAATTATATCAACATAAGAATGAGGAAATGAAAGGGTTGAGGAAATAAAACCAGTAGCTTGGTGAAGACGATGATTTGGTAGACCAGTTCCAACTGTTATGACAGTCGTACATCTGGTCGGAGCGGCTAGGTATTTAAAACTGAGGACACACAGTCCTGGACACACAGTCCTCACCATATTCTCCTTGAGCTAAGGTCACGCAGACCTCGCCCAATCACTTGTGGTAAGTCTTCAGGTGACTTCCATGAAAGTGTGTTATATCGACTAGAGGGGGGTGAATAGGCAATTTTTATGAATTCTTCACTAAGGAATTTCAGGGTGAGGAAATTCCTGAGTGAAGAACTACTTGCAGCGGAATATGTACTCAGAAGTAAACATAACAAAACATGAGCATGGTCCTCATGATGAAATGAAAACAAGCACAGAGTACAGAAAGCGTAAACACAGGATAAAGAGAATGAAGACAAACAGACTGAAGAAATTGAGCTAAGGAAATAGAGAAAGTCTTCAGTCAAAGTCTTCACACAGATATGAACAAGCACACAACACAGAAATGAGGAAATGGAAGGGTTGAGGAAATGGAACCAGTTAGCTCGGTGAAGACAATGATTTGGTAGACCAGTTCCAACTGTTGTGACAGTTGTACATCTGGTTAGGGCAGCTAGGTATTTAAACCTGAGGACACACAGTCCCGGACATCCAGTCCTGAACACGCAGCTCGGGACAATCATTCCTCATAGTATTCTCCTTGAGCTAAGGTCACATAGACCTCGCCCAATTACTCATGGTAAGTCTTCAGGCGACTTCCAAACCTTCACAGACTCGGTCACTCGGCGATCCACAATTTCCTCTTGGATGCTCTAGACCATGACGCCTAACCATCTGGAAGATGCACAGTCTTTAAAGGTAACAAGCGTCGGATCCACGCAGGATCAATCTCTTCAGTGATGCTCAATCACTTTGTGTTTGTAGGTGTTTGGGTTTGGGTTTTCCTCACTTGATGATTTTCACTCAAAGTCCTTTGAGGATGGGATGCTCTCAAACGACAAGTGTCAGTTTCTCTCGGAGCAGCCAACCAGCTAGTGGTTGTAGGGGGCGACAATTTATAGCTTAGGGAGCAGCCCAACATGATAAGACATAAATGCCCTTCAATGATATGACCGTTAGGTGGGTAGATATTTTGGGATAGCTGGCGCATAGCACAACAACGATCGGAATTTTGAGTATCAAATTCCTCAGGGCTATA
Organism: Triticum urartu; assembly: GCF_056163025.1. Lineage (NCBI taxonomy): Eukaryota > Viridiplantae > Streptophyta > Magnoliopsida > Poales > Poaceae > Triticum > Triticum urartu. The sequence continues at coordinate 323,745,126 of NC_141875.1, read as the reverse complement.
ATGTTCCTCACAGTGTAGGCAATTCCTAACTCCTCAGTCAGAACAAATTCCTCGGAGATAGAAGAACTTCATCTCTGTCACTGAAGAAATTGACTGAACTGTATGAGATTTCCAATGGCTTCACTCGAAGGGATTGGTAGGTGTAGGATTTGAGTTGAGCATCACTTGGAAAATTTTCCTTAGTATTTCCTCGACCCCCTTTAACACTACGGTGTTTCCTATGACTCAAGAAAGAGAAAGAAACTACAAAAACAAAAGTCTTCTCGCTTCATGTTCCTCGAATGAATACCAAGTCTTCAGGATTACACCAATTTCTTCACTTTCAAAGTCTTCAGAAAGTCTTCAGAAATACAAAGTCTTCAGTCGAAGAACTTCATTTTTAGGGGTCGACTTTCTATGTAAATATCAAGCTCGTCATATACTTATAGACCTGTGTACACTCACAAACGCATCAGTCCCTTAACCTATAAGTCTTCAATACACCAAAATCACTAAGGGGCACTAGATGCACTTAGAATCTCCCCCTATTTGGTGATTCATGACAATATAGGTTAAGTTTTCAATGGGGATAAGTACTGAAATTGAGGAAATTGATTGCATGATATAGAAGAACTCCCCCTGAAGATGTGCAAAGTGAGGAATTTGCTTTTGAAGCAATGCACACTTGAAGAGTAGAATCATGGAGATCTCCCCCTATATCTTGTAATTCATACACGCATTTAACATATAATATGAAGAGTTTGAAATGCATGATGAAATATGGCGACTGATGTAATTTAGCATGTGTGTATTAACATTAACAAGGAATAAGCGTGCAGAAAAACTCAGCAAAAGTATCAGACCACCATAGAGTTTAAGTTTACAACTCGATCCAGCAAAGTCATCAAAAGAACGAGAGTTGTAACTTAGCAAAAAAACGCCCATATAGGTAGACCCGCTTGAAGAGTAACTCAAATTTCTCCCCCTTTGTCATCGAATGACCAAAAGGATCGAAAATGAGGACTAACGCCCCTGAAGAATATCAAGTTGATGGAGGAGTGCCAACGTTGTTGGGGTCGTTTGTCATTGTAGGGCCTGCCGCAGTGTCGTCCAAGTCTTCATAATCATCGGTGTCGCGGGATGAAAGAATAGGAGCTGGCCACCAAGGGAGGAACTTTGACCTTCTTGAATTTCTTCGAAGGAGGTGGAGACCAGTCAAAGTTCTTCTTGAGATCCATTTGCTTCAGATCTTCATCGCCATACAGATGTGATAAGACAACCCAGGTGTGACCGTAAACTTCATGGAGGTAGTAATGATTTTTCTTCACTGCATTATGTGTAGCAGTCATATTGTGAAGAATTGAACCAAACTGACGCTTAACCCATTTATAGTTGTGATCCACTTTCTGGTGAAGAGTAAGAAGCAGCTCACGGTTAGTCATCACCCTGGGAGCTGTGGCTTGAGGATTTGACTTGGATGCATTTGCAGCAGAGTCATGAGTGGCAGAGTCATCATTGGTGGAATAAGATGCAGCTTTGCGAAACCGACCATCCAATGGACGAATGCCTTCATCAATGACAACAAGTGCCTTTCCCTTTTCATCAGTTGAAGTAAAAGTCTGCTTGAGGACTTCAATCGGGGGTAGGTAGCTGAGGTGATTTTGAAAATCAGCCTTGTAGTTGAGTGAAGACCTTGTTCTGAGGAATCTCATAATCCAAGGAGCATAAGGATTCAACTCAAATGGAGAGAGAGCAACATTGGTTAGAGTCCTTATGAAGAAATCATAGTAATTAACTGGAATGCTATGAATGATGTTGAATAGCAGATAATTCATGACGCCAACGATTTCCTCATCAGATGAGTTGTGGCCTTTGATAGGACTCATTGTCCTCGTCAGAATGCGATAAACTATTCTGGGCACATAGAATAAGTCCTTCACAAGGAATTTGGTCCTGGGGGCTTGACCGGGCTTCAAGGGCTTCATTAGAACTTGCATGTAATGAGTAGTGAGTTCAGGTTCTTGGTACAGGCAGCGAGCTCCTTCACTGGGTGGACTGATGGGCAAGGCGTGAAGTAATTCAGAGGCCGGTGCCTTATAGTGAGTGTTATTGGTCATCCAGTCCAAGACCCAAGTGTTGATATCTTAAGGATCACCTATGATATGTAGTGTAGCGTAGAACTTAAGAATAAGCTCTTCATTCCAATCAGCAATGTCAGAGCAAAAGTTGAGGAGGCATGCATCATGAAGCACACCAAGGACAAGGGAGAAACAAGGCAACGATTCCATGTCCACGTGAGGAATATGCTCGTGGTAGAAGATTTTGTCTTTGTTGAAAAGCAGTGAAGAATAGAAGTTGGCCTGGCTTGAAGTCCAGAAACGCTTCCTCCTTAGACGAGCAGAGTCATAAGGGTTGTAGTCAGTGAAGAATACATGCTCGCCAAAGAAGTCATCATCCTTGAATTTTTGTTTCTTCGAGAAGGGATCCTTTGGCTTGGGGTGAGGAGTGTCAGTCAGTTGCATCACAACCTCAAGGATCTCGATCTCAGGTTCCATAGGCTGAGGATTTTCAGGTCCTTCTTTAGTAGCAGCCTGGGACTTCAATTCTTCATTTACATTTTCTTCAGCACTAGTGGCTGGAATTTCTTCATGGACAGACGGTGTGACATGAGGCTCTTCCGATCCCATTTGAACTTCAGTAGTCACTGGGGACTGAGGAATTTGTTGCAGAGGAGTGAACAAAGGAGAATTGGGGTGCTGACTTTCCCAAAAGTCATCATTCAACACCGGCGTGGTGCATCCAATGTCCACATCGACTTCTTCATCCATTTCTTCAACACCGGCCTCTTCAGCAGTAAACTGAGGCATGGGCGATGAGATAATGGGGTTGAAGGGTTTTCATCCACTTCAATTTCTTCATCCAACTACTCTGACGAAGCAGCAGAAGGAATGTCATCATCTGATCCGCTTGGGATCATGTATTCTTCTTCAAAAGGAACAAGGTCCTTTGATGGCATGGATTGGACAGGAACATCATCAATTGGATTGTCATAGGAGCTTGTCAGTGGCTTCATTTTCTTCTGAGCTGAAGAATCTGATGCAGTTGATGCCTTCCTTTTCTTCACAGTTGCACGCTCTGCAGCCTTGGTCTTCTTCACATCTGATGCAGATGGAGGAATAGGAGTTGGTGTAGTCGCAGGAGGAGCAGAGGAATTTGGTTCAAGATATTTAGGCACAATTGCTGCAGTTGCCCTGACTTCTTCTTTTTCTTCAGGCGCAACACTAGAGGTTGCCCTGGCAATTTCTTCAGCAGCTAGAATGCAGTCATCAGCCCTGGAATTAGCATTTTCTTCAGTAGGCTGAGCAGATGCAGCAGCCTGAGGAATTTCTTGTTGCAATTGGGCAGCAACAGTGGAGGTGAAGTTGTCAGCGAGTCTCACAAAATGAACCTTGGCTCCCGGCCAATCAGCATGGTATGCGTCAAATTCATCACTGAGTTTCTTGATCTCGGACTACATATTAACGAGTTCTTCAGTTGTCATAGAGACAATGTTTTTCTTCAGGAAGCGCTCCTTTTTGTACTGCACTTTCTAGATTTGTCTGGCCTTTTCAAATTTCCATTTCTCTTCTTGAATGAAGTGAGTCAACATATGACTTTGGCCACGAGTCAACTTGAAATCAGGCATGGGAGTGTTGGGGTCCTTGTGCCAGAGATCAATGTAATCAAGGATCAACTTTGGATCCAAAAGCATAGGAACACTTGTGCCTTTGGCTCTAGCGGCCCTGACTTGTCTGTCCCTGACGATTTCAGCAAGTTCTTCATCATCAGCTTCATCTTCATCAGACGGTACTTGAAAAGCGACCTGCTTCTTTTGAGGACTTGGTCGGGAGCCTCGTCAAGCAGTTGCCTTGGTCTTCAACAGAGTGGGACCAGTTGAAGAATGCAGGGGTGCTGAGGAACTAGCAGATTCTCCTGAGGCAATAGAGATGCCTGCTGTCCTTTGTCACGTGGCGAGATGCACAGGTGTTGAGGATTTGGTTGGAGCAGCTGAGGATTGTGGAGGAGCAGGTGAGGGTTGAGGAATTTGCTGTGAGGGCTTTGAAGAAACTGGCCATGAGGGCATAGCTGAGGAACTTGGCCGAGAGGACATTTGAGTAGAAGTATTTGGCTTATGAGCCGGCTTCTTTGGCATAGCCTTGTTGGGCTTACTTGCAGAGGCCTCAACAGTGGCAGCGGCAGCAGTGTCTTCATTGAATTTCCTCACTGCTTCCTTAGCAACTTTGGCAAGCTTGGCTTGGCGCTTGGCCCATTCATCAGGATAATCCTCACCACTCTTGAGGTTGGTGGGATCAGCTACTTGGCCAAGTGCCAATGGAGGTCTTGGGCATGGAGGATGAAGAGCGAATTTCTTCATCTACTTGGGAGTGACATATTTGTATTCCCTCCATTCCCGTGTCCATCTCCTCTCTATTCTTTGGATCCGCACGCTGCGCTCATTCTTGGTTTCGTTTCCATGAGTGGCCTCATCAGGAGTGCAATAATCCTTGTGTATGTCCTCAGGGATTTCAAACGCAGTGTTGACTTCCAGCCTCTTTCCTCCCTTCTGAGGTTTCTTGCCATCTGCCATTTTCTTTAGCTGAGGGTTTTTAACAATTGAGTTCTCTAAAGAGGTATGGAACTTTTCTTCGAGAAATGCCGCAAATGAGTTAAGTTGATGAGAACCTAATGATTCAGCAACAGACATGAGTACTTATGAACAGATTATAGGTGCGAAGAAGTTGGAGAGGTCATATGCGTTCTCAGAAGTTTTTGCAAAAAGAACAAGTTTGAGGAAATTGACCAGATGAGTCTTGAAGAATTTCACTAAGCATTCTTTGACTTAGGTTCCAGAGTTGTACAGATTTGAAAATCCACACAATTGAGGAATCTTGAAGAAAAATATTGCTTAGAGAAACAGATCAAGAACAGATAATATGTGAGGTGTTTAGTGTGTGAAGAGTTGAGGAATAAACACCTTTTGAAGATTTGAAGGAAACATCAGAATCAACAAGGGCAGTAAAAGTAACTTTTAATTACCCTTGATGAAGAACACGACAAAATAAGAAGTGTAGATTTGAAGCTCGTCGGTTCAGATCTTCCACGCCCTAACTTGGCTGAGGAAGACAGCTACGGCGGCGACGGAGTGAAGAAAGCCGCCTCCGGCGTGTGTACGGCGGCGACGAGGTCGAGGCAGTGAAGCTCTTCCTCACCAGCAACGATGGAGGTAGCGGTGGCACTAGGTTTGGGAAGCTCGAGCGAGGGAGTGAGATCGAGCGGAGTAAAGTGAAGTGAGTAAGGGAGAGGGTATTTATAGCCACGGTAAAAAACTGTTGGCCCGGAGAAATTGGACGAACATGCCCCTGACCCATCTCATTCGCTTGACATGTGTCACCCACGTATAGAGAGGTGACGATCGTGCGAGATCATGTGTGAATAGATAAACATCGCCTAGAATGTGGAACGGTTTGAGCAGCAAAGCTGAAAATTTAGATAGGATAGGTTTTAATGTTCCGTTCGCAATTTCTTCAGCTGACAAGGAGACAGTGAAGATTTTGAACAAGTTTCAAATAGAACGCACATGAAGAATTTGTAAAAAGACTAGGTTGAGTTTAGCATATAGGGGGAAAGGGTCCGATCACATTCACTTAGCAGAACAAGCAACTTGAAGAAATAGCAATAAGTGAATGTTGTAGCGGACATAAACTCATATATATTCTTCACCCGAGGTAATCTTACGGTCATTGCATAATTAACTTACGTTTCGAATTCAAATAGTTACATTCCTATTGATTCACTACGTAAAATTTGACATAAGAAAATAAAAATATAGGTCATAAGACAAGAAATTTTGCAGTTTATCTGTATTTTAGACTATGTTTTTACGTTTGTAATTTTACATAACATAAAATATTTTTTACGGCGATTATATATTTTCTTACGGTCCCTTTTTGCGTCGGAAATAAGACAAAACTTACGGAACGTAAAATTACGGTGCATTGATGGTAAAATAGAGGGGGGGGGGGAAGAATAACTATTCCTCACCCAGGGTGACTAATAGTGGGACCCTATATATATATATATACCAACGAAGAAAAATGACGGAAAAGGTGAAGACAATGCAAGTTGAAAAACAATTGAGGAATTTCAAAGAACTGAGGAAAAACTCAATTGAAGATTTTCAACATTTGGTGGTGGCGTGACCCACCGTATAAGAATGATGATTTCAGACACCGCGTACAATTGTCGTAGGGTTCTGAGAATCAAATTCTTCATTAATTTCTTCACACTTAGAGTGTTATTCACTACAGGAATCAGCTACTTTGCCATCTGCCACGGCAGACGGCAAAGGCATGAACGGTGGACGGCAAAGGTCTTTGCCGTCTGCCGCGGATGGCAAAAGGCTCCGACAAAGTAAGGTCCGGCAAAGAGCTACTTTGCCATCTTCTTTGGGCGGCTGACGGCAAAGTGGCCTTTGCCATCAGCAGCGGACGGCAAAGAAAGCAGACAGCAATAATTGCGTTGTTAGTCCGTTAGGTGGCTAACGGCAGGCCTTTGCCGTCCGCCACTGACGGCAAAATTTGTCCTGCCTTTGCCGTCCGCCGTATGATGTCAACTAGACGTCACTACACGGCAAGCCTTTGCTGTCCGCCGCTGACGGCAAAATTGTTTACTCTTTGCCGTCTGCCACTGTAAGCAAACTGACCAAATGGGTCAGCTCCCAGGAAGCATAGTTGGCTGCCACGTGGCTTCTTTGCCGTCCGCGGCTGACGGCAAAGGGCCTGCATATTGGCTCTTTTTTCTATTTTTTTTAAATCCAACAATTTTCACAGCAAATATATATGACATATATAGATATATTTCACAGGGCTATTTAACAGCAAACATATCACATATCCAGCACATAGGTTTCATCGTACATACATATATAGTTCCATCCATTCATACATAAGCAAGTTCCATCAAGTTGCACATACACATTGTTCCATCCATACATATTACAATGCAAAGTTTCATCAAGATAGCAAGTTCCATCATAGCAAGCTAGAAGAATACTTGAAGAGAATGAAAGAAAAAACAAGCACTCCATCATAGCAAGCTAGCTTCCATGAAGTGAACGAAATCTGCAAAATGGCAAAATAAGAAAGTTAGAAATAGGCGACTAGAAGAAGAAGACTAGAACAAGTAGAAGAGTAGAACAAGAAGAAGACTAGAACAAGAAGTATATGTCATTTATGAGCTAACTTAGGTGAAATGGATCATATATGAGCTAACTAAGTTGAAATGGGTCGTTTATGAGCTAACTAAGGTGAAATGGATCATTTATGAGCTAAATTAGTTGAAATGGGTTGTTTATGAGCTAACTAAGGTGAAATGGATCGTTTTTGAGCTAACTAAGGTGAAATGGATCGTTTTTGAGCTAACTTAGGTGAAATGGATCGTTTATGAGCAAACTTAGTTGAAATGGATTGTTTATGAGCTAACTTAGTAAAAACATTATTTTAGAGCTAACCTAGGTGTGATGGGTCATTTTGGAGCTAACCTAGGTAAGATGGGTCATTTTGGAGCTAACCTAGGTGAAATGGGTCATTTTAAAGCTAACGTAGGTAAAAGGGACCATTTAGGAGCTAATCTAGGTAAAATCACTCATTTTAGAGCTAACTTCGATAAACTGGATCATTTATAAGCTAAATAAGGTAAATGGGTCATTTTAGAGCTAACTTAGGTAAAATGGATTGTTTATGAGCTAACTAAGCTAATTATACAATTTTTGACATAAGTAAGCTAAGTACAGATCGTTTTAGAGCTAACTTAGGTAAAATGGATGGTTTTGGAGGTCAGTAAGCTTATTAAGTCATTTTGGAGGAAAAGAAGCTAACTCTAGGTCATTATGGTAAGCATATTGGAGGAAATAAAGCTAAGTCTAGGTCTTTATGCATTTGTTAAGCAAAAGACTAGAGAAACTTACTGTGATCATGGAGGTGTAGGAGCGGGCTGCCTCGTGCCGGTAGCTGGAGAAGGATCGTCCGATGCTTGTCTGGAGTTACATTGCACCAAAGATCATTTCCAATGTCTCGTTAGCATGATGACACTCAAATGTTATGACTAGCAAGTAATGTCCATTCAAATTAAACTAACCGTGGTCCCAGGAGCAATCACTGGCATCGGCGGAGCGGTCTGACCGGACTTCTCGCACACAGACTGCACATTTGGTTTTGACAACACAGTCATACTAGTTAGTAATGAGACAAACACTACATGAATTTTTGGCTAATCTGCAAAAGAAACTTACCACAAGGAACTCGTACATGGCCCTTGCCTGCATGTCATTCCGTGCCCTCTCCTCCTCCAACATCTTTGTCGTCCTCTCCTCCAACTCCCGCTGCCTCTCCGCCGCCTCCGCCAGAAGTTTCTCCGTTCTATCTCTCTCACTCTATATAGCAGCCTGCAACACCACTGACATGACCATTTGTAATCATTGATGGAAGTGCACACAATGTAATGGAGAAAGATAGCTGAGTACGTATAACTAACCTTGAAGGCGAGTTGGACTGGCCGTTCACGAGGCCTTATCTCAGGAGCGGAGCTCGACTGGCGCGCCTTGATCTCCAGGAGAGTGCTAGGACAACGGATAAGTCCATCTCCCATGGCTATGGAGCCATGGGACCTCCCGCCACCAGATATCATCAGCAACTCTGTATCAATGGGACCCTGGCTCGGGTTAAAGTCCTCCCCTTTCCTCGCCTTCCCCTGATCTCTATATTGCACGAGCTTGTCGTGGGAGGAGATGTTGGTGAAGTTCTTTGGATCATCGAGGTCAGACGCAGAGAATGCCTTGACTTTCTTGTAAGGGCCAGTGTGGGCCATGGCATACAGGTCATACACCTCTGGCACCTTATCCGACTTATTGTAGCATGCCTGAAAGAGAGAAACAAAGTAAATTAGTAATTAAAGGGCTAAAGCTAGCATGATGAATTAATTGCATGAATCATGAAGCAAATCACATACCCAGTTCCGCCCGAACTGATATAAGTTGGAGCTGCCTTGATGGTGTGGCACACCTTCCATTTGGGCACATTTGTCCTTGGCCTCGTTCTAGAGGGCTAGCCATTCATTTGAGCACCACTCATTGACCAACACCTCCCAACAATCCATCTGATCCGCACACCATCTCGGAGGGGCCTAAGTTAGCAAATAGAAACTTGAGCGCTACGACTATGAATTACTAAATGAAGGAAGTAAGTACAAGTCCTTAAGAATTACCTTCAGGTACTGCTCCTTACTCAAGAACTTCTCGCGGCACGCCGGCTTGGTCTTCTTGATACCACGCGAGGCGTAGTAGTCTCGTGCCGTAATTTCTGTAGTAGGCGCTTGCAGATGTTATCGATAACATTTGCCGCTTCCTCCTTGTATCCCTCCTCACACCTGTAGAATGTATGCAATCAAATGAGACAATATTGATTAGTACAATTAATAACTAGCTAGTTGAAGATTTTTAATTGTGTAAAGGAGAAATTACCCGGAACTTTCTGATCACCATGTCTGCCCTCGTCTTGCACAAGACACCGTCGATAATCTCACCCAGCAGGGCCGAGGCAGCCAAGTAGTGCTCCCAACTCAATCCAAGCTCTAGAAGCCGACCCTCACCAGGCAACGTGGCAAACCCTAGGAAGTTTTGCCGACAAAGAACTCCAAGGACGGAGTTGGGCCGGCGGACACTATGATGGTGGTCCCAACCCCTGCAGCATGACAAGGCCAACGCATTAGTTATTTGAAGAAACGTGAATGCAGAAGGTACAAAAATATTAAATGCACTTACCTCTCCCCATCAGGGAAAATCAACCACCTCTGCTCGCGGGTCACCAGCACGGACGGGAGCTGTGTACAACCATGCTGGTAGACGGTGCCCCCCTCCTCCTCAATATCAGTCGGCTCCCCGCCATCATCAGCATGGCCACTCGGATCCTCAGGCTGATCCCGCCAGGTACCCCATCCAGACGTGTGCTCCTCCGGGGTCTCGTGGGCCGAAGGCCCGTCGACCCGAGGCTCGTGGGCTAAAGACCCATGGACCGGAGGCTCGTGGACCGAAGTCTGTGTAGCCTCCTCCTTGGACGAGTCCACCCTAGCAGTCACGTTCTCGGGTGAAACAGCTGGGGGTGGCGGCGAGGAAGGCGCCGTAGCAGTCACCCTACCTCCTCTCCCACGACCACGTGCTCCAGCTCCTCTCTTCTTCTTACCTCGTCCCCTGCTGAGCACCGCGGTCGACGAAGAAGGGCCCGGTGGTGTCGCCATACTGTCCAGCAACGCTTGGCAGAGAGGTGCGTGTGGAATGGAAGACCTCACACCACGCGCTGACGAACAAGGGGCCTCGGCGCACTCCCGACCAGCGCCCACCATCTTTCAACACCTACCATGACAAAGAGTTAACGAAATTAGTACAACATAAAAAAAGACCGACATGAATAATAATATGTATATCACTTAAGTGTATCATCATCAAGTACAACATAAAAAAATTGATTACCTGACACTACTAATAATCTCGATCAGTATCATCAATAAATGCATAATCATCATCATCACTATAATCAATGACGGACTCATAGGGTTCGGTGGCATCAACATGTGGAAGGCCACCTTGACGTAATCGGTCAAGCATTGACAGGTCATCCACAGCAGTAACCTCTTCTTGTTCCGGCTCTTCTTGTTCCTCCTCTGGGGTGATGTTGGATTCACTATCGTTGTCTACTTCCATGTTTTGGGGTGAAGTATAGCGGTTCTTGAAACACTTTTTGGAAAGACGTGTCTCTTGGAAGAATTCTCCTTCATATGTGTCTGGGTTAATGTGAGGTTCATAATCCTCTTCCTTTAGGGGAGATAGTCTAGCACGTGGCGGCACCTCATAAACGACATCCCAACCTTTTAGATTTGGATTAGTTTGGCAGGCCCACGGTAGATAGAATACTTGGGTCACCTGTTGAGCCGTAATATAGACATCAGGAACATCTAAATGGGTGCTTTGGTTGATTTCAACTAGCCCTATATGTTCATGAGTCCTTCTAGTCTCCTTCAGCTGAAACCAATAACATTTGAAGACTACGACATTCGGTGGGTTTTCACCATAGAATAGAAGTTCATAAATTGCTTCAACTCTCCCATAATACTCGGTACCTCCTTCGCCGATAGCAGATACACACCAATTTGTAGACTTTCGGTTGGCCATAGATAGCTCTTTGCCATAGGTACGAAAGCGATACCCATTGATGTCGTATTTGTCAAATGAACGGACCTTATAGTCAAAACCATTAGCGACTTGTCTCAATTCGGCGTCCATAGACTCCGAATTATCCTACAAGTTTAATATGAAAGGATTGTTGCATTACGCACAAATTAGCGAATGAAATAAAATTGTCTAATAGAAATTACCTTTTGTTTGAACCAAGAGATGAAACCGGGATAGCCGCCTCCTTGCTTTGCGAGAAGCTCATACTCTTTGACGGAATCCTTTCGGATCACCGCTCCATACAAGAATATGGCGATGTATCGACTGTATGAAATATCCAGGAACAAGAGCAGTTCAAAGGAAATAGAAGTTGCGAAACAATGTATCGAGAACTTACTCGATGTACGGCCGCACTTCTATCAGGTTGTTGAAGATATACAACGAAATGGTCCGCCATTCTTCGTTATCCAAAGATACTGGATTTGAACACTTGTTGGTGCGAGATTCCCTTTGAATAGGCTGAGGTTGGATCCACCCTTTTTAGGGTCGTCAGTATTGTACCGAGTCTTCGGATTATGCAAATGACGATTTTTGGCTTCGTAGTGTGCTGTCACGAAGTTTGCCGCCTCCTCAGTGATGAATGCCTCAGCCATCGATGCTTCAATTCTACGTTTATTTTTACATTTTTTTCGAAGTGTCTTCTGCATCCTCTCAGTTGGGTAGCACCAACGATTTTGCACGGGCCCCCCAATCTTGCCTTGGTCGGGAGATGCAAAATTAAATGCTGCATTGGATTAAAGAAGCCCGGTGGAACGATCTTCCCTAACTTGCAGATCAACTACGGCGCCAACTCTTCCATTTCTTCTAGCACGCCACGCGATAGTTCTTTCGCACAAAGAACACAGAAGAAATAGCTGAGTTCTACCAGTACTAGCCATTCATCCTTAGGGATGAAGTCACGCAACATCACCGGCATTACCCGCTCAATCCATATGTGCCAATCATGACTCTTGAGACCAAATATCTTCAATTTATCAAGACTCGCTCCCCCCTTTAGATTCGCTGCATACCCATCGGGGAACATCAACTGCATTTTCACCCACAAGATAATTTCCCTCATAGCTGGCCTTCCAAGATTGAACCATGCCTTTGGCTTCGTCCAGTTCTGCTTTCCTTTCGGTTCTTTCATGTTTTGTAACGGCCTATCACATAGTGCCTCCAGATCGACTCTAGCCTTAGTATTATCCTTTGACTTCCCATCTATGCCGAACAATGTACCAAAAAGTGCCTCGGCGATATTCTTCTCAGTGTGCATCACTTCGATGTTGTGTGGGCAAAGGAGGTCTTTGAAGTAAGGCAGATCCCGTAAGCATGTTTTGTGAGTCCAGACGTGCTTAGAATTATACCCCTTGAAGTACCCTGGACGCTCTGGATCTGGCTCGAGAGCGTTTAACTGATCCAGGGTCTGTTGGCCTGTAAACGCAGGTGGTGCAGAGTTTTTGACAACTCTACCTCTGATGAAGTTCTTATTGTCTTTCCTGAACTTATGGCGAGGATCCAGGAACTGTCTATGCATGTCGAAGCAAGAAAACTTGCAACCACTTGAAGCCAACGAAACTCAAGAGCTCCCTTGCATGTGGGGCACGGGAACCATCCATGCACACACCAGCCAACGAATAGTGCATACGCCGGCAAGTCATGCGTCGAGTACATGTACCAGACACGCATTATGAAGTTACGTTTGCTATAGGCGTCGTATGTCTTGAACCCATTATCCCAGGCTTCTTGTAATTCGTCCTTAAGCGGCTGCATGTACACATTCATATTTTTCCCCGGATAGTTGGGCCCTGGAATTATCAATGTCAGGAAAATGTTCTTCCTTTGGATAATCTGTCCGGGGGGGAGATTGAGTGGAAAGACAAATACGGGCCAAAACTGTATTGGGCTGCCGTCATACCAAACACACTGAACCCATCCGTGCTGATGCCGACTCGAGGATGCCTCGGATCTGCCGCTTTGTCAGCATGTAATTCATCAAACTTTTTCCACGCAACACCATCCGATGTGTGTACCATCATCAGATTCCCATCTGCATCTAGTTCGGTTCTATTGCCTGTTTTGTGCCATGTCATCTGTCTGGCCGTCTCTTCGACCATGAAAAGACGTTGAAGTCTTGGTACGATTGGCATATACCGAAGAACACTAACAGGGATTTTGGTATGTGTCTTCTCACCCATACCGTTGTCTACCACAACATACCCGGAAGACTTGCAAATGGGACAATAGTTCAAGTCCGCATAGTCAAGCCTAAATAAGGCACATCCTTTCTCACAGGCATGTATCTTCTCATAGGGCATCTTCAGTGCACGGAGGATTTTGTCCGACTGGTACAGGTTTGCAGGCATTACATGGCCTTTGGGTAGAAAGTGTCCAAATACTGTCATAATTGCGTCGTAGCATTCTCTTCCCAAGTTGAACTGAGCCTTCAGAGTCATTACTTGTGAGATGGCATCCAACTGACAAAGCTCAGTGTGCTCGTGTAGCGGATGTTTTGAAGACTCCAACATTTCACTGAAGGCCTTTGCAGATTCCTCCATCTCCTCATCCGAATCCCGAGCATCATCATAGTATTGCACCATGTTTTCCATCCCGGTACCATGCTCGTCGGTGCGACGACGATCCACCTCAGCTCGGTCACGTTGGGCAGACTCACCATGAAATGTCCACACCGTATAATCGGGCGTAAAACCACTCTTCTGCAGGTGTTTGTCCATTTCAGCCTCTGTCCTCTTTTCACAATTGCCGCACCGGAAACAGGGGCACCAGGTTTTCCTCTGGCCATTTGCAAATGCGGCTTGCACAAACCCCTTGGTTTTTGTGAACCATTCAGCACTCCATTTGTTCTGACCAGTGTGACCGGTATACATCCACGCACGATCACTCATCTTGACTTTCAGAGCTACTGGACACACAGCAAATATATATATATATATAATTCACCATGTATATATTCATCAGTTGATCTACTTTGTCAATTTTATTACGTCCATGCAACCTACACTCTAATAGATAATGATAGGTCCTAATCCCACCCGAGTATGTGTAGATCGGGTTCATTTTCCCATGCTATGCTCCGGATCCAACGCAAAATTTCGGCAGCACCTCCCCGTTGTTCTCCTAATACACGTCTCTACAATAAACAGAGAGGATGTGTACCCGGAGAACAACAGGGGAGGCACTGACGAAATTTATGCGTCGGATCCAGAGCAAAGCATATGGGAAAATGAACCCAATCTACACATACTCAGGTTGTCCATGGATAGTGTTGGACAATTCGAAACAATCAAGGTTATAAATATGCAAATGCATGCATATTTATAACTATGACGCTTTTGAATGGGAGACACATATTGGTTACGCATACTGATGATTCAAGACACATATATATCTAGCTATCAAGTTTCATCGGCACGAACATCGGAACAGAGCAAATAATTAATGGGGGAGGAGGACATGTCATTTGTGCTCACCCACGAACGAAGGGGCAGAGCTCGTCAAACGCACGGCGAGGTCGTCGAACACCAAACCTCGCAGCAATGAAACAACTGCACATTTAAATCTACCCGATCAACACAATTATATATGATGTTTTTCATAACAAAATTGAAAAATATATGACCTTACTAATAATTCACAAATATATGACCCCGTCGGCCTCTAGAAGGCCAAAGAACACCTTTTCGGGAGGTGTCGGGGGTCGGGGTGTGGTGTCGGGGTTGAGGTGCTGTTTCGGGGTCGGGGGGTCAGGGTGTCGGGGTGTCGTGTCGGGGTTGGGGTGTCGGGGTGTGGTGTCAGAGTCGGGGTGTCGGGGTCAGGGGGTCGGGGTGTCGTGTCGGCGTCGGGGTGTCGTGTCGGGGTCGGGGTGTCGGGATCAGGGGCTCGGGGTGTCGGGGTGCGTGGTGTCGGGGTCGGGGTGTCGGGCTCAAGGGGGTCAGGGGGTCGGGGTGTGGTGTCGGGGTCAGGGGGTCGGGGTGTTTCCTTCTATCCTTCTTCTTCTTTCTTTCTCTTCTTCCTCTTCTTCTTCTTTCCTTTCTTCTTCTTCTTGTTTCATCTTTTTTCTACTTTTTTACTTCTTTTCCTTTCTTCTTCTTTTCTAGTTCTTCTACTTCTTCTACTTCTTTTCTTCTTCTTTTTTCATCTTTTTTATACTTCTTTTCTTTTCTTCTTCTTCTACTTCTTTTCTTCTTTTTCTTTTTTCATCTTTTTTCTACTTCTTTTCTTTTCTTCTTCTTCTACTTCTTCTACTTCTACTTCTTCTAATTCTTTTCTAACACTAACACTAACACATATCTAGCACTAACAATTAAACAGCAAAAAATGAAAAAACAGAAGAGAAAAAAGATGTAGTCCCTCACCGGAGCAATGGGATGGTCGGCGGGGGCGGGGGCGGCGCCGGGCTGCGGCGCCGGGCGGTGGGTGGCGGGGCGACGGGGCATCGGCAGGTGGGGTGGGGGCGGAGGGGGGGTGGGGCGACGGGGCAAGCGGGGGCGGTGGCGGGGGCGGCGCCGGGCGGCGGGTGGCGGGGCGACGGGGCAAGCGGGGGTGGGGGCGGCGCCAGGCGGCGGGGCGGGGGCGGCGCTGGGCGGCGGGGGCGGCGGTGGGTGGGGATCTGGTGGCGGGGCGTCGGGGAGGAGAGAGGGAGAGAGGAGAGAGAGTAACAGGCGGGGCTGGGGGCCGTTAGTTAGGCTAGGCTTTGCCATCCGTCGCGCCTTTGTCGTCCGCCTTTTTCTCTCTTTGCCTTCTGCTAGCAGATGACAAAGAGGTGGGGCATTAAGTTTTTTCTAATGGGCTCGTTAGTGGGGGCCACCTCTCTCTTTGCCGTCAGCCAGCTGACGGCGAAGATTCTTTGTCGTCATCTGGCTGACGACAAAGAGCTGGCAGATGACAAAGGCCTGTTTTGCCGTCTGCCATTTCTTTGTCGTCTGCTTTTTGGTATCTGACGGCAAAGAGCTTCTTTGCCGTCTGCTAGCAGATGACAAAGAGCTGGCAGATGGCAAAGTAGCTGATTCTAGTAGTGATTCTTCATTGATTGAAGAAAAACGTTTCTTCATGTGTTGCACATCTAAGTCATCAATTTTGCATAAGTGTTAGGATGAGTGTCCTTTTCAAAGAACATTCGAAGATTCTAGGATATTTAGCTCACACCGCAACTTGCTAAATCTCTTCTCATCCAAGGGCTTAGTGAAGATATCGGCTAGCTGTTCTTCAGTCTTCACATGCTCAATAGAGAGGTCACCCTTCAACACATGATCACGAAGAAAATGATGACGAATCTGAATGTGCTTTGTCTTCAAGTGCTGAATTGGATTATGAGCAATCTTGATGGCACTCTCATTGTCACAGTAGAGTGGCACATTCTTCACATTGACGTCGTAGGCCTTGAGTGTTTGCTTCATCCATAGTAGTTGATCACAGCAAGAACCAGCAGCAATGTACTCAGCTTCAGCAGTAGACAGTGATACGCAGTTCTGTTTCTTCGAGGACCAACAGACCAAAGATCGTCCGAGGAAATGGCATGTGCCAGATGTTGACTTGCGGTCCACATGATCACCAGCATAGTCAGAGTCTGAAAATTCAATGAGATCAAAAGCCGAGCCCTTGGGGTACCACAATCCAAGTGTTGGTGTGTGAGCTAGATATCGAAGAATATGCTTCATAGTCATATGGTGTGATTCCTTCGGCGTAGCTTGAAATCGGGCACACATGCAAACACTAAGCATAATATCTGGCCTAGATGCACATAAGTACAATAAAGAACCAATCATGGAGCGGTATACCTTTTGATCGAAGTCAATACCATTCTCATCAGTGCATAGATGACCATTTGTGGGCATAGGGATTTTGACTCCTTTGCAATCTTGCATGCCGAATTTCCTCAGTACATCCTTGAGGTATTTCTCGTGAGATATGAATACGCCATTGCGTTGTTGACGAATTTGAAGACCTAAGAAGAATTTCAATTCTCCCATCATAGACATTTCATATTCCTCCCTCATCATATAACCAAATTCATCAGTATAACGTTCGTCAGTACAGCCAAAGATAATATCATCGACATATATTTGGCACACAAACAATTCACCATCATAAGATTTAGTGAAAAGAGTTGGGTCAAGTGAACCGGGTTTGAAACGTTTCTTCATGAGGAATTCCTTCAAGGTATCATAACACGCCCGTGGGGCCTGCTTGAGGCCATAGAGGGCCTTATTCAGTCTGAAGACTTTGTCAGGATGCTTTCGATCTTCAAAACTTGGGGGTTGAGCAACATATACTTCTTCCTCAAGCTTACCATTGAGGAATGCACTTTTCACATCCATTTGATATAAAGTGATATCATGATGGTTATCATAAGCAAGTAATATGTGAATAGCTTCAAGTCTAGCAACAGGTGCAAAAGTTTCATCGAAATCAATTCCTTCAACCTGTGTGTAGCCTTGAGCTACAAGCCGTGCCTTATTCCTCACCACAAGGCCATTTTCATCTTGCTTGTTGCGGTAGATCCACTTTGTGCCGATGATATTGTGCTTTCGAGGATCTGGACGTTTGACCAGTTCCCAGATGTTGTTGAGCTCGAATTGATGTAATTCCTCTTGCATAGCTTGAATCCACTCAGGTTCCAGAAATGCTTTATCTACCTTAGTGGGCTCTGTGATAGAGACGAAAGCAAAGTGCCCACAAAAGTTAGATAAATGTGAAGCTCTTGAGCGTGTGAGAGGACCTAGAATGTTGATGTCGCTGATGATTTTCTTAATTTGCACTTCATTTGCGACGCGAGGATGAGAGGGTTGTCTTGAGGAATTCGATCAGCATTTTCTTCAGCATCATTTTCCTCAGGTGCATGAACATGACGTTCTTCATGTACTGGAATAACTTCTTCAACAAATTCTTCAGTAGGAATGACATCCTTTGTAGCCTTGAACTTAATAGATTCCTCAGGAGGTATTTCATCTGTCACAGGAGGTAGGTTCCTTCGTTGCGAGCCATTAGTTTCATCAAACCGCACATCTACAGTTTCAACAACCTTGTGATGACAGGTGTTGAAGACTCTGTAGGTGTGCGAGTCCTTACCATAACCGAGCATAAAACCTTCATGTGCTTTCGGTGCAAATTTAGAACTGTGATGAGGGTCTCTAATCCAACATTTAGCACCGAAGACTTTGAAATAACTCACATTGGGTTTCTTTTCAGTAAGGAGTTCATATGCGGTCTTCTTGAAGAATTTGTGAAGATATACCCTGTTGATGATGTGGCATGAAGTATCAATTGCCTCAGGCCAAAAGCGAGGAGGCATCTTGTACTCATCAAGCATAGTGCGGGCCATCTCCACAAGAGTCCTGTTCTTGCGCTCCACGATGCCATTTTGCTGAGGAGTATAAGGAGTAGATAACTCATGAGTAATACCAAGTTCATCAAGATAGTCATCAAGACCAGTGTTCTTGAACTCAGTTCCATTATCACTTATGGTGTGCTTGATCTTCACACCAAAGTTGGTTGAAGCCCTCGATGAAAATCGTTTGAAAACTTCCTGCACTTCAGTTTTGTAAGTGATGATATGGACCCATGTATATCGAGAATAATCATCAACAATAACAAAGCCATATAAGGATGCAGCATTAGTAAATGTGAAATAGTGAGTAGGGCCAAAGAGATCCATGTGAAGTAATTCAAATGGTCGAGAAGTAGTCATGATAGTCTTCGCTGGATGCTTGACCTTGGTCACCTTTCCAGCTTCACATGCTCCGCACAAGTGATCCTTGAGGAATTTGACATTTTCTATGCCAATGACATGCTTCTTCTTCGCGAGCATGTGGAAATTCCTCATGCCAGCATGACCAAGTCGACAATGCCATAGCTAGCCTTCTGAAGCTTTTGCAAGTAGACATGTAGCAAGTTGTGGTCCTGTAGAGAAATCAACAATATACAAATCTCCTCTCCTAAAGCCTTCGAAGACTTTGGAACTGTCAGCTTCCATGATCACAACACAACGATACTTGCCAAAGACAACAACCATATCAAGATCACAAAGCATTGAGACAGACATGAGGTTGAACCCTAAGGACTCAACAAGCATGACTTTGTCCATATGTCAATCCTTTGAGATTGCAACCTTACCTAGACCCAATACCTTGCTTTTGCCTTTGTTAGCGTAGGTGATATGCTTCAGATGTGATGGAGATAAAGCAGTGTCCATCAATAAGCTCCTATCAGCAGTCATGTGATTTGTACATTCACTATCGAGGACCCACTAAGTGGCTTTGGGTTGATCATCCTTTGAGTCTTTTGCCATGAAGCAATAGGTGGGAGCATATTCCTCATCGCCATCATCAGTAGTGTTGTGGAGGTCCTTTTCTTCAAAGTTTAAGATGGACTTGCTGACAAACGCGGTAGCGAGGGCTAGGCTCGCCACACCAGAGTTTGACTCCTCAGAGTCCTCCTCTTCCTCATTTTCCTCAGATTCAGCCTCAGAGTCCATTTCCTTGCCAATGAACGCACGAGCCTTCTTGGAGCTGCTCTTCTTGTGAGATGAGGACCTTGAAGGTTTTGATGACGAGGACTTTGAAGATTTCTTCTTCTTCTTTGAATCATCAGAACTGTAATCCTTGTACTTCTTCTTCTTTGATCCCTTTTCCCACTGAGGACAATATTGAATGTAGTGTCCAGGCTTCTTGCATTTGTGGCAGAGTCTCTTCTTGTAATCATGGGATGAGGAATCTGTTCTCAATTCACCACCTCTTGAGGATTTACCAAAGCGACCACGTCTTGAGAACTTTTGGAAATTCCTCACGAGCTCCTGGCTCAGTTCTTCAGGGTCACCAAGGCTGCTGTCAGAATCTTCACCTTCAGATTTAGACACTGCCTTGGCCTTCAGAGCCCGTGATCTACCATAGCTTGGTCCATAGAGATCTCTCTTCTCAGCAAGATGGAACTCATGAGTGTTTAGTCTCTCGAGGATATCAGCGGGATCAAGTGACTTATAGTCTCCACGTTCTTGTATCATCATTGCCAAGGTATCAAATGAGGAATCAACCGATCTCAGCAATTTCTTCACCACCTCATGGTCGGTGATATCAGTGGCACAAAGTGCTTGAAGCTCATTTGAGATGTCAGTGAGGCGGTCAAAGGTTTGTTGAACATTTTCATTGTCGAGTCTTTTGAAGCGGTTGAAGAGATTTCGAAGAACATCAACTCGAGAGTCACGCTGTGTTGAGACTCCCTCATTGACCTTGGACAACATGTCCCAGATAAGCTTAGCTGTCTCCAAAGCACTCACTCTGCCATACTGCCCTTTGCTCAGATGGCCACATATGGTATTCTTCGCGTGAGAGTCGAGTTGCTTGAATCTCTTCACATTAGCAGCGTTGATGGTGGGAGTGACAGAGGGAACACCATTCTCCACAACGTACTAGAGATGATTATCAATTGCCTCAAGATGCATGCGCATCTTATTCTTCTAGTAGGGTGGTCCATCCCATCGAAGGTAGGACACCCAACAGAAACCTTGATCATTCCTGCGGTCGACATAACTAAAACTCCAGGAGGTTAAATCAAAATCACACAGAACAAGGGAGTACCTTGCTCTGATAACAATTTAAAGGGCGTTATATCGACTAGAGGGGGTGAATAGGCGATTTTTATGAATTCTTCACTGAGGAATCTCAGGGTGAGGAAATTCCTGAGTGAAGAACTACTTGCAGCGGAATAAGTACTCAGAAGTGAACATAACAGAACATGAGGATGAGCATGGTCTTTATGATGAAATGAAAACAAGCACAGAGTACAGAAAGCGTAAACAGGGGATAAACAGAATGAAGACAAACAGACTGAAGAAATTGAGCTGAGGAAATAGAGAAAGTCTTCAGTCAAAGTCTTCAAACAGATATGAACAAGCACACAACTCAGAAATGAGGAAATGGAAGGGTTGAGAAAATGGAACCAGATAGCTCGGTGAAGACAATGATTTGGTAGACCAGTTCCAACTTCTGTGATAGTTGTAAGTCTGGTTAGGGCGACTAGGTATTTAAACCTGAGGACACACAGTCCCAGACACCCAGTCCTGAACACGCAGCTCAGGACACTCAGTCCTCACCGTATTCCCCTTGAGCTAAGGTCACACAGACCTCGCCCAATTACTCGTGGTAAGTCTTCAGGCGACTTCCAAACCTTCACAGACTCGGTCACTAGGCGATCCACAATTTCCTCTTGGATGCTCTAGACCATGACGCCTAACCGTCTGGAAGATGCACGGTCTTCAAAGGTAACAAGCGTTGGATCCATGCAGGATCAATCTCTTCAGTGATGTTGAATCACTTTGGGTTTGTGGGTGTCTGGGTTTGGGTTTTCCTCACTTGATGCTCTCAAATGACAAGTGTCAGTTTCTCTCGGAGCAGCCAACCAGCTAGTGGTTGTAGGGGGCGGCTATTTATAGCCTAGGGAGCAGCCCGACATGATAAGACATAAATGCCCTTCAATGATATGACCGTTAGGTGGGTAGATATTTTGGGACAGCTGGCGCATAGCACAACAACGGTCGGAATTTTGAGTATCAAATTCCTCAGGGCTATCATGTTCCTCACAGTGTAGGAAATTCGCACTGGCGAATTCCTAACTCCTCAGTCAGAACAAATTCCTTGGAGACAGAAGAACTTCGTCTCTGTCACTGAAGAAATTGACTGAACTGTATGAGATTTCCAATGGCTTCACTCAAAGGGATTGGTAGGTGTAGGATTTGAGTTGAGCATCACATGGAAATTTTTCCTTAATATTTCCTCAACCCCTTTTAATAGTACAGTGTTTCCTATGACTCAAGAAAGAGAAAACAAAACTACGAAAACAAAAGTCTTCACGCTTCATGTTCCTCGAATGAATACCAAGTCTTCAGGATTACACCAATTTCTTCACTTTCAAAGTCTTCAGAAAGTCTTCAGAAATACAAAGTCTTCAGTCGAAGAACTTCATTTTTAGGGGTCGACTTTCTCTGTAAATATCAAACTCCTCATATACTTATAGACCTGTGTACACTCACAAACGCATCAGTCCCTTAACCTATAAGTCTTCAATACACCAAAATCACTAAGGGGCACTAGATGCACTTACAATCCAAACCTTCACAAACTCGGTCACTCGGCGATCCACAATTCCTCTTGGATGCTCTAGGCCATGACAAGCGTCGGTTCCACACAGGAACAATCTCTTAAGTGATGCTCAATCACTTTGGGTTGTACTCCCTCCGTTCCGAAATAGATGACTCAACTTTATATGAAGTTAGTACAAAATTGAGTCATCTATTTTGAAACGGAGGGAGTAGGTGTTTGGGTTTGGATTTTTCCTCACTTGATGATTTTCGCTCAAAGTCCTCGGAGGATGGATGCTCTCAATGACAAGTGTCCGTTTCTCTCGGAGCAGCCAACTAGCTAGTGGTTAGGGGGCGACTATTTATAGCCTAGGAGCATCCCGACATGAACATAAATGCCCTTCAATGATATGACCGTTAGGTGGATAGGATATTTTGGGACAGCTAGCGCGTAGCACAGCAACGGTCGGAAATTTGAGCTCTCAAATTCCTTAGGGCTATCATGTTCCTCACTTGTAGGCAATCCGGACTGCCAAATTCCTAACTCCTCAGTCAAGACAAATTCCTCAGAGACCAGAAGATCTTCGTCTCCATCACTGAAGAAATTGACTGAACTGTATGAGATTTCCAATGGCTTCACTCGAAATGATTGGGTAGGTGTAGGATTTTGATATGAGCATCACTTGGAATCTTTCCTTAGTTTTACCTCTACCCCCTTTAAAAGTATGGTGTTTCCTATGACTCAAGAAATAGAAAATGAAACTATGAAAACATAAGTCTTCACGCTTCATAATCCTCGCATCAATATCAAAGTCTTCAGGGTCACACCAATTTCCTCATTTTCAAAGTCTTCAAGAAAACCAAAGCATTCTACTGAAGACATTCATTTTTAGGGGTCGACTTTATTTGTAAATATCAAACTCCTCATAGACTTATAGAACCTGTGTACACTCACAAACACATTAGTCCCTTAACCTATAAGTCTTTAATACACCAAAATCACTAAGGGGAACTATATGCACTAACATGTTCGAATGTCTTTGCCAAGCTTTTTGAAGGTCATGCTCCTCCGGTGAACTCCGAGGTCAATGGGCACCACTACAACAAGGGATACAACCTAGCAGATGGCATCTATCCGAGATGGTCCACATTTGTGAAGAGTATCTCAATCCCTGTGTCAGGAGGCAAGAACTCCTACTTTGCCAAGTACCAGGAGGCTTGCGGGATGGATGTTGAGTGGGCATTTGGTGTGCTCCAATATCGATTTGCTATTGTCCGATACACCGCTCTGACCTGGTCGAAAGATCAAATGTGGGAAGTCATGACTTCTTGTGTCATCTTGCACAACATGATCACTGAGAGCGAGCAGAAAGAGCCAGTGTTTGACACTGAACCATATTACAGGCAGTGTCCTCTTACCCAAGTTGATCACCAGTTACCGGTAACCTGGGCTGCCTTTTTGAGTATGCATCAGGAGATCCGAGACCCACAGGTGCATCAAGAACTGCAGCACGATCTGGTGGAGCACCTATGGGCTCAAGGGCAACACCTAGCTCGACGTGTGATGAAATATGAGTTTTTATTTGTGTTCAAATTATGAGTTTGATTTATTGAACTATTAGATTTGTATTGATTTCTGTGATGAATTATGTGATAAAAATTAGTTAGTGTTGAATTTGTGCCGAAGCACACAGAATATGGGCCGAAATTGGGCCAATTTGTGCTGAAAGTGGGCCGAAATCGGCGGCTGTGGGGGGGCTTGGGGGGTCGACTGGGAACCCGATCCCTCCCACGCTGATTTTTCTGCCGGTTGGCCCCCAGGAGGCGCTATTTCAAGCCCCTGGGGGGCCGAACGGCTGGAGATGCTCTTACAACAACGCGCAGGAGGAGAGGGCGATTGGAGCGACACACAAGGGAGAAGCGAGCAAAGGTCGTCCTGTGGGATGTGCACGGCAGTTTTTTTCACGAAGGGCGGGCAGGATTAACTGTCGATGGATTGGTGGCTTGTTAGCGTTAACCATGGAGAGACTCTGGACCATTAGTTTGCATGATTAGGCGGCTAAGATTGTTTGCATCTTTCCCCTCTCATCTTTTTATAGGTTTTTTCTTTGAGACAACCTTTTATAGGTAAAAGTGCAACCAATCCGTGGGTGGTTTTGGAAATTATTAACAACATATAGCTCATTGAACTAATATCCATTCAAGATAATCTTTTGATAAAGTTCAATGATTGGCATGGCATGAACTAGAGATGTGGACCCCTCAAAATGCTACGGACACATATTGGCTCAAACTCAAGACTCTACATTTTCATTTTAGTGATCCAAGATCACATTGAGTCCATAGGAAAAGCCAATACTATTAAAAGGGGATGAGGTGTTGCTTAATGGCTTGCTTGCTCAAAATGCTTAGTGATATGCTTCAAAAGACCTCAACCACTTTCTCATATCCACACATGTCCCAAACCAAAAGTCAAACTAGGCCCCACCGATTTGATGTTTCTGGTGCCACCGAGTTCATTTGACATAGCCACAGCTAGATACCCTAATCAGTTTGGTCTCACCGATAGGGATCTTGGTCTCACCGAGATGGGATTGCAAACTCTCTATTTCCCCTCATAACGTTTCGGTCTAACCGATATGAGCAATTGGTCCCACCGAGTTCGCAATGCAAACTCTCTGTTTCCTTTTCGTAATGTTTCGGTCTCACCGAAATGAACGATTGGTCCCACCTGTCGGATTTCGGGTTCCAGCAGACCCTTAAGGTTCGAACACTGGGGTGCGCGCGGAGATTATGCCTTCAACCTCTCCGTCTCGCAAAGATCTAGACTACAGAAAGAACTGCACAAGAGACACAAGATTTATACTGGTTCGGGCCACCGTTGTGGTGTAATACCCTACTCCAGTGTGTGGTTGGTGGATTGCCTTTTGGGGCTGATGATGATGAACAGTACAAGGAAGAACAGCCTTGCGAGGGTCTGTTCTTGGCTGGGGTGATGAACTGCTAGGAGGAGTTCAGCCACCTTTCTCTCTCTCTCTCTCTTACTCTACTTCCTACCGATCGAACGAACCGAACCGACCGAACTGAACAGAACCGAACCGACCGAACAGAACCCAACCCCCAAACAGAACCCAACCCCGAACAGAACCCAACCCCCCCGCTATGTGGGTGGCTGGTCCTATTTATAGAGGCCCTGGTCCTCTTCCCAAATATTGAGCGGGAAGGGTGCCAACAATGGCAGGCTAATTTGAAGGGGGACAGCAAGTATCAACTATCCTGAAAAAAGCGGTCTTCGCCTGCGCAAAGCTCTGTGATGACGCCGTCCTGGGCTCCATGGTGACCTCCATCTCGTAGTCCTCCTGGTCCTGGTCTCGTTGCACCGAAATGGCAACCTTTGCCTGATGCCTCGGTACTCCGCGGTTGCGCTTGCCCCCTTTGCACCAAAGAGGAAAGAAGGACGCTGCGCGCGCTGGCACCCGTCTGCCGCCCTGAGTCGTCATGGCTTGCGTCACGGGCACCTCGCGAGGTACCCCGCCTTGATCTCTCCGCCTCCTCGCGAGCCAGCCTGACGAGGCCGTGCCTGAGGAAGCTCCATGTCCTCCGCCTCGCGAGGCTTGGCCCCTCGCGAGGGTCTTGAGTCTTGTGTTGATGAAGATGGGCCATGCTGGGCCTCCTTTGAGCCACGCCGCAGGCCGCGGGCAGGCAAGTCTGGGGACCCCCGTTCCCAGAACGCCGACAGTAGCCCCCGGGCCCAAGGCGTGCCCAGACTTGGCCGTGCCGAGAGGTGAAAGGGCAAGGGCGAAGCGCCGCGGGCCCTAACAGCCTGCGGCCTTGGGCACCGCGTGGTGGTTGATTAGACACCAGTGCCTCAGCAACCGCGCAGGTCGATAAAGGAGCGGCATCTGCCCAGACTTTGCCTTTTGCTTTCTCCGGTTGCTGCTCAGATCCCCTTTCTTGCGCCTCCCCTTTCTTCCTCCAAACTTGCAGATCTACTCCGGCAGCGTGACCTAGGAAGCCATGGCGCCTCGCCAGCCTCCGGCCGAAGCTTGGTACTCTCCTGCCCTGGACTTGCCGAATGTGTCCAAGGCTAGCCTTGCCCGGCTGCGCCAGATGGCGGCGGCGCAGGGCATCAACGGGACGAAGGTGTTCAAGGCCGGCTCCGCCACCCCTGAGGGCCAAGGGAGCACCTTTTATCCTCTCTTTGTAAGCTCCATTGCTGCGGGCCTGGTGCCTCCCTTCTCCGAGTTCTTCTTCTGTGTCCTCCGCCATTACAACTTGCAGGCTCTGCATCTCCACCCCAACTCCGTTCTTCTTCTGACGATCTTTGCTTACTACTGTGAGGCCCACATAGGGGTGCAACCTTCAGTGGCCTTGCTGCGCCACTACTTCTCCCTCCGGGTCACTCGCGGTTCTCCTTCTGCGTGCGCGGGCTTTGTCGTGTACGGCGGCACCATTGCCATCTCAAATCCCAGGAAGAGGATTGAGGGCTTCCAGAGCAAGTGGGTCTTGGTAGATGCCGGGCGCGTCCATCCTAGGCTGATCTTGCCCGCGGAGCCGCCCGCGAGCTCCGACGACCTGGGCTGAGCAGAGCTCACGGACCCCCGCGCAAAACTGGTGTTGGAGAAGATGGACGCGGACCTGAGGCCGGCCAGCACGGCGGCGGCGAAGTTGACCGGTGCGTCGCTGCTGAGGGAGTTCCGGAGCACCAGCTGGCTCCACTCCGGCGGTACTCACCTCCGATGTGGAGGCCTCACCCGAGCCCCACGGCCTTGAGCGACGAAGATTTGGCCGCGGTCCTCCATTCTCTGGTCGGGGGCGAGGTGGCAAGGTTGGAGGGCGCTCCCAAGCCCTTGTTCCTTCGTGACGACTGGGAGCAGGTGGTGAAGTCCATGCTCGTTTTTAACGGGGTCGGGCTCGTGCCCGTGGCGGCTTCCGAGGGACCGTGGACGTGCCCTCCGGCGACTCCAGCAAGGAGGAGGACGAAGAGGAGCGGGGAAAGGGGCCCGACTCTGAGACGACCGATGGAGAGTCGAGGGCTCCCCTCCCCCGGCACAGGCCCCGCAGTCTCCGCCTTTCTTCGAGCGATGATGACGAGGATGGAGACGAGCAGGTCGGCGGGAGCTTGCCCCCGATCCCGAAGAAGGACAGGACCGGGCTGATCTCCCGCGGGCCTGCCCCTGCCCCGAGGCAGTCTGCAGACGCGCCTTCTGCTTCCGAGGTTGACCCTTCCAGCCGGCTGTCAGGCTTCAAGTTTGGCCGGAGGCTTCCCGAGCTCACCGGCGATGACCTGTAAGTGCTCTCCCCTTGTCTCTATTTCTTGTTCCGCTGCAGAGGCTTGACGTTCACATCTCTTGAATAGGCTGGAGGCCGTGGCGAAGAAGCTGAAGGGGGCTCCTGAGGCTCCATCCGCGGCAGCGCCTCCGCCTGTGGAGGAGGGGGACCGCGGTGCGTGGGCTTCTCCTGCCCGGTCGGCCTCACGAGGCCTGGTCGAGCTGGCGGGGGCGAGCTCAACCCCCATGGCCCAAGTGACTCCTGTGGTGCCTTTGCCCACTGCCGCGACCACAGCCGCTGGGGCGCAGTAGGCTCCACCTCAGGACGTTGTGGTCTTGCCGTCGCCGCCTTCTTCCTCCGTTCCGCCGACTGTTGCTTCTCCAACTCCTCCTGCCGTCCTGGAGCATGCTGTTGCTGGACTGGACCGGCTGTGGCAGGATCTTCTTGGTGCCGACCCTCGCCTGGTGGCCGGGCGCTTGGAGCTGGCTTCGGGATGGATTCGCTCCGACGCCTCGATCCGGGCGGCGCTGGTTCAAGCCTCAACGGCCTGTGACAAGGATAGGCAGGCCATCCTTGAGACAAAGGCTGCTCGTGACGCAGCCCTGGGGGAGGTGGTTGAAGTCCGCGGTCGTTGCAAGGCACTGGAGGACGAGCTACAAGGCCTGCGGGGCCAGCTCGCGAAGGAGGTTCGTCTTCGCCAGGAGCAAGAAGAAGGCATGAAGGCTCGCGAGGCGGCCATCGAGGGCCGGGAGGCCAAGCTCAAGAAGCACCGCGACCGCCTAAGTGCGTTGGGGGAGGAGCTGGAGGCGACGAAGGTCGAGCTAGACAGCAAGGCCAAGGTTCTTGCCGAGGATCGCGTGGCCTTCGCAGACATGGAGAAGAAGGCTCGTGCTTCGCTGAAGATGCTCTACGCCAGTGGCCTGGAGAGCCCGCTGGCCGGCGCCGAGGACGGCCTCACCAAGCTGCTTCCCTTCCTGGTTCGTGCCCTTGAGGATGTCACCCTTGGCCTTGGCCCCATGGCCAAGGCCGAGGCGCGTGTCTTGTCTTCTGCTGCGCTGACGCGGGTCTTCACCCACATCTACCTTCGTGACCCCAGCGCCGACCTCGACAGCCTGCTGGAGCCAGTAAGTGGCGAGGGTGCTGCTGCCGCTGCCGAGGCCATGAAGGGTCGCGCGGAAGCTCTGCTGGGGAAGTTCCGGGCCTTCAGTACCAAGTCGAAGCAGGATGCTTCCGGTTCTGCTGCTCCGTGAGGCGGGGCCACCCGCGCTGCTCCACCGCCGCCAAGTGACTCCGCTACTGCTCCTGTCCGGATTTTAATTCCTGCATCATGCCTCGGGGAGGCGTTTAAACTTGCGTTTGGTATTGAGACGACACTATGGACTGTAATATTTGCTTTAAGTTCCTTGAATTTTATGCTTTCCCTCCCTACTTGCTTGTGTTCTATGCCGGCAGAGCCCGGCCCCGCGCATACCTCACCCAGCATTAGCCCAGACCGGAAACGAGAACGGGACCAAAGGAGTGAGGGGCTACGGAGCCAGTTAGGCTCCTGAGTCGCGATGCTCAGGAGTCCCCCTTAGCGCACGAACAACAAGTAGGGAGGTGTGGTGTAGGTGAATCTTCCGTTTTACGTCTTCAGAGCCCGACTCCGCGCGTACCTCACCCAGCATTAGCCCCGACCGGAAACCAGGACAGGACCAAAGGAGTGAGGGGCTACGGAGCCAGTTAGGCTCCTGAGTCGCAATGCTCAGGAGTCCCCCTTGACGCGCAAACAGCAAGTGATTAGGTGAGATGCGAGTGGGACCACCGTTCTACGTCTGCAGAGCTCGGCCCCGCGCGTGCCTCACCCAGCATAGCCTTTCGGAACTAAGGAGTGAGGGGCTACGGGACCAGTTAGGCCCCTGAGTCGCGATGCTCAGGGGTCCCCCTTGACGCTCAAACGGCCTTCATACCTTGGCTCCGCTCGGGGAGAGGCACGCGACGAACCAGGCCCGAGGGGCCTGGCTGGGTGGCGTATGTCCGGGCGTGACCCAGGCGCAGCCCCCGTGCCCAGCCCCCTCGCGCGGCGCTCCCGAGGGGAGGCGTTGCGATGAGGCTAGACACTGAGCTCTGGGCTCCCTGAGGTTGATGCGGCCCGGGGGCCACCCTCAGTTGTTTATAACCAGTGCGGAGCATAGCGCTTCTGCATGTGTACGGGCATAGCCGCTCCTCGGCAGTGTCGTCAGCCAGCGCGGAGCATGGTGCTTCCACTGGTACGTGGGAGGGGGCTCCCCTCCGGGAGGAGCCCCCGGGGCATGTACAGCCCCACCCTAACACGTGGCCGGCACGGTAGGGCTAGGTGAGGTGTATCTGGGCACCCGTGAGCCAGCGCGGGACTCACGGGGCCCTACCTCTAGGCGGGTTGCGCCTGGCACTGGGCCTTATCTTGGGCTGTGTTCCTGCAAACTTGGTTAGATGCCGGCACTCTACGTCCTCGGGTCCCGGCCCTCGAGCTTGTCTCAGCCGTCGCTGGTATGCCAGGTCACGATGCCGTGGACGTAGCCAGAGGGTGAGGGCTGGAGAGCTAGTAAGAGCCCTGAGTCGCGATGCTCAGGTACCCCCCCTTTAACGTGCAAGTGGTCGACATGGAGAAGAAGAGGTGACGTGGGCAGGCATCAAGTAATCAAGCATGATGGGCGAATGCATAGCTGGAGATAAACTCAAGGGAGATACATGCCGCTGGGCCTGGCCCGAGCGACTTGGGGATAATGCAGCCCGAGGGGCGCCCCCAACAAAGCAAGCTAACAACATGAAAGTAAAGGGGATACATACCGCAGGGACGGACCCATGCGGCCTGGGAACGATGCGGCCCTCGGAGGGCGCTCCCAGCTGGAAATGAAACTTGTAAGATGTCACCTAAGGGTGTCGAGGGCGAAGGGGTGTTGGTGCAGCAAACTCGGGAGGCTGCGGAAGCCGATCCTCACGAGCCCCCAGGCCCAGGGGCCTCGGGAGGCTCCGGAGGCGCTGGTAGCTCTTTGCGAATCACCTCCATCTCCGCCAGGGCCGCGGAACGCCTGTCTTCTTGAGCCTCCGTGATGCCCCTCATGAGGCGCTGGCGCGTAGCAACCGCGCTCGGCAGGCCGTAAGGCATGCGAACGTAGCTGTGGGGCGGACCCCGGCAGCGCCCCACTCGCGAGGGCCAGAGGCGCTCCATCGTAGCGGCTCGGTTGAGCCCTGGTACATCAACGCAGACGCGCAGCCCACCATCCTCGCCTGGATGGGGAGCCGCAGCCGGTAGACGGCGGCAACCTCTCATGATCCTTGATTCCTGTTGTTCTTGAATGGCTTTGTCGACGAACTCCTGCGGGACTGACCTTCCTTGCCTTGCTCCTTCTTGAGGGAAACGTGCTTCGAAACACACCTCCACGTGGTGCCCAAGCGCCTCCCTCGTGACCCTGGCCAGGTCGGTGGCCCTCCAGGGGAGAGCCCCCGAGCCCTGCCTGAGGAGGGCGCCGGGCGCGCTTTCCTATGCGATGGAAGGAGGCTCCCCCTGGATAGATGCGGGCCCTGAGGGGTCTACCTCCCGAGGGGCCTATCCGGATGATGTCTTCTTCTTCTTGGGGGTGGTCTCGGGAAGCCTCCTGCTTCCGCGATCCGGGTCTTCCAGTGACGCGGCCTGAAAGGCCCACTCCAGGGAACACACTGCATCCCTCTCTTCACAGGGCACCGTGATGACTCCGCCACTCCCTGGCATCTTGAGGACGTTGTAGCCATGGTGAGTCACGGCCATGAACATGGCCAGCGCTGGGTACCCGAGGATGGCGTTGTACGGCAGGCGGATGTGGGCGACGTCGAAGTCGATGAGCTCGGTGCGGTAGTTGTCGCGTGCCCCGAAGGTGACAGGGAGGCGGACCTGCCCAATCGGGACCGTGGAGCCGTTGGTGATTCCGGAGAAGGGCTTGGTTGGCTGAAGCTGGTCATAGGGCACTTGGAGATTGTTGAACGTTTCCACGGACAGGACGTTGAGCCCTGCCCCACCATCGATGAGAGTCTTGGTGACCAGTACATTGCTGATGACTGGGGAGCAGAGCATCGGGAGGACGCCAGCTGTGGCTGCACACTTGAGTTGATCCGCTGAGCTGAATGTGATGGCGCACGCCGACCACCTGAGAGGGCGCGTTGCTTCGAGCCTGGGGAGGGATGCGTTCACCTCGCGAGCGAACTTCTTGAAGAGGCGTTGGGAGGCTGGGGCTTGAGCTCCGCCCAGGATGTAGGCGATCGCGCGTGGCTCCTGGAAGCCCCCAGCCCCCTCGTCTTGATGGCGGTCCTCGTTCCTCCTTGGCTGAGGCGGCAGTGGAGGGAGGCCTGTGTTGCCTTGTGGGCGATCCTCACGAGGCTGATCCCTCCAGTCCCCCTCGCGAGGCAGGTCTCGCCAGCGATCCTCGCGAGGCTGATCGCGCCACCCTTGGCGCGGGCCACGGTCTTCCCAGCGTCCTGCGTTTCTTCCTCCTCCTCGGCCGTAGCCCCGATCGGCGCGATCGGGACGACAGCCGATCCTTCCTTCCCGCACGGCGCGGAGTTCTTGGCATTTGTTGGTGTTGTGGGTGTGGAGGTCGTGGTACACACAGTACCGGCTGCCCCTGGAGGACTCAGGCAGATCTTTGCCCCGCTTGGTGTCTGGTTCTTCTGCGAGCACGGTAGCCCCCTTGCGCTTCACGTCCTTGGCCTTGGGCTTTTTCTCCTCTGGTTCTGCGGTAGGCAGCTCGAGGAGGGAGAGGCGTCCCTCCTCAGCCCTGGCGCACTTGGTCGCCAAGTTGAACAGCTCCAGGGAGGTGCATAGGTCTTCATGCATCGCCAGCTCCTCCTTCATCTTGATGTCACGCACACCATCGGAGAAGGCCGAGATGATGGCCTCCTCGGACACCTTGGGGATCTTGAGGCGCGCGCTGTTGAAGCGCTGGATGTACTTCTGCAGGGTCTCTCCGGGTTGTTGCTTGATGTGGCACATGTTGCTCACGACGGGTGGCCGGTCGCGAGTACCTTGGAAGTTGGCGATGAAGCGGGTGCGCATCTGGTCCCAGGAAGAGATCATGCCTGGAGCCAGATTTAGGAGCCAGGTGCGAGCTCCTTCCTTGAGCACCATGGGGAACCAGTTCGCCATGACCTTTTCGTCCCCGCTGGCAGCTTCGATGCCCAACACGTAGAGCTGGAGGAACTCTGCAGGGTCAGTCGTGCCATCGTAACGAGGAGGCAGGTCTGGCTTGAACTTGCCGGGCCACGCGATGCTACGCAGCTCGGTGGTGTAGGCACGGCAGCCTGCGGTGGCCACGAAAGGCCTCGACTGGTGGAGAGCTTGGTCTTGAGGGTCCCCACGCGCTGCAGCTAGGAGCAGTGCGGGGTCTTGGCGTGTGGGAGCTGGAGCAGGGTCGCGGCGTGCCGGAGCAGGGAGCGCCCGGGAAGCCCCTTGCGGGCGTGGGATCTCTTGGCAGCTCCGTTCTTGATGCGCTGGCACCTGACGGAGCGGGTTCCGCCCAGGGGCCACGTGCCTTGGAGCCATAGCGTTTTCTTGGAGAGGAGGCGGCTGGTACGCCTCCGGAGCTTTGTTGCCCGCGCAGGGCGGGGTGTGGCACAGAGGAACGGACGGCGCGGGAGAGCCCCCTGCGGTGCGGACAAGCTCAGCGACGCGGTTGAGCCACTCCTCGTAGACGTCGTCGACGGGACGGTAGCGCAGGAGCTCGTTTTCCGCGAGGAGCGCAGCTCGAGCCTCCATGGATGCGCGGAGCGCGCGGGACGAAGAACCAGCTGGTGCGAGCGATGGAGTAGCGGTGCGGGCGTCTTGTCGCACGGATGGATGCTGGGATGACGCTTGCTGCTCACCCCCCGCCGGGCCGGTGGCGGCGTTGATGGTGGGCAACGGGGAACGACGAGGACGTCCGCCGACGGGCGCCGTCTGGGCGACGCGAGAAGCGATGGCGGCCCGGCGCTCGGCGCGGGCCCGACGAGCGTCGGACATGGATGCGACGGTCGGAGGAGAACGGGGAGCTGGACGACGAATTCCGGTGCACCCCTACCTGGCGCGCCAAATGTCGGATTTTGGGTTCCGGCAGACCCTTAAGGTTTGAACACTGGGGTGCGCACGGAGATTACACCTTCTACCTCTCCGTCTCGCAAAGATCTAGACTACAAAAAGAACTGCACAAGAGACACAAGATTTATACTGGTTCAGGCCACCATTGTGGTGTAATACCCTACTCCAGTGTGTGGTTGGTGGATTGCCTCCTGGGGCTGATGATGATGAACAGTACAAGGAAGAACAGCCTCGCGAGGGTCTGTTCTTGGCTGGGGTGATGAACTGCTAGGAGGAGTTCAGCCACCTTTCTCTCTCTCTCTCTTACTCTGCTTCCTACCGACCGAACTGAACAGAACTGAACCGACCGAACAGAACCCAACCCCCGAACAGAACCCAACCCCGAACAGAACCCGACCCCCCCCCCCGCTATGTGGGTGGCTGGTCCTATTTATAGAGGCCCTGTTCCTCTTCCCAAATATTGAGCGAGAAGGGTGCCAACGATGGCGTGCTAATTTGAAGGGGGATAGCAAGTATCAACTATCCTGACAAAAGCGGTCTTTGCCTGCGCAAAGCTCTGGTGATGACGCCGTCCTGGGCTCCACGGTGACCTCCATCTCGTAGTCCTCCTGGTCTTGGTCTCGTTGCACCGAAATGGCAACCTTTTCCTGATGCCTCGGTACTCCGCGGCTGCGCTTGCCCCCTTTGCACCAAAGAGGAAAGAAGGATGCTGCGCGCGCTGGCACCCGTCTGGCGCCCTGAGTCGTCATGGCTTGCGTCACGGGCACCTCGCGAGGTACCCCTCCTTGATCTCTCCGCCTCCTCACGAGTCAGCCTGACGAGGCCGTGCTTGAGGAAGCTCCGTGTCGTCCGCCTCGCGAGGATCTTGAGTCTTGTGTTGGTGAAGATGGGCCATGCTGGGCCTCCTTTGAGCCACGCCGCAGGCCGCAGGCAGGCAAGTCTGGGGAGCCCCGTTCCCAGAACGCCGACACCACCGAGTTTGTCTGACCAACTCTATGTTTGCCTTTTACAGAAATCGGTCTCACCGAGTTCATGTGTTCGGTCTCACCGAGATTACATTGTGCCCTAACCCTAATGAAATTGGTCCCACCGAGTTGACATGTTGGTCCCACCGAAAATCCTAACGTTCACATTTTGAACTAAATCAGTCTGACCGAGTTTCACTATTTGGTCCCACCGAGTTTGATAAATTGTGTCTCATGGTTAGATTTTGTGTGGAGGCTACATATACCCCTCCACCCTCCCTCCATTCGAGGAGAGATCCATCAGAACGTGCCTACACTTCCAGCATTCATTTTCTGAGAGAGAACCACCTACTCATGTGTTGGGACCAAGATATTCCAAATCAACCACAAGAATTTTGATCTCTAGCCTTTCCCTAGTTTCTTCCCACTCAAATCATCTTTTCACCTTATCCAAATCTGTGAGAGAGAGTTGAGTGCTGGGGAGACTATCATTTGAAGCACGAGAGCAAGGAGCTCATCATCAACACACCATCTATTACCTTTTGGAGAGTGGTGTCTCCTAGATTGTTTAGGTGTCACTTGGGAGCCTCCGTCAAGATTGTGGAGTTGAACCAAGGAGTTTGCGAGGGCAAGGAGATCGCCTACTTCGTGAAGATCTACCCAAGTGAGGCAAGTCCTTCGTGGGTGATGGCCATGGTGGGATAGACAAGGTTGCTTCTTCGTGGACCCTTCGTGGGTGGAGCCCTCTGTGGACTCGCGCGGCCGTTACCCTTCGTGGGTTGAAGTCTCCATCAACATGGATGTATGATAGCACCACCTATCGGAACCACGCCAAAAATCCCCGTGTCTACATTGCGCTTGCTCCCTCCAAACTCCTCCCCTTTACCTTCATATGCAATGATTTACACTCCGCTACTATACTCTTAGAATTGCATGTGTAGGTTGATTGCTTGACTTGTGGTAAGTTGCTAAAAGCCAAGACTTAAAATTGGGAAAAGGCTATATTTTTATTTGGTCAAGTACTCTAATCACCCCCCTCTAGACATACTTTCGATCCTACAAGTGGTATCTAAGATTTGGTCTCCATTTGCCTTGATTTCCATAGCTTTGGTGATCATAGACTTGGTTCCACAAGCTAGGAGAGTATGGCATCTAGCGAGGGAAATTACCACCGTAGAGGTCCTTACTTTGATGGTACTAATTTTGCTAGTTGGAAGCATAAGATGAAAATGCATATTCTTGGACATAACCCCGCCATTTGTGCTATTATGTATTGGATTGCAAGGTGAATTCTTCGATAGGAGAGAATCAAATTGTCAAGCTACCATGGAAGAATTGAAGATGCTGCAATACAGTGCTCAAGCTTGCGGTATCCTCTTCAATAGACTGTGCTCTGAAGAATACAACGAAATCAACCGTCTTGAGAATGCAAAGGAAATTTGGGATACTTTGATTGATATGCACGAAGGAACCGACTCCGTCAAGGAATCCAAATTGGATGTGCTTCAAAGTCAGCTTGACAAGTTCAAAATGAAGGATGGTGAAGGTGTCGCTGAAATGTACTCTAGGCTTGCTCTCATCACAAGTGAGATTGTCGGCTTAGAAAGTGAAGAGATGACCGATAGATTCATCATCAAGAAGATCCTAAGAGCCTTGGATGGAAAAGATGAAACTGTGTGCACATTGATCCAAATGTAGCCCAATTACAAAGATCTCAAGCCAACAGAAGTCATTGGTAGAATTGTTGCTCATGAGATGTCACTCAAGGATAAAGAAGAGCTTCCCAACAAGTCTAGTGGTGCTTACAAAGCCTCATGTGATGCTCCTATATCATCAAGTGAGAAACAAGTCTTCAATGAGGAATTGAGCCTAATGGTGAAGAACTTCAACAAGTACTACAAGAGTAGAAGCAAAGAAAGAAGTTCCAAGTCAAGGTCCTACAATGACAAAAGATCTTCTAGTCATGAGCGTAATTGCTACAAATGTGGAAGACCCGGACACTACTCCAATGAGTGTACGGCTCCCTACAAAAGAAGAGAAGACTCGCCTAAAAGAAGAAGTAGAAGAGAAGAATCACCTCCAAGAGAGAGAAGAAGTAGAGATGATCAATATGAATGAAGAACCTCCCACAGAAGCAAGGATTCGAAAAGGAAGGACAAGTCATCAAGGAGCTACACAAAACGAAGACATCAAGCTCTTGTTGGTGAATGGGTACCCAGCTCCGACTCTGACCACCACTCCGAGAGAAGTTATCACTCCGACTCCGAATATACTCAAGATGAAGGTGTTACCGGTCTAGCACTTGTGTCAACCAACTCCTATGACATATTTGACTCACCAAATGAAGGAATTGGAAGATGCTTCATGGCTAAAGGCCCAAAGGAATCACACCCCGAGTATGTTGATTTCAATAGTGATGAAGATGAATTGCTAGGTGATGATGATTTACTTGTTGACAACTATAGTGATGAAAACTATGATGAACTTGCTATTAATCATGCTAATCAAGATAAAACGAATGGCGATGATAAGAAGGTGATTGAGCGTCTAACTAAAGAACTAAACACTCTTAAGTTAGCTGATATGTCTCCAACGTATCTATAATTTTTGATTGTTCCATGCTGTTATATTATCAATCTTGGATGTTTTATAATCATTTTATATTATGTTTTGGTACCAACCTATTGACATAGTGCCAACTGTTAGTTGTTGTTTTTTCCATGTTTTTTACATCGCAGAAAATCAATATCAAACGGAGTCCAAATGCCACGAAACTTTACGGAGATTTTTTATGGACCAGCTGGAAGATATTGGACCCTGGTTGCACCTGGGGGAGTCCCGAGGAGGGGACAACCCACCGGCGCGCGCCAGGAGGCCCAGGCGCGCCCTGGTGGGTTGTGCCCACCTCAAGTGCCCCTTGGACCGCCTCTTTGCTCTATAACTACCCAAATATTCCCAAAACCCTTGGGAGTCGACGAAATATTCATCCAGACGCCGCAGACTCCAGAACCACCAGATCCAATCTAGAAACCATCACGGAGGCGTTCACCACTTCCATTAGTGCCTCTTCGATGATGCGTGAGTAGTTCTTTGTATACCTTTGGGTACGTAGTTAGTAGCTAGGTGGCTTCATCTCTCTCTCTCTCTCTCTCTCTTGATTCTGAATACAATGGTCTCTTGGAGATCCATATGATGTAACTCTTTTGCAGTGTGTTTGTTGGGATCGATGAACTTTGAGTTTATGATCAGATCTATCTTTTTATATCCATGTAAGTATTTGAGTTTCTTTGATCTCTTTTATGCATGGTCTCTTATAGCCTCGTATTTCTTCTCCGATATTTGGGTTTTGTCTAGCCAACTTGATCTATTTATCTTGCAATGGGAGGAGGTTCCCGGTAGTGGGTTCGATCTTACGGTGCTTGATCCGAGTGACAGAAAGGGAACCGACACGTATGTATCGTTGCTACTAAGGATAAAAAGATGATAACTATATCTACCTCCATATAGATACACGGATCTCATCTACATCATGTCATCGTTCTTATTGCGTTACTCCATTTTTCCATGAACTTAATACACTAGATGCATGCTAGATAGCGGTTGATGTGTGGAGTAATAGTAGTAAATGCAGGCAGGAGTCGGTCTAGTAATCTTGTACGTGATACATATGTAACGATCATTGCCTGGATATCGTCATAATTATTTGAGGTTCTATCGATTGCCCAATAGTAATTTTTTACCCACCGTTTGCTATTTTTCTCGTGAGAAGCCACTAGTGAAACCTACGGCCCCCGGGTCTTCTTTCTCATATATTTGCCTTTGTGATCTACCTTTTTATTTGCCTTTATTTTCAGATCTACTAAACCAAAAATACAAAAATACTTTACTGCACTTTATTTTATTTGCGATCTACTATTTCAATCTATCACAACTTTATCTCCCGTCACACGCCGTTTCTGGCGCCGTTACCCGAAAGGGATTGACAACCCCTTTAACACGTCGGGTTGCGAGGTGTTGTTATTTGTGTGCAGGGGCTGTTTACGTTGTGTTGCTTGGTTCTCCTACTGGTTCGATAACCTTGGTTTCATATCTGAGGGAAATACCTACCGCCGCTGTGCTGCATCATCCCTTCCTCTTTGGGGAAATACCGATGTAGCTTCAAGCGACATCAAAAGGAATTTCTGGCACTGTTGCCGGGGAGGATCTTCAACATATACCAGGTTCCTAATCACAAATCTCATCTCCTCGCAATATAAATTATTTGCCATTTGCCTCTCGTTTTCCTCTCCCTCACTTCACAAAAAAATCCCTTTTGTTCGCCTCTCTTTTCTGTTCGCTGCTTTCTTGCTGGATCTGTTTTTGTGTGTGAGATCTTGTTTGCCGTTATGGATAATTCCTCCTCTATTGCTTGCACTCCTGCGAACGAGGTTCTCAACTTTAAATAAAGGGGAGGAGAAATTTTAAGAGATGCTTGGTATAGAATTTGCAATGCTCATAATAGATCTATCTATAAGCAATCTACCATTGTGCTTCCACGTTGTTTTTATGTTGGCATCACCACTTGGTATAGATTCGTCCTTGATACGATTATCGGTGGAAATTTCTTAACGAGTCCTCCTTTTGATGCTCTTAATTCTATGGGAAATTTAGTGGGCTCACCACCTCTTATGGTTAATGAAACAATTTTGACTCTTGAGCATGTTATGGAAAGACTAGATGCTATCGAAAATAAAATGCTCACTAAAGATCATATGGAAATTATACATAAAAATTATGCATAATTTTGCTACTAATCTTGGGTCAAAAGCGGGCGATATTTTTAAGTTGTTAAAAGAGAGGGGTAGCTTAGTACATGAAAGAATAGAAGAAAGTCCGTCTCGGATCGATAAATGAACGGCTTTTACTACCACTGAAATTATTGAGGAAACTCCCGTAAAGAATAGGAGACCCAGAAACAAGGGTGCAAATTCTAGTGATAGCAATAAAGGAGATCTTAAGATGATTAGTATCCACCCTGATTTTGTTGAACTGATAAGAGATCCTTTTGCAAGAATGAAATCTTTGAATTTGTTCCTAGTAGTGTTGTTATTGAAAGTCTCTATGCTAAATCTTTGAAGGATTCTAAGTGTTTGATTGGAGAGTTGGACAAACATGACAAAATTTAGATCCTTGCTTTATGCCTAGCTAAGGGCGTAAAACTATAGCGCTTGTTGGGAGGCAACCCAATGAATAAAATTTATTTTTTTGCTTCCTGTTTTTTGTGTGTTAGCAAAATTATGCTACTGTTATGATTGTGTTTTTTGTGTTTTCATTAGTGTTTGTGCCAAGTAAAGCCTTTAGGATCTTCTTGGGCAATAGTTGTCTGATCTTGCTGAAAAAAACAGAAACTTTTACTCTCACGAAATTAATTTTCTTTTTTACCAGAGAGCGATAAAATACCCATTCCAATTGCAGTAGATCAATATACAAATTTGTCAGGCCGTCCTAAGTTTTCAGAATTTTTGGAGTTACAAAAGTATTCGAAATAGTCAGATTGCTACAGACTGCTCTGTTTTGACAGATTCTGTTCTCTTTGTGTTGTGTGCTTATTTTGATGGCTCTATGGTTTTCTTTGATGAGTGTTTGCCATAGAAAAGTTGGAATTCAGTAGATATAATACAAAAACAAAATATGAATTGGTTTGATACAACACTTATAGTAGTGATTTATTATTCTTATACTAACGGATCTCATGAAGGCTTTGTTGAGTTTTGTGTGATTGAAGTTTTCAAGTTTTGGGTTATCTTACGATGGATGAAGGAAGGATGTAAGAGCCTAAGATTGGGGATGCCCCGGAATACCAAGCTATTATCCAAGAATGATCAACCAACTAAGTTTGGGGATTCCCCCGAGTGGCATCCCCTCTTTCTTCCAACAACTATCGGTATTTTACTCGAGACTATATTTTTATTCGTCACATGATATGTGTTTTGCTTGGAGCGTCTTGTATGATATGTGTCTTTGCTTGTTTTATTTTGTGTTTTAAGTCATCAATCCTTGCTGGACACACCTATTTGAGAGAGCAAAAATTATATTTTGACTTGTTAGAATTGCTCTCTATGCTTCACTTAAATTTTTTATGAGCTAGGACTTGCTCTAGTGCTTCACTTATATCTCTTTGAGCACAGTGTGCTTTGTTTTTGAAGAAATTCTCTCTTGCTTCACTTAGATTTATTTGAGAGTTAGTAAAATTTTGAAGAAATTCTCTCTTGCTTCGCTTAAATTATTTTGAGAGAAAGAAAATTTGTTATGCTCATGATCTTCACTTATATTTGTTTGAGCTTATGAAAAGCAACACATGAGAATTAGTCCCAAAGTGATAGATATCCAAGAAGGATAAAGAAAAAAATGTCATGAAGATCATTGGACAAAATAATCTTGATTCTTTGTAATATTTTTGAGATATGATGTTGTGATATGTGAGTCATCTTGATGAGTAATTATGCTTTAGTAGGAACATTAGTGTTAAGTTTTGTGATTCCCTATGCACGCACAAAAGTCAATAATCATGCAATGAAACTATATCCTACTTGTAGTGCATTATTCGGTGTTAATTATGCTTAATGCTTGCTTATGAGATTATTCATTTCTTGGTTGGTCACTTCCCAATCTTTTGCTAGCCTTCATTTTGCACTAAGTATGACCTCTACTTGTGCATCCAAAATCCTTTAAACCGGTTTTGCCACATGAGTCCACTATATCTACCTATATGCGGTATTCTTTTGCCATTCTAAGCAATTTTTCATGTTCCATATCTAATTTTCAAAATAAACTTCTCTTTTGTGTGTTTGTTTCGCTCGCGGAGCGGTGAGGGGTGGCTAATATTTTCCATGCTAGATGTGTTATTCTCAAGATGAGTGTTTATTCACTTGTCATTGCACGAGAGTAAGGCAAAGGTATTAGGGATGCCCAGTCCCGAAATGCAAAAATAAATGACTTTACTTTATGTTGTCAAATAATAAATTTCTTGGAAAGTGTTGGTATGTAGGGTACCCGTGCATATGGTTAGCCATGGAAAGTGAAAGTTATGGTGGAAAAAGGACTAAACTTTATTTTCTGTTTGGGAACCGCCTATGATATATCTATGCATGGAAAGTATTGGGAACTCTAAGTCATTTTCGTTGGTGGGATGGATACACCTCCCAAAATGTTTTTATCTCAAATTTTTTCGCTTTGAGCTGTGGCACCTCTACAAATCCCTACTTCCCTCTGCGAAGGGCCTATCTTTACTTCATGCAATTTTTATTTTGAGCCTCCATGTTCGCTTATAAAAGCACCAACTAGGAGGCAATATGATCATGCTTAAGTATTGGGTCTAGTTAATATTCGAGTGTGTTTCATGAATGGATCAATGTTTGAGCATGATGGGCTAGGGATAACTTATTTTAGCGTTGATATTTTGAAAGACATGGTTGCTTGTTGATATGCTTGAGTATCTAAATTATTATGTCAAAACTAGACTATTGCTTTGAATCACATAAAAGTCCAAATGTCCATGCTATAAAGAAAAGAATATGATATGACATGATGAACAACACTCCACATCAAACATTCTGTTTTTATCACTTACCTACTCGAGGACGAGTAGGAGTTAAGCTTGGGGATGCTGATACGTATCCAACATATCTATAATTTTTGATTGTTCCATGCTGTTATATTATCAATCTTGGATGTTTTATAATCATTTTATTGTCATTTTATATTATGTTTTGGTACCAACCTATTGACATAGTGCCAACTGTCAGTTGCTGTTTTTCCATGTTTTTTACATCGCAGAAAATCAATATCAAACGGAGTCCAAATGCCACGAAACTTTATGGTGCTTTTTTTATGGACCAGATGGAAGATATTGGGCCCTGGTTGCACCTGGGGGGAGTCCCGAGGAGGGGACAACCCACCAGGGCTGTAACATCCCAAATTTTCAATTTGGAATGTTATACATAGGTCATTCGTGCATATCATACTTTATTGCATTTCGTTTTGCGATCCTCGAAATCCTAAGCAACTCAAGGACCCTCGGAGAGAGTTGGGGATTTTCCTAGTTCTCATATTTGAACTTTTCTCAAATATCGAAACAAGGATCACTTTGGTTTTAATTATTTTTCTCACCGAAAATATTTCATGTTAAATTTATATGAGAGGAGATAATATGATTTCTCCAAAATAAATGAAATGTTGGAGGAAAACTATTAAAATCAATTTATAATTTTTATTTGGGGTTTTATCACTATTTTATTTGAATTAGGAAAAATATGCGTTTTTCAAAACATGCATTAGAGGCTCAAGTAAATGTTCACTTTGTCCGCAATGCTTTTAGGGGATGGGGAAAATTTATTTTGGGATTTTTGGAGTCCGTTTAGTATTTCTTTTCTTCGTTTTTCTGCGTGTCGGAATATTTCAAAAAAAAAAATTACCGCCTTACCGGGTCGTGTTCGACCTGGACTTCGACCCGGCCGGCCTTATAAGACGCCCCCGCGACCCCCCTACTACCCGTCCTGCTGCCGCAGCCCACCCGCGCCCCAAACCCTAGCCGCCAGCCCCGCCCGCCACGAGCCGCCGCCTCCCGCCGCCGCCGCTGCCGCTTGCCGCCGTCGCCCCACCGCCACCCGCCACCACCGGAGTCGCCCGCCGCCACCGGAGTAGCCGTTGTCATCGTCATGAACGCCGAGGTAGCCGCCGGTTTTTCTAAAAAACCGATCGGTTTTATTTCAAAAATCAAATTCGTTTTTTTAGATTAGATCGGTTCAGTTTTTTCGTCGGTTTATTTATTTTGTGGACGTTCGTTCATAAGTTCATTTTAACGAACGCCGTTCATCCGTTAGTCACGGACAGCGAACGTTCGTTCGTTAGCCTGTTAGTTAGTTTTTTCTTTTTCCAGGGTTTTTTCGCGATTATTTCCGATCATGATTTCTGCCCTGATTTTCGTTTGAGTTTATCTTTTCGCTCGTTTATCGGAATCAGGCGATTCAAGGGACTAGGTCTTCGTCTCGAAGCCCTCCTTCTGTTCAACCAACTTGAACAAGATTTTGATACTGTAAAATTTGACTTTAGTCCAGATTAGTAAATGGATCTTGTTTCTTTCGTAGTTTGAGTTTCGTTGCTCCGTTTGATTTGATTCTTTCTGCAAACTGGAGTTCTTCAGTTGAACTTTCTGGTTAGATCTTCTTATTTGAGATTTAACCGTGCATCTTTGCTTGATTGCTTATGTATGCTATTGTTTGTTTGTGATAGAACACACAGAGTGCGAAGCGTGCTACTACGAGTCTCTAGGTTTTGCGGATCATCAGCAAGGCAAGTAACACTTCGATCATACCCCTCTATCACCCAGTTTTTATGCATTAGTTCCAATCCTCAAACATTGCATATTAGTAAGTTTTTAACTTGTGGGTTTGGGAAGTAGTTGCTGAGGTAGAACCTATTACCTTTTTTGTTATCAAACCCCTGGGAGTTACTTCTACGTTATGCTTATATTGCCATGCTATGCTCGTAGACGTGGATTGGGTTTGAGTGTATCCATGACAGATGTGAGTTGTTAATTAATGGTTCAACTTAAGGTGGCAACTTTAATACACATCTGTGTGGATTGCTTGTGGGCACCTAGAGAATCCACTGTTGTCCTAGGATATCCCGGAGTACCCATGTGATCACCCTACGGTCCGCCACCCAGGCTCAAAGGGATCATAAGATTATTCATGCTAGAAACTTCCGTGTGCAGCCACAAGCTATTATGGGCTCTATCATAGTTGAGTATGTTGCATGACCTCTTTCAGTGGTGGGCTAGCAGATGTAGGGGAAAGTAGGTGTAACTGTCCACCCAGAGTAAAGAGTTAGTGTTTCTGAAAGACTGTGTCTCGGTCATCTGTTTCTCAAACACCATGTAGTGCGAGAAATCCAACGGAGGAGATCGAGTGTTGTGGGGAAAAGTGCACAAACCTCTGCAGAGTGTACAAACTAATCATGGTTAGCCGTGTCCCCGGTTATGGACAGCTTGAGTATCTGGTTCTTGGAT
Source organism: Triticum urartu (assembly GCF_056163025.1). Taxonomy (NCBI): domain Eukaryota; kingdom Viridiplantae; phylum Streptophyta; class Magnoliopsida; order Poales; family Poaceae; genus Triticum; species Triticum urartu. The sequence continues at coordinate 323,700,408 of NC_141875.1, read as the reverse complement.
TACCATATGGATCTCATCACTCTAAATTAATTTGTTGGGTTGATAATTACTTTTAATTGGTATTGAGTTGGAGGAACCTTCTCAATGATGTTTCAACTACCATGATAGTTAAATAAAATATATTCCTTTGTTGTAGGGAAAAATTGGCTTTTCGCAAAACATATTAACCATAGAGCCTCCACTAGCCATATATGCATGTAGTGATAGCATTTATTTGTTCATTACTCTACTGTGTTACATTGCCAGCATATTCCATGTGCTGACCCGTTTTCGGGCTGCAACATATCATGTTGCAGACTTTTCAGACGAGGAGTAAGGTTCGTTAGGCCGTTGTCATGCACTCAGCTATGCCGTTGGAGTTGATGGACTCACTTTATCTTCCAAGCCTTCCGTTGTTATCGTATTAGATGGCCTTAAGCCATATTTATTGTAATAAGTTCTCTCGTGAGACATTCGATGTAATAAGTGTGTGATTGCTACTTTGTTATAAATCCTTTGAGTACTGTGTGTGTCAGCATTACCGATCCAGGGATGACACTAAAGCGCAGAGACTTGACCGTTTGAGGTCGGGTCGCTACAAGATGCTATCATAGCACACACTGAATGTAGGACACGACCACTAAGAAAAGCCATAGGCCACTCTTCTCTACTCATTTCTGACTCCTCTCCATTTTCTACTCTTTAGGATGGTGGACTCGAGGAACAAGTTTGCACAACCGGATGAAGACACACCTTTTGGACGACCCTTGAAGGAAGTCACTAGGTACCTGAACATTGGAATACCAAGCTTCACCGGGTCCTATACCGCCACTTTACCAGAAGAGGAGCACTGGCTGATTCGAGTTCAAGTTCCAGGAAGGACGTTCACGCCAGTCACTAAACCCATAGAGTTTTCCTTTGATGCACGAACCTGGAGTCTAGGCAAGAGTATGGCAGCCCACATTGCTATAGGACGCATCGGCAAAGTTTACCATAAGGAGCTTAAGGAAACTATCTACCAGATATGTGGGCGTCGAGATGAGCAATGGGAGATGATCAGCACCAGGAAGGACAGGTCCATTGCAGCATTCGTCCAGGAATTAAACCATCACATTCGTCGCTAGGAGAACCAGATGTGCACAAGCATGATAGATTTGAAGAAGGCGATGACCAGGATCACAGAGCTAGAAGAGGAGCTTAAGTCTACACGTGATGGATATGAGGAGGAAATGATGATACTTGTGGAGAGGAATGACGACATGACAAGGAAGCTAGGAGTTTTCATGGGAGACCCCGCGCCAGGATTAGAAGACGACGAACCTAAGGCGATTCGTTCTGAAGACTACATCATCCTCGACGACACCGACTCCGACCCTGATAGTAGTGATGATGACTATGAAGACGAAGCTGGAGCGGATATCATGGAGTCTTCCACCGATCAAAATTTCTAATAGACCACCATACTATTAGTAGTATTCCGCCATGTAAATATTAGTAGTCCGAGCACTGTAACAATAGTTTGATCGATTGTATGCCCTTGCTTGATTGATTGAGTGATATGATATGATTGCGTTTGTCTCATGTGCATATGGGTAGTGCTTTCTCATTAGACCTCATTCTATTCTAATCTCCTCCCGCTAAAGCCATCAGATGCCTTCGAGATGTGACCCCGGTTTTGCTTTCCCACCGGAGCTCACTCAGTTGATCCAGTAGCAGAATGCCTTGATGCAGTTGTTAGTTCAGAACCAAGGCAACAACAACAACAACAACAACAACAACAACAACCCACCACCACCACCTCCAGTTGACAACTTAGCCCATTTTCTGAGGTTGCAGCCGCTGGTGTTTTCCAGTAGCACCAAGCCAATAGTTGTTGATGATTGGTTGTGCAGGATTGGAAGAGAGTTGACCACCGTAGGTTGCAGAGATGCTGAGAAGGTGCGTTTTGCCACACACCAATTGGATGGACCAGCGGCCTCATGGTGGGAGAATTACACAGCCACTTTTCCTATAGTCAATGTCACTTGGGAGCAGTTTCAGCAAGCATTCCGCACAGCCCACGTCTCAACTGGATCTATGAGCATGAAGAAGTGTGAGTTTCGCAACTTACACCAAGGGAACCGTACTGTGGGGAAGTATGTGGATGGGTTTAGTAAGTTATACCGCTATGCCCCAGATGATGTGGCCACAGATGCCGCGAAGCAGGAGAAGTTTATGGAAGGGCTGAATGATGAGATGAGTATGTAGTTAATGCTGGCAAAATTTAACAACTACCAGGAGTTCATAGATAAAGCTCTCATGATCGAAGGGAAGCAGCAGCAGATAGAGAGCCGTAAGAGGAAATATGGACAAGGGAAGTACAATTCAGGAGCTCAGCAGAAGCCCCGCTTTACCCCGAACTCGGGAGGGCTTACCCATAACCATGGAGGCCACACTCACAATGGAGGAAGTTCTCATAATCATAATGGCCCAAAGAATGGGAATGGGAATGGAGCAAGCAGCAATCAGAACCGCTCCAATCCAGCCACACCCGCCAAGAGGGACCTAAGCCACGTTACTTTTTCAAGTGCGGGAAGACTGGACACTATGCCACTGAGTTCCCTGAAGCAAAGAACGGAAATGGTAATGGGAGCTCTGGAAAGAAGCCCAATCCATTTAATAAAGGACAAGTGAACCAAGTGAACCTGGAGGAGGTTGAAGAGCAACCAGATGCAGTTATCGGTAAGTTTTTAGCTAAGTCATTTACTGCAATCGTTCTTTTTGATACTGGTGCATCGCATTCATACATATCAAGGGGATTTGTGGATAAGTATAAGTTGCCCACTAAAGTTCTTAGGACACCTATGCTAGTAACCTCACCCGGAGCTGAGTATATCACAAGCAGTGGATGTTTTCAGATGCCATTAACCATAGGTAGTCATGTTTTCCCCTCTGGCTTGATAATTCTAGAGTCGCAAGGATTGGATGTGGTACTAGGAATGGATTGGCTGTCGATGTATGGAGGAAACATCGATTGCGCCAGTAAGTCAATTCTGCTTACCACCCCGGAGGGAAAAAGGATGAAGTATGTATCCAGGCATGCGCCAAGGAGAACCCAAGTAAATTCTCTCATGGGAGTTGTTCGGGAGGAAGTGCCTGTTGTGAAGGATTACCCAGATATATTTCCAGAGGAGTTACCAGGCATGCCGCCAGATCGAGACATCGCGTTTTTGATAGAGCTGTTGCCAGGCACCGGGCCTATATCTAAGATACCATACCGGATGCCCGCGAATGATCTGGAGGAGATCAAGAAACAGATTAAGGAGTTATTGGAGAAAGGTTACATCCAACGGAGTTCATCACCATGGGGAGCCCCAGTGCTATTCGTTGAGAAGAAGGATAAGTCTCTGAGAATGGTTGTTGATTATCGGGCATTGAATGAAGTGACAATCAAGGACAAGTACCCACTGCCGATGATCAATGATCTGTTTGACCAGCTGCAAGGAGCTAAAGTGTTTTCGAAGATCGACCTGCGATCATGTTACCACCAGCTGAACATTCGAGAAAAGGATATACCTAAGACATCTTTCACCACAAGGTATGGGCTATATGAGTATACGGTTATGTCATTTGGATTGACTAACGCCCCTACCTATTTCATGAGTATGATGAATAAGGTGTTCATGGAGTTCTTGGATAAGTTTGTCGTGGTGTTCATTGATGATATTTTAGTATACTCGAAGAATGAAGAGGAACACAAGGAGCATTTGCGTTTAGTTCTCGGAAAACCCAGAGAACATCAGTTGTATGCCAAGTTCAGCAAATGCGAGTTTTGGTTGAAGGAAGTTGGATTTCTTGGACATGTTATATCAGGAGAGGGTATAGCAGTGTATCCTACCAAGGTTTAGTCTGTCACGGAGTGGTTGGCACCCACTTTAGTTGGAGAGATCCGCAATTTTCTTGGACTAGCAGGATATTACCGGAGATTTATTGAGAATTTCTCTAAAATTGTGAAGCCCATGACGGAGTTGCTGAAGAAGGACACCAGGTTCAAATGGACAGAAGAATGTGAGGCCAGTTTCCAGGAGTAGAAGAAACGTCTGACTACAGCCCCAGTGATGATTCTGCCGGATATACGCAAGGATTTCCAAGTGTATTGTGACGCATCTCGCTTAGGACTTGGAGGAGTACTTATGCAAGACGGAAGAGTTGTTTCGTATGCCTCACGACAAATTCGAACGCATGAGTTAAATTATGCCACACATGACTTGGAGTTGGCAGCGGTAGTGCATGCACTCAAAACCTGGAGACATTTTCTTATTGGGAACCATTGTGATGTGTACACGGATCATAAGAGTTTGAAGTACATTTTCACACAGAAGGAGTTGAACCTCAGGCAAAGGAGATGGTTGGAGCTTATAAAGGATTATGATATGAATTTGCATTATCATCCAGGAAAGGCCAATGTCGTAGCAGACGCTTTGAGCCGGAAGAGTTATGACAATACCTTAGTAGCAGGAGGTTTGCCAAGGGAGTTAGCAGAAGATTTCAGGGAGCTACGTTTAGAGATTGTTCCTAGAGGTTTTGTTACAACCATGGAAGTTCAGTCGACATTGTTGGGAAATATTCGAGAATCCCAGAAAGATGACAAAGAAATTGCTGAGATAAAGGAGAAGATGAGTGAAGGCAAAGCCAAAGGTTTTTGTGAGGATGAGCACGACACCTTGTGGTTTGAGGACCATATATTTGTGCCCAACAATGCAGAGATCAGGAAGTTGATATTATTGGAAGCTCATGACTCACCATACTCGATACACCCCGGAAACACCAAGATGTATTTGGATTTGAAGGAGCGTTTCTGGTGGACTGGAATGAAGAAGGATATTGCCGAGTATGTAGCCGTATGTGATGTATGTCAGAGAGTGAAGGCAGAACATCAGCAGCCAGCAGGATTACTGCAGCCTATGCTGATACCCGAATGGAAGTGGGATAAGCTTGGCATGGATTTTATCACCGGACTACCCAGGACCCGATTGGGATATGATTCTATCTGGGTATTAGTGGACCGCTTGACCAAAGTAGCTCACTTTTATCCCAGTGAAAACTACTTATACAAGTGCGAAGTTGGCCAAGATATACATGACCAGGATCGTATGTCTGCATGGAGTTCCGAGGACCATCATATCAGATAGAGGAACACAGTTTACTTCAAAGTTTTGGCATCAGTTGCACCAGACTTTGGGAAGCAGGCTAGAGTTCAGTACAGCCTTTCATCCACAGACAGATGGACAGACTGAGAGAGTCAATCAGATTCTGGAGGACATGTTGAGAGCTTGTGCGCTAGACTATGGGTCTAGTTGGGATGATAATTTACCCTGCGCGGAGTTCTCGTACAACAACAGCTACCAGGCCAGTTTGAAGATGGCACCGTTTGAAGCCATGTACGGAAGAAGGTGCAGAACAACGTTGATGTGGGATGAAGTTGGAGACCGTCACTTGTTTGGATCGGATTTGATCAAAGAATCTGAAGAGAAGGTTAAGCTGATTCGAGATAGGCTGAAAGTAGCTCAGTCTAGGTAGTAGAGTTATGCTGACTCAAAACGCAAGGAGGTAGCCTATGAAATCGGAGACAGAGTATATCTACAAGTGTCACCTCTGCGAGCAGTTAAGCGTTTTGGAGTTAAGGGAAAGTTAGTCCCGAGATTTGTAGGGTCGTACCGTGTTTTGGAACCCACGGGAGAGGTTGCCTACAAGTTGGATTTACCTGAAGGACTGTCAGGAGTACATGATGTGTTTCACGTTTCCCAGTTGAAGAAGTGCCATGCTGAGATGGCCGATATTCCTCAAAGAGATACAGTGCCCTTGGAAGCAATTCAATTAGACAGTGATTTGACATATGAGGAGAAACCAGTCAGGATTCTCAATTTGCCAGTGGAGTTACTCACAGCAAGGTTATCAAGTTTTGCAAACTTCAGTGGAGCCACCATACCGAGGATGGAGCCACCTGGGAAAGAGAGGATGATCTACGCAAAGATCACCCCCACCTATTTTCTAGCCAACCCGAATCTCAAGGGCGAGATTCATCTTAAGGAGGGTAGGTTTGTAACATCCCAAATTTTCAATTTGGAATGTTATGCATAGGTCATTCATGCATATCATACTTTATTGCATTTCATTTTGCGATCCTCGAAATCCTAAGAAACTCAAGGACCCTCGGAGAGAGTTGGGGATTTTCCTAGTTCTCATATTTGAACTTTTCTCAAATATCAAAACAAGGATCACTTTGGTTTTAATTATTTTTATCTTTGAAAATATTTCATATTAAAATTATATGAGAGGAGATAATATGACTTCTCCAAAATAAATGAAATGTTGGATGAAAAATATTAAAATCAATTTATATTTTTTATTTGGGGTTTTATCGCTATTTTATTTGAATTGGGAAAAATATGCGTTTTTCAAAAATTGCATTAGAGGCCCAAATAAATGTTCACTTTATCCGCTATGTTTTTAGAGGACGGGGAAAATTTATTTCTGGATTTTTTGAGTCCGTTTAGTATTTCTTTTCGTCGTTTTTGTGCGCGTCGAAATATTTTTAAAAAAAATTTACCACCTTACCGGGCCGTGTCCGACCAGGACTTCGACCTGGCCGGCCTTATAAGCCGCCGACCCCCCTACAGCCCGTCCCGCCACCGCAGCCCACCCATGCCCCAAACCCTAGCCGCCATCCCCGCCCGCCGCGAGCCGCCGCTACCGCTTGCCGCCGTCACCCAGCCGCCACCCGCCGGAGTTGTAACGCCCCGAGAACGACGCTCCAGAAGACTTCCTCATTTTTTTGACCTCCATGTGTTTCATTTGGGCTTGCTTTTTTTATTTTTGCATTGCATCATGTCATCATGCTCATCATGTGCATTGTGAGTTTCATCTTGTTGAGCTTGCACCATGTTAGATTTAGTTGCTTGCCTATGCCTTTGTCCCACGCATCATCTCCTTCTCCTTTCCTTCTATTTCCTTTCTTTTGCAAGTGTCACATTCCCCTTCTCTATTAATGTTCATTCTTTTCCTATAAATTCTCGACCATGCCTTCAATCTCTCTGCCAAATTTCATCTCATTTGACGTTGTTTTGGTTGGGTTCAGAATTGCATCAAGTTTGAAGTTGATTCAAACTTGGTTTAATTTGCTACCTTTAAAAATGCCCCAAGCAATTTATTCAAATATTACATAAATCCTGGACCCCCATAATATTTTTGCTCTTTGTCAGAGACCTCCCCTATATCCCGGCACATTCCTGTTTTATTTTCTATCTGAGGAAAATCAAATAAAGAGAGAGAGAGAGAGAGGAGAGAAGCCAGCCCAGCTGGGCCTCCCAACCTCCTGCACCTGCCCAATCGGCCCAACCTCCCCTGGGCCATCCGCGCCTAAGGCCCAGCAGGGCCCAGCTCTAACCCTAGGCCCAGACCCATCCTCTCGGTCTCTCCCTCTTGATCCCCCCTCAGCGCCGTCCGCGCCGATCCCCATCTCTCTCCATCTCCTCGCTCACGCACAGGGGAGGAGATCCCCGCACCAGTTTCCTCCGATCGCGCCGCCCTGACTGTCTTGCTCCGGCCATGGCCACGTCGCCCCGCACCTCTCCGCCTTCACGCTAGCAGGAGCCACCGCCCGACCTCCTCCAACGTCGTTGCCTCGCCTGGAGCCGCACCGCTCGGCCCCTCCCGTGCGCCTCCCTCTGCAGCGCCAGGCCGCGACCACGCCTTCCCCTCCTGCACCTTGTCGTCCTCTGTCGCCGGCGCGCCAAGTCCCGATGACTAGCAGTTCCCCAGTGCCGCCCCTCCCGGCCTTCTCGCCGGCAAGCCCTCTGTGGCCTCCTCCATCCCCCTCCGCCAGCTCCCCTTTTGGGCTTCTCTCCAAGCGCACCTGTACCCCTTCATCGCTCCTGAACGCTCGCAGCCGCCCCAAGCTCCCTTGCCTCGCTGTCTGCTCGCCAGGCCCCGTTTCGCCTCGGCCTCAACCGAGGAGGACGAGAGTGCTGCTGCCTGCTAGATTCGCCCACACGCACGCCCCTTCATTGACCGTGGCCAACTCCATGCCCGAGCGAGCACACTCCTCTTCTCGATGCCCAGCGTCGCCCAAGTCCCCTATGTTGCTATCGCTGAACACCGAGTACCAATCGTCGCGTTCCGTTTCATCTATGTCAAGCCCAAGAGGACGCCAAGATACCAAGTACCACGACGTCGACGATTCTCAAGTTCAACTACATCGACTACGAACGGTGACGACCTTGAACATCTACGGAGAGTGTACGACCACCGTCGCTAAAGACCGTCGAGTGAATAAATACCATCACGTGGGTTCGACAAGATGCCGAGTACCATGACACTACCGTCGACCCCCGAAGCCCTCGGACCCGTCAAGTTCCACTACGAGATGTACCTCTACCCTCGTCGTGGATCCGACAAGACCGTCGCGAGAACGACTACTTCCACTACTGTCCCGATGATCACCGATGACCGATAGTACCACTACTTCCACTAAGAACGTCCCGAGAACATCTACTTCCTCTACTTTGCAGCGAACCCGAACCGTCCCGCTTGCACGCTTCAAAGGTATAACTCCGAGATGACCGCTCGTGAACGAATGCATGTGTTGTATGAGATGTATGTTTGGTTGTTGTATCCGCCCGTGAACGTTAGTTGTTTCCCTTGCTTGGCACCGCCGTCGACCCGTGGGAACCCGGTAACCGGGATCACCCCACTATCTCTAGTTATTCCGCTCCAGTCACTTTTCCATGAGCTACTGGAACCGATATGTTGTCGTGGCATCATTTTCGGATTTGTTGCCGTGCCACCCCTTTAGTTTCTGCCATGATGACAAATGCTTCATAATATGGTCATGTCAACATTTTCATAAAATTGCTTAAAACTTGAACATGTCATCCGCATCATGATAACACCATCAAGAATGTTTGAATTGTTGTTTGCTTCAATTGCTAAATGACATGTGGGGACTTACCGGAATGGTTATCTGTTGTTTCCGACCTCATTTAAAATGCCCAACTGTGTAGCTTACTTATGTTTCATCTCTTGCCATGTTTAACAACATTTAATATTGTTGGGTACATAAACGGGAGAGAACTAAATAATCAAATGTGCTGTTTCGTCAATATGCAACTCGTTGCATATTGAGCTCCACTTAAACTTGTAGTTTTGTTTGTGCACTTTGCCATGCCATGCATATTTAAACTAGACATGCATCATACTTCGTTGTGCATCATGCCATGATTATGCTTGTGTGTTTACTGTGTTGCTTGCTTATTTCCAGGTTGCTTCTCTCGTTAGCTTCGGTTTCGTTCCGGGGTTGTGAGGATTTGTTCGACTACGCCCGTTTGTCTTCTTCATGGACTCGTTCTTCTTCCTTGTGGGATCTCAGGCAAGATAACCATACCCTCGAAATCACTTCTATCTTTGCTTGCTAGTTGTTCTCTCTATCGCTATGTCGCGGTACCTACCACTTGTTATGTCATGCCTCCCATATTGCCATGTCAAGCCTCTAACCCACCTTCCTAGCAAACCGTTGTTTGGGTATGTTACCACTTTTGCTCAGCCCCTCTTATAGCGTTGCTAGTTGCAGGTGAAGTTGAAGTTTGTTCCATGTTGGAACATGGATTTTGTTGAGATATCACAGTATCACTTATTTAATTAATGCATCTATATACTTGGTAAAGGGTGGAAGGCTCGGCCTAAGGCCTGGTGTTTTTTAGCACTCTTGCCGCCTTAGTTTCTGTCATACCGATGTTATGTTCCTTGATTTTGCGTTCCTTACACGTTGGGTGTTATGGGAACCCCTTGACAGTTTGCTTTGAATAAAACTCCTCCAGCAAGGCCCAACCTTGGTTTTACATTTGCCACCTAAGCCTTTTCCCTTGTGTTTTGCAGACTCAAGGGTCATCTTTATTTTAACCCCCGGGCCAGTGCTCCTTTGTGTGTTGGTCCAAAACAGAGCCACTTGCGGTGCCACGCCTAGGCAACTTGGGGTATCATCGGTTGCCATATGTAGTGTTCATCCGGTGTGCCATGAGAACGAAATATGTGCGACTCCTATCGGGATTTTACGACACATCAGGCGGCTTTGCTGGTCTTGTTTTACCATTGTCGAAATGTCTTGTAACTGGGATTCTGAGACTGATCGGGTCTTCCCGGGAGAAGGAATATCTTTCATTGACTGTGAGAGATTGTGATGGGCTAAGTTGGGACACCCCCTGCAGGGTATAAACTTTCGAGAGCCGTGCCCGCGGTTATGTGGCAGATGGGAATTTGTTAATATCCGGTTGTAGAGAACTTGACACTTAACTTAATTAAAATGAATCAACCGCGTGTGTAGCCGTGATGGTCTCTTTTCGGCGGAGTCCGGGAAGTGAACATGGTCTTGTGTTATGTTTGAACGTAGATAGTTTTCAGGATCACTTATTCATCACTTCTAGCTTCTCGACCGTTTGCGTTTCTTCTCTTCCCGCTCTTATTTGCGTATGTTAGCCACCATATATGCTTAGTGCTTGGTGCAGCTCCACCTCATTACCTTATTGTGACGCCCCGAGACCGATGTGCCAGGTGTCTTCCTGTTATTCGCTGTTGTTGCCATGTCATTTTCTTGCATGTTGCATCTTATCATGTCATCATGTGCATTGCATCATCATGTTTTTAAAAAAAACTCACATTCGTCCGGGTTCTCCGAGTTCTCTCCGTTGTCCGTTCTGAGCCCAACCACACTTGTACGCTCCCGCGGCATGTCCGAAATATTATTTTATAAGTGGCCGGAAAATGTTCTCGGGATGGGATGAAAGTTGATGTGTGGTCTTATTATAGTGTAGATAGACCGCCTGTCAAGTTTCATCGCATTTGGAGTTCGTTTGACGCCCCAACGATTAACTATAGCGGCAGTATAGCCGGTCTATCGTCGGACGTTTTTGGTCTCCGGAAACAGTCGTCGGGCCTCTCCTCTTCTCTCTTCTCAGACCTTTGCTGCACTACCTCTCACCGCCAGGCCCTACCTAACCTCTCTCGTCAGCCTGCGACCTCGTCCCGCGCGCGTCCGAAATCTGTCCCGGACCCGACCCGGGCAGTCGTCACCGTTGTGTCCGGATCATCCCCAAACATCTACAAAACGTCTCCGTTTTGTTAATTGGTGATGAGGACATCAATACCATTGTTACACCCACAGCACCTACTGTTACATATACTGGACCAATTACTAGAGCTCGCGCACGCCAATTAAATTACCAGGTACTTTCGTTTCTTGGTAATGATTCTAATGTTCATGAGATTATGATGCTGCCTAAATTGGATACATTTGTTTTGCTTTCAAATGAAGGGCCTAGCTTGGAGAAGGATGAACATTGGAGCAAGAACACGCATGAAGTTGATGGCATGCGCAAGGGGATCAAGAACGGAGTTACAAGTGATGATTTCAGGACTTTGAAGCCGCCATAAGGAGTGCATGAAGCCATGGACGAAATATACAAGATGCCACTTCACAATATTCGTCCATAGGCTATTCTAGGTGCTGCGTCACCTTATTAATGGGCCAGGCCCATGTAATTTCGAAATACTTAAGTATAGGCTATTTTTAGAGTCCGTATGTGTGGGGGAAACAAGAGTTAGGGTTGGTTTCGGACCCCACCCTCAAGGGCCACGAAATTCCCCTCTCTTCCTCCATATATACAGCCCTTAGGGCGTCGTTTAGACTTTGGGTTTTGTTTAGATTAAAAGTTCGCCATAGCTGCAACTTCGCGTACTTCGTTTGTGTCCAACGACCAGACCAAGACGTCACAGAACCCCACCTTGATCAATAAAGCTTTCATCTTATATTCGCAATATCCAGATTGCAATCTCAGTTTCTTGCTTGTTCTTCGTTTGCTCGCAGGAAACAGGCCCTCGTGGTCAGGTTGATCGTGCTCCGGCGTGGTCAATAACCCCTCGGAAGTTGGTTTAGCGATTGCTAAGGCGCGACGTCTCGCACGTTCGTAGTCGGATCGTCAAGGTCGACTCCCACAGAAAACGATAGCCACCATCTCATCGAAACATCGGGACACCTTTGCCTCTATCAAGTGGTATCAGATTTCCAGGTTGCTCGGTGAGATTTTACAGTTTTTCGTAGATTAGATCGAGTCTGTTCTTCATACCTACAGTCCACGAAAAAGCCACACAAAAAAAAAATTAGGGTTAGTTCATCATATCCGAACCAATCTGAGCCTTTGCATAATCTTTTTAGGGTTTTTGCTTTGTTGAATTTGTGGTTGCATCGTCGTGTCAAGTTGCTGGTCTTAGAGTCTAGTCTTTTAGAGTTTCGAGTTCTGGTCACAAGTTGTCACGCCGCCGCCGCACCATCATCATCGCCCATCTACCACTTTTGCTTATCCGCCACCGCTCTGAATCCATATCCATATACCACCACCAATCCGTATCCATATACCACCATCAATCTCTATCCATATACCACCACCGCTACCATATACCACCACCGCTGCCATATACCACCACCATATATCCACCACCAATCCGAGTTCTTCTCATATTAGGTTTGTTCTTGAGATCAATCTCAATTCCGATTCGTGTTTCCTTGCCTGCGTAGGTGTCGAAAAAAAAAAAAAGAGTATGGAGACCCCCGGGCAGTTTTTAGGCCAAAATTTTCACGGGCAAAAATATTTTTTCCCTATCCTATTTTTAGGCTTTTCTGAGTCTTTTGAGCCACGTGCCATCATAGTGATTTTTTGTCGCACTTTTTCGTCGTCGCTGCCCTGATTTCCGGAAAAAAAAAGTGAAAAAAAAAAATTTCGTGCCCATCCTATCAGTTTGACGAGGGAAGAGTTTTGAGACACTCGCCATTATAGTAATTTTTCGCAAAAAAAAAAAAAGAGGAGCGCAAAAAAAAAAAAAAAAAAAAGAGGAGCGCAAAAAAAAAAGCGAAAAAAAAAAAAGTTCCAGAGTGTGCTTTTCCCTTATTTACGTGCAGCGCCGTGATTTTGTTAGTGTTCTAGGCTCGCGTCTCTAGCACGGTCTAGCCTAGGACCAGCACAGTACCGTCGTTGAGCGTTTATTCAACTTTGCATCTCTGAATTGATTATTGCTGACCCTTTTTGCTACCATACTATAAGCCTTCCCAGCTCCACATACCTCTACGTCGTGCGTTTGACTCTCCCTGGCAATCGCTCTATCCAAGCTTTTGAGAGTTTTGACTACAACGGTTGCCGATCACCGCCTGCTGTTGGGTAAGAACTGGTAAGAATTTGAGATTTGCTTGACGGATTTGTGACACCCGCCACCACCACCTCTTGTTAGTATTCTATAGGATCATATTCTTGTGTGTTTTCTATTGTTGCTAACCATGGCAGGATCACAAGCCGACGAGACTGACTGGGAGAACATGACGAATCAGGAGTTGCATGATAAATTTCAGCAAATGATGAATGGACAGGTGCAGGATGTGCTAAACAGATTTGAAGAGGCCATGGAGAAGATAGATGACATGGAGAAGACGTTCGAAACAAAGCTCGATGACAGGTTTAATGAATTGCTCGCGCGTCTTCCACCACCACCACCGGCTGCACCTAACGCACCTCTACCACAACAACAACGACGACTACCTACACATCGTGAAACAGCCCTCCGCCGAGCGAGCCGTATCCCTCTTGCACCTGGCCAAACTGTTGGTGCTGCTGTTGCTACTTCTGTGGCTCCTGCTGCTGATGCGGAGGAGGATGATTTTGCTGGCGATTACGAGGATGAGGTTGATCAAAATCAGAACTACGTGCCACCACCAGCACAGCAACCATCAGGTCGTCCACATGCAAATAATGGCAATGGTAGGGCTCACCCTCAGGTACGAGATCATGACCATCTCCCTAAACTAAAATTGAATATTCCACCATTTGAGGGTAGATATGTTCCTGATATATATCTTACTTGGGAGTTAGAAACTGAACAACGATTTACATGTTTACAATATCCCGAGGAGAGACGTGTTCCTGCTGCTGTTTGTGCATTCACTAGTTTTGCATGTGTTTGGTGGTCTGAGCATTGTAGATTATATCCCATTCCTGCTACTTGGGCTGCTTTGAAAACTGCTATGCGTACTCGTTGGGTTCCACCATATTATCAACGTGAATTACTTCAAAAATTGCAGCGCTTAAGACAGGGAAAAAATTCTGTAGAAGAATATTATCAGGAATTACAAACTGGCATGATTAGATGTGGTATTGTTGAGGAGAATGAAGCTATGCTTGCACGTTTTATGGGTGGATTAAATAGAGAGATTCAGACGATTCTAGAGTATAAGGAGTATACTAATATCACTCGTTTATTCCATCTTGCTTGTAAAGCTGAACGTGAAGTGCAGGATCGACAGGCATTGGCGCGGACTAACTTTTCTGCAGGTCGACCTTCTTCATGGACACCACGTGCATCATCTACTTCCACACGTTCTGCTTCACCGGCGCCTCCGTCGGCTGCCACCTCCAACCATGATACAATAAAGCAGGCACAATCACCACTATCTGCCAAGAGCACACCTTCTGGGCCTGCAAAGAGCTCTTCTTCATCCATGGCATCAACAGGGCAAACACATGATATTATTTGTCGACGTTGCAAGGGTGGAGGTCATTATGCGAGAGAATGCCCATCTAAGCGTGTGATGATTGTTACTGAGGATGGTGGGTATGAGTCCGCTAGTGACTATGATGAGGAGACTTTGGCTCTTATTACACGTGACGAACACGGTGGAGACGATTCTGATCATGAGACGCAATACATGGCTCCTGAAGATGCTGACAGGTATGAATGTTTAGTTGCTCAACGTGTTTTGAGTGTGCAGGTTACACAAGCTGAGCAAAATCAGAGGCATAATTTGTTCCATACAAAGGGAGTTGTGAAGGAACGTTCTGTTCGCGTGATCATAGATGGAGGGAGTTGCAACAACTTGGCTAGCATCGAGATGGTGGAGAAGCTATCTCTCACCACAAGACCACATCCACATCCTTACTACATCCAATGGTTCAACAACAGCGGCAAGGTTAAGGTAACACGTACTGTTCGTGTGCATTTTAGTATCTCTACATATGCTGATTATGTTGATTGTGATGTGGTACCGATGCAAGCATGTTCCTTATTACTTGGTAGACCATGGCAATTTGATAAAAATTCTATTCACCATGGTAGAAACAATCAGTATACTCTTGTTCATAAGGATAAAAATATTACTTTGCTTCCTATGACTCCTGATTCCATTTTGAAAGATGATATTAATAGAGCTAATAAAGCAAAACAGGAGAAAACTAAGAGTGAAAATCAGATTGTGGCAAAAGAATTTGAGCAACAAATGCAGCCTAATAATAATAAACAATCTAGTGTTGCTTCTGAAATTAAATTGAAAAGTGCATGTTTACTTGCCACCAAATCTGATATTGATGATCTAGATTTTAGCAAATCTGTTTGCTATGCTTTTGTGTGCAAAGAGGCATTATTTTCATTCGAGGACGTGCCTTCCTCTTTGCCTCCTGCTGTCACTAACATTTTGCAGGAGTTCGCCGACGTCTTTCCACAAGACGTGCCACCGGGATTACCACCTATTCGCGGGATTGAGCATCAAATTGACTTAATTCCCGGTGCATCATTACCCAACCGGGCACCATACCATACCAATCCAGAGGAGACGAAGGAGATTATGCGTCAAGTACAAGAACTGCTCGACAAAGGTTATATACGCGAATCCCTTAGTCCTTGTGCTGTTCCTATCATTTTAGTGCCGAAAAAGGATGGTACGTCGCGTATGTGCGTTGATTGTAGAGGCATTAATAATATTACTATTCGTTATCGTCATCCTATTCCTAGGCTAGATGATATGCTTGATGAATTGAGTGGCTCTACAATATTCTCCAAAGTTGATTTGCGTAGTGGTTACCATCAAATTCGTATGAAATTGGGAGATGAATGGAAAACAGCATTTAAAACTAAGTTTGGATTATATGAGTGGTTAGTCATGCCTTTTGGGTTAACTAATGCACCTAGTACTTTCATGAGGTTAATGAACGAAGTTTTACGTGCTTTCATTGGACGATTTGTGGTAGTTTACTTTGATGACATATTGATTTATAGCAAATCTTTGGAGGAACATTTGGAACATTTATGTGCTGTTTTTATTGCTCTACGTGATGCACGTTTGTTTGGTAACCTTGGAAAGTGCACCTTTTGCACCGACCGAGTATCTTTTCTTGGCTATGTTGTTACTCCACAGGGAATTGAAGTTGATAAAGCCAAGATTGAAGCTATTGAGAGTTGGCCGCAGCCCAAAACAGTCACACAAGTGAGGAGTTTCCTTGGCCTCGCTGGTTTCTATAGGCGTTTTGTGAGAGATTTCAGCACCATTGCTGCACCTCTCAACGAGCTTACAAAGAAGGATGTACCTTTTGTTTGGGGTACCGCACAGGAAGAAGCCTTCACGGTATTGAAAGATAAGTTGACACATGCTCCTTTACTCCAACTTCCTAATTTCAATAAGACTTTTGAGCTTGAATGTGATGCTAGTGGAATTGGATTAGGAGGTGTGTTATTACA
Source organism: Triticum urartu (assembly GCF_056163025.1). Classification (NCBI taxonomy): domain Eukaryota; kingdom Viridiplantae; phylum Streptophyta; class Magnoliopsida; order Poales; family Poaceae; genus Triticum; species Triticum urartu. The sequence continues at coordinate 323,683,848 of NC_141875.1, read as the reverse complement.
AGATGGAAAACCTGTTGCATACTTTTCTGAAAAATTGAGTGGGCCTAGTCTGAACTATTCTACTTATGATAAAGAATTATATGCTCTTGTTCGGACCTTAGAAACATGGCAACATTATTTATGGCCCAAGGAATTTGTTATACATTCTGATCATGAATCTTTGAAACACATTAAAAGTCAAGCAAAACTGAACCGTCGACATGCTAAATGGGTTGAATTCATTGAGACTTTCCCTTATGTGATTAAACACAAGAAGGGTAAAGAAAATGTTATTGCTGATGCCTTGTCTCGTCGTTATACTATGCTTTCACAACTTGACTTTAAAATATTTGGTTTGGAGACCATCAAGGATCAATATGTTAATGATGCTGAATTTACAGATGTATTGCAGAATTGTAAGGAAGGGAGAACTTGGAACAAGTTCGTTCTTAACAATGGATTTGTGTTTCGTGCTAACAAGCTATGCATTCCAGCTAGCTCCGTTCGTCTTTTGTTGTTGCAGGAGGCGCATGGAGGAGGATTAATGGGACACTTTGGCGTCAAGAAGACGGAGGATATACTTGCTACACATTTCTTTTGGCCAAAGATGAGACGGGATGTTGAGCGTTTTGTTGCTCGCTGCACTACATGTCAAAGAGCTAAGTCACGACTCAATCCTCATGGTTTATATATGCCTTTGCCTGTACCTAGTGTTCCTTGGGAGGATATATCTATGGACTTTGTTTTAGGTTTACCTAGAACAAAGAAGGGGAGGGATAGCATATTTGTTGTCGTGGATAGGTTCTCGAAAATGGCACACTTTATACCATGTCATAAAAGCGATGATGCTGTTAATGTTGCTGATTTGTTCTTTCGTGAAATTATTCGCTTACATGGTGTGCCAAATACTATTGTTTCAGATCGTGATACTAAATTTCTTAGCCACTTTTGGAGATGTTTATGGGCTAAGTTGGGGACTAAGCTGCTTTTTAGTACTACTTGTCACCCCCAGACTGATGGACAAACTGAAGTAGTCAATAGAACATTGTCTACTATGCTTAGGGCTGTTTTGAAGAATAACAAGAAAATGTGGGAAGAATGCTTGCCTCATATTGAATTTGCTTATAATCGTTCATTGCATTCTACTACTAAGATGTGCCCTTTTGAAATTGTGTATGGTTTCCTACCTCGTGCACCTATTGATTTGTTGCCTCTTCCATCTTCGGAGAAGGTTAATTTTGATGCTAAAGAACGTTCTGAATTGATTTTGAAAATGCATGAGTTAACTAAGGAAAACATTGAGCGTATGAATGCTAAATATAAACTTGCTGGAGATAAGGGTAGAAAACATGTTGTGTTTGCACCTGGAGATCATGTTTGGTTACATTTGCGTAAAGATAGATTTCCTAATCTGCGCAAATCAAAGCTAATGCCACGTGCTGATGGTCCTTTTAAGGTTTTAGAGAAAATAAATGATAATGCATATAAACTTGAGCTACCTGCAGATTTTGGGGTTAGTCCCACTTTTAATATTGCAGATTTGAAGCCTTATTTGGGTGAGGAAGATGAGCTTCCGTCGAGGACGACTTCATTTCAAGAAGGGGAGGATGATGAGGACATCAATACCATTGTTACACCCACAGCACCTACTGTTACATATACTGGACCAATTACTAGAGCTCGCGCACGCCAATTAAATTACCAGGTACTTTCGTTTCTTGGTAATGATTCTAATGTTCATGAGATTATGATGCTGCCTAAATTGGATACATTTGTTTTGCTTTCAAATGAAGGGCCTAGCTTGGAGAAGGATGAACATTGGAGCAAGAACACGCATGAAGTTGATGGCATGCGCAAGGGGATCAAGAACGGAGTTACAAGTGATGATTTCAGGACTTTGAAGCCGCCATAAGGAGTGCATGAAGCCATGGACGAAATATACAAGATGCCACTTCATAATATTCGTCCATAGGCTATTCTAGGTGCTGCGTCACCTTATTAATGGGCCAGGCCCATGTAATTTCGAAATACTTAAGTATAGGCTATTTTTAGAGTCCGTATGTGTGGGGGAAACAAGAGTTAGTGTTGGTTTCGGACCCCACCCTCAAGGGCCACGAAATTCCCCTCTCTTCCTCCATATATACAGCCCTTAGGGCGTCGTTTAGACTTTGGGTTTTGTTTAGATTAAAAGTTCGCCATAGCTGCAACTTCGCGTACTTCGTTTGTGTCCAACGACCAGACCAAGACGTCACAGAACCCCACCTTGATCAATAAAGCTTTCATCTTATATTCGCAATATCCAGATTGCAATCTCAGTTTCTTGCTTGTTCTTCGTTTGCTCGCAGGAAACAGGCCCTCGTGGTCAGGTTGATCGTGCTCCGGCGTGGTCAATAACCCCTCGGAAGTTGGTTTAGCGATTGCTAAGGCGCGACGTCTCGCAGGTTCGTAGTCGGATCGTCAAGGTCGACTCCCACAGAAAACGATAGCCACCATCTCATCGAAACATCGGGACACCTTTGCCTCTATCAATTGGACTTCCTAACATATTTTTTCTGCGACCGTCCAATTCAGATCGAAGGGACCAGTTGCACCTAACTAAGATTTCACCTACTATATATTCAGCCTACCTAACCCTAAAATCTAGCCACTTGTCCCATCCACCAAATCCCTCCACCGCCGCCGCCAGTTTGTCCCTCCTCGATTTGTTCCCTGCCCAACCGATGCCCTCCACCTCTCAGCCAACCACCGAGACCACAACCACCTCCTCCCACCTTGGGATCCTCCCAGATCCCCTTTGGCCAACCACCACTGATCCATCACTCCACCTCTCCAGCAGCGTCCTCAAGCCCCATGGAGCCAGGCTTCTTCCTGTCGTCTTCGACCACACGCGCCGCCTCCTCCTCATCGTGTTCGAGGAGACGAACACCTCGCTAGCCTCCAAGCTCGCACCAGCGCCACTCCTCCCTCCTGCTCATGCCCAAGGGGCTTGCCTCAGGTGCCGCCGCAAGCAGCAGCAACCATCGGAGATCCCAGCGCCCATTCCTCTTTCTTCGCTCGTTGTACCAAGCCACAGCTCCTCTGCCTCCTTCCTTTCTCTCTTTCTTCTTCACTGCCGTTTCTCTCTCCCTCCCTCATGCTTCGCTCTCTGTCTCTCAACATAGGAGAGCACCCTACGCCATGGCTACCCGAAGCTTCCCGTCGCGCCGCTGGAGCTCCATCCCCGTGCCCAGATCTGCCGAATCCCGCCGCCCCAGTCCCGTTCTGATCGGTCCCCGCCGAGACCGCCTCGCCGGAGCTCCTGCCGCGTCGCGCCGCGTGCGTTGACCTGCGCCCCTGCTTCTCCCGCTGCTGCCTACGTTGCTGGGTCGAGCGTGCGAGCGACCGCGTGGGCCGCATCCCGCGCCTCCAGGCCCAGTTTGCCCCTTCGGAGCCTACCTCCTCCTCCACTGAACCGGGACGAGGCCCATGGTGAGGCCACCACTAGCGCCTCCTTTTTTTCTATTCTGTTGGACCTCTGCTCAGTTTCGGCCCATGTAGTGTTTTTCCCTGCTGCGAATTTGTCTAATTTCCAATGAAAGACAGTTGCACAGAAAAGCCCCTTTTCTTCATGCATATAATAACTCTCGAACCGTGCATCGGATTAAAACAAACTTAATATGAAACTTGCTTAGATTTTCATATAGTTTAATAATATGCAACTTTCATCTATGTTTAAAATGTTTAAGATGTTGTTTTTTTAAATTTGCTTAAATAACTTGTTAAAATGATTTAATTCATAACTAAATAACCGTAACTCAGAATGTAATAAACTTTATATGTAAATGGGGTGGAAAAATGCCTAGTTTAACATGGTGGCACCAATTTGCATGTTTAACAACTATAAAATTTGGTTTAGGGCAGATCAGTACCAAACCTAATATATGCATATGAGGAGTTCCCAGACATGTTGTTTTGTTGTTCCGGCCTCATTTAAACTTGCCTATATTAGATAGTTTCATCATGCTTCACCTCTTGCCATGCTAACAACATTTAATCTTGTTGGGTACATAAATGAGAGAGAACTAAATAAGTCATGTGGTGTTTTCTTCAATATGCAACTCCATTGCATAATGAGCTCCACTTAATTTGTAGAATTGCTTGTGCACTTTGCCATGCCATGCCTCATTAAACCGGACATGCATCATACTTGTTTGCGCATCGTGCCATGCTTATGTGGTGGTTGTTTACTATGTTGTTTGCTTTCTTTCCGGTGTTTTTCTTCTCGGTAATCCGGTAACGTCGCGTTTGTGAGGACCCGTTCGACTACGTTCGTTTGTCTTCTTCATGGACTCGTTCTTCTTCCTTGCGGGATCTCAGGCAAGATGACCATACCCTCAAAATCACTTCTATCTTTGCTTGCTAGTTGCTCGCTCTTTTGCTATGCCTATGCTGTGATACCTACCACTTGCTTATCATGCCTCCTATATTGTTGAACCAAGCCTCTAACCCACCTTGTCCTAGCAAACCGTTGTTTGGATATGTTACCGCTTTGCTCAGCCCCTCTTATAGCGTTGTTAGTTGCAGGTGAAGATTGGAGCTTGTTCCATGTTGCAACATGGATATTTTGTTGGGATATCACAATATCTCTTATTTAATTAATGCATCTATATACTTGGTAAAGGGTGGAAGGCTCGGCCTTATGCCTGGTGTTTTGTTCCACTCTTGCCGCCCTAGTTTCCGTCATATCGGTGTTATGTTCCCGGATTTTGCGTTCCTTACGCGGTTGGGTTATAATGGGAACCCCTTGACAGTTCGCCTTGAATAAAACTCCTCCAGTAATGCCCAACATTGGTTTTACCATTCGCCACCTAGCCTTTTCTTTCCCTTGGGTTCTGCAGACTCAAGGGTCATCTTTATTTAACCCCCCCGGGCCAGTGCTCCTCTGAGTGTTGGTCCGACCGAGTAGACTGCGGGGCCACCTCGGGGCAACCTGAGGGTTGGTTTTACTCGTAAGATGTCTGATCTGAGTGTGCCCTGAGAACGAGATATGTGCAGCTCCTATCGGGATTTTTCGGCACATTCGAGCGGTGTTGCTGGACTTGTTTTACCATTGTCGAGGATGTCTTGTAACCTGGATGCCGAGCCTGATCGGATTGTCTTGGGAGAAGGAATATCCTTAGTTGACCGTGAGAGCTTGTGATGAGCTAAGTTGGGACACCCCTGCAGGGATTTGAACTTTCGAAAGTCGTGCCCACGGTTATGGGAAGATGGGAATTTGTTAATGTACGGTTGTAGAAAACCTGAAGTTGATCCTAATTAAAATACATCAACCGCGTGTGTAACCGTGATGGTCTCTTTCCGGCGGAGTCCGGGAAGTGAACACGGTGTTGGAGTTATGCTTGACGTAGGTTGTTCTAGGATCACTTCTTGATCATAGTTGTTCGACCGTGCTTTGCCTTCTCTTCTCGCTCTCATTTGCGTATGTTAGCCACCATATAAGCTAGTCGCTTGCTGCAGCTCCACCTCATACCTTTACCTTACCTATAAGCTTAAATAGTCTTGATTGCGAGGGTGTGAGATTGCTGAGTCCCCGTGACTCATAGATACTTCCAAAACCATCTTGCAGGTGCCGATGAGCTCGTGCAGGTGACGCAACCAAGCTCAAGGAGGAGCTCGATGAAGATCTTGTCCTTTGGTGTTGTTTCGTTCTAATTGATCAGTAGTGGAGCCCAGTTGGGGTCGATCGGGGATCTGTGTAGCATTTGGGGTAGTCTTCTTTTATTTTGGCTCCGTAGTCGGGCCTTGATTGTATTTGGATGATGTAATGCTTTATTCATGTAAGTGTGTGAAGTGGCGAGTGTAAGCCAACTATGTATCTTTTCGCTTATGTATTACATGGGTTGTGTGAAGATTACCTCACTTGCGACATTGCTTTCAATGCAGTTATGCCTCTAAGTCGTGCTTCGACACGTGGGAGATATAGCCGCATCGAGGGCGTTAAACTTATCCTACCCATAAGCTTAAATAGTCTTGATCTCGCGGGTGTGAGATTGCTGAGTCGTCGTGACTCACAGATACTTCCAAACAGTTGTAGGTGCCGATGATACCAGTGCAGGTGACGCAACCTAGCTCAAGTGGGAGCTCGATGAAGATCTTGGTCGTTGTTTTGTGTCTTTTCCGGTTGATCAGTAGTGGAGCCCAGTTGGGATGATCGGGGATCTAGCATTTGGGGTTGTCTTCTTTTATTTTGGTTCGGTAGTCGGACCTTGATTGTCCTCTGGATGATGTATGTTTAACTTGTTATTTGTGTGAAGTGGCGATTGTAAGCCAACTCTTTATTCCATTCTTACTCAGTATATGGGATTGTGTGAAGATTACCCCACTTGCGACTAAACCACCATGCAGTTATGCCTCTAAGTCGTTCCTTGACACGTGGGAGATATAGCCGCATCGTGGGTGTTACAAGTTGGTAATCGGAGCCATCCCCGACTTAGGAGCCCCCTGCTTGATCGAATCGCTGACGTTGTTGAGTCTAGAACAAAATGTTTTGAGTCTTAGGATTATATATATCGGAGAGTAGGATTCTTTTTACTCCTTATTCCCTTCCTCACTCTGGTGAGGCCTCCTGATGTAAAAGTTTTGACTTTTCTCTCCTCAAATTTCACGAAAAAAAATTAGGATCACGCGGGTATCTTGGAATCGTTCCGATAGTCTTGTGACGAGAACATTGTTCTTGGTGCCTCCTGACATTTAGGGGTTGTGGCAGTATCCCGGGGAGTTGAGCTCCGAGGTGTTTTCATCACAATTTTATTGTTGCAGATCCTGAATACCAGAGTTCGCCGACATCGAAAATCTCTTTTATGCAGTTGTTGGTGAGATAACCTCGACGGCACCCGGTACTAGGGCGGGAATTCAGGAGTATTGCCATAACTCGTAGAACAGATGCATTTCGAAGGATGAGGTACACAATTTCCGAAGGTTTCTTGGTTATGTGTTGAAGGATGGATACAGCTGGATGTAGGAATTGCTAGTTTGGGTGAGATATTATGCTTCCCCTGTATCCCCAACACCTGATTGCATAACCAGAAAGTTTCGGGAGTTTATAAGTGGGAATTCAAGTAGCTCCTAGAGTATATTTCCAACAGACACATGATACGATATGGGATCTATCATACGTTTGTTCCGGCTTATTCTGCAAGCCAAATCCTTTGTTTTTGTTTTGACTTGTGGTATTTGAGTTGCTTCAATGTCTAGTGTTGAATCCATACCTTTCCTAAGCGGTGTTCTCATATGCCTATGTGAATACTAATCCTTCTTATTTATCAAGATTGTCATATCAATCATTTTCAACCACAGTGCTTCTCTTCAAGTTAATCATATCCTTTCAATTTCTACTAGATCAGTTATCAGTTCTTCGCAATGGTGCTTGTTTCATCTGTCTTAAGCTGCTTTTGTTTTTCCGCCCTCCCACCCTTTTTCTTCAAGGACTCAGATTTCTTAATCAAGTATCAATTTCATTCATGTGAAGACTCTTCATCCTTTTCCTTCAATGTTCTTACCCGGTAATTCTCCTGAAGATGCTAAGGAAGCTTCAAGCTCATTATTCTTCATTTTTTTCTTCTATGGTGGATTCAATTCAAGCTTTGTCGATCATATCTTTTCCTCGTGTCAATGCTTTCTCATGCCAGTGTACCTCTTAATCATTCACTTCTTGCTATTCCTTTGGTCTGGAGCGCTGAAGATATCTCAGAAGGTTCATCTTTTCATTCAAGATCCGTTCAACCTATTTCGAGGTTGTTATCTCATTCAAGCCATTTAATTCAACCGGCGCAATCTCTCTTTTAAATTGTTCAATGGTGTATCTTTTGAGTGGGCCCTAACCCATAGGTCTTTTTCCAGGATCTTACCTGACTCTTCTTTTCCGGAGCTACTCTTAAATTCTTTCCCAAGTTTGCTATAAGAATGGTTTGTCATCACTCATATGTCTTTCTTCAATATTTTTCAAATTCTTTTCATCGTTGGCTCAACCTTTCTATTCTTGATTCCGGAGTGCCTCAATAATTCATGGTGCCGTATCTTGTCATCATTCTCTGCATTTGAAAACCAAAGAAGAGTTTCTCTTAAATCTTGCTCCGTTCTCGTGAAGATTCATGGTTCTAGCTTGATGCCATCCTCTCATAATTGTTTTCCATTGTGAAAATTCTTTTCAACCATCCGGAGCAATTCAGGAGGGTTTTTAGTTTGATTCTCCAGAGGCCATCATTTCAGAAGATTTCCTCGTTCTAAGTTTTCAGCTTTGTTCTCCAATTATTCTACATTGATGTCTCGTCATTCATTCTCAGCTTTCAGCTCTCATTCTCGAATTCTTACCGGTGATTCATCCCTTTACTTCATTCGTTTTCAATTCTTACGGTGGTTTGTTCAAGATTCCTCTTCCTATGTTCTCATATCAATTCATTCGTTGTTTCCAAACCCCATCGGTGGATCCATCAAGACCTTATTCAAGTCTGCGCTATATCTCTCATGAATCCTTTTCAACGGGAATAAGTAGTATTCCAAATCCACTTCTTGTCATCAATTTCAACTGGTGAAGGATACGCATAACGTAATTCTTATTATTGTTTCATCCAAGTGTTTAATCCCTTCCTTTGGAGTTTGTTCATGATGAAGTAATTCTCGGTGCTAGTGTTCCATCTTTTCCTTTTCTGGAGTTCCAAGTTTTCGTGGTTATATCGTCGCAAAGCTCCATTTAAATTATTGCAAGGCTTCACCTTGTGTTTTCAACTTCTCTTCCTTTTATCATCCTTATTACCGGAGTTCTTCATGGTGGCTACATGTTGGTTCGTCAAGGATTCTTTTCATTCTTCAATTGTTCTTCAAGATTTCTCTCGAAGTTACGATCCGCCAAGCTTTACTCAAAATTAAACATGGTGCTCAACACATGTTTGTTTTGAGGAGTTCAAGTATTCTTCATCGTGCATTCCAAAGTGCGATTCTTCATACCTTATCTTTTGAGGTGGTGCTATATCTTTTCTTGACAATTTCCATTCTTGTTTCGCGATTCACGTGTTGTCAAGAATAAGGTATTTTAAATACATCAATCTCTTCATTGGAGTTATCTTGGGTTATATTTCACCTAAAGCCTTCCCTAAGGAATGTTGCTATTGTGGTGCTTATCAATAATCCAAGTTTCCTCCTATTCTCGCGACGAAAGAGGTTTTCATCTCTTCGTTGCTCTCAAGCAAGCAATTGATTCCGTTAGTGGCAGAATTTCACCTCAGTTTTGAGTTGTTTTCCATAAGCCCACTACAAGTTTATTCTTTTCATTGATCATTTCCCAACAACTCCATCCAATCCTCTATGTAAGGATGCTTTCAAATTCGTTCGAGGTAGAAGATGTTGTTTTCTTCTTCGTTACTTTCAATCCGTTCTATCTTTTGTTCCGTAGGCATTGTGATGTTGCACGCTTCGACCCATCATCCCATTTTTGGGCAAAGATCCTATTCTTTCCTTTGCTTATCCATTCAACCAAAGTGTCGTGCCCTCTTTTCAAGTTCTTCCCATTCTGTCAAGTTTTGCCTCCCTTCTCACCCGGAGTGCTATCTGAAATCTTTCTTACCCCTTGTGCCATTTTTTTCAATAGTTCCAGAGGCAGTGTGTTGTTGATTTCATCAAGTATCCTCTCAGCTTGTCAAAGTTCATATTCTATGCCTTCCATTTCCATCTGGAGTGTTGTCGTAATTGATCTTTATCATTCCTTGTACATCTCGTTTTCTATCGGAGTGCTTGCATGTAGTTCTTGTCCATTGTAACATTTTTCTTATGTTTTTCAACCTACAAGGTTCTCGTAATATTCCTTGTTTCTCTTTTCTAACGGAGTGTTTTCAAGTTGATTCATCTTCGTTGTATTCTTTCTTTCAATTTGTTCAACCTCTCAAGGTTCTTTGGTTTCACTCGTTTGCACAAGAAGCAACTTTGTTTTACCTTTTCCTCTCCTGCTTCTCTCCGGTGCCATCCTAGATCTCGGGACGAGATCCTAATGTAGTGGTGGAGTGTTGTAACGCCCCGAGACCGACGCTCCAGAAGACTTCCTTATTTTTGTGACCTTTGTGTGTTTCATTTGTGCTTGCTCTATTTATTTTTTCATTGCATCATGTCATCATGCTCATCATGTGCATTGTGAGTTTCATCTTGTTGACCTTGCACCATGTTAGATTTGGTTGCTTCCCTATGCCTTTGTCCCATGCATCATCTCCTTCTCCTTTCCTTCTATTTCCTTTCTTTCGCAAGTGCAACATTCCCCTTCTCTATTAATGTTCATTATTTTCCTATAAATTCTCGACCATGCCTTCAACCTCTCTGTCAAATTTCATCTCATTTGACGTTGTTTTGGTTTGGTTCAAAATTGCATCAAGTTTGAACTTGATTGAAACTTGGTTTAATTTTCTACCTTTAAAAATGCCCCGAGCAATTTATTCAAATATTACATAAATCTTGGACCCCCATAATATTTTTCCTCTTTGCCAGAGACCTCCCCTATATCCCGGCACATTCCTGTTTTATTTTCTGTCTGAGGAAAATCAAATAAAGAGAGAGAGAGAGAGAGAGGAGAGAAGCCAGCCCAGCTGGGCCTCCCAACTTCCTGCACCTGCCCAATCGGCCCAACCTCCCCTGGGCCATCTGTGCCTAAGGCCCAGCAGTGCCCAGCTCCAACCCTAGGCCCAGACCCATCCTCTCGGTCTCTCCCTCTTGCTCCCCCCTCAGCGCCGTCAGCGCGCCGATCCCCATCTCTTTCCATCTCCTCGCTCGCGCAAAGGGGAGGAGATCCCCGCGCCAGTTTACTCCTATCGTGCCGCTCTGACTGTCTTGCTCCGGCCATGGCCACGTCGCCCCGCACCTCTCCGCCTTCGCGCCAGCAGGAGCCGCCGCGCGACCTACTCCAACGCCGCTGCCTCGCCTAGAGCCACACCGCTCGGCCCCTCCCGCGCGCCTTCCTTTGCAGTGCCAGGCCACGACCATGCCTTCCCCTCCTGTACCTCGTCGTCCTCTGCCGCCGGCGCGCCATGCCCCGATGACCAGCAGTTCCCCAGCGCCGCCCCTCCCGGCCTTCTTGCTGGCAAGCCCTCTGCGGCATCCTCTGTCCCCCTCCGTCCGCTCCCCTGCCAGGCTTCTCTCCAAGCAAGCATGCACCCCTGCATCGCTCCTGAACGCTCGCAGCCGCCCTGAGCTCCGTTCCCTCGCTGTCTGCTCACCATGCCCCATTTCGCCTGGGCCTCAACTAAGGAGGACGAGTAGTGCTGCTTCCTGCCAGATCCGCCCGCATGCACGCCCCTTCGTTGACCGTGGCCAGCTCCATGCCCGAGCAAGCACACTCCTCTTCTTGATGTCCAGCGTCGCCCAAGTCCCCTATGTTGCTATCGCTGAACGCCGAGTACCAATTGTCGCGTTCCGTTTCGTCAATGTCAAGCCCAAGAGAGCGTCAAGATACCAAGTATCACGACATCGATGATTCTCAAGTTCAACTACATCGACTATGAACGGTGACGACCCCGAACATCTACGGAGAGTGTACGACTACAAATCGTGTAAGACTACCGTCGCCAAAGACCGTCGAGTGAATAAATACCATCACGTGGGTTCGACAAGACGTCGAGTACCACGACACTACCGTCGATCCCTGGATCCCTCGGACCCGTCAAGTTCCACTACGAGATGTACCTCTACCCTCGACGTGGATCCGACAAGCCCGTCGCGAGAATGACTACTTCCACTACTGTCCCGATGATCACCGATGACCGATAGTACCACTACTTCCATTACGAACAATCCCGAGAACATCTACTTCCTCTACTTTGCACCGAATCCGAACCACCCCATTTGCAAGCTTCGAAGGTATAACTCCGAGACGACCGCCCGTGAATGAATGCATGTGTTGTATGAGATGCATGTTTGGATGTTGTATCCGCCCGTGAACGTTAGTTGTTTCCCTCGCTTGGCACCGCCGTCGACCCGTGGGAACCCGGTAACCGGGATCACCCCACCATCTCTAGTTATTCCACTCCCATCACTTTTCCTTTTGCACCGGTATCTCCATGAGCTACCAGAAACGATATGTTGCCGTGGCATCATTTCGGATTTGTTGCCGTGGCACCCCTTTCTTTTCCACCACGATGACAAATGCTTCGTAATATGCTCATGTCAACATTTTCATACAATTGCTTAAAACTTGAACATGTCATCCGCATCATGATAACAACATCAAGAATGTTTAATTGTTGTTTGCTTCAATTGCTAAATGACATGTGGGGACTTACCGGAATGATTATTTGTTGTTTCGTCCTCATTTAAAATGCCCAACTGTGTAGCTTACTTATGTTTCATCTCTTGCCATGTTTAAAAACATTTAATATTGTTGGGTACATAAACGGGAGAGAACTAAATAATCGAATGTGGTCTTTCGTCAATATGCAAGTTGCATATTGAGCAACACTTAAACTTGTAGTTTTGTTTGTGCACTTTGCCATGCCATGCATATTTAAACTGGACATGCATCATACTTGGTTGTGCATCATGCCATGCTTATGCTTGCGTGTTTCCTATGTTGCTTGCTTCTTTCCGGTTGCTTCTCTCGTTAGCTTCGGTTTCGTTCCGGAGTTGTGAGGATTCGTTCGACTACGTCCGTTTGCCTTCTTCATGGACTTGTTCTTCTTCCTTGCGGGATCTCATGCAAGATGACCATACCCTCGAAATCACTTCTATCTTTGGTTGCTAGTTGTTCGCTCTATCACTATGTCACGCTACCTACCACTTGTTATATCATGCCTCCCACATTGCCATGTCAAGCCTCTAACCCACCTTCATGGCAAACCGTTGTTTGGCTATGTTACCGCTTTTGCTCAGCCCCTCTTATAGCATTGCTAGTTGCAGGAGAAGTTGAAGTTTGTTCCATGTTGGAACATGGATTTTGTTGGGATATCACAATATCTCTTATTTACTTAATGCATCTATATACTTGGTAAAGGGTGGAAGGCTCGGCCTTAGGCGTGGTGTTTTGTTCCACTCTTGCCTCCTTAGTTTTCGTCATACCAGTGTTATGTTCCTTGATTTTGTGGTCCTTACGCGGTTGGGTGTTATGGGAACCCCTTGACAGTTCGCTTTGAATAAAACTCGTCCAGCAAGGCCCAACCTTGGTTTGACATTTGCCACCTAAGCCTTTTCCCTTGGGTTCTGCAGACTCAAGGGTCATCTTTATTTTAACCCCCGGGCCAATGCTCCTCTGAGTGTTGGTCCAAAACAGAGCCACTTGCGGTGCCGCCCCTAGGCAACTTGGGGTATCGTCGGTTGCCATACGTAGTGTTCATCCGGTGTGCCATGAGAACGAGATACGGGCGACTCCTATCAGGATTTGTCAGCACATCGGCGGCTTTGCTGGTCTTGTTCTACCATTGTCGAAATGTCTTGTAACCAGGATTCCGAGACTGATCGGGTCTTCCCGGGAGAAGGAATATCCTTCGTTGACCGTGAGAGCTTGTGATGGGCTAAGTTGGGACACCCCCTGCAGGGTATAAACTTTCGAGAGCCGTGCCCACGGTTATGTGGCAGATGGGAAATTGTTAATATCCGGTTGTAGAGAACTTGACACTTAACTTAATTAAAATGAATCAACCACGTGTGTAGCCGTGATGGTCCCTTTTCGGCGGAGTCCGGGAAGTGAACATGGTCTTGTGTTATGTTTGAACATAGGTAGTTTTCAGGATCACTTCTTGATCACTTCTAGCTTCTGGGCCATTTGAGTTGCTTCTCTTCTCGCTCTTATTTGCGTATGTTAGCCACCATATATGCTTAGTGCTTGCTGCAGCTACACCTCATTACCTTATCCTACCCATAAGCTTAAATAGTCTTGATCTCGCGGGTGTGAGATTGCTGAGTAGTCGTGACTCACAGATATTTCCGAACAGTTGCAGGTGCCAATGATACCAGTGCAGGTGACGCAACCCAGCTCAAGTGGGAGCTCGATGAAGATCTAGTTCGTTGTTTTGTGTCTTTTTCGGTTGATCAGTAGTGGAGCCTAGTTGGGACAATCGGGGATCTAGCATTTGGGGTTGTATTCTTTTATTTAGGTTCCGTAGTCGGACCTTGATTGTACTTTGGATGATGTATGTTTAACTTGTTATTTGTGTGATATTGCGATTGTAAGCCAACTCTTTATCCCATTCTTACTCAGTATATGGGATTGTGTGAAGATTACCCCACTTGCGACTAAACCATCATGCGGTTATGCCTCTAAGTCGTTCCTCGAGACGTGGGAGATATAACCGCATCGTGGGTGTTACAAGTTGGTAATCAGAGCCATCCCCGACTTAGGAGCCCCCTGCTTGATTGAATTGCTGACGTTGTTGAGTCTAGAACAAAATGTTTTGAGTCTTAGGATTATATATATCAGAGAGTAGGATTCTTTTTACTCCCCAGTCCCTTCATCGCTCTGGTGAGGCCTCCTGGCGTGGAAGTTTTGACTTTTCTCTCCTCGAATTTCACAAAAAAAATTAGGATCACGCGAGTATCTTGGAATCGTTCTGATAGTCTTGTGACGAGAACATTGTTCTTGGTGCCTCCTGACATTTGGGGGTTGTTGCAGTGTCCCGGGGAGTTGAGCTCCGAGGTGTTGTCATCGCAATTTTATTGTTGCAGTTCCGGAATACCTGAGTTCACCGACATCGAAAATCTCTTTTATGCAGTTGTTGGTGAGATAACCTCAATGCCACCCAGTACTAGGGCGGGAGTTCAGGAGTACTGCCATAACTCGTATAACGGATGCTTTTCGAAGGTTGAGGTACAGGATTTCCGAAGGTTTCTTGGTTATGTGTTGAAGGATGGATACAGCTGGATGTAGGAATTGCTAGTTTGGGTGAGATGTCATGCTTCCCCTGTATCCCCAACACCTGATTGCATAACCAGAAAGTTTCGGGAGTTTATAAGTGGGAATTCAAGTAGCTCCTAGAATATATTTCCAACAGACACATGATACGATATGGGATCTATCATACGTTTGTTCCGGCTTATTCTGCAAGCCAAATCCTTTGTTTTATTTTGAGTTGTGATATTTGAGTTGCTTCAATGTCAAGTGTTGAATCCATACCTTTCCTAAGTGGTGTTCTCATATTCCTATGTGAACACTAATCCTTCTTATATATCGAGATTGTCATATCAATCATTTTCAACCGCTGTGCTTCTCTTCAAGTTAATCATATCCTTTCAATTTCTGCTATATCAGTTATCAGTTCTTCGCAACGGTGTTTGTTTCATCCGTCCCAAGCGGATTTTGTTTTTCCGCCCTCCCACCCTTTTTCTTCAAGGACTCAGATTTCTTAATCAAGTATCAATTTCATTCATGTGAAGACTCTTCATCCTTTTCCTTCAATGTTCTTACCCGGTGATTCTCATGAAGATGCTAAGGAAGCTTCAATCTCATTATTCTTAATTCTTTTATTCTACGGTGGATTCAATTCAAGCTTTGTCGATCATATATTTTCCTCGTTTCAAATGCTTTCTCATGCCGGTGCACCTCTTAATCATTAACTTCACGCTATTCTTTTGTTCTGGAGCGCTGAAGATATCTCAGAAGGTTTGTCTTTTCATTCAAGATCCGTTCAACCTATTTCGAGGTTCTTATCTCATTCAAGCCATTTAATTGAACCGACGCAATCTCTCTTTTAAATTATTCAATGGTGTATCTTTTGAGTGGGCCCTAACCCATAGGTCTTTCCCCAGGATCTTACCTGACTCTTCTTTGCTGGAGCTACTCTTAAATTTTCCCATGTTTGACGTAAGAATGGTTTGTCATCAGTCATATCTCTTTCTTCAAGATTTTTCAAATTCTTTTCATCATTGGCTCAACCTTTCTATTCTTGATTCCGGAGTGCCTCAATAATTCATGGTGCCGTATCTCGTCGTCATTCTCTGCTTTTGAAAACTGAAGAAGAGTTTTTCTTAAATCTTGCTTCGTTCTCGTGAAGATTCATGGTTCTAGCTTGATGCCATCCTCTCATAATTGTTTTCTATTTTGAAAATTCTTTTCAACTTTTTAGTTTGATTCTCCGGAGGCCATCAATTCAGAAGATTTCCTCGTTCTAAGTTTTCAGCTTTGTTCTCCAATTATTCTAAATTGATGTCTCGTCATTCATTCTCAGCTTTCAGCTCTCATTCTCGAATTCTTACCGGTGATTCATCCCTTTACTTCGTTCGTTTTCAATTCTTACGGTGGTTTGTTCAAGATTCCTCTTCCTATGTTCTCATATCAATTCATTCGTTGTTTCCAAACCCCACCGGTGGATCCATCAAGACCTTATTCAAGTCTGCGCTATATCTCTCATCAATCCTTTTCAACGGGAATAAGTAGTATGCCAAACCCGCTGCTTGTCATCAATTTAAATTGGTGAAGGATACGCATAACGTAATTCTTATTGTTGTTTCATCCAAGTGTTTAATCCCTTCCTTCGGAGTTTGTTCATGATGAAGTAATTCTCGGTGCTAATGTTGCATATTTTCCTTTTCTGGAGTTCCAAGTTTTCGTGGTTATGTCGTCGCAAAGCTCCATATAAATTATTGCAAGGCTTCACCTTGTGTTTTCAACTTGTCTTTCTTTTATCATCCTTATTACCGGAGTTCTTGATGGTGGCTACATGTTGGTTCGTCAAGGTTCTTTTCATTCTTCAATTGTTCTTCAAGATTTCTCTCGAAGTTATGATCCGCCAAGCTTTACTCAAAATTAAACATGGTGCTCAACACATGTTTGTTTTGAGTAGTTCAAGTATTCTTCATCGTGCATTCCAAAGTGCGATTCTTTCTACCTTATCTTTTGAGGTGGTGCTATATCTTTTCTTGACAATTTCCATTCTTGTTTCGCGATTCACGTGTTGTCAAGAATGAGGTATTTTAAATCCATCAATTTCTTCATTGGAGTTATATTGGGTTATCTTTCACCTAAAGCCTTCCCTAAGGAATGTTCCTATTGTGGTGCTTATCAATAATCCAAGTTTCCTCCTATTCTCGCGACGAAGGAGGTTTTCATCTCTTCGTTGCTCTCAAGCAAGCAATTGATTCCGTTAGTGGCATAATTTCACCTTGGTTTTGATTTGTTTTCCATAAGCCCACTACAAGTTTATTCTTTTCATTGTTCATTTCCCAACAACTCCATCCAATCCTCTATGGAAGGATGCTTTCAATTTCATTCGAGGTAGAAGATGTTGTTTTCTTCTTCGTTACTTTCAATCCGTTCTATCTTTTTTTCTGGAGGCATTGTGATGTTGCACGCTTCGACCCATCATCCCATTTTTGGGCAAAGATCATGTTCTTCCCTTTGCTTAGCCATTCAACTGGAGTTTCTTGCCCTCTTTTCAAGTTCTTCCCATTCTATCAAGTTTTGCCTCCCTTCTCAACCGGAGTGCTGTCTGAAATCTTTCTTACCCCTTGTGCCATTCTTTCAATAGTTCCGGAGGCAGTGTGTTGTTGATTTCATCAAGCATCCTCTCATCTTGTCAAAGTTCATATTCTATGCCCTCCATTTCCAACCGGAGTGTTGTCGTAATTGATCTTTATCGTTCCTTGTACATCTCGTTTCTACCAGAGTGCTTGCATGTACTTCTTCTCCATTGTAACATTTTACTTATGTTTTTTAACCTACAAGGTTCTCGTAATATTCCTTGTTCCTCTTTTCTAACGGAGTGTTTTCAACTTTATTCATCTTCGTTGTATTCTTTCTTTCAATTTTTTCAACCTCTCAAGGTTCTTTGGTTTCACTCGTTTGCACCAGAAGCAACTTTGTTTTACCTTTTCCTCTCTCGCTTCTCTCCGGTGCCATCCTAGATCTTGGGACGAGATCCTCTTGTAGTGGTGGAGTGTTGTAACGCCCCGAGACTGACGCTCTAGAAGACTTCCTTATTTTCGTGACCTCCGTGTGTTTCATTTGTGCTTGCTCTATTTATTTTTTCATTGCATCATGTCATCATGCTCATCATGTGCATTGTGAGTTTCATCTTGTTGAGCTTGCACCATGTTAGATTTGGTTGCTTGCCTATGCCCTTGTCCCATGCATCATCTCCTTCTCCTTTCCTTCTATTTCCTTTCTTTTGCAAGTGCCACATTCCCCTTCTCTATTAATGTTCATTCTTTTCCTATAAATTCTCGACCATGCCTTCAACCGCTCTGCCAAATTTCATCTCATTTGACGTTGTTTTGGTTGGGTTCAAAATTGCATCAAGTTTGAAGTTGATTCAAACTTGGTTTAATTTTCTACCTTTAAAAATGCCCGAGCAATTTATTCAAATATTACATAAATCTTGGACCGCCATAATATTTTTCCTCTTTGTCAGAGACCTCCCCTATATCCCGGCACATTCCTATTTTATTTTCTGTCTGAGGAAAATCAAATAGAGAGAGAGAGAGGAGAGAAGCCAGCCCAGCTGGGCCTCCCAACCTCCTGCACCTACCCAATCGGCCCAACCTCCCCTGGGCCATCTGCGCCTAAGGCCCAACAGCGCCCAGCTCTAACCCTAGGCCCAGACCCATCCTATCGGTCTCTCCCTCTTGCTCCCCCCCTCAGCGCCGTCAGCGCGCCGATCCCCATCTCTCTCCATCTCCTCGCTCGCGCACAGGGGAGGAGATCCCCGCGCCAGTTTCCTCTGATTGCGCTGCCCTGACTGTCTTGCTCCGGCCATGGCCACGTTGCCCCGCACCTCTCTGCCTTCACGCCAGCAGGAGCCGCCGCCCGACCTCCTCCAACGCCCCTACCATGCCAGGAGCCGCACCGCTCGGCCCCTCCCGCGTGCCTCCCTCTGCAGCGCCAGGCCGCGACCACGCCTTCCCCTCCTGCACCTCGTCGTCCTCTATCACCGGTGCTCCAAGCCCCGATGACCAGCAGTTCCCCAGCGCAGCCCCTCCCGGCCTTCTCGCTGGCAAGCCCTCTGCGGCCTCCTCCGCCGCCCTCTGTGAGCTCCCTTGCCAGGCTTCTCTCCAAGCGCGCATGCTCCCTTGCATCGCTCCTGAAAGCTCGCAGCCGCCCCGAGCTCCCTTGCCTCGCTATCTGCTCGCCATGCCCCGTTTCGCCTCGGCCTCAACCAAGGAGGACGAGCAGTGCTGCGGCTTGCCAGATCCGCCCGCTCGCACGCCCCTTCATTGACCGTGGCCAGCTCCATGCCCGAGCGAGCACACTCCTCTTCTCGATGCCCAGCGTCGCCCAAGTCCCCTATGTTGCTCTCGCTGAACACCGAGTACCAATCGCCGCGTTCCGTTTCGTCTATGTCAAGCCCAAGAGGGCGTGAAGATACCAAGTACCACGACATCGACGATTTTTCTCAAGTTCAAATATATCGACTATGAACGGTGAGGACCCCGAACAACTACAGATTGTGTACGACTACAAACCGTGTACGAATACCGTCGCCGAAGACCGTCGAGTGAATAAATACCATCACGTGGGTTTGACAAGACGCCTAGTACCACGACACTACCGTCGACCCCCGGAGCCCTTGGACCCGTCAAGTTCCACTATGAGATGTACCTGTACCCTTGCTGTGGATCCGACAAGACCGTCACGAGAACGACTACTTCCACTACTGTCCCGATGATCACCGATGACCGATAGTACCACTACTTCCACTATGAACGTCCCGAGAATGTCTACTTCCTCTACTTTGCACCAAACCTGAACCGTCTCATTTTCACGCTTCGAAGGTATAACTCCGAGACGACCGCCCGTGAACGAGCGCATGTGTTGTATGAGATGCATGTTTGGAAGTTGTATCCGCTCGTGAACATTAGTTGTTTCCCTCGCTTGGCACCCCCGTCGACCCATGGGAACCCGGTAACCGGGATCACCCCACCATCTCTAGTTATTCCGCTCCCGTCACATTTCCTTTTGCACCGGTATCTCCATGAGCTACCGGAACCGATATGTTGTCGTGGCATCATTTTCGGATTCATTGCCGTGGCACCCCTTTCGTTTCCGCCACGATGACAAATGCTTCATTATATGCTCGTGTCAACATTTTCATAAAATTGCTTAAAACTTGAACATGTCATCCGCATCGTGATAACAACATCAAGAATGTTTAAATTGTTGTTTGCTTCAATTGCTAAATGACATGTGGGGACTTACCAAAATGGTTATTTGTTGTTTCCAGCCTCATTTAAAATGCCCAACTATGTAGCTTACTTATGTTTCATCTCTTTCCATGTGGGAACTAAATAATCGAATGTGTTGTTTCGTCAATATGCAACTCGTTGCATATTGAGCTCAACTTAAACTTGTAGTTTTGTTTGTGCACTTTGCCATGCCATGCATATTTAAACAGGACATGCATCATACTTGGTTGTGCATCATGCCATGCTTATGCTTATGTGTTTACTATGTTGCTTGCTTCTTTCCGGGTTGCTTCTCTTGTTAGCTTTGGTTTTGTTCCGGAGTTGTGAGGATTCGTTCGACTATG
The DNA here is from genome assembly GCF_056163025.1 of Triticum urartu. NCBI lineage: Eukaryota > Viridiplantae > Streptophyta > Magnoliopsida > Poales > Poaceae > Triticum > Triticum urartu. The sequence continues at coordinate 323,663,407 of NC_141875.1, read as the reverse complement.
TCCGTTTGTCTTGTTCATGGACTCATTCTTCTTCCTTGCGAGATCTCAGGCAAGATGACCATACCCTCAAAATCACTTCTATCTTTGCTTGGTAGTTGTTCGCTCTATCGCTATGTCACGCTACCTACCACTTGTTATATCATGCCTCCCATATTGCAATGTCAAGCCTCTAACCCACCTTCCTAACAAACCGTTGTTTGACTATGTTACCGCTTTTGCTCAGCCCCTCTTATAGCGTTGCTAGTTGCAGGTGAAGTTGAAGTTTGTTCCATGTTGGAACATGGATTTTGTTGGGATATCACAATATCTCTTATTTAATTAATGCATCTATATACTTGGTAAAGGGTGGAAGGCTCGGCCTTAGGCCTGGTGTTTTGTTCCACTCTTGCCACCTTAGTTTCCGTCATACCGGTGTTATGTTCCTTGATTTTGCGTTCATTACGCGGTTGGGTGTTATGGGAACCCCTTGACAGTTCACTTTGAATAAAACTCCTCCAGCAAGGCCCAACCTTAGTTTTACATTTGCCACCTAAGCCTTTTCCCTTGGGTTCTGCAGACTCAAGGGTCATCTTTATTTTAACTCCCGGGCCAGTGCTCCTCTGAGTGTTGGTCCAAAACAGAGCCACTTGCGGTGCCGCCCCTAGGCAACTTGGGTTATCGTCGGTTGTCGTAAGTAGTGTTCATCCAGTGTGCTCTTAGAACGATATACGTGCGACTCCTATCGGGATTTGTTGGCACATCGGGTGGCTTTGCTGGTCTTGTTTTACCATTGCCGAAATGTCTTGTAACCGGGATTCCGAGACTGATCGGGTCTTCCCGGGAGAAGGAATATCCTTCGTTGACTGTGAGAGCTTGTGATGGGCTAAGTTGGGACACCCCCTGCAGGGTATAAACTTTCGAGAGTCATGCCCACGGTTATGTGGCAGATGGGAATTTGTTAATATCCGGTTGTAGAGAACTTGACACTTAACTTAATTAAAATGAATCAACCGCGTGTGTAGCCGTGATGGTCTCTTTTCAGCGGAGTGCGGGAAGTGAACACGGTCTTGTGTTATGTTTGAACGTAGGTAGTTTTCAGGATCACTTCTTGATCACTTATAGCTTCTCGACCGTTTGTTCATTATCATGTTCGTCAGTTTTTCTTTTTCCAGGGTTTTTCCACGATTATTTTCGATCGCGGTTTCTGCCATGATTTTCGTTTTAGTTTATCTTTTCGCTCATTTATCGGAATCAGGCGATTCAAGCGCCTAGGTCTTCGTCTTGAAGCCCTCTTTCTGTTTAACCAACTTGAACAAGATTTTCATACTGTAAAATTTGACTTTAGTCAAGATTAGTAAATGGATCTTGTTTCTTTCGTAGTTTGAGTTTCGTTGCTCCGTTTGATTTGATTCTTTCTGCAAACCGGAGTTCTTCAGTTGAACTTTCTGGTTAGATCTTCTTATTTGAGATTTACCCGTGCATCTTTGCTTGATTGCTTATGTATGCTATTGTTTGTTTGTGATAGAACACCCGGAGTGCGAAGCATGCTACTACGAGTCTCTAGGTTTTGCGGATCGTCAGCAAGGCAAGTAACACTTTGACCATACCCCTCTATCACCCAGTTTTTATGCATTAGTTCCAATCCTCAAACATTGCATGATTAAGAAGTGTTTAACTTGTGGGTTTGGGAAGTAGTTGCTGAGGTAGAACCTCTTACCTATTTTATTATCAAACACCTGGGAGTTACTTCTACGTTACACTTATATTGCCATGCTATGCTCGTAGACGTGGATTGGGTTTGAGTGTATCCATGACAGATGTGAGTTGTTAATTAATGGTTCAACTTAAGGTGGCAACTTTAATACACATCTGGGTGGATTTCTTGTGGGCACCTCGAGAATCTAGTGTTGTCCTAGGATATCCCGGAGTACCCGTGTGATCATCCTACGGTCTGCCACCCAGGCTCAAAGGCAATCTCAGGAGGCTGTTCTTCATCATCAGCCCAAGAGGCAATCCACCACCACCACACTTGAGTAGGGTATTACACCACAACGGTGGCCCGAACCAGTATAAATCTTGTGTCTTTCCGTGTTGCGAGTTCATCGAGTTCGTCCGCGAGATCTTAACGAGCTAGGGCGTAGATTGGTGGGAGGAAAAGACTTCGCGCGCACCCCAGTGTTCGAACCTTAAGGGTTTTCCAAAACCCCACATCCGACAGGGGGTCCAGAGGAGGGGACAACCCACCAGGGCACGCCAGGAGGCCCAGGCGTGCCCTGGTGGGTTGTGCCCACCTTGGGTGCCCCCGGACCGCCTCTTTGCTCTATAAATGCCCAAATATTCCCAAAACCCTATGGGAGTCGACGAAATATTCATCCAACCGCCATAGAGTCCAGAACCACCAGATTCAATATATACACCATCACGAAGGGGTTCACCACTTACATTGGTGCCTCTCTGATGATGCATGAGTAGTTCTTTGTAGACCTTTGTGTCCATAGTTAGTAGCTAGATGGCTTCATCTCTCTCTCTCTCTCTTGACTCTCAATACAATGGTCTCTTGGAGATCCATATGATGTAACCCTTTTGCGGTGTGTTTGTTGGGATCGATTAACTTTGATTATATGATCAGATCTATCTTTTTCTATCCATGAAAGTATTTGAGTTTCTTTGATATATTTTATGCATGATCTCTTATAGCCTCGTATTTCTTCTCCAATATTTGGGTTTTGTCTGGCCAACTTGATCTATTTATCTTTGTCGGCGTTCTGGGAACGGGGGTCTCCAGACTTGCGTGCCTGCGGCCCACGGCGTGGATCTACGAGCGGGCCCGTATGGCCCATCTTCACAAACAAGCATTCAAGACCCTCGCGAGGGGCCAAGCCTCGCGAGGGGGACGACACAAGACCTCCTCAGGAGCAGCCTCACCAGGCTGGTTCGCGAGGGGCGAAGAGATCGAGGCTAGGCAAACCTCGCGAGGTTCCAATGACGTGAGCCATGACGACTGAGACTAGGCGGGCGCCAGCGCGCACAGTGTCCTTGTTTCCTCTTTGGTTCTAAGGAGGCAAGTGCAGACGAAGAGTACCGAGGCATCAAGCAAAGGTTTCCATATCGGTGCAACGAGACCAAGACCAGCACGACGTCGAGACGGAGGTCACCATGAAGCCAAGGCGGCGTCACCTCCAGAGCCTTTGGCAGGCGAAGACTGCTTTTGTCAGGGTAACTTGTGCTAGTTGTCCCCTTTCAAATTGGCCGTTGTTGGCTCCCTTCCCACTCAATATTTGGGGAGAGGACCAGGGCCTCTATAAATAGGACTAGCCACCACCATAGCGAGGGGATCAACCTCATCTTGTATCGCAGCCATTCCATCCTTAGCCTCGCACCCACCAAGCATAAGAACACCTCACCTCAAGAGGCTGTTCTTCCCCTTGTACTGTTCATCATCAGCCCAAGAGGCAATCCACCACACCACACTGGAGTAGGGTATTACACAACAACGGTGGCCCAAACCAGTATAAATCTTGTGTCCCTTGTGTTGCGAGTTCATCGAGTTAGCCTTAGAGATCGTGGCGAGGTTGAGGGCGTGAGTTGGTAGGGGCAGATCTTCTTGTGCACCCCAGTGTTCGAACCTTGAGGGTTTTGCTGGAACCCGAGATCCGACATTTGGCACGCCATGTAGGGGTGCCCCGGAGTTTTCCTCCGATCGATTCATGCTCCACCATCTTCACGCCCAATCTCCATGGCTCGCGCTGCCCTTATGGCTGGATCTACGGGTGCCCACAATGACGCTTGGGGGCTCCAAGCCCTTGCTCCCACCTTGCGGCAGGTGTAGTGGCCACCCAAGTTCAAGCCGGAGATGTCGCCGCGCTACGACGGCGCGGCAGACCCTTCCACTTTCCTACTGGCATATCAGGAGGCTGTCCTTAAGGCCGGGGGGGACGACAAGGTCATGGACAACTGGGTTCCCATGGCCCTCACTGGCGCACCGCGTGCCTGGCTGCTCAACCTCCCCAGATCCACGGTGGCATCCTAGAAGCACTACACTTCCGTGATGATACGTGTTTGTCATAGTAGGTCACGTTTTCTGTCATGCATGTACATCCATGACAAATTTATGACAGAATCAAGATAGTCATACTTGTGCTGTCGTAGAAGTGTTCCATGACATTACCAAAATTATCATCATGGAAGTGTCCACTTCCATGACGATAAATCGCACGTCACAGAAGTGCTTTCATCAAGGGTGACCGACATGTGGCATCCACCGTAACGGAATGTCGTTAAGCTATCGGGTCCGGTTTTGGATCCGATAACCCGTTAACAACCCCGACCAATGGGGATTTTCCACATGTAAAATCATCATTGGCTGGAGGAAACACGTGTCGGCTCACCGTTGGGACAGATGTCATCCACTCATTGGACCCAAAGCGCCTATGATACGTCGACACATGGCACGGCCCAACAGAGGCCCATTCCTCTGTAAAGGCCAGCCCGTTTGACTTGGTCAAAAGGTGGTGGGCCGGCCCACGGCAAGCCTGTTAACGGCCTGTTTGCATATAGCCCATTTACAGCCCGCTAACCTAGGGCTCGTTTGCGGCCTATCCGAAGTAGGCCCGGTAGCGTCATCTGGGCCATCCAATATAATTCCAACCTGTTTTAACTTCTGGGCCATGTATGGCCCATGACGTCTTTCGGCCTGTATGAGGCCCATATTACTCTCGGCCCATTAACGGCCCGTGGTAAAACTAGCCCGTAATGAACAGTGTATCACTTTATACCCATTAATGGCACGTGGTGAAACTGGCCCGTAATGAACAATGTATCACTTTATACCCATTAACGGCCCATTATTCTGTTGGGCTGTTTCCATCCCATGTTATCTTTCGGCCTTCTTGGGGACCATTTATTCTTGGGCTCATTTCCACATTCGTTTACTTATGGCCCGTTACTGTCATTTTCTGCTTGTGGGCCAAATTCAGCCCATGGTTACAGTCGGCCCATTTGTGGCCCGTTAATACGTTGGGTCATTTTCATAGCGCCATCAAAATACGGCCGATTAACGACGGCCCGTTATGGTCGGCCCATGAATGGAAGATTTCAACTCTAGCCCATTTACGGCCATGTTTGGCCAACCGATCATAAGCCCATAGAAGGCCCATTGATGATACGGCCCATAGAAGGCCCATTGTGTCTACGGCCTGTATAAGGCCCATTATTTCTATGCCACATAGAAGGCCCATTTTTTCTACGGCCCTTAGAAGGCCCATTGTTTCTACGGCCCATAGGAGGCCCATGTTAACTACAACTGGTGGGTATCAAAGTTCGCCACCAGTGAAAATATAGGGAACACCCTACACTATACAAAAATGGCTTGCTGTTTTCTTCAGCCGGTGGCTGCATGTTAAGAACAAATTTTGTATCGCACCAAAACAAATTATAACTATAAACAAAAGGAAGGTTGGCATAAAAGTTAACAGTCTAGCAGATAAATGCACCACCAGAAGTTCAGAAGCTCAGTTCATTTGACCTAACTGTTATGTTTTCATGCTGTATTGTCCGATGGAGCACCATAACCTTCGCCTTCAGTTCTCCTAGACTCCTAAACAACATAGCAAATGTCTGATAGTCTGGTTTCAAAACCATGCATATCTTGACAACATCGAACAATGTCTCTCCTTGTTTCACAAAGGGTCTCTGTTATGGAATAGACTTGTGTCTGGAGCGCAGATACAACATTGTTTTGAGCTTGCACATCCTGATCATGAGGCAGTTTGGACGAGATTGCCTTAACAACCAAGCCAGTATTACGCAGGAACGTGCTTTTGGCACTATTAGTGGACAGGTACTGACCCACTACAGCAAGAACTGACATTGCGGTTATAGTTGCCTCGCCACCTTCAGAAGGTGGCGGTTCCACCATTTTTTCCATAGCTCGCTGAAAAGTTGTGGTTTTACATTAGTAGAACCAGAACAGAAGATATAAGGAGGCAGCAAAACCAAACAAAATAGCTTTGGTCTATATACAGAACTAATTCTGGTGAACCCATGTAAAATAATAGTTGTATTTTATTGCAAAGTACATAATAAAACCAGGTTCCAAACATATGACCATGTACCATTGCCAATGTATTGTCTATTTCTTCACATTGTATTGAGGGCTAAGGATAAAGAGATGAAGTTTATAATACGGTAAGCATAGCATGACATCATTCATATCACAAAACAACTAAGAACAGACAAACAGGCAATTATAACATTGTGTGGGCAAGTCCAGCACGGATCTAGATTACAGGTCAGGATCAAAGGAACATCACTCCTCTCTTTTAAACCTTGTAAGGTGCAATGGTACGCTAAGACAATTGTGTATAAAATTGAAAAGAGTAATAGACATTGGCTGCAAACCATGCAGTTCAAGGCACAAGTCAGAGTAAGTAGTAGTTAAAAGGCTTGAGGATTAAGGACTTACAACAGCGGCTTTGACTGGTGTAGTCATGCCCTTCTTCTTGCTGGTGTGACAGTCCTTGAAGATTTCGACAGCATTTGGTTCATGTACTTTTTGGTCCTTGCGGGATTTCCTCTGCATTTGGAACAAGTCAATATAGATCTGATAATATGGTACAGCGAAAAGAGTGAAACAATAGCTAAATACAAGAGCCTCGCAGTGTGCAATATAGCTATGAGATCATGTCATCTGTTGGAATTTAACTTTTGTATGGTTGGCCTTGTTCTTTGAACAGTTCACCTACAAGAAGATAGATTTGTGTGGCACATGCGTAAATAGGACTTCAACATGTGATCTGATCACATATATATAATGTACCTGATACTTCGGATCGAACCAGTGTTTAATGAGGCCTCTCCAGTCTTCATCAGATATATTTTCCACTGGAGATGTTTGGGCAAGTTCACTGTTAGCCTTGCCTTCAAAGTGAGTTTTCCTCAAGTTATACCGATACTGTCGCAGAGCAGACTTGAAAACATGGATGCAAGCTTGTCTGGTTGCATCATCTTGGCTATCCAACTTGAACCTCATCTGTTGAAAATTATGGGAGTCTCATTATGAGCAACCTAGAAAGTATTGGACAGAGCAAGACGACATTAATAGTTTCCATACATAACCATACTTACAGATAAATGGTCAAGGAAGGTGTTGAAATGGGTTTCGTCTTTGTCATTCATGTACTGAATCCATGTTGGGAGGATACGTACATGACACCTAACAGCAACCACTGCCTCTGATACTAACTTGGCTGACTCTGTAGCATCACGTGGCCTTTTAAACCTACCTCAAAACGGATCTCCATTCTTCCTCCTCTAGATTTAGTTAACCTATCGAGCATTATCCCTGATGATTGTTTCCTCTTGCGCCTAGGTGCTAGTCCAACAACAAACATAGGAAGTGTTAGTGTACATCAAACTGTGAGACTACATATAAAGAAGCATGCAACTATAACTTGACTCCGGCAACTACCTTCTTACTGTTGAAGCTCAAAAAGTTCATCTGATCTTGCCAACTCATCTTGTGTCAAGAGTGCTTCGGAAGTAGTGTCAGGTGGCAAGGCAGCTTGAGAACGTGCTGCTAGCTGAGTTGACGAACGAGTAAATCGTGCAGCTGGTGGTACTGTGGAAGGTGTTGCAACAACTAGGGTTGTCTCTGCTTGTTTGGTGGCAGCTATTTGTTTCTTTTTGGCTTGTTCTGCAGCTCGTGTAGCATGGGATACCCTGTCGGTACAATTTTCCGCTGGACTTTGACCTTTATTACACCATCAGTACCAGCAGAATCTGCGGGATTGTTCCACTTCCCTTTCCGTGTCGTTCTGTCTTGCTTCCTCTTTCTCTATGCCATGTTAAGTCAACCCAACAAGAAAAACGAATAAAAATTTAGTTCTTCAGAACAAATGTACTTTGATGTAATAACATGGTGTGATAGAGAGATATTGTATGTTCTAGGAACAGGACCACGTGTCTTACTCACAAGTATAATGTGTAAAGTAAGCAGATGGAATTCAACAAAATTAGAAGAAATACAAGCTAGACATCATAGATAACATGCAACCACATATAACAGTGCCAAGTTAGAGGGAGCACCTGTGATGGTGCACTAGGGGAGAGGTGCTCATCACCAACACAGCTACATTGAGTGTCTATGCATGTGTTGTCTTGGAAATCATCTTGGGGGGATGGAGGAGTAGAATCTGTAGAGGCCTTCCATTTGGAAGGAGCACCTTCATCCGCTGCCTTGCTAACTTCCTTCCGCTTTATTGATTTTGAATTGTCAAGTAAAACCGACAAGAAAAAGCAATAAAATTCACTCTTCAGAACTCATTCGTGCACGATACTGACAATCACTACATTGATGTAAGGCAAACACATGATTCCAGGATGGAATAATACGAAAAATAGGACGGCATGGCATATTCACAACTTTTTGTGTAAACTAAGCGGAAACCATTTCACCAAATAAGAAGCAATGCAAGCTAGACACCACATGAAAGATGCAACCAATATGACTCTAGCAAGTTAAAAGTGTACCATCATAAATGGCATTTCAACAAATTAGAAGCATCGCATGCTATAAATCATATCAAAGATGCAACTAATATCACACTGCGTATACTGAAGGTGTCTCGTCATATTGATTTATGCGGGATACAAAAAAACAATAGTTTTATGTGAGGACATGCTTAATAGACAGATGTACTATGTACTAAATACAAGAAGGCATGTCACATTAACATGTATAATGTATAAGCTAAGCAGAATAGCACATGCAGTTTAACCAGATTGGAAGAATTACAATCTAGAGACCATATGCAACATGCAACCACATATCACGCTACCAAGTTAGAGCAAGCACCTACGATGCTAGTGTAGGGGAAATGCGGTAATCAACTACAGAGCTACGTTCACTATCTTCATCTAGCCTTGATGTTTCTTGAGAATCATGTTGGGAGGCTGACGCTGCATTCTTTAAATGAGGAGTAATCCACTTGCCTGACTGCCTCATCATAAGTGATTCATGAGGGATACACAAGAACATTAGTTTGATGTAAGAACATGGTTAATACACAGATGTACTAGTATGTACCAAAAACAGAAAGGCATGTCATATTCAAAGGTATAATGTGTAAGCTAAGCAGATGCAATTTAACCAAATTGGAAGCAATACAAGCAAGACATTCAGCTGGAGTGGTGAGCATGATCATCTAGGACCTGAGATCCTGGTGGGAGGCGGGCTGCTTCGCCACCATCGCGGCTTTTTAGTTGGCTTCTAGGTGATGCTTCTCTTTGCTGGGCTTGTCACTGGCTCGGCCAGTGCCCTGACTAGCTATTTGTCTTCTGGTGCTCACGGGATGGTGGTTCATGTAAAAAATATCTTTCCTTATCTTAATAATGACCGACTTTGGCCTTTTGAATACAAGCTAGACACCATATGGAACATGCAACCACATATGATACCGCGAAGTTAAAGCAAGCACCTAGGATGGTGGTTCATTACGATTGAGGTCATCAACTCCAGAGCTACGTTTACCGTCTCCATCTGCTGACATTGCACCCTTTATAGCGTTGTAATGTGCCATGCTTACCCGCAAAGCTGGAGCAACTTCTCTCTTTTCTTTTCTGCTTCTCTCGAGGTAGACTATGAAATACCCTTGCATACCAACACAATAGGGAGAGTATGGGTGAAGTGTGTGCAGAACTAGTGCACTGTAAAAGTAGCAGATACCAGGTGGCTGGAAAATAAATGACAGGAGACATATGATAGCTCTACAACATTGCATGGCAAACAAAATTAGATTCTACTCCATATGATTTTGTAATATATGAGCACAGGAAATGCAGGTACTCCTCTAGCACAGCACCACATGTGGTCATATCAAGATAATAGTCGACTGAAAATAAATAGGTCGGTCGATTTTTTTAATGAACTGTCTGATCTATAAGGAACGGACAGATGGCCTTCGTCTACCTCCCGCCAGTCACTGTTGACGATCTTTCTCGAACCGCCAGCGACCACCGGCCCAGACCCCTGCCTCCGCCGCCCCGCCCTCCCCTCGACCTCACACCATCACCATGCTTGGCAGCGCCCCCAGGCCATCCCTTTAATCCCGGCCGACCTCCAGATCAGGCGCCAGTAGCTCTAGGCCCCACACGCCCCTCAGATAAACACCGAGGCGCTGCTTCCCCGGTGTAATAGGCGGACTAACGTCTGTTACGCCGGGGAATGCTTCCATTAATTGGGAATCAACTGACCTGGAATTGAAATTCTGGGGGCGACGGACCTCTAGCTAAGGTGAAATTGTATATGAGGAGAAACCTTGTGCATCGCGAGTTACTAGGAACATCTAGTATCAAGAAGTGGTCAACTAGTGTCTTCTGTGGGATGAATACCGTGCAAGCAGACACGTAATATTTGCATGAATAAGGGAAGAGGAGTACCATTTTCGGTTGCCGGTGTGGTCGCCTCCACATGTCGCGCCGATCTTCTTCTTTTTGCTGGGGAAACCGATGTTCTGGAGGGTGCAGGCTTGGACGAACCCATGGCCAAATTGTTGACTGTGTTGCCGTGGCCGTATGTCGGCGGAGGGGAAGCAGATCCGAGGCGGCGAAGGACGGCGTAGCAGGAACAACTCTGGTCCGGTGGAGGGTGGCAAAGTTGGAGCGGCAGCGGTGAGGCGTAGGACGGCTGGTTGAACTGGCTCGGGTACGGACGACTCGGCCTCGGCTTCAACTACTAGCCGTGGAGGGTGTTGCGGTTGAGGTTACGGTGGACGACGACGTCGGGGTATCGGCTCCGGCGTGATGGAGGAGGGCGGCGGTTGATGGGTGGAATGGGGTGGCGGACGGAGGACGCCAGGGTTTCGCGGTTGGTGGAGAGGTAGTTTTTGCGCCCACAGAGTATGAATGGGGAATCGGATGGGTGGGCGGGGGGAAGGGGGAGAACCATGTTTCGGTCTGGGACGCGCTTGTTTTTGGCTTTTTTGAATAGAAGATGGGACACGCTTGTTTGAAATTTGGGGAAAGTACAAACTTTGCCCCCTCTTAAATTTCGGACCTACTACAGGTCGGGGGTAGGATGGTAATCCCAGGTGTCCCAAATAGTAGGCGGGAGTGATTTCGGCCGCGCGCATGTGTGCTTAGGCGGCCATTGTGTATGAATGTTTTTCGGAGGCAGTTGCGTGGCGTATAGATGAAGCTACAAACCTACCCCGGTTTAGACCTTTGGACGTCGGGCCGGTAGTTTTCACGGGTCGGAGTTATTAGAAAAGTAATTTCCTTGTACTACCAAACATTGGTCTCCCGCGGTTTCGGGCGAGTAGAGGCTCTTTTGGCGCTTCGTTCGAAATTTTGAAGCACAAGCATTAACGTTTAGAGTACTCTTAAACTTTAAGGATTGACCTAAATAGAAAACATTAAATTTGACCTTGTATGTTTGAAAACCTCATTAAATTACCCGCTTCTTTTTGAAATTTTGACACTTGAAAATCCTATAACTACGATTATTTTGGAATGGAGGAGCTAAATTAGAATCTATTTTGTACACGACTACATATGCTATTATGTACAAAATTAGAGCAAATATTGGTTCCCCCATAATTTAGGTATGATTTACAAATGCCATGATATCAAATTCAAATAATTGAATGGACTTCATGTTGAATTCGATTTTTTAAACCACCTTAAGTTGAATTCAAATGTATGCTAGTTCATAGGTAGCTATTTATAATGTTCATTGTGTAACTTTCGTATGTATAATGTGCTTTAGACACACAACATGAACTATACTCACGTTTATATTCGATTTCTAAAGCGATGCATTGTCTGGAGTTCAAAAAACTAACTATGTGGATCAATTTTGTCGAATAATAACATAGACATGCTCAAATTCGATGGAATCTAGATGTCTGATGGATCGATGACCGTTCCTTACGCGAATTGCAAATATCATGATCCCATCCTAATATTTGGATACAATTTATATCTTTAATCATTGTGTACAGCAGTCTTGTACATGTAGTTTCACTCTCCATCGGTGGTCTCTCACACATGCTCACACACTCTCTCTCGAGGTGTCTTTCTCACACACATGCTCTCGATATAACCCTCCCTCCCTCTCATAACCATTTATGACTGTTTCCACTAACCTTTATCACAAGCACTCTTCCTCTCGCAAGCATACACACGCACAATCCCCATCGACCCTTTCTATATACATAGGCCTGCCTACCAGCCTCCTGTACGCACATTATCTTTAGGCCTGTCTCTCACGCATTGTCTCACACCTCTTTTCCTAATCGACGAGTATGATTCTAGCAGAGCATTCTGTAGGATGCCCCTTAAAGTTAGGTTGGATGAATAGTAATATCAGAGATAAAGGGGTTACCTTATTCCGAGAACCTAGGGTTACAAATCCTAGGCGGCTTTGTCAGTGGACATAGAGTTCTTCACAATTATGTTATCTTTGTCTTGTACGACTAGTCATCCATGGGTCTCCCTAAATGCATCATGGGCTGACCAATGTGGCGCAGGACGGAACCGAACGAAGGGCCTCACCTCGACCCACTAGACCTCACGCGGTGACACACCTTCTGCCCCATGTCTTGTTATCTTCTCACACCCACACATACCAACACAGACAACACCACACACAAAAATATTCTCCTGCTGCCTCTATCCACTCCCCCCCTTGCATATACACACTCAAGGGAATCTCTCGACATGACGTCATATTCGTCTCTGTCTCTCTAGACCACTCTCATTTCTCGTGCTATCTCTTTCACGCCCCCCCTGTCGGCCCCTCTATCCATGCCTCTCTCGAATACGTAATACACACACATACCTCTCTAGGACCTACCAAATGCATCAACTACACATTCACACATGTTACATCACGTACCCCATTGATCTAAAAAGCCCTCTCTTCACATTTATTTCGCATACAACATTCCTTTTGAATAAAGTGTGGCCAAAAAATGTTCTAGAATTTCTACATATATACAACATTACAAAGTTATATGGAGGAGTATGAACGCTTGCATTGCATGGTGCCCACAATGATATTTATTCTGCACTATGAATTTGTATATTTTTATACTATATATAAAGTTAGTCATAATAAAGAGAAATGATGAGCATCTTTCTCTCCATCGCATACCCCCCCTCTACGCCCCTTTCACGTACGCACACAAACTATCTCTAGGTCCTCTAAAAGTAAGCCCCCAGCACATTCACGCATGTTTCGTCTTTCTCTCGCGATATATATACAGTGACGATCATTGTATTTGAAGAGAAAGCACGATACGTACATTGGACTTTAGAATCCACTCATTACAGTCACCATTTATGTTTTGTGGTTATTATACAGTCACGGGCTCACCTCTAGTGTTTGCTCAAGACACGACTAGTTGACCAGTTAAACGCTCCATGTGGCACCTCTAGTGTTGCATCACATTATCTCACTACCATCGGGCCCACCTGTCGGCTTGTATCTACTCTACATCTACACTCTTATAAAATACTAGAAAGATGCACATGCGTTGCACGGAACATCAAGATGCATTTGTATGAGTAGTTTATCTTGTGGGAGAAAAGGATGAACAAGGGAAGGCCTTATTTGCAAGTGTGGAGAGGGGTGTGGGTATATTTTTGCAAAATTGCCATAGTTTCCTTCCTATCCGTCAGATATAGATCGGACGGCCTATATTGTAGGATGGCGGGCACACAATCATCACCAACTATCCTTTTTATAAGAGTAGGGATAAAATACACTCTTATAAAAAATAGAGTTAGTGAAGATGGTGTGCCTGCCATCCTGCAATATAGGTAGTCTGATTTATATCTGACGGATAGGAAAGAAACTATGACAATTTTGCAAAAAGGTACCCACACACATCTCCACATTTGCAAATAAGGCCTTCCCTCATTCATCCTTTTCTCTCACAAGATAAACTAGTCATACAGATGCATCTTGATGTTACGTGCAACGCACGGGCATCTTGCTAGTAAGAATGAAAACAAATGACAAAAAAATATTGGACGGTGGTTCGAAGTCATGACCGCGGGCACAGCGGACATGGTGGCCTTGTATTGGTATACTAAGCCATCTCCAGTAACACAGAGGAGCTGGTGTGGTGATTATACACACACGCACGCATGCACACGAACTACAAGCATGCAACACTCACACGAACGCATGCACCCACGCACGCACGCAACACTCACACGTACACACGCAGCCACGCACGCACACACGCACGCATGCATGCACACACCAGTACACCACACAACCAACACACACTCTCACGCTCAAGTGCTCAACCTACACGTGCATGCACACACATCAGGCCCTGACAGACACATACACAACCAGGTGATTCCCGCGCACGGGGTGGAGTCTTGTTGCGCCTGCGTAAATTTGTGTTTATCTGACCTTTTCCCTATGTGAACTGACAGGTGGGACCCACAAGGAACGTGGTCAATTTAACTAGTCAACATGGTGCCACGCAGACTATCTGGCCGGTCAACAGAGTGCAATCCGATGCTGAACCGTGAGCAAGTGACCGTATAATCACCGCAAAACGTATATAGTGACCGTAATCAGCTTATTCTGAAGTTCGGTGAACGTATTACGCTTTTCTCTCTATAGGCCCTCCAAAACTACATCTCTACACGTTCTCGCATGTTACATCTAACAACTATGCAATACAGCACTACTACTACTACTATACTCTAACACAATAAATCATATGTGTTTTTAGTTTTACTAGATATCATATTGTTACTTAATTATTCAGTTTTCATACAATAAAATTGCCTTTGAAATGTATGGCCAATATCATATACCGCGCGGGAAAAATCCCACCCTTTCCTGTTTAATCGGGTTTGTATCGATGGATCGTGCGAAACAGCAAAACTATAGTACTATATACAGTACAGCTGACAGTTCACTAGGTCGTCGTGTCGTGTACTCCTCCATCGTAAGAGTGCAGCGCTCGCTTTCATAAATCTTCTAGTCCCTTTCGCCGACATGTGGGGCATTAAGCTACCGGTTCCACATGCCATACCGGAATACAGTGCAGAGCAGCCGGGGTGAAGCACCCAGTCATGGCGCCGGCATAGTAATGAGCAATGAGGCATCAAATCAGAAAGTTGCACATTTCCTGTGGTTAAGTTGGACGGACGAAGTAATAATTCTAAAAAAAGAAGTTGGAGGGACGAAGTACCCATCATTTCACTCGTTGTTGAATCCGCTTCTCCCTCATCTTCTTCAAGTTAACCACGTGTTGCTTCTGTCATTGTTCTGCCTCATGTGGGAAGCGGGTTGGCTTGGTAAAGCACTGACACGTGGGACCGCATGTTAGCAAACCGCCAGGACAACGTCCCCTAAAAATAAGAAACCTCCCCCGCCATCCGCGCGGCAAAATCACCTCCTTTTTACTAATCTTGATTCTATAATTATTTAGATCAATATAATTGAGATTTGTATAGATAGCACACAGGAGCAAAACCAAGTGGTACAGTTAAGGGCATCCACAATGTGTAGCCAAATGTAAAAATAGCTTGGCATCGTGGGAACCATTGTGGATGGTGTTGCCAAAGCCAAAAGTATGGAACCGAAGCTCCCTGATTGATTGATTGAAGGAATAGAAAAATGTAATGTCTCTCCTCTTTCTCCCGTGCTTGGACGCATGTACAGTATAGAGGACAGAGTCTACTCCCCTGTCCCTTCTATCACAAATCACAAAGCAGTGAGGTGTCAAATCACAAAGCACGGACAAAGCAACCATCATTTCACTCTTCGCTGACTCCGCTTCTCCATCGTCTTCTTCAAGAAACCATCTCACCGCACTAAGCTGGACGGACGACGCTATTGTGTACGAGTAGTACTAGTACATTTACGCGTCCTTTGGTTCAACGGACTTCCTGGATGCAAATAAGGCGGTTGTCTCGGCTTGCAGGCGGCACTTGCGAACGACTTACCGTGGTCTCCCTCAATGGTGTTCTCCGTCGAACGCACTTCGCCAAACCACAACATTCGAGATATCATCGACATCACCGCTGTCGGTGTTCTGGGAACGGGGGTCCCCAGACTTGCCTGCCTGCGGCCTGCGGCGTGGCTCAAATGGGGGCCCAGCGCGGCCCATCTTCACCAACACAAGACTCAAGACCCTCGCGAGGGGCCAAGCCTCGCGGGGCGGACGACATGGCACATCCTCAGGCGCAGCCTCATCAGGCTGGCTCGCGAGGAGGCGGAGAGATCAAGGCGGGGTACCTCGCGAGGTGCCCATGACGCCAGCCATGACGACTCAGGGCGCCAGGCGGGCGCCAGCGCGCGCAGCGTCCTTCTTTCCACTTTGGTGCAAAGGGGGCAAGCGCAGCCGCGGAGTACCAAGGCATCAAGCAAAGGTTGCCATTTCGGTGCAACGAGACCAAGACCAGGAGGACTACGAGACGGAGGTCACCATGGAGCCCAGCACGGCGTCACCACAGAGTCTTTGGCAGGCGAAGACCAACTTTAGTCAGGATAAGTGTACTAGATGTTCCCCTTCAAATTAGCCCGCCATTGTTGGCTCCCTTCCCGCTCAATATTTGGGAAGAGGCCCAGGGCCTTTGCCTATAAATAGGACTAGCCACCCCCAGGGTAGAGGCATGGAGAGAAGAGGGGATCGAAACCAGAGAGAGAGAGAAGGGTGACTGAACACCTCCTAGCAGTTCATCGCCCCAGCCAAGAACAGACCCTCGCGAGGCTGTTCTTCCTTGTATTGTTCATCATCGTCAGCCCCAAGAGGCAATCCACCAACCACACACTAGAGTAGGGTATTACACCACAACGGTGGCCCAAACCAGTATAAATCTTGTGTCCCTTGTGCAGTTCTTTTAGTAGTCTAGATCTTTGCGAGACGGGGAGGTAGAAGGCGTGATCTCCGCGCGCACCCCAGTGTTCGAACCTTAAGGGTCTGCCGGAACCCGTGATCCGACATTTGGCGCGCCAGGTAGGGGTGCGCCGGAATCTGTCTTCCACCGCCCCGCTCTCCTCCGACCGTCGCATCCATGTCTGACTCTCGTCGGGCCCGCGCCGAGCACCGGGCCGCCATCGCTTCTCGCGTCGCCCAGACGGCGCCCGTTGGCAGCCGTCCTCGTCGTTCCCCGTCGCCCGCCGTCAACGCCACCACCGGCCCAGCGGGGAACGAGCAGCAGGCGTCGTCCCAGCATCCCTCCGTGCGGCAAGATGGCCACACTGCTACTCCATCACTCACGCCCGCTGGTTCTTCGTCCCGCACGCTCCGCGCACCCATGGAGGCTCGAGCTGCGCTCCTCGCGGCAAACGAGCTCCTACGTTACCGCCCCGTCGACGACGTCTACGAGGAGTGGCTCGACCGCGTCGCCGAGCTCGTCCGCACCGCAGGGGGCTCTCCTGTGCTGTCCGCTCCGCTGCGCCGCACCCCACCCCGCGCGGGCAATGAAGCTCCGGGGGCGTACCAGCCGCCTCCTCTCCAAGAAGACGCCATGGCTCCAAGGCGCGTGGCCCTTGGGCGGAACCCGCTCCGCCAGTTGCTAGCACAGCAAGAACGGAGCTGCCAGGAAGTCCCTCGCCCGCAAGGAGCTGCCCGGGCGCTTCCAGCTCCGGCTCGCCGAGACCCTGCTCCAGCTCCGGCACGTCAAGACCCCGCGCTGCTCCTAGCTGCAGCGCGTGGGGACCCTCAAGTCCGAGCTCTCCTCCAGCCGAAGCCTTTCGTGGCCACTACAGGCTGCCGTGCCTACACCACCGAGCTGCGTAGCGTCGCGTGGCCCGGCAAGTTCAAGCCAGACCTACCTCCTCGCTACGACGGCACAACTGACCCTGCAGAGTTCCTCCAGCTCTATGAGCTGGGCATCGAAGCTGCTAGCGGGGACGAGAAGGTCATGGAGAACTGGTTCCCCATGGCGCTGAAGGAAGGAGCTCGCACCTGGCTCCTAAATCTGGCTCCGGGCACGATCTCCTCCTGGGACCAGATGCGCACCCGCTTCATCGCCAACTTCCAAGGTACTCGCGACCGGCCACCCGCCGTGAGCGACATGCGCCGCATCAAGCAACAACCTGGGGAGACCCTGCAAAAGTATATCCAGCGCTTCAACAGTGCACGCCTCAAGATCCCCAAGGTGTCCGAGGAGGCCATCATCTCGGCCTTCTCCGATGGCGTGCACGACATCAAGATGAAGGAGGAGCTGGCGATGCATGAAGACCTCTGCACCTCCCTGGAGCTGTTCAACTTGGCGACCAAGTGCGCCAGGGCTGAGGAGGGACGTCTCTCCCTCCTCGAGCTGCCTGCCACGGACCCAGAAGAGAAGAAGCCCAAGGCCAAGGACGTGAAGCGCAAGGGGGCTGTTGTACTCGCAGCAGAACCAGACACCAAGCGGGGCAAGGATCTGCCCGAATCCTCCAGGGGTAGCCGGTACTGTGTGTACCATGACCTCCACACCCACAACACCAACGAATGTCAAGAACTCCGCGCCGTGCGAGAAGGAAGGATCGGCCGTCGCCCTGACCGTGCTGACCGTGGCTATGGCCGAGGAGGAGGAAGAAACCCAGGACGCTGGGAAGATCGCGGCCCACGCCAGGGGTGGCGCGACCACCCTCGCGAGGACCGCTGGCGGGACCTGCCTCGCGAGGGGGACTGGAGGGATCAGCCTCGTCAGGATCGCCCTCATGGCAACGCAGGCCTACCTCCGCTGCCGCCTCAGCCAAGGGGGAACGAAGACCGCCATCAAGACGAGGGGGCTGGGGGCTTCCAAGAGCTGCGCGCAATCGCCTGCATCCTGGGCGGAGCTCAAGCCCTAGCCTCTCAATGTATCTTCAAGCAGTTTACCCGCGAAGTGAATGCAGTTCTCCCCAAGCTCGAAGCAACGCGCCCCCTCAGGTGGTCGGCGTGCGCCATCACGTTCAGCTCAGCAGACCAGCTCAAGTGCGCGGCCATGGTCGGAGTCCTCCCGATGCTTTGCTCCCCAGTCATCAGCAACGTGCTGGTCACCAGGACCCTCATCGACGGAGGGGCAGGGCTCAACGTCCTGTCCGTGGAAACATTCAACAACCTCCAAGTGCCCTATGACCAACTTCAGCCAACCAAGCCTTTCTCCGGAGTCACCGACGGTTCCACAGTCCCGATCGGGCAGGTCCGCCTCCCTGTCACCTTCGGGGCCCACAGCAACTACCGCACCGAGCTCATCGACTTCGACGTCGCCCACATCCGCCTGCCGTACAACGCCATCCTCGGGTACCCAGCACTGGCCAAGTTCATGGCCGTAACTCACCATGGCTACAACGTCCTCAAGATGCCAGGAAGTGGCGGCGTCATCACGGTGCCCTGTGAAGAGAAGGATGCAGTGTGTTCCCTGGAGCGAGCCTTTCAGGCCGCCTCGCTAGAAGACCCAGATCGCGGAAGTAGGAGGCTTCCTGAGACCACCCCCAAGAAGAAGAAGACGTCGTCAGGCTCAGCCCCTCAGGAGGCAGGCCCTTCAGGGCCCGTGTCTGCCCAGAGGGACCCCCCTTCTATCGCATAGGAAAGCGTGCCCGGCGCCCTCCTTAGGCAGGGCTCGGGGGCTCTCACCTGGAGGGCCACCGACCTAGCCAGGGTCACGAGGGAGGCGCTTGGGCACCATGTGGAGGCGTGCTTCGAAGCACGTTTCCCTCAAGAAGGAGCCAGGCAAGGAAGGTCAGACCAGCAGGAGTTCGTTAACAAGGCCATTCAAGAACTACAGGAGTCAAGGATCATGAGAGGTTGCCGTTGTCCACCAGCTGTGGCTCCACATCTAGGCGAGGATGGTGGGCTGCGCGTCTGCATCGACGTACCAGGGCTCAATCAGATCGCCACGACGGAGCGCCTCTGGCCCTTGCAAGTGGGGCGCTGCGGGGGTCCACCCCATAGCTATGTTCGCATGCCGTACGGCCTGCCGAGCATGGCTGCGGCGTACCAGCGCCTCATGAGGGGCATCATGGAGGCTCGGGAAGACAGGCGTTCCGCGGCCCTGGCGGAGATGGAGGCAGCTCGCGAGGACCCACCAGTGCCTCCGGAGCCTCCCGAGGCCCCGGGGCCTGGGGGCTCGTGAGGATCGGCTTCCGTAGCCCACCAAGTCTGCTGCACCAACGCCACTTCGCCGACGACATCCCCAGGTGAAATCTTTCAAGCTTCATTCCCGGCTGGGAGCGCCCTCCCAGGGTTGCATCACTCCCAGGCCGCGTGGGTCCGTCCCTGCGGCGTGTATCCCCTTTTATTTTCCGGTCGTTAGTTTGCCTTGTTGGGGGCGCCCCTCGGGCTGCATCATCCCCAAGCCGCTCGGGCTAGGCCCAGCGGCGTGTATCTCCCTCGCGTTTATTTCCAACTATGCATTGGCCTATCACGCTTGATTACTTGATGCCCGTCCGCGGCATCCCTTCTTCTCCATGTCGACCACTTGCACGTTAAAGGGGGGGTGCCTGAGCATCGCGACTCAGGGCTCTTACTGTCTCTCCAGCCCTCACCCT
Organism: Triticum urartu; assembly: GCF_056163025.1. Taxonomy (NCBI): domain Eukaryota; kingdom Viridiplantae; phylum Streptophyta; class Magnoliopsida; order Poales; family Poaceae; genus Triticum; species Triticum urartu. Next base: position 323,642,931 of record NC_141875.1, on the reverse strand, counting down.
CTAGCCTTGTCCACGGCATCGCGACCTGGCATACCAGCAACGGCTGAGACAAGCTCGAGAGCCGGGACCCGAGGACGTAGAGTACCGGCATCTAACCAAATTTTGCAGGGACACATCTCAAGATACGGCCCAGAGCCAGGCGCAGCCCGCCTAGAGGTAGGGCCTCGTGAGTCCCGCGCTGGCTCACGAGTGCCCTGATACACCTCACCTGCTCCAACCAGCGAGCTCTTGAGCGACTGACGATCGACTAATGACTGCCATGGCAACCCCATCTTCTTTCTGTGATGAATCTACAGGATCCTTGGAGGGAACTGCACTAGCCAAGGCCCTCACGGAGTTCCCTTCACCCTCGCCCTCGCAAACCGCTTGCACGTTAAAGGGGGGGCGCCTGAGCATCGCGACTCAGGGCTCCTACTGGCTCTCCAGCCCTCACCCTCTGGCCTTGTCCACGGCATCGCGACCTGGCATACCAGCGACGGCTGAGACCAGCTCGAGGGCCGGGACCCGAGGACGTAGAGCAGAAAGGGGAGCAAAGGCGAGGGAGAAGGGGCGCGTGAGGACCTCGCCGAGCAGCTCCGTCCCATCTACCCCACGGACCCGACGATTCGTTGGGGGCGATCCCCGGTTCTCAAGATAAGTCACCACCCAAAGCACTGGCTATCGTGGCACTACCACCGCACCTAAAGCAATTCTGTACTAGCGACGTTGCTTCCCTTTCTCACCAAGCGACGGCTGCTTGGGCGCCAAAGGGGACCTCCTGAGCATCGCGACTCAGGGGCTCTTACCGGACCCCGGGTCGCTCACCTCCTGGCCTTGACCACGGCATCGCGACCTGGCATACCAGCGACGGCTGACGCCGCCTTGGGACTGGGACCTGTCGGCGCAGAGCACCAAGCCCTCGCGAGGTTCGAAAGGGAGAACTTAGCTAAGACGGAATCAGCAACTCACACAGTTCTGCAGTAAAGGTTATGTATTAACAAACGGGACTACAGGCACCTTACAAGCCCCCGTGGGGCGCATTTTGATTCCTCGCAGGGAACGGATCCTAAGGGATACTAACTACACGAGCTCCTGCAAAAGATGCCATCATCAACAATGGGCCGTCAGGCGCTGGCGCCAACCCCATCCAGATCAGGGTCGGCGGCGGCCAGACGAGCCCGCCCTACTTCGCGAACGGCGCCGACTCGGGGGCTCGTAGCTGTCGTCGCTCGTCTCCGGAGTCGCGAAGATTTCGCCGGAGTCGCTGGACCCTCCGGCACCTCCGCCAAGGGAGCGGTCGACGGGCCTAGCCCTCACCAGGGCAAGGTCCTGGCCACCTCTCCCGGGGCAACACTCCAGCCGGCGCCCGTTCGCGTCGAAGACCTTGAAGAACATCACCGCAGCGCCATCGTACTCCAAGTGGACCGCGAAGACGCCCCTTTCCCTGCAAACCCGGGCAATCTCTCTCCAGCCGCGGGACATGTAGACCTCGCCCGGGGCAGCGACCACGACCTCTGCCTCAGTTGCGAGGGCGCTGCAGCCGGCGTGCTGCAGCCAAAGCTCCAGGGGCCCTCCTGGAGGGATGATGGAGGCGAAGAAGGGAGGCAGACGGATCCAGGACTGGAGAGGAATGGCGACGTGGAGCATGGACTCTTGGGAGGAGCCCTCGGCATGGACTCCAGGAGGAACAACCCACGCCTTCGTGACCCGACGGCGCCTACGACGGCGCCGACCGCGAAGATCGGCATCGACACCGTCGGCACCCTCGACGTGGGCATACAAGGGAAGCGGGAACCCCGGCGGAGCCCGCTCGCACCAGGGCCTCGCCACCACCTGACGGTCCTCCTCGTCCCGGCTGCAAAGGGCGAGCCGTTTTTTCGGCGGGAGCGGGTCTGGCCCCTCTCGAGGAGCCTTTCCCTTCTCCGCTGCAGAGAACCGGCGGATCGGAGCCATCGCAGCAAGACGGAGCAAGGATCGGGAAGAAGGAGAAGCCAGGAGGAATGGACTGGAAGGGGACTTGTCCAATTCGCGCGGTCACCAAAGCGTCGTGGGGAAGTGGAGACGCCCACGTCCAATCAACCGCCACGCGGCGCCCAAGGCCGCAGGCTGTTAGGGCCCGCGGCGCTTCGCCCTTGCCCTTTCGCCTCTCGGCACGGCCAAGTCCATGCGCGCCTTGGGCCCGGGGGCTACTGTCAGCGTTCTGGGAACGGGGGTCCCCAGACTTGCCTGCCTGCGGCCTGCGGCGTGGCTCAAATGGGGGCCCAGCGCGGCCCGTCTTCACCAACACAAGACTCAAGACCCTCGCGAGGGGCCAAGCCTCGCGGGGCGGACGACACGGCACATCCTCAGGAGCAGCCTCATCAGGCTGGCTCGCGAGGAGGCGGAGAGATCAAGGCGGGGTACCTCGCGAGGTGCCCATGACGCCAGCCATGACGACTCAGGGCGCCAGGCGGGCGCCAGCGCGTGCAGCGTCCTTCTTTCCTCTTTGGTGCAAAGGGGGCAAGCGCAGCCGCGGAGTACCGAGGCATCAAGCAAAGGTTGCCATTTCGGTGCAACGAGACCAAGACCAGGAGGACTACGAGAAGGAGGTCACCATGGAGCCCAGCACGGCGTCACCATAGAGCCTTTGGCAGGCGAAGACCAACTTTAGTCAGGATAAGTGTACTAGATGTTCCCCTTCAAATTAGCCCGCCATTGTTGTCTCCCTTCCCGCTCAATATTTGGGAACAGGCCCAGGGCCTTTGCCTATAAATAGGACTAGCCACCCCCAAGGTAGAGGCATGGAGAGAAGAGGGGATCGAAACCAGAGAGAGAGAGAGAGAAGGGTGACTGAACACCTCCTAGCAGTTCATCGCCCCAGCCAAGAACAGACCCTCGCGAGGCTGTTCTTCCTTGTATTGTTCATCGTCGTCAGCCCCAAGTGGCAATCCACCAACCACACACTTCAGTAGGGTATTACACCACAACGGTGGCCTGAACCAGTATAAATCTTGTGTCCCTCGTGCAGTTCTTTTAGTAGTCTAGATCTTTGCGAGACGGGGAGGTAGAAGGCGTGATCTCCGCGCGCACCCCAGTGTTCGAACCTTAAGGGTCTGCCGGAACCCGTGATCCGACAACCGCAATGGGGAAGGAAGTCAAATATAGTTACTACCTCCATTTTTTTGTACACAAGGCTAGTATATCAAAATTACAATTTGCAAAAGGCCACTAACACTAATCGAGGCAAAATTGATGGGGTTTGCCTCGTACTAGCAACCAAGGACATTAATATCCCCTGCATGCATGCAGAAGTTGTTGGGGAACGTAGTAATTTCAAAAAAAATCTTATGCACACGCAAGATCATGGTTATGCACAGCAATGAGAGGGGAGAGTGTTGTCTACGTACCCTCGTAGACCGGAAGCGGAAGCGTTATAACAACGCGGTTGATGTAGTCGTACATCTTCACGGCCCGACCGATCAAGCACCGAAACTACGGCACCTCCGAGTGTTTGCACATGTTCAGCTCGATGACGATCCCCGGACTCCAATCCAGCAAAGTTTCGGGGATGAGTTCCGTCAGCACGACGGCGTGGTGACGATCTTGATGTTCTACCGTCGCAGGGCTTCGCCTAAGCACCGCTACAATATTATCGAGGATTATGGTGGAGGGGGGCACCGCACACGGCTAAGAGATCAATGATCAATTGTTGTGTCTCTGGGGTGCCCCCCTGCCCCCGTATATAAAGGAGTGGAGGAGGGGGCCGGCCAAGGAGGGTGGCGCGCCCAAGGGGGGAGTCCAACTCCCACCGGGAGTAGGACTCCCCTTTTTCCTATTAGGAGTAGGAGAGGGAAGGAAGAGGAAGGAGGGAGGAAGGAAAGGGGGGCCGGCCCCCCTCCCAATTCGGATTGGGCTTGGGGGGGTGCCCCCTCCCTTGCTCCTTTCCCCTCCTTTCCACTAAGGCCCAATAAGGCCCATATACCTCCCGGGGGGTTCCGATAACCTCCCGGTGATCCGGTATTGTCCCAATCTTAACCGGAACCTTTCCGGTGTCCAAATATAGTCATCCAATATATCGATCTTTATGTCTCGACCATTTCGAGACTCCTCGTCAAGTCGGTGATCACATCCGGGACTCCGAACAACCTTCGGTACATCAAAATATATAAACTCATAATGAAACGGTCATCGTAACGTTAAGCGTGCAGACCCTACGGGTTCGAGAACAATGTAGACAGGACCGAGACATGTCTCCGGTCAATAACCAATAGCGGAACCTGGATGCTCATATTGGCTCCTACATATTCTACGAAGATCTTTATCGGTCAGACCGCATAACAACATGCGTTGTTCCCTTTGTCATCGGTATGTTACTTGCCGGAGATTCGATCGTTGGTATCTCAATACCTAGTTCAATCTCGTTACCGGCAAGTCTCTTTACTCGTTCCGTAATACATCATCTTGCAACTAACTTATTAGTTGGATTGCTTGCAAGGCTTAAGTGACGTGTATTACCAAAAGGCCCAGAGATACCTCTCCGACAATCGGAGCGACAAATCCTAATCTTGAAATACGCCAACCCAACAGGTACCTTTGGAGACACCCGTAGAGCACCTTTATAATCACCCAGTCACGTTGTGACGTTTGGTAGCACACAAAGTGTTCCTCTAGTAAACGGGAGTTTCATAATCTCATAGTCATAGGAACATGTATAAGTCATGAAGAAAGCAATAGCAACATACTAAACGATCGGGTGCTAAGCTAATGGAATGGGTCATGTCAATCACATCATTCTCCTAATGATGTGATCCCGTTAATCAAATGACAACTCATGTCTATGGTTAGGAAACATAACCATCTTCAATTAACGAGCTAGTCAAGTAGAGGCATACTAGTGACACTTTGTTTGTCTATGTATTCACACAAGTATGATGTTTCCGGTTAATACAATTCTAGCATGAATAATAAACATTTATCATGATATAAGGAAATAGATAATAACTTTATTATTACCTCTAGGGCATATTTCCTTCAGAAGTGAGAATGTTGGTTTGCATGGCGCTGCATTAATCAAGCGATGAGGAGTGAGATGGTTAGCTCTTTGGGCTTTGGAGAAAAAAATACGCATTAATTGACACGTGAAACGAGGATTTATATCAATTAATCCCGCGAAGGAAAACCCCGCCTTTCTTTTTTAACACTAGTACTCCTAGTACGTAGTACTACGTACTTATCCTGTTTGGGTCTAGGCCTTGCATTGCCATACTTCGCCACACATTTTTGCCAAGCTTGCCTAAAGTTTTCAAAATGAAAAGGAGGTACACTTGCGGACGGCTGTCGTGGTCGCACCGCACCCTCACACGGTCGCTCCTGCACGCCGCGGTCGCACCGCACCCTCACATGCACGGTCGCTCCTGCACGCCGCAAACCCAACCAAGGGAACGCACCCTCACTGACACGTGCTGTCGCATGTGAACAAACCAAACTCAGCCATCCTACCGCCGACACATAATTTTCTTTCATAGAGTATGTTTATCCAACCACATGTTGGGGAGTATCTGTACGGCCCGTGCGGTGGTCTGTTGGGGAAGAAGAAGACGTGAGGAAGAAGGGTTAGGAGACGTAGGATATTCATCCAACCACCTGAAATGGTAGACTGACCCAAGTCAGGCGACTTGCATAACAATATATGTTTTTACTACACAGCAAAAGATGCATAAAAACAACAACATAAAGAAAAACTATCACTGCTCGTGGAACAAGACGGACTCGTCGTCTTTGGCTGCCGGCGCGAACCAGCCAGAGCTGCCGACGTGTGTCTCCGCACCGTGGTTGTCCTCGACCTCCAGCTACTCATTCACGCGGAGCGTGCGAGCGCTCTGCATGGACGAGATCACCACCCGGTTCAAGTCGAGGATGTCCGGTTCCGCCTGCAGGAGGGGCTCGATGGCAGCGGCATCCGCGCGCTCCGCGTCGAGTCGAGCCTCCGCCGCCCGGTTCAAATCCAGGACGTCCGGTTCCGCCTGCAGGAGGGCCTCGATGAGAGCGGCATCTGCGCGCTCCGTGTTGAGTTGAGCCTCTGCCGCCCGGTTCAAGTCTAGGACGTCTGGTTCCGCCTGCAGGAGGGCCTCGATGGCAGCGGCATCCGCGCGCTCCGCCTCAAGTTGAGCCTCCGCCGCCCGGTTCACATCCACGACATCCAGTTTCGCCTGCAGGAGAGCCTCAATGGCTGCGGCATGCGCGCGCTCCACGTCGAGTTGAGCCTCTGCCTCCCACTCCTCCTTTAGTATCACCAGGTTGAACCGCTGGTCCGCCTGCACCATGGGGGACTCGGACGCTGGCACGAAGTCGACGTCCATCATCTCATACCCATTGGGGGCCTTCTGCGTCACGACCTCTGCCATGAACATTGGATCGGCTTCCTCCTCCTCGTAGCTTGGATCCAGAGAACTCAGGGATTGGCTCGCCGCAAAGCGAGCTTAGGAACGGGGGTCTCTGGCGCCGACCGCCGCCGCGATTTCTGCGCGGTGCTCCGGCGTCAGCATCTTGTAGTATGTGATCTTGCGGCACACCATGGCTTTCCGGCGAACTAGGGGATGCTTGATGCAGGCTAGGGGATCGAAAGGTGGGGGAAGGGGCTGGAGATTAGGTGTGGTTTTAGGGCAGTGGTTGGCGTAGGCCGAGCAGCGAAGGTTCTGGTGTGAATAGTGGTTCCAGTGACGACCGGTCAATCAGTTTTGATTATACATCGCTCTTGTCGCGTTCGTGTTGCAGCCTGGCATGCTGGACCCTCCACGTCGCTCACCAAATGGAAAGCGCTTCGTCTTGCGTTTTCGCTCGCTTGTGGGACCGCAGTTGAGAGCAAACCGATGTCCCTCCCCCTCCCCCACCCGCGTCATTTTATGCGGAGTAAATAAAAACAAAGGGAGTATACTACGGATGAGGATCCCCTGACGTGGCCGAACCCATTGAGTAACTGACATGCGGGGCCTAGCAAGCATGGGGTCCACGAGTAAGTGACCGAAAGGGAGGGTAAGGCAGGGATACATATGTGAAAGGAGCTTCCAATGATATAATTTTCACATTATACATCTCATGTACTATTAATCTTGTTAATAGTCAAATGCGGTTTTGAAAAATGCATTAGAGCATGGTTAATAATATAGCCAGTCGATGGCTATAAGGAACTTCCATGTCATCTATAGCCATCATCTATTATATGCACTCATACGGTAGTGTGGGCTATAAGGTTGGCTATTTCCTGCAAAAAAATTATAAGGTTGGCTATTGTATTAGTACTTTTTTCCATCTCCTCTCCATCTCTTTCTTCATATTTATTGTACGTATTTAACTAGGAATGCGTATATAGCTAGGCTCTTGCATGAGAGCTCACTCCCCTTACTTTTCCACATCTGGAAGGAGGGCGTACAACTATGAGCACTACATACTCTAGTACAGATGTTGTCAGTACTCCACTAGTACTATTGGACAGGGAGCTTAAAAAAGTTACTATTGGACTGGCTATACGTGGCGAAATCCTAGTAGGAAGAGCATGCGCGAGAACAAGCACATTCACGTGGTTGAAATAAAATTGGAAATCATCTCGAGTACAAATCTAGGAGTACATACGAATCTAACAATATTGATTGGGCGTTGTTGAATGTTGATACTTTTTTTATCAAAGTAGAGATACTTTGACTACACATAAAACTTATATGTAAACTAGAAAGGATAGGAGGGAGTATATTGTACGTTCAAAAACGAAACGAACATTGAATAGCCTTTATATATGATTTGCGGATGCTATGATAACCGATTCAAAATTTTGAATCCGCCTTAGGTATCACACATGCCCCCACTCGTTCTCTCTTGATTTCATCTCGGGGTCCGGAGATCAGTTGAAAGAGGACTAGGGTGGGTACAATACGTTTGTTTCGCTTCTGAATGTACAATATACTCCGTCTGATCCCCACAGACCCCCCCACGGGTCATTTCTATCATAGAAACAGACCAAGCCTTTATCTCCTTGCACGACACACAATTGATCTCTGAACATCAATCGATCTTGTCAACATGTGTCGGGGCATGAACCGAATGGGATGTCAAAACTAAGACGCGAAGCGACACGTAGTGGAGGCAAAGTGAACCTTCAAATGAACCGTTTTTTTGTATGCATGTCGGACAAATTACAAATAAACATTGGAAATTCAATCATGGTCTAGGCCCACATGCGAATGATACTCTACGGAATGTTCAAATGAGGCATGCAGGAGGTTGGACTCGACCGAAGGGTGACATGATCGATGGAGAAGAGGGTTGGACAAGAATGAGAAATAAGCAAACGCCACATGATTATTCTTGAACGGCTCCAATAAACAATAAGTTGTCTCGCTTGGCCTACATAGTGAAAGGCCTAATGCGCAACGCAGAGCACTGACGCTCGAATATGGCCGGGAAAACAGGGAAACTGACATGTGGGGCACACCTGTTGGGACGACGTAGCGCAAACTAGTCCAATGGAGGAGCTGGCCCACGACCTCCTCGCCACCGGCAACCGTTCATGTGGGTCATGGGGGCCAACAATGTGGCGCAGCTCTAGCACCGCCTCTGGACACGGCGGTCGCGATGAGCGACACGCTCATCGTCGCTAGACATGGTCGGTTTCAGTGTGCCGAGGGTGGCGTTAGTGTTGTGGCACGATCAACAATATGTTCAGTTTGTGCCCAAGGTTGCCCCATCAAATCATTGGGTAGCCAAAATTTTGGTTGAGGTTTTGGTTGCCCATGATTTGGCCGACATCGGCAAGAAAAATGAACTAGAGTTGGCTAGAGTTCATTGGCATGCCAAAAAATGGCAACCATCCATTTTTGGGTCATGATCAAAACCTAAAAAAATGGCAACCATCCAAACAAAGACCAATCTTTGGGTCATGACCAAAATTTTGGTAAGGTGCACTTTGGGCACTATCCAAACACACCCCAACACCCGGCTCGTCGAGGATGCACGGGGTGCCGGGACGCGTCCGCGGAGTGGTGTAGCGCAGCCAACTGCATCCTCAGGACCTGAGGCCATGCCAGGTCGTCTTGCTTTTTCAATGACATGCGTCGATCACATGTGAGTAAAGGGCATCTCCAACGTTGCGACGACTACAGCTGACTACCCTGGCACACCAAAAATCCTCGTCCCTCGCGCCATCGCGTGGTGCATTCCCAGCCGGCGCCAGCTGCCCCCGCATTCATGCCGTCCGTCCGTATGCCGTCGTTAAGAGGCTCGGTGCCCGAGGAACCAACTCCGACGACTTAATGACGCACCAGGACGCTTGGCCTCACCGGAATGCGCTACTTAAAGTGGCAACACCCAGCTAACCTCCACACCATAGCGCATCGTCCTCCTACCTGGCACCACATCTGCCAGGACCGCAAGCGCGAACGCTCTGCAGGAGAGCATGTCTTCGGGGATGGAGCTCGAGGTCGCCGCCCTCGCTCAAGTCGCAGCACAAGCGGTGGCCACGCTGGTGGCCGACGATGGGAGCACCGTCAGCCATGCGTCCTACTTGCCGCCGTCCAACGTCCGGCACCGCCGAGGTCGGGGACTCCTCCAAGGATGAGTAGGGCATGGGAGGCGGCTGGGCATGCTGTGCCAACTGGCCGGTCCGTCTCCCGTGTTCTACTTTTCCTCGCTGGAGACCACACCTTCACTTCACGGGTCTTGAACCCCGCCCCCGTACATGGAGATCGCAGATGGAGGACGTCGGCCGCCGCCGTAGAATAGGTTTAGGGTCGGGTTTCTTTTATTTTCTGTCCTATAAAAGTTCAAAATGTAATGAAAATCTGCCGTGGTTGCATTAATCTCGGCCGATGTATATGAACTTTCACAATAATATAGTATATTGTAGGAGTACTAGCAAGATGCCCGTGCGTTGCACGAAAGATCAAGATCTTGTGGGAGAAAAGGATGAACGAGGGAAGGCCTTATCTACAAATGCACATTCATGCATTTCACATTTTTCTACATCTACGGGAACCTACGAAAGGATTAACGTAAATTGCCTCTCTCTCTCTCCTCCCCTTATTTTCATGGTGGTGGGCCCCTCCCTCCCCCCAATCTACAATCAACAGCTCACACGTTTCACATTATGTTAATTACGTAACTGGGACTACGTAGGTGCACCATTACTCGTCCTAAAAAAACCCAACCAAGCCAACCTCCCAGCATATCACGCGGGAAAAGACCCGACCGCGCCGTTTTAGTCGGGATTACCGGATTACTAGTAGTAGTATCGATGGATCGCGCGAAGCAACAAGTTTCTTTTGAGGGGGCGAAGCACCTAGTTTAAAAGGAAAAAAAGGCTTTACACTCACATCACCCCTATCGCGGTCGCATTGCACCCCACACACGTTCGGTCCTGCACACGGCTCACACAAACGGAAAGCGCTTCGGCTTGCCTCTTCACTGACACGTGGGACTACACTTGGAGAAACCGACCATGCGCCAAACTCCCCCTGCCCACCGCGCGAAAATCCTCCCCCCACCCAAAAATTCCCCCTAAATCCTAGATTCAACCGCCCTTCGGCCAACTAGCCAATAATATTCCCCAAACCCCCCATCCCCCTCCACTCCATTTTCTTCGCCAAAGCCACCCTCCCCGCCACGCCGATACATCGGCGCCGCGTTTCGTCAAGGGGACGCACGGCGATCCTCTCGCTCCCATAGTACGCTCTCGTAGACTGCCGTCCTCTAGCCGCGCCGCCACCGCTGGCAACGTTCTTGTGGAGGCGCACGGCGGTCAGCACCGCCACCGCTGGCGACGTTCGTGTGGAGACGCACGGCGGTCAGCTTCTCCCACGATACGCACATTCTAGACTGAGGCCCTGTGCATGTCGGTGTAGCGCTGAATGTTAGCTGATAGACGCTATTAATCTCACTGTTTGTCGAAGTAGTTTACAGTCAATATGCTCTGCTTAAGAAGCTTCCTTGCCCTGTTCTGCACTCAATCTGCTTAGCTGAGATGGCATGCCAAGGCCGATTAGTTGCTAAAATATCCTGCCATATATTTATTGTGACGTAGATTGCCATGGTCTAGTAGCCAATCTGTTAGGTGAAATAGCTATACACCGTTTTATACTCGATCTTTGTTGTTGCGATGGCCTTCGATAGTTCGATGGCTATGTGCTCGGCCTCATTGACTGCTGAAATAGCCTGCCATAATTTACCACTCAAATCTGTTTGCTGAATTAGCTTTTCACATATTTCGTTACTTAGATCTGCTTGTCCAAATATCTTGTCATAGCTTTAGACATCGACCTAGGTATTTTCTTCTGGACTTCATAAAAAAGCATATATGTTTTTCCTGTAATATCTAGTAGAAGAACTAATTTGTATGTCTAACAGATGCACAGGACTTGGATAACTTTTGCTCGAAGATTCTCCACTGCATATGTCGAGGAGGTTGAAAACTTCATGAACTTTATCAGAGCTGAGTACGGTGGTCCGAAATCAAATGTGCTCTTCCCGTGTAGCAGTTGTATGAATTCAGTTACAAGACCCCAGTCAACTGTGCAATATCATCTACACTTGTATGGGATGTCGGTCACATATACTAGGTGGGTTCATCATGGTGAAGCTGTGAACGTCAATGTTATTGACTACGTGGAAGCAACAGATCACCATCTTGATCTGCCTGATGCTCAGGTGGAAGAGGAGGAGGAGGAGGTGGTGCCGGCGCCAGTGAGTTTGACCAACATTGAAACAATGCTACGAAATGCTCATGCATTCCGTGAACTTTCACCTGCAGAAGAAAAACAATGGGCCCGCATGTTGGAACAATGCAATGTGGTTGTCACCCCAGGAAATAAGTTGTCAGTATTCTCAGCTATGGTCACCTTTCTTGAGGTGAAGACATCTGAGCGGATGACCAACAAATCATTCGATGCGATGTTGGCTACTTTCCGCAAAGCTTTCCCAGATGCGTCTGAGCTGCCACACACCTACAGTAAAAATGAAGAATTTCCTTCGTGCAGTTGGAATTGGATATGGCATGATCCATGTTTGTATGAATAATTGTGTTCTGTTCCGGAAGGATTATGCCAACTTAAGTGAATGCCCGAAATGCAAGTCATCAAGATGGAAAGATGGCGATGCTATGAAGAGGATTCCTCATAATGTTCTGAGACATTTTCCGATTACACCAAGATTGCAGAGGTTGTTTCATGATGCTGAAACAAGAGAGGATGTACTGTGGCATTCTAGGAACCAGGAGTACATAGATCAGAATGTAATGAGACATCCATCACATGGTAGTGAGTGGAAAAGCTTCAATTAGAAGCACGAAAAGTTTGCTGCTGACCCGAGAAACATTAGACTTGGCTTAGCTTCAGATGGATTTAACCCATTTGACCAGAGTGCCACATATAGCATGTTGCCAGTGCTTGTTATCCCTTATAACATGCCTCCAAATGTCTGCACCAAAGAATCAAACTACATGATGGCCTTGCTCATCCCAGGTCCAAAAAGTCCTGCAAAGGATTTTGATTTGTTCATCGAGCCTCTTGTGGAGGAACTTCAACAGCTATGGAGGGGTGTTCTCACTCGAGACCTGTATAGCAGCCCACCAGCTGATTTCTTTCGGGGTGCTGTTATAATTTAGTGCATCCATGATTATCCGGCACATGGTTACAATGCATGTGTTCGTTGTGACAGGAGTCCGCTGTCATACGCAATACTTAGCAAGATCTGTTACATTGGACACCGTTGTTTCCTTGCCAAGGACAAGCCGCATCCTAAAAAATACCAAAGACATGTGTTCAATGCAAAGCATGAAAACCGTGATGCGCCAAAGAGGCTCACCTCCGATGATTTGCAAGTGAAATTAGAGAAGGTCAGGCATATTACACCAGGAAACCATCCTAATAATGGTAGCGGGAAAAGGAAGCGTGGCAGGGCAGAAGAGAGATTATTGTTTACCCGTAGGTCCACTTTGTGGGACTTGGAGTATTGGAAAGATTTGGATCTGCGGCATAATCTTGATGTGATGCACATCGAGAAAAATATATGTGACATCATTATCGGCACACTTCTTAATATTGAAGGCAAGACGAAAGATACCATAAAATCTAGGATTGATTTGGCACACCTGGGTATCAGACAGGATTTGCACATGCAAGATGAAGGTAAACCACGGGATATGGCACCAACTGTGTATGTCTTGGACAAGGTAAAAAGAAAAGAATTCTGCAAGGTCCTGTTGCGTGTGAGATTCCCACATGGATTTGCTTCCAACCCTGAAATGAGAGTCAGTGCAGATGGAGACAAGGTACAAGGGTTGAAAACTCATGTCTGCCACGTCCTACTTCAAAGGGTTTTACTTGTTATCCTTAGAGGATTGGGCCGCCCTGACTTATACAGAGCAGTTGCAGAGTTGGGACAATTCTTCAGGGAACTCTGCAGTAGAAATATCAGGATAGATGCTTTGGAGCGTCTTAGAGACAAGATACCAACTATCCTATGCGACCTTGAGAAGATATATCCTCCAGCCTTCTTTGATGTGATGGTGCATTTGGTTGTTCATCTACCTGATGATGCACTACTTAGAGGTCCAGTACAGTATGGCTGGATGTACCCTATTGAAAGGCGGCTAGGCACTTTCAAGGGCTATGTTAGGAATAGAGCTAGACCGGAGGGTTCCATTGAAGAGTCCTACATTGCTACAGAAGCGTTGACATTCTGCTCAAAATACATTGAAACAGCTAATCAGCTTAGCAAAGACATGGATGAAGACAATCCCGGGCTCAATGTTTTCGATTATTCTGCTCAAGTTACAGGGAAGAGTCGACAAGAGGACAAACCTAAAGATTTGGACAAAATGGTTTCGTATGTGTTGAATAACTATCCTGAGATACTACCTTATATCAAGTAAGTGCTAAGTACTGCAGCTTATACATCGTAATCTACTAAACTTGCAGCACATTCTCATATATTTAGATGTTTGACGCGATCACTATGTTGTGTAGCATCTACAAAAAGGAGTTACTGCCGCAAAATCCAAGAAACATTGACAAACTGGTTATGGCAGGATTTGCGAAATGGTTCAAGAGCCATGTAAGCTTTTGAATTGCACTGTCGGTTTTTTAATATATTGAGTACATAAGATGATCAGCTTGTCTATTTTCTAACCATAGGTTAAGAAGATGCGGGAGGATGGGCAGGAAGTTGATGATGTCCTTTACTCACTAGCAATGGGTCCTGATACTCGGGTAAGACATTATGAATCTTGCGTTGTTGGAGATGTGCGCTAAAACACCCTTGCACGAGACAAAGGCAAGAAGACACAAAACAGTGCCATCATTAGCACGGATACGTATGGCAAAGAGACAACTGAAATGTATGCTAACATAACAGACATTGTTCAGTTGCAGTATATCTCCAGTTTCGAGGATCATCGATGTGTGGTTTTGTTGTGCTGTCGTTGGTATAACCTGTTTTCCAGGATCGCAAAACCCAGAGCTGATGATTATTTCAAATCCATCAATGTCAAGGTGGGCGTACCAGACCAAGGAGCCTTTTATTTTGGCAAATCAAGCAACACAGACATTTGTCTTGGAAGACACATTTGCACGTAGCGATGACTGGAGAGTAGTGCAAAGGTTTGAGCAGAGGAATTCGTTTAATGAAGTTGCACAACAAGATGATGCTTACACTGCTCCTGATGTACAAGATAAAATAGATGTTCCTAATATCTTTGAGAACCATCACGTCAATGACGCCGGTGAAAAGATTTCATGTCGTGCTATGGGCATACAAGAGTTGATCAAGAAGAAGCCAACGTTTGAGGACGAAGAAGAAGATGATGCCGTGGGGAATTACGATTCAGACTGATACACATGGCGAAGATGTTGACGCTGCTGCTGCGGATGATGATTACATTGCTTTTGTCATATTTGCCTGTCAGAAGACATTTTTTATCTACTATGTGAAATTGTGTTTGCTATGACAACTGAAATCTGATGAACATGTTGTTTAGTATTTTCCTGTGAGAACATCACTTGTTATGTATGCTGATTTGTGTTTGGTGATTGTATGACGACTAAAACATGATGACATTGTTGTTTAGTTGTACTCATATTTGGCTGTGAAACTTGAATTTGATGATATAGTTTGCTATTGGACTGCAATTTGCTCGACGCCTTCGAATGAGAACAAAGCTGACCCGATAGGTCCTTTGCTAATTTATTTATTTATTACCAAAAGGGCCTCTGCTATTTATTTATTTATGAGCAAAAGGGGATACCCCCTGATTTCCGTTAATAGAAATCATTAGATGTTCACAACACTACGCCCAGCCTGCTACACAGGTTTCATTCATTACTAGTTTCAGCAAAGTGCTCATATCATAGCCACTGAATACATCAGGAGTGCTACATAGACTGCAAATAAAGAGACAATCATCCTACAGAGCACATCGATTTTGCCCATTATCTTCACAAGCTCTTTCGTCTCCATATTGTTATCAAGGTCGTTCAGTAGCTGTTGCTTGGCCATGATCAGAGAAACTGCATCTTTAACCTTCTGCTCTCCATCTTCCTCTTCTGACGTTCCTTCAGGTACTTGTCGAACACCCCAACCTGGTGGTATTGGGATTCCTCGGCTAACCAAATAATCAGCGTAGTTGCACTCCCCCGAATCAGCAACTTCCCAGAAATACAAATCACACGAATCTTCCCTTTTCTGCACGAATCAAATTGGAAGACCCTCGACCAAACTATTAAAAAATCAGCAACTGAAAGCAGCAGAACAACACTTAAACATATTATAACCCCATGATTAGGGCATTTGTAGAAGACTCGGCCAGGGTTGAGGATTGTGGTTGAGACGAGACGGATGACTCTGCGTGATTTGCAGCGGCACCACACCAACGACAGCGGGTTGCGATGAGCAACCGGCTGCGGTGCACGTACTGGTGGGGGTGTGATGAGACCCACAGGCGATGGTACGGGTGGTGACTTGGCGCATATTTGGTTGTTGCCTGCTGAAGAGCAGGTGGACGAGCAGCCAAAGGACATGGTTGCTGCGGCCAGAGCTTCTGATGCTAGGGAGAGTAAGTAGAGAAGAGGAGAAGTGAACGTTGAATATATCAGTTTCATTACTTGCAGAGTAGTATAGCACCATATATAGTCATAGTCTAGGTTTGTATTTGAACCAGCTACAGGAGCACGTCTCTCTTTTTTCTAAAACTCAGCAACGTCTCTTTACTGGTACACTAGCTTGTTCTGTACGCCTTCTCAAGTCTTTGATTCCTCCACCTGACATCTGGGACCCACTGGAAGGGCCTCTATATTTCACGAAAAAAATGTTCCCCCCGTAGACAGGTCAGACCCACCAGCTATCTTCGCATGCAAGGAAGTGCCTCCTTATTATGCACAAAAAATGAATACTCCCCCTGCCAGCTAGAACCCAGCATCGTGGGAGGCTGACTTGTGGGCCTACCAAGTTGACAGGGATGGAGGGCTTTGTCAACTTAGTCAATATGAACGATTCTAGCTCCAGTTACCATACAATGTTCATCCAATGGCAGTAGTGCTTCTTCAACCTCTGGTCTTCTTGCTCCAGCCGCCCAAACCAGCGCCGGTCGTGCCGTGTGCTCCTGCCTCCCGTGGCCGACTGTGATGTCGCGGAGGCCACACCGCCCCCTACTACTCCTGCCACTGGCCAGGCCATCCCTCTACTCACCCACACCCCCCTGTTATTCTACGGCGATGGCAGCCTCACACCGCAGCCGAACCAGTGAACCCTCGTACTCCTCTCAGTGTGGGCATCCACTGCCGCGTCTTCCCTGGCTCCGCATCGTCCCCTTCCTAGGCTTCGCCGTCGTCCACCGCCTTGGTACTCTCGGCACGGCATGGTCAATGTGGTCAACGACCGACTTCCATCGGAAGAGTACTGTACGTGGAGAAGCTGACAGCTGGGTCCACGGCCACAACCCAGTTTTTTTGTGATTTTCCAATTATGTCGCTTTGTCAGGCCTGTTGGGCTGCAAATCTTTCAAGACGAGGAGAGCTTCATTCGGCTGGCCGAGAAAATGGCCTATCAGTAATGAGAAATGGGTTGTACATTTTTAAATCACATCAAACCGGCAATTAGTTTCAAATTTATTTTTTTTATTTCGAGATTTTAAATTGCATTGATTTTTATGTGTGGACAATTTGTTGGATTATATCTTGATATACATTTATTTTTTAAATCAGTTTGAATGTGACTCTAAATTTCGGGATTAAAAATTGTTCGGACCACACCGAAATATGCAAAATTTCGTACAATTTTTTAACCGTGGCCACAATATGGGCTGTAATGCTAACAAAGAGAATATGGGCTCGAAAAAAACCTTAAGAATTAGCAAATGGGCTGTAAATTGTTAGAAATAATGGCAGATGGGTTGTATGATGTTTTCCACAGATTTGAGGCTCTCCTAAAGAAAAGGTTGACGCACAAGCAGTGACTGTTGGATGTCCATCCAACGGCCGTCTGCTTCTTCAATCTCTGCTCTTCCTGCTCCATCCGCTCAAACAAGTGCCGGCGGGACTGCCTGCTCTCTCCTTCCCACGGCCGGCTGTGCTGCCGTGCAGGCCTCACCGCCCCACCATACTCCCATCGCTGGCCTAGACATCCCTCTACTCACCCACACCCGTTGTTATTCTCCGGCGATGGCAGACGAACCAGCAAACCCTCGTACAGTCGTACTCCCCTCCCCGTGGGAAACAACTGCCGAGTCTTCCCTGCCTCCATGTCGTTCCCTTCCTAGGCCTTGCCATCGTCCACCGCCCTGGTGCTCTTGGCAGGGCCTAGTCAACGTGGTCAACGACTGACATGCATCTGAAGTGGACTGTATGTGGAGAGGCTGACAGCTGGGTCCATGGCCGCACGCAGGGAAATGCCTCCTTATTACGCGCAAAATAATGATTCCTCCACCTGGCATCTGGGACCCACCGAAAGGGTCTTTGTATTTCACGAAAAAAACGTTACCGCCGCTGACAGCTTGGACCCACCAGCTATATCTTCGCATGCAAGGAAGTACCTCCTTATTACGCACAAAAAATGAATACTCCCCCTACTAGTTGGGACCCAGTATAGTGGCAGGCTGACTTGTGGGCCTACTAAGTTGAAGGGGACGGAGGGCTTTGTCAACTTAGTGAATATGCACGATTCTAGCTCCAGTGACCATACGATGTCCATCCAAAGGCCGTAGGGCTTCTTCAACCTCTGGTCTTCTTGCTCCAGCCGCCCAAACCAGCGTCGGTCATTCCTCGTGCTCCTGCCTCCCGTGGCCGGCTGTGATGCGGCGGAGGCCTCACTGCCCCCTACTACTCCCACCACTAGCCAGGCCATCCCTCTACTCACCCACACCCCCTGTTATTCTGCGGCAACGGCAGCCTCACACCGCAGCAAACCAGTGAACCCTCGTACTCCTCTCCGCGTGGGCATCCACTCCGCGTCTTCCCCGGCTCCGCGTCGTCCCCTTCCTAGGCCTCGCCATCTTCCACCGCCCTGGTGCTCTCGGCGCGGCATGGTCAACATGGTCAAGGAACGACTTCCATCGGGAGAGTACTGTACGTGGAGAGGCTGACAGTAGGGTCCACGGCAGCCGCAAGGAAATGCCTCCTTATTACGTGGAAAATAATTATTCCTCCACCTGACAGCAGGGACCCACCGGACGGGCCATCGTATTTGGTGAAAAAAAACGTTTCCCCCTTGACTGCTGGGACCCACCGGACGGACCAACGTATTTCGCAAAAAAAATGTTCCCCCCGCTGTCAGCTCAGACCCACCAGAGGTGCCTCCTTATTACGCACAAAAAAGTGAATACTCCCCCTGCTAGTTGGGACCCACCTTGGTGGGAGGCTGACTTGTGGGCCTACCAATATGAATGATTCTAGCTCTAGTGACCGTACGATGTCCATCCAATGGTCGTTGTGCTTATTCAACCTCTGGTCTTCCTGCTCCAGCAGCCCAAAGCAGCGCTGGTCGTGCCGCATGCTCCTGCCTCCCGTGGCCGGTTGTGCTGCCGCGGAGGCCTCACCGCCCCCTACTATTCCCACCGCTGGCCAGGCCCTGCGGCAACGGCAGCCTCACACCACAGCCGAACCACTGAACCCTCGTACTCCTCTCCGCGCGGGCTTCCACTACCGCGCCTTCCCCGGCTCCGCGTCGTCCCCTTCCTGGGCCTCGCCGTTGTCAACCGCCCTGGTGCTCTCGGCGCGGCGTGGTCAATGTGGTCAAGGAACGGCTTCCATTGGACGTGGACTGTACGTGGAGAGGCTGACAGCTGGGTCCACGGCCGCAGCAAGGAAGTGCCTCCTTATTACGCGCAAAATAATTATTCCTCCACCTAACAGCGGGGACCCACCGGACGGGCCACCGTATTTCGCAAAAAAACGTTTCCCCCTGACTACTGGGACCCACCAGCTACATCTTCACATGCAAGGAAGTGCGTTCGGGCAAAAAAACGATTCGCCCCCCTAACAGCTGGGACCCACCAGCTACATCTTCGCACGCAAGGAAGTGCCTGACAGTCGGGACCCACCAGGTCGAAGCGTACGTAGCGTTGTCATTCTGGTCGCGAACGTGTACGTACATACTGGTCGATGTAGAGGCGCGCACATGTCGTCGTAGAGGCGCGCACGTAGCATGTACACGTACGTACATCGGCCAGTTTGCAAGAAAGAAAATATGGCCATGTACGTACATACGGGCAGGGTCTCGAACGCCTACTCGCGCATACATACGGCCAGGGCTCGTGTACATTGCTGGGTCAGAACAGAGAAACAGCGTCATCGTTGTGTTCATGGGGAGCCAACCGGCTGAGTCGGAACAGAATGCGTCATCGTGTTCATCGGGAGGGCTTGGACGGAACAGCCGATGGAAACGAGGCCTGGCATACCGCAGAACGGAGGAAACGGCCTTGTGTTCGACCGGCCACGTTCGAAACGGGATCCTGTTCATCGGGAGGGGTCTGGCGTACCACAAAACGGAGGAAACGGACCTCCTACGGTCGAAACGGGGGTCCTGTTGATCGGGAGGGGTGTGGCGTACCGCAAAACGGAGGAAACGGACTTGTGTTGGAGCGCTACGGTCGAAACGGGGGTCCTGTTCACCGGGAGTGGTGTGGTGTACTGCAAAATGGGACTCCACGGGATACTGTTCATCTCCACCGTCGACCCCCTCCAGCCTCCACGGGCTACTGTTCATCCACCGTCGACCTCCTCCAGCCTCCACATGCGACTGTTCATCCACGGGCTCCTATCATTCAGCCTCCACCGCGCGCTACTCCACCGGCTACTGTTCAACCAGCCCTCTCCACGGGCTCCTGTTCAACTACCCCTCCACATGCTACTGTTCATCCTGCCCTCCACCGTCTACTGTTCATCCTGCCCTCCGCGGGGTGGTCATGTTCATCCTGCCCTCCACGGGGTCCTGTTCATCCAGCCCCAACCGGCTCGATCGATCGTGGTACTGTTCATCCAGAGGCAACACCACGGGGTCATGTTCATCCACCCCCACCGGGAACTGTTCATCCAACCCCCCCCCCCCCACAACGCTCACTGTTCATCTAGAGGAAGCATCGATCGGCTTCAGTTAGCAGCAGTAGTGAATGAATCGCTCGACCGGGTTCAGTTAACAGGCATCAATCGATCGCTCGGGTTCAATAATGCGTAGCCTGCAGTGCAATCGCTCGGGTTCAGTTAGAGCCCAATGCCTCACTCGGGTTCAGTTAGAACCCAACGCCTCGCACACACGCGCGTACGTACCAGAGAAACGTGCATCGCTCGGCCCCCGACCACCCACCGTAACCGGGGACTCCCCGATATTTTCTGCGCCCTGGCTTCTACCACGGTTTTTTCCGTCATGGACGGCCCAAAGGATGTCATGCAGCTGCGTCTCCGGCCCGCCCAGGACAAAAGCCCATTTTCTGTCATGATTTTTTGTCATAGAAGTAGGACCCCACCACATCTATGATGATACCGGGTTTTGTCACAATTATCTTCATAGAAGTATCATAAATATGACAGAAAAAATTTCGTTCGGCCCAAAATGTCATGGATGTGTCTTTTTTTGTAGTGAAGGAGTTGCGCGGCCTCTTCGCTGCGCTCTACACGGCGCCGACGCACCACGCGGTTGCGACCCTCCTTGGCGGCTCACAAGCACCACCCTCGGATCGTCATGCCAAGCCGTTCTTTCGCCAGATCGGCGCCACTTCCAAGCGCCCGGGGGCTCCGCCGGGCTGGGCTGTGCCCGAGGCCGACCTCACCTTCGACTCAGGGGATCATGCTGTCTCCACCGTTGGCTCGGGTGCGCTCCCAAGGCTTTGCACGCCCACCATCTGCCACATGTCCATCACCAAGACGCTCATCGACGGAGGCACCGGCCTCAACGTGCTCTCCATCGAGGCCTTCAGCCTTCTTCATGTACCGCTCGAGCGGCTTCGCCCTTGCAAGCCTTTCTCAGGGGTTGGTGGAGGCTCTGACCGCTCCCTGGGGCAGATCCGCCTCCCCGTGACCTTCGGCACGCGTGACAACTACCGCACCGAGCTGGTCGACTTCGACATCGCCCACATCGGCCTCCCGTACAACGCCATCCTCGGGTACTCGGCCCTGGCTCAGTTCATGGCAGCGACCCATTCGGCCTACAACCTCATGAAGATGCCCGGGAGAGAGGGTGTCCTCACAGTAGTTGGGGGAACCAAGGAAGCCTTGATGACACTCAAGCTCGCACTCAAGACCGCCACGATAGCGCAGCCCGCCAACGCGGATACCTCCAAGGCCAAGGGAGCCGCACCAACCAAGAAGAAGCAGTTTTTCACTCAAGAGAAGGCAGAAACCAAGCAAGTGCCAGTCGAGGAGGACGGGTCCTCCTGAGCAACCTCTACCATAGGTGCCAACCTTGAGCTTGATTAGGAGGAGGCGCTGGTGAAGTTGTTGCACGCAAACAAGGAAGTGTTTGCTTGGGAGCCCGATTAGCTGGCAGGGGTCCCAAGAGGGGTGATAGAGCACCACCTGAAGGTGTGCCCCGATGTACGCCCTGTAAAGTAGAGGGTAAGGCAACAGTCCACGGACAAGCAAGCTTTCATCGTCCAAGAGACCCGCAAGTTGGAGGCTGCGGGTGTCATTCGCGAGGTTCGGTACCCCGAGTGGCTAGCAAACCCCGTCGTCGTGCCCAAGAAAGACGGGAAGGAGAGAATGTGCGTCGACTTCACCAACCTCAACAAGGCATGCCCTAAAGATCCGTTCCCTCTTCCACGCATCGACTAGATCGTCGACTCCACGACCGAGTGCGACTTGTTGTGCTTCCTGGATGCGTTCTCAGAATATCACCAAATCAAGATGGCGGTAGAAGATGTGGAGAAGACAGTCTTCCTGACCCTGTGTGGGGTGTACTGCTACACTTGCATGCCTTTCGGGCTGCGCAACGCAGGCGCAACATTCCAGCGGCTCATGCACATAGCCATGGGTCGGCAGCTCAAGAGGAACGATGAAGCCTACGTCGACGACATCGTGGTGAAGTCTCGGGAGGCGAGGACTGTTGGAGTATATGACCACGGGTAGCCAAGCCGGCTCCCCCTGGCCTTTCTGGAAAAATTACGAGCCGATCCGGCCCTCAAGGATCCAAGACCTGGGGCCCTCTTCCTCTCGCCGGCTGTCTCCCAGGCCGGCTATCGGAAGACGATCCGACTCCAGCCCTCATGAAGGAAGCCTCGGGAGGGCCGGCTTCGAGAAGCCGGCCGCGAGAAGGCCGGCTCCAAGAAGCTGGCTCCCACAAAGCAGTCAAGATTGCACCCTTGGAGTCTGCATCCACATAACGGCGATGTGACAGGGTGTGGCTACAGTAAAGCCTGCCACCCCCGAATCCCGGAGCACGCTTGGCATAGTGCGCCGTACGGGTGGCCATGACCCGTCCGGCGCGCCACTGTTGCCATGTTGACCCTGATGTCAGCCATGACGGGCTGCCAGCGCGGCCCTCAGGCGGTGGGCCCCTTCGGGCAGAGAGACACCCGAAGGCGGCCAGGCCTCCCCCAGTCGACCCAAGACAGAGCCGGCTCCCCACAGCCGGCTAGCCACCTCCCTCGAAGGAGACGCCCCATTAAGGAGACAAGACGCGGTGAGGCTACAGCGATCACCCGCCGGACGGCGGCACTGTAGCCACGCCCACCTCGGCGAAGCCCTCGTCACCAGGATTGAGCAACAGTAACCAGCCGCCGACAAGGCCCTGGACAGTGGGGTCACCCTGTCGGCTAAGGAGCCGGCAGCCGGCGGGACCCAGCAGCCGGCGCAGAAGCCGGCGAGTGTAGACACAGACGGCTGGGCCCCACGCCCAGCCGGATTACCATTGTAACCCTGGGGGGTAGGCCTATATAAACCCCCCGGGGCACCCATGCAAGGGGGATCCCTGTTAGTTTTAGACACCACATAAGGAGAAGAAGAGAGCGAGCCGTGCCCTTTTTCCTCCTCACACCAAACAGCTCCAGCAGCATCGTGTAGCCCCTTGTTCGTCTAGTGATCATGCGGAGGCCCCACAGAGCAGCAGTAGGGGTGTTATCTCCACGGAGAGCCCCGAAGCTGGGTAAGATTCACCGGCGTGCATGTTTTCGCCTCATCCCATTTCCAGGCACCGGCGATGTCTTACTGGCTCCCACAATGATAAGCCACCCGTTGGCATATGTCGCACCTACCACCCGACAAGGACCTTTATCCAAGACCTGGAGGAGACCTTTCAAAGCCTCCGCCAGGTGGACTTGCGACTCAACCCGGAGAAGTGCATGTTTTGCATCCCTTCCGGCAAGCTGCTGGGCTTCCTCGTGTCCCACAGGGGGATCGAGGCAAACCCAGAGAAGGTCAAGGCCATTGAAGACATGAGTCCACCGCAAACCCTTAAGGAAATGCAGAAGCTTGCTGGACGGGTGACTGCGTTGGGACGCTTCATTTCCAAGCTGGGAGAACGCGCCCTACCCTTCTTCAAGCTAATGAAGAAGAAGGGCCCATTCGAGTGGACCCCGGAGGCTGACCGAGCATTTCAAGACCTCAAGATATACCTGACCAGCCCTCCAGTGATGGTGGCTCTGCGACCTCTCGAGCCCCTAGTGATTTATCTTGCTGCCACTCCCCACTCTGCTAGTGCGGCTCTAGTGGCGGTTCAGGAAGAACACCAAGCCAAGGGCGCAACGCACTGAGCGACGCCACCAGCAGAGACGACGCAAGACCAGGAGGGTGCCGAAAGGGCTGCAACAGCGACATCAGAGGATCAAGCTCAGCATGACGACGCCCCCGAACCCGCAAAGGCCCCGACAAGCGATCAAGCATTGGGGGCTCCACCACCTCAGGAGGCACCCCAACTCCCGAAAGGCGCAAGCCTCATCAGCGCGCCTACCCTCATCGAGCACCCAGTATACTTCGCCAGCACGCTGTTGCGGGATGCAAGAGCACGGTACCCCATGCCTCAGAAACTCCTACTCGCGCTCCTGGTGGCCTCACGTAAGCTGCGGCACTACTTACAAGGCCACACCATCAAGGTCGTCTCAGCCTACCCACTGGAGAGGGTGCTCAGGAGCCCCAACTCCGCCGGGAGGGCCGCCGAGTGGAACATCGAGCTGCAGGCATTCTAGTTGGAGTTCAGCACCACCAGGGTCATCAAGGGAGCCGCGCTCGCCGATTTCGTGGCAGAATGGACGGACGCCCCGGCGCTTGAAATAGGCGAGGACTGGTCCCTCTCGCCGGGAAGCGAGGCGCCCTATGGTTGGGTCATGTATTTGGATGGTGCCTTCGCACGCCAAGGTGCGGGGGCTGGAGCAATGCTCATCTCGCCCACTCAGGACAAGCTCTACTATGCCGTGCAGCTCTGCTTTCAGCAAGGCGAGAAGGTCTCCAAAAACATTGCAGAGTACGAAGGCCTCATAGCCGGCCTGAAGGCTGCGGCGGCACTGGGGGTGAAGTGTCTCACCATCAGGGGTGACTCGCAGCTCCTCATCAACTTCTCCAACAAGGTATACGAGTCGAAGGACGAATATATGGAGGCATACCTCGCGGAAGTACGCAAGATGGAGAAGCAATTCATGGGCTTGGAATTGCATCATGAGCCCCGGGGAACCAAGAAGGAAGCCGACGACATCGCCAGAAGGGCATCCAAGCGACAGCCCCAAGAGCCTGGAGTCTTCGAGGACCGGCTCTTCAACCATCAGTGACACCACCGCTTTCAAGGAAAGCGCAGCCTCGGGAGGAGCTCCCGCAGCCACCTGTCGCGGGAGCCCTAGCCTACGGCCCGACTTCGGGAGCGCGTCTGCTCTTGGCGCTCGAGCCCAGGAGGGATGCTGGACCAAGGAATTCAAGGAATACCTGACGCAAGGGACGCTGCCGGAGAAAGAGGAAGACGCAAAGCGTGTGGCCCGCCAAGCCACGACATACTGCATCCAGGACGGTGAGTTATACAGGAAGCGGCCAAATGACATTTCATTGCGTTGCATCTCCAGGGAACAGGGGAAAGAGCTGCTAGCCGACATACACGGCGGGCACTGCAGGCACCAGTCGTCGTCACGAACCCTCGTCGGCAAGGCATTCCGCAGCGGGTTCTACTGGCCTATGGCGCTCAACGACGCAGCTGAGCTGGTGAGGTCCTGTGCGGCCTACCAGTTCCATGCCAAGCATATCCATCAGCCTGGTCAGGGCCTCCAGACCATTCCACTCTCGTGGTCGTTCGCAGTCTGGGGACTGGACATCCTGGGCCCGTTCCCTCGAGCGTCGGGGGGCTTCTGATACCTCTACGTTTCCATTGACAAGTTCACCAAGTGGGCGGATGTGGAAGCCGTCCGCGCCATCCGAGCTGGCTCTGCGGTCAAGTTCATCAAGAGCCTCGTGAGCCGTTTTGGGGTCCCTAACCGCATCATCACTGATAATGGTTCGCAGTTCACCAGTAATCTCTTCAGAACGTACTGTGCTAACCTTGGAACGCAGATTTGCTATGCTTCAGTGGCGCACCCCCGGAGCAATGGCCAAGCTGAACGCGCCAACGCGGAGGTCCTGAGAGGCCTCAAGACTAGGACCTTCAAGAAGAATCTCGAAGCCTGTGGTAGGGGCTTGCACGATGAGCTGCAGTCCGTGTTGTGGTCTATCCGCACCACCTCCACCAAGCCCACAGGGGAGACCCCGTTCTTCCTCGTCTACGGAGCAGAAGCGGTCCTCCCTCACGAGGTCAAGCATCGCTCTGCACGGGTCCTGGCGTTTGATGAGACGCAACAGGACGCCACGCGGGGGATGGACCTCGTGCTGTGGGAGGAACACCGCCGCGAAGATGCACTACGGGCGGCAAGATACCAGCAGGCGCTACGGTGGTACCACTGTCGCAGTGTCCGCTCCAGGATGCTCGAGGTGGGTGACCTCGTCCTGAGGCGGGTGCTCTCCAAGGAAGGGCTGCACAAGCTCTCACCCATGTGGGAGGGCCCGTTCAAGGTTGTCCATGTCTCCAGGCCTGGCGCCGCGCGCCTGGAGACACAGGACGGGGTACCCATCCAGAACGCCTGGAACATCCAGCACCTCCAAAAGTTCTACCCATGAAGCAAGGCCCAACGCCTGTGAAGCAAGGCCCCATGCCTATGAAGGTCTCCGCTTGTGACACTCTCACATAATAATGAGTGGGGTTGTACATGCCCCGGAGTCTCAGGAGTGCCGCCCTCGGGCCTCGGGGTCTCCCTACCACGTCCTAGTGGCAGCACTTAGCTCCGCGCTGGTGAGAAGACATGAAGACTAGACTAGGTGCCAGACGCGGCTTTTCATTTGCTTTCCGTAGTTGGCTCGCCCTCTTTTAATTGAAGTTTGCTTCTGGTGTTCTTCGCTGATTTGGTTACATCGCCTTCTGCCTCTGTTTCCATCTTCACTTTAGCCTGTACTCTCTCTCGCATTCCTCGCGAGGGGGCTGGACGGGTGCCCTCGTGAGCGTTTCTCCTTTTCTGCCTTTCGTCTGCTTTTCGCGAGGCACCCTCATTCGATCCCACAAGCTGGCGCACCTCTCCTAATCTGTGCCCCTCGGGTACCATGATACAAAGCACTCGGTCAAGGCCAGCGGCGCTTGTGACCAAGGCTCGGGTGAACGATAAGCCTCTTAAAGAATTTTTTGCAGTTCCTAAGTGCCTACCAGGCCACGGAGGCCTCGGCAGGCACCAGGGAGCAAGTGCCTCGTGAGGAGGAGACTACTCCGAGCAAGTCAAGCTAAGTTATCCCTACATAAAACGAAGATGTTGCGACATAGCACAGGAGCGATAAACATAGCATAATAATCGAGGAATCATAGTTCGTTGCACGCCCCTTAGGGGCCCATACTGGCTTCTTTCTTAATACATGAATGAAGGGAAGAACGGAATAAAAGTGGTGCGTGCCCCTATAGGGATCCGCGAGGGCAGGCTCTTGGCGCCGTCCCGAGCTCAGCCAGACCCCTCCTCGCGCTTCACGGAGGTGCTGCGATGAGACGACCCACTGCCGCCTTCGAAGCGGGCATGGCAGCGTGGCGGCTGGTCGTAACCACCGCTGCTAGAGCTGTCGCCGGAGGAAGAGCCGCCGTAGCTGGACGAGACGTGGTCGGCCCGAAGGGCGGGTTCGCCCTCATCCTCATCAAGACCATCGCCAAGGCCAAGCACCTCCTCGCCGTTGTTGACCTCAGGGAAGCACCCAGCGCGGCGACCATCTTCCCCAAACACCCTCACGTAGAGGGTCGCGTCACCGTCGTACTTTCAATGGAGGGTGCACCGCCGGCCCAGGCCGTGTGCGCGGGAAAACGTGTGCCAGCCACGGGCCAGGGCTATGTTGTCCGAGATAGAGACCTCAACCGCGACCCAGGAAGCCCTGCTGCAGCAGCCGTCCGCTTGTAGCCAAAGCCCGCCTGGACCTGGGGCCGGCAGCTCGTCGGCGAAGAAGCGCGGGAGCTGATGCCAGTTGTCGGCCGGGTTCTCTGACCAGACAACAAACTCCGGCAGCACCTCCGCCGAGTGGAAGCGCGGCAGGGGAGGTCGCGTGACCACGGCACGTCTCCCTTCATTAACAGGACTGCCACGACCGGAGCGACCCCTGCCACATGAAGCGGCACCGTCGCGGCTGCGGGGGGCCGCGACGAGGGTCGCGGTGTGCTTGCGGGGACGGTCGCGTCCATGCTTGGGCACTGGAGAGCTGGGCCCCTCGCGAGGAGCCTTCCCTTTCTCCGCGGCAGAGAACCTCTTCGATGGTGCCATTAGCGTCGCAACTAGCGATGGAGCAAAGGGGGAGAAGCGAGCAGAATGGGAAGAGATGGGCGACGGGGGCTCTGCCCCCCTCCCCATTTATAGCAGAAGAAGGCCAACCAGCGGCCCCCACGATCACAGGTAATGATGGTTTTTTCCTTTCATGCAGCAGGGACTCGTCGAATCGGGCAGTTGCCGAGGCGACGTGGGGAAGCTGAGACGCCCACGTCCAATCAACTGCCACGCCTCGACCAAGGCCGCAGGCTATTGGGGCCCACGGCATTCCACACTTGCCCTTTGGCTTCGCCTCGAAGCCAAGCCCGAGCGCGCCTTCGGCCCGGGGGCTACTGTCGGCGTTCTGGGAATGGGGGTCCCCAGACTTGCCTGCCTGTGGCCCAAGGCGTGGCTCTGCGAGCGGGCCCGTACAGCCCATCTTCACCAACAAGCATTCAAGACCCACGCGAGGGGCCAAGCCTCGGGAGGGGGACGACACAAGACCTCCTCAGGAGTGTCCTCACCAGGCTGGCTCGCGAGGTGCGGAGAGATCGAGGCCGGGCAAACCTCGCGAGGTTCCAATGACGTGAGCCATGACGGCTGAGACCAGGCGGGTGCCAGGCGGGCGCCAGCGCGCACAGTGTCCTTGTTTCCTCTCTGGTGCTAAGGAGACAAGCGCAGACGAAGAGTACCGAGGCGTCAAGCAAAGGTTTCCATATCGGTGCAATGAGACCAAGACCAGCAGGACCGCGAGACGGAGGTCACCATGGAGCCCAAGGCGGCGTCACCACCAGAGCCTTTGGCAGGCGAAGACTGCTTTCGTCAGGATAACTTGTACTAGTTGTCCCCTTTCAAATTGGCCGTTGTTGGCTCCCTTCCCGCTCACTATTTAAGGAGAGGACCAGGGCCTCTATAAATAGGACTAGCCACCACCATATCGAGGGGATCGACCTCATCTTGGATCGGAGCCATTCCATCCTTAGCCTCGCACCCACCGAGCACAAGAACACCTCACCTCAAGAGGCTGTTCTTCCCCTTGTACTGTTCATCATCGGCCCAAGAGGTAATCCACCACACCACACTGGAGTAGGGTATTACACCACAACGGTGGCCCGAACTAGTATAAATCTTGTGTCCCTTGTGTTGCGAGTTCGTCGAGTTGCCTTAGAGATTGTGGCGAGGTTGAGGGCGTGAGTTGGTAGGGGGAGATCTTCACGCGCACCCCCAGTGTTAGAACCTTGAGGGTTTTGCCGAAACCCGAGATCCGACAATCTTGCAATGGGAAGAGGTGCTCGGTAGTGGGTTCGATCTTACGGTGCTTGATCCCAGTGACAGAAAGGGAACCGACACGTATGTATCGTTGCTACTAAGGATAAAAAGACGAGATCTATATCTACCGACATATAGATACACGGATCTCGTCTACATCATGTCATCGTTCTTATTGCATTACTCTGTTTTTCCATGAACTTAATACACTAGATGCATGCTAGATAGGGTCGATGTGTGGAGTAATAGTAGTAGATGCAGACAGGAGTCGGTATACTAATCTTAGACATGATCCCTATGTAATGATCATTGCCTAGATATCGTCATAATTATTTGAGGTTCTATCAATTGCCCAACAGTAATTTGTTAACCCGCCGTTTGCTATTTTTATCGAGAGAGGCCACTAGTGAAACATACAGCCCCGGGTCTTCTTTCTCATATATTTGCCTTTGCGATCTACCTTTTTATTTTCCTTTATTTTCAGATCTACTAAACCAAAAATACGAAAATACTTTGCTGCACTTTATTCTATTTGCAACCTATTATTTCAATCTATCACAACTTTATCTCCCGTCACACGCCGTTTCTGGCGACGTTACCCGAAAGTGATTAACAACCCCTTTAACACGTCGGGTTGCGATGTGTTTTTATTGGTGTGCAGGGGTTGTTTACGTTGTGTTGCTTGGTTCTCATACTGTTTCGATAACCTTGGTTTCATATCTGAGGGAAATACCCACCGCCGCTGTGCTGCATCATCCCTTCCTCTTTGGGGAAATACTGATGTAGCTTCAAGCGACATCATTAGCTCATGAAACTACCTTGGAAGATCATCGAGAGCTTTAAAGACTCATGAGAAGCTATGATTTGAAAAGCTCAACCTAGAGCAAGAGCACGGGTTCTTAAAAGCAATCAATGAAGATCTTTTAAGAAAAGTTCTTCTTACATTGCCAACCGTTTACTCTTGTCTACTTACATGCCACAAGTAAAATCTAGCAACAAGAGTAAGAAATATTCTTCATCTAGTAGTAGCAATAATCATGCTAAATCCAATATTGTTGCCTCTAGTTCTCTTGATTCCACTAATGATTCTCTTAGCCAAGTTAAACTTGAGCAAGAAAATAGCTTATTAAAGGTAATTATAGAGAAATGTGTTTAGAAGTGCTTTGCCGGAACTAAGCAATTTGAGGAAACTGTATGCAAGCAAGGAAGGCACCGGAAGAATCAAGGTGTTGGTTTTGAACGAATGTTCAATGCCAATGGAGTTGAGTGGGAAGAAGATCAATACCCCAAGATGAAGTTTGTTCCTCAATAAGAAAAGTATGATCCTACTTCCTTCAAAGGAACACAAGCTCAAGATGATCTTCCACCACAAGACCACAAGAAAAAAGGCAAGGACAAGCTTCAAGAGGAGATTGATGCATTTGAAGAAGCTCCCAAGGCCTTGGTCAAGTGGGTTCCCAAGACTACATCAAGTTCTACTTCATCAAGTACGACTACAACTCCAAGGATTCCCATCAAGTTGATGTGGATCCCGAAGAAGAAGAACTAGAGAGTTCTTGAGGGTGACTCGGCCAACATACTTCACTCATATCATTTTGATGAGAACAAGTGCAAACAACTTCCACATCTTGCACTAGTTCAAGGAGTCACAAACCCTCTTGTTGGTAAGACA
The DNA here is from genome assembly GCF_056163025.1 of Triticum urartu. Classification (NCBI taxonomy): domain Eukaryota; kingdom Viridiplantae; phylum Streptophyta; class Magnoliopsida; order Poales; family Poaceae; genus Triticum; species Triticum urartu. The sequence continues at coordinate 323,611,798 of NC_141875.1, read as the reverse complement.
AGGGACAAGGTAACCTAATGCTTTCATGGACATCATCTTGTGTGTACTTCACTCTATTTCTATGGATATCCTTGTTTGTTCCTTGTGGGACTCACCCATGTAGGTATTGAAAGTGCAACTCACTGCAATGGATTGCTCCAAATGATCTCAATCAACATTGAGCATCCACATCTTCAATATCTACATGAAGTCATCATCGACAAAACCCAAGGTTAGTTCATCCCTCTTAGGGGGGATATCACATCTAGGGGGGGCTTTACTCTAAGAATTGAGCTAAAGCAACTCTAAATGATGTGAACACAACAATGCTTTATGTAAAAGTCGTAACCCCACTTGCGCTTAAACGATGAGTATGACCTACGATCAAATGTTCTCATTTGACTCCTCAGTCAATATACTCATATATAGATGACCTAGTCATTGTCAATTGCTTGATAGATGCTAGAGTGTTTGTGCATGCTTTGCCACATATTTCATTTGCCATTTTATTGTGTGAGCATGTTGATTGCATATTTTTCCCATTCAAGGACATCCATTTGTTATTTTGATCGTTTGGTCTTTTTTCTTTTGCCAAATGGATGGACAAGAATGCCTAAGAACTTCCTCTAGCTATATATGCTTTTCTCGTCTCAAACTCTATTCATGATACATCACAAAGTTTGATCAAGTTAGATTTGAACCCTCTGGGTGAGGAGCACTCGGAGTCACCAATTCGTCATAGACTTAAACTTCCAAAACCTCTCTGTGTATTTTGGTCTGACCGATTCATCCCTTTCGGTGATCTAGGTTTTAAATCTCGGTGCAACCGATTATAACCATTCGGTCACACCGAGTTGCAGTAACCGCTTGCAATTCTGCATCTCGGTGCCACCAAGTTGTTCCATTTGGTCACACCGACAGGGTCAGGATATAAATACACATGGGCCAAATTTTGGAAATTCCTCCAAAACCTCTTCGCCCACGTATGTCCTGATCTGCCGATTCGCGTCTCCGGATCATCTCCTCATCTCCAGCGACCTCACGCCGCTGGTCTTCTCCGCAATCAACGGGAATCTTCACCGTCGTTGCCGCCATAGCGAGCTCGTCGCCAAGTTAGGGTATGAGTTCCATGCTTTATGCAATCTTTTCCTCCGATTCTTAGCACAAAGTCAATGCCATGATTATTACCACAGATGAGATTATCCTATCCAGCAAAAGCTCCCTTTAGATTAGATTTGATTCGAAAATTTAGGGTTAGGTTTCTGCCGAACTCATCTCGGACCGACCGAGTTGTAGAAATCGGTCTCACCGATTTGTCTTAGGCCATTGCACTTGTAACTTTTGGTCTGACCGAAACTTGCAAATCGGTGCGACCGAGTTCAACTCTCTGTGAAACCCTAGCAATCTCAGACTCACCGAACTATGTCTCGGTCTGACCGATCTCTCTAGTTCAGACTCCAATATTGCTTCGGTGGCACCGAGTTTAACAAATTGGTAGCTCCGAAATGCTTTCTGTGGAAAACTAAAACTAAGTTTTTTGACTTTGTTTTGCAAAATCTCTGCACTTTGTGATGCTCATCCACTGTACCTCATCTACATCTATTCACAGGATCAGCTCTCAGTTTGCAGTGTCAGAAATGTATGATCAGAGTGATAGCTAGAACAAGTATGAGGAGCAAGTTAACCTGAGTGAGGGCACTAGTTGAAGGAAATATGCTCTAGAGGAAATAATAAAGTTGTTATTCGTATTTCCTTATATCATGATAAATGTTTATTATTCATGCTAGAACTGTATTAACCGGAAACTTAGTACATGTGTGAATACATAGATAAACAGGGTGTCCCTAGTATGCCTCTACTTGACTAGCTCGTTAATCAAAGATGGTTAAGTTTCCTAGCCATGGACATGTGTTGTCATTTTATGAACGGGAACACATCATTAGAGAATGATGTGATGGACTAGACCCATCCGTTTGCTTAGCACTATGATCGTTTAGTTTATTGCTATTGCTTTCTTAATAACTTATACCTGTTCCTATGACTATGAGATTATGCAACTCCCGAATACCGGAGGAACACTTAGTGTGCTATCAAACGTCACAACGTAACTAGGTGATTATAAAGATCCTCTACAGGTGTCTTCGATGGTGTTTGTTGAGTTGGCATAGATCGAGATTAGGATTTGTCACTCCGATTGTCGGATAGGTGTCTCTGGGCCCACTCGATAATGCACATCACTATAAGCCTTGCAAGCAATGTGACTAATGAGTTAGTTTCGGGATGATGCATTATGGAACGGGTAAAGAGACTTTCTGGTGACGAGATTGAACTAGGTATGATGATACCGATGATCGAATCTCGGGCAAGTAACATACCGATGACAAAGGGAACAACGTATGTTGTTATGCGGTTTGATCGATAAAGATCTTTGTAGAATATGTAGGAACCAATATGAGCATCTAGGTTCTGCTATTGGTTATTGACCAGAGATGAGTCTCGGTCATGTCTACATAGTTCTCGAACCCGTAGGGTCCGCACGCTTAACGTTCAATGACGATTTGTATTATGAGTTATGTGATTTGATGTACCGAAGATTGTTCAGAGTCCCGGGTGAGGTCACAGACGTGACTAGGAGTCTCGAAAGTGTTCTGGATAGTTTCGGATAAAACCGGAGTGCCAGAGGGGTTACCGGAACCACCTGGGGAAGTAATGGGCCTTAGTGGGCCTTAGGGGAGATAGAGGGAAGAAGCCAAGAGGTGGCACTTCCCCCAAGGGGAGTCCAAATAGGACTAGGGGAGGGGGGTGCGGCCCCTCTTTCCCTCTCCCTCTCCTTCCTTCTTCTCCTACTTGGACTAGGAAAGGGGGGACCGATTCCTACTTGGAGTAGGATTCCCCCCCCTTGGGCACACCCCTTGGGGCCGGCCTCCTCCTCCCCTCCTTTATATATGGGGGAGGGGGGCACCCCATATACACATAAGTTGATCTTTAGCCATGTGTGGTGCCCCCCTCCATAGTTTTACACCTCGGTCATATTGTCGTAGTGCTTAGGCGAAGCCCTCCATCGGTAAATTCATCATCACCGTCAACACGCCATCGTGCTGACGGAACTCACCCTCGGCCTCAGCTAGATCAAGAGTATGAGGGATGTCACCGAGCTTAACGTGTGCAGATCACGGAGGTGCCGTGTGTTTGGTACTTGATTGGTTGGATCGTGAAGACGTTCGACTACATCAACCGCATTACTAAAACACTTCCACTTTCGGTCTACGTGGGTACGTAGACACACTCTTCCCCTCTTGTTGCTATGCATCTCCTAGATAGATCTTGCGTGATCGTAGGATTTTTTTGAAATACTGCATTCCCCCATAGTGGCATCTGAGCCAGGTCTATGTGTAGATGTTATATGCACGAGTAGAACACAAAGAGTTGTGGGTGATAATAGTCATACTACTTACCAGCATGTCATACTTTGATTCGGCAGTATTATTGGATGAAGCGGCCCATACCGACATTACATGACCGAGTTCACGAGACTGGTTCTACCAACGTGCTTCGCACACAGGTGGCTAGTGGGTGTCTGTTTCTCCAACTTTAGTTGAATCGAGTGTGACTACGCCCGGTCCTTGTTGAAGGTGAAAACAACACACTTGATGAAAAATCGTTGTGGTTTTTTATGCGTAGGTAAGAACGGTTCTTGCTAAGCCCGTAGCAGCCACGTAAAACTTGCAACGACAAAGTAGAGGATGTCTAACTTGTTTTTTCAGGGCATGTTGTGATGTGATATGGTCAAGACGTGATTATATAAATTGTTGTATGAGATGATCATGTTTTGTAACAAAGTTATCGGCAACTGGCAGGAGCCATATGGTTGTCACTTTATTGTATGAAATGAAATCGCCATGTAATTGCTTTACTTTATCACTAAGCAGTAGCGATAGTCGTAGAAGCAATAGTTGGCGAGATGACAACGATGCTACGATGGAGATCAAGGTGTCAAGCCGGTGACAATGGTGATCATGCGGTGCTTTGGAGATGGAGATCAAAGGCACAAGATGATGATGGCCATATCATATCACTTATATTGATTGCATTTGATGTTTATCTTTTATGCATCTTATTTTGCTTAGTACAGCGGTAGCATTATAAGATGATCTCTCACTAAATTTCAAGGTATAAGTGTTCTCCCTGAGTATACACCGTTGCTACAGTTCGTCGTGCTGAGACACCACGTGATGATCAGGTGTGATAAGCTCTACATTCACATATAACAGGTGCAAGGCAGTTTTGCACAAGTAGAATACTCAGGTTAAGCTTGATGAACCTAGCATATGTAGATATGGCCTCGGAACATTGAGACCGAAAGGTCAAGCGTGAATCATATAGTAGATATGATCAACATAGTGATGTTCACCATTGAAAACTTCTTCATCTCACGTGATGATTGGACATGGTTTAGTTGATATGGATCATGTGATCATTTAGAGGACTAGAGGGATGTCTATCTAAGTGGGAGTTCTTAAGTAATATGATTAATTGAACTTTAATTTATCATGAACTTAGTACCTGATAGTATTTTGCATGTCTATGTTGTTGTAGATAAATGGACCGTGCTACTGTTCCTAGAGAAAGCTAAGTTGAAAGATGATGATAGCAACTACATGGACTGGATCCGTAACTTGAGGATTATCCTCATTGCTGCACAGAAGAATTACGTCCTGGAAGCACCGCTAGGTGCAAAGCCCACTGCAGGAGCAACACCGGATGTTATGAACGTCTGGCAGAGCAAAGCTGATGACTACTCGATAGTTCAGTGTGCCATGCTTTATGGCTTAGAATCGGGACTTCAACGACGTTTTAAACATCATGGAGCATATGAGATGTTCCAGGAGTTGAAGTTAATATTTCAAGCAAATGCCCGAATTGAGAGATATGAAGTCTGCAATAAGTTCTATAGTTGCAAGATGGAGCAGAATAGTTCTGTTAGTGAACATATACTCAGAATGCCTGGGTACCACAACCACTTGACTCAACTGGGAGTTAATCTTCCTAATGATAGTGTCATTGACAGAGTTCTTCGGTCAGTGCCACCAAGCTACAAAAGCTTCATGATGAACTATAATATGCAAGGGATGGATAAACAATTCCTGAGCTCTTCGCAATGCTAAAGGCTGCAGAGGTAGAAATCAAGAAGGAGCATCAAGTGTTGATGGTCAACAAGACCACTAGTTTCAAGAAGAAGGGCAAAGGGAAGAAGGGGAACTTCAAGAAGAATGGCAAACAAGTTGCTGCTCAAGTGAAGAAGCCCAAGTCTGGACCTAAGCCTGAGACTGAGTGCTTCTACTACAAAGGGACTGGTCACTGGAAGCGGAACTGCCCCAAGTATTTGGCGGATAAGAAGGATGGCAATGTGACAGGCATATTCGATATGCATGTTATTGATGTGTACCTTACTAATGCTCGCAGTAGCGCCTGGGTATTTGATACTGGTTCTGTTGCCCATATTTGTAACTCGAAACAGGGGCTACGGATTAAGCCAAGAATGGCTAAGGACGAGGTGACGATGTGCGTGGGAAATGGTTCCAAACTCAACGTGATCGCGGTCGGCACGCTACCTCTACATCTACCTTTGGGATTAGTATTAGACCTGAATAATTGTTATTTGGTGCCAGCGTTAAGCATGAACATTATATTTGAATCTTGTTTGATGCGATACGGTTATTCATTTAAATCAGAGAATAATGGTTGTTCTATTTATATGAGTAATATCTTTTATGGTCATGCACCCTTCATGAGTGGTCTATCTTTACCTACTAATAAACTAGCTATTACGTTTGGTCATCTGTCATCGTCAATCTGTAGAAAAGTCCCTGTAGTTTTCGATATTCAACCCGTGGTCCTTTTTAAAGTGAGAAAAATGCTTCGAGCCCAGATCCGACCCGCCCAGGCCCGAGTGCCGCCGCACATACGCTGCCACCACCAGCGCCCGCAGAGCTCCCGACCCTGAACTCCTCCTCCCGTGCGCCTCCGCGCCGGCCTCCTCGCCCATCGTCCGGTGACCGGTGTCACCGGCGGCGACCCACCTACGTCACAACGCCGCTCCCCTGCATTTTCTCTTTCCTATCTCTATCTAATCTCCTTGCCTCTCCTTCTCTCTAGGAGCTCAGCGACAGCACCATGGATGCCCAATCCTCGAGCTCACCTTGGACGTTCGAACGCCACCACAGGACCTCCACCGGCCAGATCCGGCGCCTCCTTCCCGGATCCGTGCGCCCTCCACCTCCTCTACCCGATCCAGCGCCGCCCAACCTGCCATGACCTCCAAATGGAGCTCATGTAGCTCGTCCCCTGCCTCCTCGTCATGTGCTCGAGGGAGATGCGCCTCCAGCGCATCGAGCACAAGCGCCAAGGTCTACCCCAGCCACCTCTGCGTCCAGCCGGCCTACCCCGGGCAACGCTCGATCCGGTTGGGATGTGTACTAGCAGGTTCCCAGCAACTATATTATACTCTTCGGTTGGGATTAGCTTTTGCTGTTACTAACGAGAATCAGTACAACTATGATGGAATGCTTTTCTAGAGCTAGAGCACTACAAAAGTAGAGATGGTCTTTCACGGCTAGACAATTGGAATTGATCTTTGTTCATTCATAAATCATAATTAGTGTAGTTCAAGCCGAGTGTTAGGGCCATTGTAGTTTGTCTCACTAAATCAAGACTTCAATTATTAAATAAAATTACAACTTATATGTAGATAACTTTTATTAACTTGATTTTCTATTTTGCAGGTCCCTGCAGTTATTTGTCATTAGATACTTTAGAACATTCTGTAAATTGGAATCAGTTGCACACTTTTTGTTTATCTCCATATCTATGATGATTACCCACTCCAAAGCATCCCCACGTTAATCTGGAATAAAAGGAGAAGACCAGTACTAGGATTTTTATTCAATGGTGGTTGATTAGTATGTATGATCCAATCAAATGTGTCCAGCTGTCCTCATGTTCATCTCCAACCTTTGAAACTCAGTTTTCAAATTTAGAAATCCAACATGTATATTCCAGTACATGATTTTATTTGATGATGGTTTATTTAGTAGGTACGATCTAATCAAACATGTCCAACTCTCATGACAGTGTTCCTCTCCAACCATTGAGGCTCGGTTTCCAAGTTCTGACCTAGCATCAATCCATCATGTAAATTCCCAGTACATGAATTTATCTAACAGTGGTTAATTTAGCAAAGGAGTTGTACCCCATTGTTTGAAGCGGGTCAGGCGCCACCTCTATCTGCGAGGCTTCCACAAGTAATATAGTGGCGGCCTGGCGCTGCAAAAATTTGGTACCTCGACGCCATTGAAATTCCTCACCATTCGCTCCTATGCCCACTCATAGGCAAGTAAAACTTTGCATCCTCCAATAATCTGCTATTGATCAAATACTCGTATAATTTATCTCAAGTATCACAGTCCAAATCATTGATGTATTGTTTGTGTTTCTATCATGTTGGATGTTGTTTCAAGTTCATTTCATGTGTAAGCAAATTTAGAGTGTTGAAGTCATAGTGAATTAAATAACATTTGAAACCTCTGTCTAACAACCTTTGTTCAAGTCCGAGATGAATAGGACAATCGGTTTTCCAAGATTGAAAATTCATGAATAAACAGTTGTGATGCGAATTTACATAACTTGAAACTTGATGATAGTTACTTCAGTGTGCACACACCTTTTGCCATATTTTACATATTGTACAACTACTTTGCTTTTGTCTGATGAAAATTGTTTGTGACACCTGGCAGCTTGGCCTCCTGGGAAGAAGAGACGAGGGAGAGAGAGGAGGTGAGATGGAGAGAAGAGAAGGAGGTGGGACGACTTAGACTAGTGTGGCCCTCACTTCCATACTGCTTTGCCTCAGTCGGCACCGGACACACAGGCCCTGCATAGGCGTGGTCTCGGATGTCTCTGCTATGGGAACAAATCACCGGATCGCTCGCATCTATGACCGTTCCTGTTCCATGCATCATGCCACTCCGATGGTGTAAAGCTAGCTGTCATGATTGTTTGGGTGGTGCACAGCCAGTGTTTGTTGGAATGCATATGCGATAGTAGGTAAGTGATTGACTTTGCAGCAGAAATTACTGATGAAGATTGCGAGCAGGTTCCTCTTGTAGCACAACCAGCCGAGTTCCTCAGTTAAGATGTTTTTTACAGAATTGGGATGCGTCGCCTGCATTTAAAGTGGATATTGTTGATTGATAAGTGTTGACAGTGACTAGCGTTGTTGATGTTTCATAGTATTGTTTTTCATAGCTCACAGCCTCATATAGTGCTTGAGAAAACCTGAGAATATTGAGAAGCTTCCTATTGCAAGTGCGAGGAGATGAACAAGTACTTCTCTCACTGCAAGGTATGATCATCAGTCAGTGTCTACAATCTTCTTTCTTGGAAAATAGGGGATTTATATCAGCAAGCCATCACTGCAAGGAATCAACACCGTCTCAACGGCGGCAACAACGGATACAGAACAGCTGATGCAGCCTGCGGTGGACCTCATCCAACATTAATTCCAGGTACAGTAATAACTATCTTGCTGCCTAATTACCTCTGCTACTATATAGCCATTAGAACAGATCCACTATATTGTATAAGTAATTAGCTTTTGCTGGGTCCAGTTGAGTATCACCTGATCTTTTGAACTTCTTTTTTCATGCACATTATTCGATGGTGTTTTGAAAAGGCATACGGCAGTTGTTGTTTCGGAGTTTCGAAACTATTTTTCTTGCTATTCTTGCCTCATGAAAGGCGTGCAATGAGCGGCAAGCTATTCCACCTACTTGTTAGGTATTACATCCTTATTTATTCTCAACACATGACAAGTTGAGTTGTTTCTATTCATATGTACTGTAGTAGGATACACATAGATATTTTGTAATGTTGTAGCCAACAAAGAGGCACAAAAGAGCAGATGCAAGTTATTGTCAACTGGAGCTCTATCTGGATTCGGTATTCATTTTCATATGGGATGCATTTTGTGCAGTAAGAAAACCATTGGCTAGTAAGAAATAAAATCATGAATTTCCAGCCAATCAACTACGAAATATAGGCCCTTGACAGCAGTATTAATTTTGTCTCATACTTAATTTAGTTACGGCATGTTGGCTTAGGTTGTTCATATTAATTTTCTTATTAATTATGTGGCATATCACTTAATGAGGTTGCCTGTATGGTATATGTTTGGGGCAACTCGGTTTTTTTCTAGAGGCCAGAGCTCAATGTCTAATCGCATCAAAGCATGCGTTGTTTAGCATGATTGGCATAGCTTACAGTTTTTGTTAAACCAAATTAGCAAATATATGTTGCTTTTTCACATGCGCACCATGTCATTTGAGACAATTTCAAGATCTTAGAAATTAGCCCCAATCTTCAGAATTCCAACAAACTAATACAAAGATGAGATTATTCATTTAAAATTATCAAGTTATGAGAGGAGGTTTTGCATAAAGTAATTTTACATGGCGTAAGATTACAATATTCATTCTAGCAAGATTTTCTTTCTAATCTGTGGCACTGTCAAATCGGACATCCATCATGGTTCATGACCTTAGGCATCAACGATAGAAGCATATATGTTGGATATCTATGACATAAAGAGATTATTGTTTCAACTACTTGACCTATCAGTGTTTGGTTAGTTCAATGAAATTTATAGATTTACTTTTGATTTGTTTGGATGGTTGATTAGGAAAGTGAAAAGGAAACTCTTTGATGTTGACAACTTAGTTTCTCTGTGGTAGTGACAAGCTTCTTAATTTACTCACAAGTGAGGATCTGATGTCAGATATTTTGTGGATAAACCTTCCAGCAATGACCTTACTTGAACAATATCTATTCCGTGGGATTATACCGCTGCAAACGTGTCAGCAAGTAAATTTGTTGGCATTTTTTCTGTCAGGATAACTTTTCTTTTTGTTGCTCAATAAAAAGAATATCCCTCTTTGTATATCTATTATTTCGCTTTCCGATGAAGCTGTATTTCTCTCCAAATAATTTTTAGATTACACTAAGCAGAAGCTGCTAAACATGCTGTGGAAAGCTGATGAAAAATCAAATAGTAGAGAGGAGGCTGCTCTATGTTGCCATTGTTGTATGAATATAATGCGACCTTCTACTATTGTATGAAGAAAAGTATGTGCATAACTACATACTTGCAGGAATAGAAGATAGATAAATATGACTGTGCGTACAAATTGTTGTGTAGATAAAACTGACCTATATTTTGTTGTACGTATTTTTTGTACAGTTGACCGAGATAGATAGAATATGGTAGAAGAAAGAGGTGCAGATTGTTGTATGGCCATATTGTACATGGTGATCATTGTTGTATATTTTTTTACATAGATAGAATAATGATGTAGATATAGAGGGTTTTCGCATATGTAGTAATTTTCATAGGAACTGTGATTATGTATGACTTGTATATGGTGCACAAATCAGTCATATACTCATTTATTGTGTGTGGCATGTACCGTGTTTGTGAAGTGCGATAAGCAAACAACCTGAGTGGTTTTCTTCTTACTTGTTATGAAGTTCTGATGGATGAAGTTCTATACAATGCTTACTAAATTTTAGTGAGTGACAATTTTCTGTCCCGTTGCAATGCACGTGCATCAGTCCTAGTTTTTATTAAATCTCGATAGTAGTGATACACATATTCATAGTATTGAAGCCAAAAGATATAAGTTTAATAATGATAGTGCAACTTATTTGTGGCACTGACGTTTAGGTCATATTGGTGTAAAGCACATGAAGAAACTTCATGTTGATGGGCTCTTTAGAATCACTTGATTATGAATCACTTGACTAAGACTCCGTTCTCCTGAATAATGGAACAAGCAACAGACTTATTGGAAATAATACATACTGATGTATGCGGTCCGATGAGTGTTGATGCTCGTGGCGGGTATCGCTATTTTCTGACCTTCACAGATGATTTGAGCAGATATGGGTATATCAACTTGATGAGACATAAGTTTGAAACATTTGAAAAGTTCAAAGAATTTCATAGTGAAGTGGAAAATCATTGTAACAAGAAAATTAAGTTTCTACGATCTTATTGTGGAGGTGAATATTTGAGTTATGAGTTTGGTCTTCATTTGAAACAATGCTGAATAGTCTCGCAACTCACACCACCTGGAACACCACAGCACAATGGTTTGTCCGAACGTCGTAACCGCACTTTATTAGATATGGTGTGATCTATGATGTCTCTTACTGATTTATAGCTATCGTTTTGGGGTTATGCTTTAGAGAAAGTTGCATTCACGTTAAATAGGGCACCATCAAAATTCGTTGAGACGACACCATATGAACTGTGGTTTGGCAAGAAACCCAAGTTGTCATTTCTTAAAGTTTGGGGCTGCGATGCTTATGTGAAAAAGCTTCAACCTGATAAGCTCGAACCCAAATCGGAGAAATGTGTCTTCATAGGATACCCAAAGGAAACTATTGGGTACACCTTCTATAACAGATCTGAAGGCAAGATGTTCGTTGCTAAGAATGGATCCTTTCTAGAGAAGGAGTTTCTCTCGAAAGAAGTGAGTAGGAGGAGAGTAGAACTTGATGAGGTAACTGTACCTTCTCCCTTATTGGAAAGTAGTTCATCACAGAAATCAATTCCAGTGATTCCTACACCAATTAGTGAGGAAGTTAATGATGATGATCATGAAACTTCTGATCAAGTTACTACCGAACCTCATAGGTCAACCAGAGCAAGATCCGTACCAGAGTGGTATGGTAATCCTGTTTTGGAGGTCATGTTACTTGACCATGATGAACGTATGAACTATGAGGAAGCGATGATGAGCCCAGATGTAACACCCACAATGCGGCTATATCTCCCTCGCGTCGGGGCACGACTTAGAGGCATAGCCTCATGGTAGGTTTGTCTCAAGAGGGGTCTTTACACAATCCCATGTACTGAATAAGAAAGGGATAAAGAGTTGGCTTACAATCGCCACTTCACAAAAATACAAGTTAAACATACATCATCCAGAATACAATCAAGGTCCGACTATGGAACCAAAGTAAAAGAAGACAACCCCAAATGCTAGATCCCCGATCGTCCCAACTGGGCTCCACTACTGATCAAAAGGAAACGGAACGACACAACGAACACGATCTTCATCGAGCTCCCACTTGAGCTCAGTTGCATCATCTGCACTAGTATCATCGGCACCTGCAACTGTTTGGAAGTATTTCTGAGCCACGATGACTCAGCAATCTCACACCCGCGAGATCAAGACTATTTAAGCTTATGGGTAGGAAAAAGGTAGTGAGGTGGAGCTTTAGCAAGCACTAAGCATATATGGTGGCTAACATACACAAATAAGAGCGAGAAGAGAAGCAAAGCAACAGTCGTGAACTAGAAGTGATCAAGAAGTGATCATGAAACTAGTTACGTTCAAACATAACTCCAAAACCGTGTTCACTTCCCGGACTCTGCCGGAAAGAGACCATCATGGCTACGCACGCGGTTGATTCATTTTAATTAAGTTAAGTGTCAAGTTCTCTACAACCGGACATTAACAAATTCCCATCTTCCCATAACCGCGGGCATGGCATTCGAAAGTTCAAACCCTACAGGGGTGTCCCAACTTAGCCCATCACAAGCTCTCAAGGTCAACGAAGGATATTCGTTCTCCCAGGAAGAACCGATCAGACTCGGAATCCCGGTTACAAGACATTTCGACAATGGTAAAACAAGACCAGCAAAGCCACCCGATGTGCCGACATCCCGATAGGAGCTGCACATATCTCGTTCTCAGGGCAACACCGGATGAGCGCTCCGTACAACTAAGACCAGCCCTCAAGTTTCCCTAAGGTGGCGCTGCAAAGGACTCTAGTTCGGACCAACACTTAGAGAAGCACTGGCCCGGGGGGTTAAAATAAAGATGACCCTCGGGAGCACGACTCCCAAGGGAAAAGTAGGTGGTGGTGAGGCAAATGGTAAAACCAAGGTTGGGCCTTGCTGGAGGAGTTTTATTCAAAGCGAACTGTCAAGGGGTCCCCATAACACCAACCGTGTAAGGAACGCAAAATCAAGGAACATAACACCGGTATGACAGAAACTAGGGTGGCAAGAGTGGAACAAATCACCAGGCATAAGGCCAAGCCTTCCACCCTTTACCAAGTATATAGATGCATTAATTAAAATAAGAGATATTGTGATATCCCAACATATCCATGTTCCAAACATGGAACAAACTCCATCTTCACCTGCAACTAACAACACTATAAGAGGGGTTGAGCAAAAGCGATAACATAGCCAAACAACGATTTGCTAGGAAAGGAGGGTTAGAGGCTTGACATGGCAATATGGGAGGCATGATATAGCAGGTGGTAGGTATCGCGGCATAGCAATAGATCAAGCAACTAGCAAGAAAAGATAGAAGTGATTTCGAGGGTATGGTCATCTTGCCTGAAATCCTTCAAGGAAGAAGAACGAGTCCATGAAGAAGACAAATGGGCGAAGTCGAACGAATCCTCACAAATGCGACGTTATCGGAACTAACCCAAAGAAGCAACACCAGAAAAAAACATAGTAAGCAACCATCACATGAACATGGCATGATGCACAACCAAGTATGATGCATGTCTGGTTTAATGAGGCATGGCATGGCAAAGTGCACCAGCAATCCTACAAATTAAGTGGAGCTCAATATGCAACGAGTTGGATATTGACGGAACACCACATTCAAGTTATTTAGTTCGATCTTGTTTATGTACTCATCAATATTAAATGTTGTTAAACCAGGCAAGAGGTGAAACATAAGTAAACTAACTATCTAGTCAAATTTAAATGAGGCCGGGAATAACAAACAACAAGTCCGGAAAAACCCTCACGTGCATATTTTAGTTTTGGTACTGTTCTGCCCTAAACATAATTTTAAAGTTTTTAAACATGCAAAACAAGTACACCATGTTAAACTAGGCATTTTTCTACCATATTTACATATAAAGTTTATTAAGTTTGGAGCTACCATTATTTAGTTATGAATTAAAGCATTTTAACATGGCATAGAACCAAAAATTAAACAAACAACATTTTAAACATTTTAAACATGGTTGAAAGTAGCAAATTATTTATATACATAAAATTCTTAGCATTTTTCATATTAAGTTTGTTTCAATATGATGCACCGTTTGTGGGTTATAAAATGCATAATGCTTGGGTTTTTTTGTAAAACAGCGTTCTCTGCAATATTAGGAAAATCGTAGATCTGGGAAAAAACATGAACGGGCCAAGACAGAGGCCGGCCCAACAATGCACAGGGGCGGCGGCTGCTCACATCGGGCTGAGCCCCAGCTGGTGGAGAGGCTGGCAGGCCGCGAAGGGGTGCTGGGCCTTGGGGAGGCAAGGACGCCCACGCACGGTGCGGTCCACGTGGCAAGGCTGGTCAATGCGAGGCAGGGGCACGGTGTCGTCGTTCTCCTCGTTCCCTTGCATGAGCAGGAAGGAACAGGGTGGCGCGACGGAACTTGAAGGAGCAGGCGAGGCGGCGGAGACTGATAGGACCTCTGATGGTGCGGGAAAACGGCAGGAGGCGGCGGGACTCGATGGATCTGGTCGAAGATTGCGTGGATCCGTGGTGGAAGGTGACGAACAGTGGGCGACGGGGTTCCTGCGATCCACGGGAGAGAGAGCCATGAGAGGAGGAGGAGAAACAAGATGGGGAGAAGGAAGGAGAGGGAAGCGGGGCACTGGCCTGGATCGGGGCGACGCTTGCGAGGGCCAACGATGAGGACAGCGAGGCGAAGCAGTGGCTTGCGGGGGCTCCGGCTGCTCTCGATGGAGCTCGGGAACGAGGGCACGGGGTGCAGCGGGGTGCGGGTGGATCAATGGATTGGGCCGTACTGAAAACGAGGGAGATGGTTGGCTGCGGGAGGATTTGGAGCTGGGAAGATCCCGAGGTGGAAGGAGAGACCAGGTGGAGCTAGTGGCGGCGGCGTGATGGGACAAGGGAAGAATTTTAGGGTTGTCCAAAATGGACTTGGAGTGGACGAATATATACATCACATATTAGGTTAGGGGCTACCTCGTCCCTCCGATCGCAATCGGATGATCGCTAATAAATAGCTTGGGAGTCCAAATAAAAAACGGAGATTTTTTGTAGATGTTTGGGGATGATCCGGACCCAACGGTGACGACTCCCCGGTTCGGGTTCGGACAACTTCCGGACGCGCGCGAGGGGGTCGATGCACTGATGCAAGGAGGGGTCAGATGGTTAGGAGGGGTTTCAGGGCCCTCCGATAACAATCAGACGGCTCCGGATGTGAGGATGGTTAGGTTGGGCTGTGGCGAGGCTCAGAGGAGAGAAGCGAGAGAGACCCGGCGACTATTTCCGGAGACTGGAAACGTCCGACGATAGACCGGCTATACTGCCGCTATAGTTATCCGTTGGGGCACCAAACGAACTCCGAATGCGATGAAACTTGGCAGGCGGCCTACCTACAACATAAAAACACCGCATGCCAACTTTCAACCCATTCCGAGAAAAAATTTCGGCCACTTATAAAATACTATTTCGGACGTGCCGCGGGCGCGTGCAAGTGTGTCTTGGCTCAGAACGGACAACGGAGAGAACGAGGAGACCGGGACGGGTGCAAGTTTTGAAAACATGATGATGTAATGCACATGATGACATGACAAGATTCAACACACAAGCTAATGACATGGCAATGATAGCGAATAACTGGAAGACACCTGGCGCGTCGAACTTGGGGCGTCACAACACTCCACCACTACGAGAAGATCTCGTCCCGATATCAAGGATGGCACCAGAGAGAAGCAGAAAAGGAAGATGAGAGGTAAACTAAGTTGCTTCTTGACAAAAGATTGAAACCAATGAACCTTGAGAGGTTAACCAATTTGAAAGAAAGAATACAACGAAGATGAACAAATTCGAAAACACTCCGTTATAAAAAAGGAACAAGGAACATTACGGGAACCTTGTGGGTCGAAAGACATAAGAAAAAGGGTTACAATGGACAAGAAGTAGATGCAAGCACATCGGTAGAAACGAGATGCACAAGGAACGTTAAGGATCAATTACGACAACACTCTGGTTGGAAAAGG
This sequence comes from Triticum urartu, assembly GCF_056163025.1. NCBI lineage: Eukaryota > Viridiplantae > Streptophyta > Magnoliopsida > Poales > Poaceae > Triticum > Triticum urartu. The sequence continues at coordinate 323,595,690 of NC_141875.1, read as the reverse complement.
AAGGTAAAGAATATGAGCTTGGCAAAATGAAAGAACTTGGATGAGAGTCCGGTTAGAAGTGGAATCATAGACACAACACTCTGGTTAAACAAGATAGAGAAGGAATAAGAATGATATTATTTGGACAACACTCCCACTGTAAATGGAAGGAATTGGACATGAACTTGACAAGATGATGCCTCCGAAACTATCGAAAGAATGGCGCAAGGGGTAAGAAAGATTTCAGATAGCGCTCCGGTTGAGAAGGGAGGCAAAACTTGACAGAATGGGAAGAACTTGAAAAGAGGTCATGACACTCCGGTTGAGTGGATAAGCAAAAGGAAAGAACATGATCTTTTGACAAAAATGGGATGATGGGTGAAGAAAGCAACATCACAATGCCTCTGGAAGAAATAATAGAAGATGTATCATTGGAATAATCGAATGAAGAAGAAAAGGACAACTTCTTCCACAATTGAGCTTGGAAAGCACCCTTCCAAGAAAGGTTACAACGGAGTTGTTGGATTAACATCAACGAAAAGATAAACTTGACGTGGGCTTATGGAAGACAACTCAAAATTTGAGGTGAAATTCAGCCACTCATGGAATCAATTGCTTGCTTGAGAGCAATGAAGACATGAAAACTTCTTTCATCGCGAGAATAGGAGGAAAACTTGGATTGTTGATAAGCACCACAATAGTAACATTCCTTAGGGAAGGCTTTAGGTGAAATATAACCCAAGATAACTCCAATGAAGAGATTGTATGATTGAGAAGAGCTCATGCTCGAAGGAATTGATGGGTATAACTATCTCATTCTTGACACTGTTGAAACATGACAAACGAAGGGAAATTGTCAAGAGTGACATAACACCACCTCAAAAGATAAGGTAGAAAGAATTGCACTTCAGAATGCAAGATGAAAAATACTTGAGCTCCTCTGAAAAGAATCTCGATGAACACTCTGAGAAGGAATTAAATCCTTGATGAACCACCATAAACCTCCATGAAGAACTCCGGTAATAAAAGAATGATCAAACGAAATGAAGGATGAAAAGGATAAGGTTGAGGCCTTGCAATGATTAGATGGATCTTCGTGATGATGAGAGCTTGGAACTCCAGTAAAAGAAAAGATGAAACAATTGAAAACGAGAATTTGATTAGCCTCCAGAATAAGGAGTTGAATATACTCGATGAAACAAGAATAAGAATTACATTATGCTTATCCTTCACCAATTTAAATAGATGACAAGCAACAGACTTGGCATACTACTTATTCTCATAGAAAGGATTAAGAGAGATATAGCGCAAAGTTGAGAAAGGTCTTCAACGATCTACCGGTAGGATTGGAAAGAACGAAATGAATTGATATGAGAACATAGGAAGAGGAATCTTAAACAAACCGCCATAAGAATTTGAAAAAGAACGAAGCAAAGGCAGAATTCATCAAGAAGAATTGGAAAACGAATGAAGATACTTGGAGGAATTTAGAAGCATGAGAACGAATAGATATCTTGAGCTGATTAGAGAATACTTGAATGATGCACCGGTAAGATTTGGAGAACGAGAGCTGAAAGCTGGAATGAATAATTCTGAGATGATGGGCTTCAGAGAATCAAACTAAAATGACTCCTGAATTGCTCCGGATGGGTGAAAAGAATTCTCATAATCGGAAATAATTATGAGAAGATGGCATCAAGCTTGAACTACGCATCTTCGAGAGAACGGACCAAGATTTGAGAGAAACTCTTCTTCGGTCTTCAAATGTAGAGAATGACGATGAGAAACACCATCATGAATTGTTGAGATACTCCAGGATGAAAATTAGAAAGACTGAACCAACGATAAAAAGAAATTGAAAGATCTTGGAGAAATACATTTGACTGATGACAATTCATTCTTACGTCAAACTTTGAAATGAATTTGAAAATAACTCTGGAAAAAAATTAGAAGAGTCAGGTAAGATCCTGGGAAAAGACCTGTGGGTTAGGGCCCACTCAAGAGAAACACTGTTGACGATTTGAAAGGGATAATGCGCTGGTTGAATTAAATGGCTTGAATAAGGTGACAACCACGAAATAACTTGAATGGAATTAGGAATGGAAACCCGAATCTTTTGAGATATCTTCAGCACTCCAGAACAATAGAATAGCGAGAGGTGAATGATTAAGAGGTGCATCGGCATGAGAAAACATTTGAAACAAGGAAAGGATATGATCGACAAAGCTTGAATTGAATCCACCGGAAAAGAAATAGAACGAAGAATGGTGAACTTGAAGCTCCCTTAGTATCTTCCTGAGAACCACCGGATAAGAACATTGATTTAAAAGAATGAAGAGACTTCACATGAATAAAATGGATACTTGATTAAGTAATCTGAGTCCTTGAAGAAACCAGGGTGGGAGGGCGGGAAAACAAAGGTAACTTGGATACGGATGAAACAAATACAGTTGACGAAAACTGAGATTGGATCTTGCGAATAGGAAAAATGTAGGATCACCTTGAAGAGAATCGCACCGGTTGAAAGAATTGACATGAAAATCTTGATGATCAAGAAGGATTTGTATTCACATAGGAATATGAGAACACCGCTTAGGAAAGGTATGGAATCAACATTTGACTTCGAAGCAACTCGAATACCACAACTGAAAAACAAAACAAAGGATTTGCTTGTAGAATAAGCCAGAAACAAACATATGGTAGATCCCATATCGTATCATGTGTTTGTTGGAAAGACATCCTACGGTATACTTGAATTCCCACTTATAAACTCCCGAAACTTTCTGGTTATGCAATCAGGTGTTGCGGATAGAGGGGAAGCATAATATCTCACCCAAAACTAGCAAATCCTACATCTAGCTGTATCCATCCTTCAACACATAACCAAGAAACCTTCGGAAATCATTTACCTCAACCTTCGAAAAGCATCCATTATACGAGTTATGGCAATACTCCCAAACTCCCGCCCCAGTACTGGGTGGCATCGAGGTTATCTCACCAACAACTGCATAAAAGAGATTTTCGATGTCGGCGAACTCAGGTATTCCAGAACTGCAACGATAAAATTGTGACGACAACACCTCGGAGCTCAACTCCCCGGGACACTGCCACAACCCCTAAATGTCAGGAGGCACCAAGAACAATGTTCTCATCACAAAACCATCGGAACGATTCCAAGATACCAGCGTGATCCTAAAAAAATCGTGAAATTTGAGGAGAGAAGAGTCAAAATTTCTACGTCAGGAGGCCTCACCAGAGCGACGAAGGGACTGAGGAGTAAAAAGAATCCTACTCTCCGATATATATAATCCTAAGACTCAAAAAATTTGTTCTAGACTCAACAACATCAGCGATTCAATCAAGCAGGGGGCTCCTAAGTCGGGGATGGCTCTGATTACCAACTTGTAACACCCACAATGCGGCTATATCTCCCACGTGTCGGGGCACGACTTAGAGGCATAGCCACATGGTAGGTTTGTCGCAAGAGGGGTAATCTTCACACAATCCCATGTACTAAATAAGAAAGGGATAAAAAGTTGGCTTACAATCGCCACTTCACAAAAATACAAGTTAAACATACATCATCCAGAATACAATCAAGGTCCGACTACGGAACCAAAGTAAAAGAAGACAACCCCAAATGCTAGATCCTCGATCGTCCCAACTGGGCTCCACTACTGATCAAAAGGTAACGGAACGACACGATGAACACGATCTTCATCGATCTCCCACTTGAGCTCAGTTGTGTCATCTGCACTGGTATCATCGACACCTGCAACTATTTGGAAGTATCTATGAGCCATGAGGACTCAGCAAACTCACACACGCGAGATCAAGACTATTTAAGCTTACGGGTAGGAAAAAGGTAGTGAGGTGGAGCTGCAGCAAGCACTAAGCATATATGGTGGCTAACATACACAAATAAGAGCGAGAGGAGAAGCAAAGCAACAGTCGTGAACTAGAAGTGATCAAGAAGTGATCATGAAACTACTTACGTTCAAACATAACTCCAAAACCGTGTTCACTTCCTGGACTCCGCCAGAAAGAGACCATCACGGCTACACACGCGGTTGATTCATTTTAATTAAGTTAAGTGTCAAGTTCTCTACAACCGGAAATTAACAAATTCCCATCTGCCCATAACCGCGGGCATGGCTTTCGAGAGTTCAAACCCTACAGGGGTGTCCCAACTTATCCCATCACAAGCTCTCACGGTCAAGGAAGGATATTCATTCTCCCAGGAAGACCCGATCAGACTCGGAATCCCAGTTACAAGACATTTCGACAATGGTAAAACAAGACCAGCAAAGCCACCCGATGTGCCGACATCCCGATAGGAGGTGCAAATATCTCATTCTCAGGGCAACACTGGATGAGCGCTCCGTACAACTAAGACCAGCCCTCAAGTTTCCCTGTGGTCACGCTGCAAAGGACTCTAGTTCGGACCAACACTTAGAGAAGCACTAGCCGGGGGGGTTAAAATAAAGATGACCCTCAGGAGCGCGACTCCCAAGGGAAAAGTAGGTGGTGGTGAAGCAAATGGTAAAACCAAGGTTGGGCCTTGCTGGAGGAGTTTTATTCAAAGCGAACTATCAAGGGGTCCCCATAACACCCAACCGTGTAAGGAACGCAAAATCAAGGAACATAACACTGGTATGAAGGAAACTAGGGCGGCAAGAGTGGAACAAAACACCAGGCATAAGGCCGAGCCTTCCACCCTTTACCAAGTATATAGATGCATTAATTAAAATAAGAGATATTGTGATATCCCAACATATCCATGTTCCAAACATGGAACAAACTCCATCTTCACCTGCAACTAACAACGCTATAAGAGGGGCTGAGCAAAAGCGATAGCATAGCCAAACAACGGTTTGCTAGGAAAGGAGGGTTAGAGGCTTGACATGGCAATATGGGAGGCATGATATAGCAGGTGGTAGGTATCACGGCATAGCAATAGATCAAGCAAATAGCAAGCAAAGATAGAAGTGATTTCGAGGGTATGGTCATCTTTCCTGAAATCATGCAAGGAAGAAGAACGAGTCCATGAAGAAGACAAACAGGCGAAGTCGAACGAATCCTCACAAACGCGACGTTATCGGAACTAACCTAAAGAAGCAACACCGGAAAAAAAAAACAAAATAAGCAACCATCACATGAACATGGCATGATGCACAACCAAGTATGATGCATGTCCGGTTTAATGAGGCATGGCATGACAAAGTGCACAAGCAATCCTACAAATTAAGTGGAGCTCAATATGCAACAAGTTGCATATTGATGGAACACCACATTCAAGTTATTTAGTTCGATCTTGTTTATGTACTCATCAATATTAAATGTTGTTAAACAAGGCAAGAGGTGAAACATAAGTAAACTAACTATCTAGTCAAATTTAAATGAGGTCGGAAATAACAGATAACAAGTCCGGAAAAACCCTCACGTGCATATTTTAGGTTTGGTACTGTTCTGCCCTAAACATAATTTTAGGGTTGTTAAACATGAAAAACAATTACACCATGTTAAACTAGGCATTTTAATACCCCATTTACATATAAATTTTATTAAGTTTGGAGCTACGGTTATTTAGTTATGAATTAAAGCATTTTAACATGGCATCGGAGCAAAAATTAAACAAACGGCATTTTAAACATTTTAAACATGGTTGAAAGTAGCAAATTATTAATCTACATAAAATTCTAAGCATTTTTCATATTAAGTTTGTTTCAATATGATGCACCGTTTGTGAGTTATAAAATGCATAATGCTTGGGGGGGTTTCTGCAAAACAGCATTCTCTGGAATATTAGGAAAATCGTAGATCTGGGGAAAAATGAATGGGCCAAGACAGAGGCCGGCCCAACAATGCACAGGGGCAGGGGCTCCTCACATCGGGCTGAGGCCAAGCTGGTGGAGAGGCTGGCAAGCCACGAAGGGGTGCTGGGCCTTGGGGAGGCAAGGAGGCCCACGCACGGCGCGGTCCACGTGGCAAGGCTGGTCAACGCGAGGCAGGGGCACGGTGCCATCGTTCTCCTCGTTCCCCCGCATGAGCAGGAAGGAATAGGGTGGCGCAACGGAACTTGAAGGAGCTGGCGAGGCAGCGGAGACTGATATGACCTCCGATTGTGCAGGAAAATGGCAGGAGGCAACGAGACTCGACGGATCTGGTCGGAGATTGCGTGGATCCGTGGTGGAAGGTGACGAACAGCGGGCGACGGGGTTCCTGCGATCCACGGGAGAGAGAGCCATGAGATGAGGAGGAGAAACAAGATGGGGAGAAGGAAGGAGAGGGAAGCGGGGTACTGGCCTGGATCGGGGCGACGCTTGCGAGGGCCAATGACGAGGATAGCGGGGCAGAGCAGTGGCTTGCGGGGGCTCCGGCTCCTCTCAATGGAGCTCGGGAACGAGGGCACGGGGAGCAGCGGGGTGCAGGTGGATCGATGGATTGGGCCGCACTAAAAATGAGGGAGATGGATGGCTGTGGGAGGATTTGGATCTGGGAAGATCCCGAGGTGGAAGGAGAGACCAGGTGGAGCTAGTGGCGGCAGCGCGACCGGACAAGGGAAGAATTTTAGGGTTGTCCAAAATGGACTAGGAGTGGACGAATATATACATCACAAATTAGGTTAGGGGCTACCTCGTCCCTCCGATCGCAATCGGACGACCGTGAATAAATAGCTAGGGAGTCCAAATAAAAAACGGAGATGTTTTGTAGATGTTCGGGGATGATCCGGACCCAATGGTGACGACTCCCCGGGTCGGGTTTGGGACAACTTCCGGACGTGCGCGAGGGGTTCGATGCACTGATGCAAGGAGGGGTCAGGTCGTTAGGAGGGGTTTCGGGGCCCTCCGATAACAATCAGACAACTCTGGATGTGAGGATGGTTAGGTTGGGCTGTGGCGAGGCTGAGAGGAGAGAAGAGAGACAGACCCGGCGACTGTTTCCGGAGACCGAAAACGCCCGATGATAGACCGGCTATACTGCTGCTATAGTTATCCGTTGGGGTACTAAACGAACTCCGAATGCGATGAGACTTGGCAGGCGGCCTACCTACAACATAAAAACATCGCATGCCATATTTCAACCCATTCCGAGAACATTTTTCGGCCACTTATAAAATATTATTTCGGACGTGTCGCGGGCGTGTGCAAGTGTGTCTGGGCTCAGAACGAACAATGGAGAGAACAAGGAGACCGGGACGAATGCAAGTTTTGAAAACATGATGATGCAATGCACATGATGACATGACAATATGCAACACGCAAGCGAATGACATGGCAACGACAGCAAATAACTGGAAGACACCTGGCACGTTGAACTCGGGGCGTCACACCAGATTCCGCAAAATGGCTTGAGAGCATTAAATCTGAGATGGGATCCATGTATGAGAACAAAGTATGGACTTTGGTTGACTTGCCCAATGATCGGCAAGCCATAGAGAATAAATGGATCTTCAAGAAGACTGACACTGACGGTAATATTACTGTGTACAAAGCTCGACTTGTTGTGAAAGGTATTCGGCAAGTTCAAGGAGTTGACTATGATGAGACCTTCTCACCCGTAGCGATGCTTAAGTCCGTCCGAATCATGTTAGCAATTGCCGCAAATTATGATTATGAAATTTGGCAAATGGATGTCAAAATTGCACTCCTTAATGGATATCTTAAAGAAGAGTGGTATATGATGCAACCGGAAGGTTTTGTCGATCCAAAAGGTGCTAACAAAGTGTGCAAGCTCCAGCGATCCATTTATGGACTGGTGCAAGCATCTTGGAGTTGGAATATACGCTTTGATAGTGTGATCAAAGCATATGGTTTTATACAGACTTTTGGAGAAGCCTGTATTTACAAGAAAGTGAGTGGGAGCTCTATCGCATTTCTGATATTATATGTGGATGACATATTGTTGATCGGAAGTGATACTGAATTTCTGAATAGCATAAAAGGATACTTGAATAAGAATTTTTCAATGAAAGACCTCGGTGAAGCTGCTTATATATTGGGCATCAAGATCTATAGAGATAGATCAAGACGCTTAATTGGACTTTCACAAACCACATACCTTGATAAAGTTTTGAAAAAGTTCAAAATGGATCAAGCAAAGAAAGGGTTCTTTCCTGTGTTACAATGTGTGAAGTTGAGTCAGACTCAATGCCCGACCACTGCAGAAGATAGAGAGAAAATGAAAGTCATTCCCTATGCCTCAGCCATAGGTTCTATCATGTATGCAATGCTGTGTACGAGACCTGATGTGTGCCTTGCTATTAGTTTAGTAGGGAGGTACCAAAGTAACCTAGGAGTGGATCACTGGACAACGGTCAAGAACATCCTGAAATACCTGAAAAGGACTAAGGATATGTTTCTCGTTTATGGAGGTGACAAAGAACTCGTCGTAAATGGTTACGTCGATGCAAGCTTTGACATTGATCCGGATGACTCTAAGTCACAAACCAGATACATATTTTTATTGAATGGTGGAGCTGTCAGTTGGTGCAGTTCTAAGTAGAACGTCATGGAGGGATCTACGTGTGAAGCGGAATACATAGTTGCTTCGGAAGTAGCAAATGAAGGAGTCTGGATGAAGGAGTTCATATCCGATTTAGGTGTAATACCTAGTGCATCGGGTCCAATGAAAATCTTTTGTGACAATACTGGTGCAATGGCCTTGGCAAAGGAATCCAGATTTCACAAGAGAACCAAGCACATCAAGAGAGGCTTCAATTCCATCGGCGATCAAGTCAGGGAGGGAGACATAGAGATTTGCAAGATACATACGGATCTGAATGTTGCAGACCCATAGACATGTCAGTCCCACCAAAAAGCCTAACGTTCACACTTTGAACTAAATCAGTCTGACCGAGTTTCACTATTCGTTCCCACCGAGTTTGGTAAATTGTGTGTAACGGTTAGATTTTGTGTAAAGGCTATATATACCCCTCCACCCTTCCTCCATACGAGGAGAGAACCATCAAAACGTGCCTACACTTTCAGCATTGATACGTCTACAACGTATCTATAATTTCTGATTGTTCCATGCTATTATATTATCCATCTAGGATGTTTTATATGCATTTATATGCTATTTTATATGATTTTTGGGACTAACCTATTAACCTAGAGCCCAGTGCCAGTTTATGTTTTTTCCTTGTTTTTTGAGTTTTACAAAAAAGGAATACCAAACAGAGTCCAATTGACGTGCCAATTTTTGATGATTTTTTATGGACCAAAAGAAGCCCCCAGAGTAAAATAGTTGGGCCAGAAGAGTCTTGAGCCGTCCACGAGATAGGAGGGCGACCCAGGGGGTAAACCCCGCCCTCCACCCTCGTGGATGACTCGGAGACCCCCCCTGACGTGAGACCGACACCAAAAATTCCTATAAATATAGAAACCCCCGAAAAGAAACCTAGATCGGGAGTTTTGCCGCCAGAAGCCTCCGTAGCCACCGAAAACCAATCTAGACCCATTCTGGCACCCTGCCGGAGGGGGGGAATCCCTCTCCGGTGGCCATCTTCATCATCCTGGCGCTCTCCATGACGAGGAGCGAGTAGTTCACCCTCGGGGCTGAGGGTATGTACCAGTAGCTATGTGTTTGATCTCTCTCTCTCTCTTGTGTTCTTGATTCGGCACGATCTTGATGTATCGCGAGCTTTGCTATTATAGTTGGATCTTATGATGTTTCTCCCCCTCTACTCTCTTGTAATGGATTGAGTTTTCCCGTTGAAGTTATCTTATCAGATTGAGTCTTTAAGGATTTGAGAACACTTGATGTATGTCTTACATGTGCTTATCTATGGTGACAATGGGATATCCCGTGATCCAGTTGGTGTATGTTTTGGTGATCAACTTTCATGTTCTGTGACCTCGTGAACTTATGCATAGGGGTTGGCACACGTTTTCGTCTTGACTCTCCGGTAGAAACTTTGGGGCACTCTTTGAAGTTCTTTGTGTTGGTTGAATAGATGACTATGAGATAGTGTGATGCATATCGTATAATCATACCCACGGATACTTGAGGTGATATTGGAGTATCTAGGTGACATTAGGGTTTCGGTTGATTCATATCTTAAGGTGTTATTCTAGTACGAACTCTTGAATAGATCGATTAGAAAGAATAACTTTGAGGTGGTTTTATACCCTACAATAATCTCTTCGTTTTTTCTCTGCTATTAGTGACTTTCGAGTGACTTTTTGTTGCATGTTGAGGGATAGTTATATGATCCAATTATGTTATTATTGTTGAGAGAACTTGCACTAGTGAAAGTATGAAACCTAGGCCTTGTTTCCTAGCATTGCAATACCATTTTCGCTCACTTTTATCATTAGTTACCTTGTTGTTTTTATATTTTCAGATTACAAAAACCTATATCTACCATCCATATTGCACTTGTATCACCATCTCTTCGCCGAACTAGTGCACCTATACAATTTACCATTGTATTGGGTATGTTGGGGACACAAGAGACTCTTTGTTATTTGGTTGCAGGGTTGTTTGAGAGAGACCATCTTCATCCTACGCCTCCCACGGATTGATAAATCTTAGGTCATCCACTTGAGGGAAATTTGCTACTGTCCTACAATGTCGGCGTTCTGGGAACGGGGGTCCCCAGAGTTGCCTGCCTGCGGCCCATGGCGTGGCTTTACTGGCAGGCCTATAAGGACCATCTTCATCAACAAGGAATAAAGACCCTCATGAGGGGCCAAGCCTCACGAGGGGCCAAGCCTCGCGAGGCGGATGACACAAGACCTCCTCAGGAGAGGCCTCACCAGGCTGGCTCGCAAGGGGTGGAGAGTTCAAGGCCGGGCGAACCTTGCGAGGTTCGCGTGACGTAAGCCATGACGATCGAGACCAGGCGGGCGCCAGAGCATGCAGCGTCCTTGTTCCCTCTTTGGTGCTAAGGGGGCAAGCGCAGGCGCGGAGTACCGAGGCATCAAGCAAAGGTTGCCATTTTGGTGCAATGAGACCAAGACCAGAAGGACGGCAAGACGGAGGTCATCGTGGAGCCCAAGACGGTGTCACCACCAGAGCCTGTGGCAGGCGAAGACTGCTTTTATCAGGATAGCTTGTACTAGTTGTCCCCTTTTGAATTGGTCGTTGCTGGCTCCCTTCCCGCTCAATATTTGGGGAGAGGACCATGGCCTCTATAAATAGGATTAGCCACCACAGTAGGAGGCAACTCGTCTCAAATCCACCCGAACAACAACCAGTTCGCCAAGCACAAGAACACCTCAACCTTAGGAGGTTGTTCTTCCCTTGTACTGTTCATCCTCAGCCCAAGAGGCAATCCACCACCAACACACTGGAGTAGGGTATTACACCACAACGGGCCTGAACCAGTATAAATCTTGTGTCCTTTGTGTTGCGAGTTCGTCGAGTTAGTTCATGAGATCTTAGCTAAGTTAGGACGCGAATCGATAGGGGGGATCTTCGCGTGCACCCCAGTGTTTGAACCTTAAGGATTTTAGCGGAACCCGTGATCCGACATTTGGCGCGCCAGGTAGGGGGTCGCCGGAGCTTCTTCCCCACCAGACGATCCACCGGCACTCCACAGTTCTGATGTCCGGTGACCCGAGGGCTGACGACGACCGATGGGCAGCCTGGCTCGCCCAGGCGACGCCGCCTGCCTAGGAAGACATCAACCCCGCATCTCAGGCGGCGCGCGCACCAAAAACCGCGGGGCATGGGCGGCGCGGCCACTCACCCTCTGATCTTACCCCCCGACAGACACGAGTTGCTGCAAGAGCCGCAAGACACACCGCAGCAACGGCGCCGCACACTAGGAGGGAGCAGGCGAACATGCGGGCCGCGCTCATAGTGGCACGGGAGCTGCTGCGGTGCCGACTGATGGAGAGCGGCCGGGATGCACTGCTGGAACGCGTCGCAGAGCTCCTGGACGCGGCGGCCACGGGAGCACCGCCCTTCTGCTACCAGCTCACCCCCCAGGCGATGCAGGATCCCACAGCGGGCCTCGTCGCGCCCGCGTACCCCTGAGTGCGCCCGGGGGCTGCGTCGACATCAGCACAGTCCACGATAGAGGGAGCCCCCTCGCAGCCGAGCCACCTCGGATGGGTGCGGGCATGAGCGTCATTGCACATGGCCCCATGAGAGCACCGCCCCACCATCCTCAGGACAGCGTGATGGGCCGAGCAACATGGAGCATGGGGCACTTCGGCGAGGTCTTCGGGGCAGCGACCTCGGAGCCCTACGTGCCCCGCATGATGGATCAGGAGTACATGCCGGAGGACGACCCCGGCTCGTTCCTCGGGCCAGGATGGGACGAGGAGGCATTAGGAGCTGAAGCCTTCCAGGAGCCGCCAGAGAGCCCCGCCGGCCGCACCGTCGACAACAGATACAGGGTACCATTAATCCCTCAGGGGCAAGCTTATGCTAACCATGAGTCACAGATGAACTAGGTCACGACGCCGAACGATGGTTCCGGCATGGCGATGCCCGCCCAGACGGGAGAGACCCACTGGCTAACAACTTCCACATACCACCGCTGACAACTTTTCCTAATGTGACACCACGCCACGATCCGGTCTTTATTCGAACCGAGCTACTGCGCACGTCGCGAGGTGGTTTTATGGGCATGTCTTATCGATGCAGAGATCGTGTCCCCCTATCTCAAGATTCTCATCAATACGGGTATGGGTAATCCAACCGCGTCTTTAGCGCGACGCTTGGGGAATAAGCGAGTTTACCGGGCAAGTGGAGAGGCGTTGGATCCCTGCCGCCTTTATAAGGAGATAAGGACTCCCATTTTCCACCCACGCCTTCTTCTTCTGCTTATCCATTCCCCTCCGCTCGAGCCCCAGCGCCCAAGCGTTCGTCCTCTCCGGTCACAAAGGCCTTCCGAAAATGTCTGGATCCGGGGCAGGAGGCAAATGGATGGCCTCTACCATCTGGGAGAAGGATATCAAAAAGCTTCGGGAGCCCGGTACCTGGCCCAAAAAATCACCCACCGTCTCTCGACGGCAGGACAGATCGTTCCTACTCCAAACCCCATGAGAGGGTTGTTTTCCTCCCTCATTTTGTCTGCGGGCTAGGGTTTCCCCTCCACCCATTCGTTCGTGGCATCATGTATTACTATGGGATCGATTTTCATGATCTATCCCCCAATTCCTTCCTCAACATCTTAACGTTCATCGTCGTGTGTAAGGCCTTTCTCCGCAACTCGCCACATTTCAGCTTATGGCTGAAGATCTTTAATGTGAAGCCCAAGGTAGTGGGCGGTGAGCACGCCGAGTGCGGAGGCGCCATGGTGAGCAAGATGCCCAACGTCACATGGCCAACAGGTACTTTCAATGTTTCCATCAAAGGGTGGCAGCAGCAGTGGTTTTACATCACTGAGCCGCGCGACACGAAATGGGCCGCTGCTCCTGAATTCCGATCCGGAGCCCCCCTACGGCTTACGTCCTGGCCCAAGAAGCGCCTGGATTGGTCTTCGCCCGATGAGCTGTCGGCGCTCCAAACGCGCGTCAAGAATATGGAAGACAAGAATATCAAACTTGTCAATGTAGTCCAGGTGATGTTAGTTCGCCGGATCCTTCCTTGTCAACACCGGGCTTGCAATTTATGGGAATTCGACCCGGCCAAGCACCAGACCCTGCGAGAGCTCTTTGGCTCCTCAGACAAAGACATCTGGAAGGTGCTTTTTAAGTCCGGCAAATCATGGCCGGACTCAGCCGAGGACCGCAACTACCACATGTCCTGCCCCGCAAGTTCGGTAAGCCATTATAAGTTTTATTCGCATAACCCAAGGGAAACGCTTAATGTGTTTTCCACAACTCTCCTAGGGCTGGACGAAGAAGGAGGGGTGGATCTACTGTCGGGCCCCGCTACCTAAATAACCAGCCGGACCGCTTCTAACGAAGATGCTGGTCCCGACGCCCTACAAGGCGCCGAAGAAGAAGGCCAAGAGAGGGGCCAAGAAGACCAGGGCGGCCTCCGTCATCGTGGCGCCTCGGACACGATATTCAAAGACTCCAATGCCCGTTCTTCCACCAAAGAGGACGAGGAGGAGGAGGAATACGAATCCCCAGCAGGGGAAGAAAGAAAAGGACAGCCTCCACATCGTTGGAGGCCGAGTCGCCTAAGAAGGGAAAAACTCCTCTTCCAGAGGAGTCCACCACCGCTAATAGCAGCCCAGAGTGGGATCCCAGGGCTCAGCCCCTAGTGAACTCATGAGTATATAAAATCCAAACACGTTTACGCGTACAGACTCATCATGGCATAATATTTTAATCTGGGCCATACTTTTTGCAGTCCGGCAAGGTCCCGCGCGGAGCAATCCTCGTCGGAGGATTTGCTAGGCTCGGACGCTATGGAGAGCGGGACACCCCCGAAGGCCCCTTCCCCCAAACATGTGAATGAAACCGAGGCTTTGTCCCAGGAGGACCCAGGCCAAGGAGGGGGGAAAGATTGCAAAGGTGGCGCCAGGAGGTCAAACTTCAGGGGCCGGACACATGGGAGAGAAGGCTCCCATGGGCGTCGTCGACGGGAGCCATCTTGAATTCGGCCCCCAGCCGGACGCAATTCCGGAGACCAATATGGTTCTAGAATCAGCCAGGCTGCCTCCTTCGGCTAGAGGGGGTGTACCTGTTCCACCGCCAACCTCTGTCCAACCAGAGGTGCTAGATACTTTATTGGCGGCGCTGAAAAGCGCCTCCAGCGTCGATAAACAACGTGCCCTTATGGGTGCGGTGATTGAGAAGATTCAGTCTGCGGAGAGTGGACTGAATGAAGCCTGTATTAGCCTTATAAGAGGCTTTAAGGTATGTTTTATGAGGTTTCGAAGAGTGTCACAGTATAGATAGTAGCCCCTGATACACTATTCGGTGAGAGAAAGAACCGGACAGAGGATCAAATCTATGTTCGCAGGAGACTCACTGGATGACATTTTCCTCTCTTTTGTTATAAACAGGCGTCAGTAGCGACTGCCGCCTCTCATACTGCTAAGGTCTCCGAACTAAATCAAGGTCTGGAGCGGGCCACAGAAGAATTGGGCCAGTCAAAAAGGTAGTTGGAGGATAAACAAGGTATGCACAAACCTTGCTCACATTCAGTGCGAACGAATTTTAAAATATGTTTTGTGATTTGCGCCAGGGGCGATGACCGAAGTCGAGGCTCTTAAGAAGTCTGTTGCCGAGGCCGAGAGAAAGGCAGCCGCAGAGCGGGCTCTTCGTGAGAAGCACGAGGCCAAGGTTATTAAAGATGAGCAAGAGCTTCAAGAGGTCGTGAGAAGATGCGAGGCCTTGGAGCAGAGTCTAACGGAGAAAGAATCCGAACTTACCAAGGCTCATCAGGCCGCATGCGATGCCCAGGGGGAAACCCAAGGTGCCCTGCAGGAGATCCAAGAGGCGAGGAAGATCGCGGCGGGTAAGGCTTGTTCCATGTAAGGCAAGTATTTGGGGAGAAAATCATGTTTCTAATCTTGAGTTCGGATTTCTCCAGGGGTATTTGTGGAGCTGCCATGCGGCATATCTGATGCCGCACAATTCTATCGAGCTAAAGAAAGGAACACTGTGGATAAGCTCTTCTGGTCATAGTATCTGGCACCGAATTATCTAGTGCCTTTTGTCGATCAACTGAAACAGCTGATCGAACTGCAGAAGGCGGCCGAGCTAGCCATGAAGGATTTGATTATCTGGCTATGGCCCGCTGAGCCGATTCCAAGCAGCTACTTCGGGCTTGAGGGAGTCCTGGATTAGGGGGTCTCCACACAGCCGGACTATATCCTTTGGCCGGACTGTTGGACTATGAAGATACAAGATTGAAGACTTCGTCCCATGTCCGGATCGGACCCTCCTTGGCGTGGAAGGCAAGCTTGGCAATACGGATATGTAGATCTCCTCCCTTGTAACCGACTCTGTGTAACCCTAGCCCCCTCCGGTGTCTATATAAACTAGAGGGTTTGGTCCGTAGGACAACATACAATTATACTATAGGCTAGCTTCTAGGGTATAGCCTCTACGATCTCGTGGTAGATCAACTCTTGTAATACTCATATCATCAAGAACAATCAAGCAGGACGTAGGGTATTACCTCCATCAAGAGGGCCCGAACCTGGGTAAACATCGTGTCCCCTGCCTCCTGTTACCATCCGCCTTAGACGCACAGTTCGGGACCCCCTACCCAAGATCCACCGGTTTTCACACCGACATTGGTGCTTTCATTGAGAGTTCTGCTATGCCGTCACCATAAGGCTCGATGGCCCCTTCGATCATCGGTAATGATGCGGTCCAGGGCGAGGTTTTCCTCCCCGGACAGATCTTCGTATTCAGCGGCTTCGTACTACGGGCCAATTCGCTTGGCCATCTGGAGCAGATCGAGAGCTACGCCCCTGGCCGTCAGGTCAAGTTCAGAAACTTAAAATACACTGCCGACACCCGCGGAGACTTGATCTTTGATGGATTCGAGTCTATGTCAGGTGCGCCGCACAATCACGAGCATGACGTAACTTTGCCGTCGGACAATGTTGGGGAGATCGCATCTGCAACTACTCTGGCCTTCAATCCGGAGCAAATCATGCCATCCGAGGACGGAGGGATAGACCCCGCCACGGAGGCCACACTCTCAGTGGCGATGGAGCCGGATACTGACTTCACCCCTTACGAGAGTCGTGTCACCGGATTACGGGATTCGTCTTCGGCCACGGATTCTGAGCCGCCTGCATCCGTGCCTATCGAATCCGATTGGGTACCGATCATGGAGTTCACCTCCGTAGATCTCTTTCAGCACTCGCCTTTCGGCGATGTGCTAAATTCATTAAGGTCTCTCTCCTTGTCAGGAGAACCTTGGCCGAACTACGTCCGGCTAGAATGGGATGCGGACGACGAAGAAATTCGCTGCCCACCCACCACCCACTTAGTAGCCACTGCCGATGATTTAACCGACATGCTCGATTTCGACTCCGCAGACATCGACGGCATGGACGACGATGCAGGAGAGGAACAGGAACTAGTGCCCAAAGGGCACTGGACAGCAACTTCATCACATGACATATACATGGTCGATACACCCAAAGAAAACGACGACAAGGAACGGGAGGAGACAGTGGAGGATGACCCCTCCAAGAAACAAACAAAGCATCGGCGTAGGCGCCGCTCCAAATCCCGCCTCGGCAAAAACAGCGATAACAGCGCAAGAGAAAATAACACTACAATCGACTCCAGAGGAAACGACGACCACATTGCCCCGGCGGCAGAGCACGATGAAGCTGCAAACAGGGAACATAGTACGGATCCGACGTCCGAACACGGTGATGCCAAGGATAAACCTCATCAAACCCCCTCTGGGGAGGAAAACAGTCCGGACGAAGATGCACACATCATCCTGGAAACGCACTTGGAGTAAGAGAACCTCCGCAGAAGGCTTATTGCCACAATGAGGAGTCTGAAGAAGCAGAAGCAAAGGCTTAAGGCCGCACAAAATATGCTCAACAGCAGGTGGAACAAAGTGCTCGACAACAAAGAAAAGTATGGTGGAAGTTACCACACAAAGAGCTATCCAAAGCGCAAGCTATTACCTGAATTCGACGATGAGGCCTTAGAGCCCACACAGCCGAAAAATAATACGGCTAACTGGCCGGATCAACCACATTGCGACCGCGATAGACCGGCTAACACGGTCGCACATAAGTCAACACACGATCTACGTGAGCACTTGCGCCAAAAATCCAGTATGACCAGATCCATCTATGGATCCAGGAAGCATGCTCCGGCACAAAATCAAAACTGAATACTACAACAGTCCGAACGCCATGATGCACCCAAATACATGGGTGCCACACACCCCCTATGTTTCACCGATGAGGTGCTGGACCATGAATTCCCAGAAGGATTCAAATCAGTGAACATAGAGGCGTACGACGGGACCACAGACCCTGGGGTCTGGATTGAGGACTTTATCCTACATATCCATATGGCTCGCGGAGACGATCTTCGTGCCATCAAATACTTGCCCCTCAAGCTTAAAGGACCAGCTTGGCACTGGCTGAAAAGCCTCCCCAAAAACTCAATTGGAAGTTGGGAGGAGCTCGAGGACACTTTTCGGGCTAATTTTCAAGGGACCTATGTCCGACCTCCGGATGCAGACGATTTAAGTCATATAATTCAACAGCCCGGAGAGTCAGCCCGAAAGCTTTGGAACAGGTTTCTCACTAAGAAGAACCAAATCGTCGACTATCCGGACGCCGAAGCCTTAGCAGCTTTCAAACACAGCGTCCGAAACGAATGGCTCGCCAGACACCTCGGCCAAGAAAAACTGAGAACAATGGCAGCCCTGACAAGCCTCATGACCTGCTTTTGCGCGGGCGAAGATAGCTGGTTAGCCCGCAGTAGCACCAGCGACCCAAGCACATCCGAAATCGGGGATGGCAATGGAAAACCACGATGCAGTAAAAACAAGCATCGAAATAAAGAAGATAGCCCAGATAATACGGCGGTAAACGCCGGATTCAGGGGCTCTCGACCAGGTCAGCGGAAAAAGCCTTTCGAAGGCCGCAGAGATGGACCGTCTAGCCTAAACAGGATTCTTGACAAACTATGTCAGATTCATGGCACCCCCGGTAAACCTGCAAATCACACCCACAGAGAATGTTGGGCCTTCAAGCAGGCCGGTAAGCTAAACACCAGACACAAGGGGGGAGACACCAAGCGAAGACGAGGATGAACCGCGCCAGCAAAGCACTGAAGGATAGAAAAAATTCCCACCAGAGGTTAAAACGGTAAACATGATCCATGTGATGAAGAGGAGAAGCAAACATGCACTCCGGGACATAAGCGCCATAGAGCCCGTCACCCCTAGGTTCAACCCCTGGTGGGCCTGCTCGATCACTTTTGATAGCGGGATCATGCGACAAGCATCCGGCATGAAGGATTGGCTGCCTTGGTGTTAGACCCAATAATAAACTGATACCATCTCACACGAGTCCTTATGGACGGCGGAAGTGGTCTAAATATTAGGACACAGTTCGCAAAATGGCGATAGACCCGACAAAAATATGCCACAGTAATTCTACCTTCAAGGGAGTAATACCAGGCCCAGAGGCCCGCTGTATGGGCTCTCTATTACTAGAGGTTGTATTCGGTTCTTCCAACAACTTCCGAAGCGAAAAGTTAACTTTCTACATTGCTCCATTCCGAAGTGACTATCAAGCACTACTCGGAAGAGCGGCTTTCGCTCGTTTTAATGCAGTACCACATTATGGTTCTCTCAAGCTTAAGATGCCCGATCCACGTGGCACCATCATAGTTAGTGGAAATATTGAGCGTTCTCTACGCGCGGAAGAATGTGCGGCGGCTTTAACAGCCAAGCACTAGACAGCCTCACCAACCAGAAAAAATGACAGGTCGTCAAGACCACGGACACTGTTAGACGAGTCCGGCGTATCACTACATATACATGAGATTGGTTTGATGGTTAAACCCTCATAGACGGTACCAGGGGCTTCCCGCGTGTAATCAGGGCTAGTTCAGCTCAACTTGACTTATCTTGAATTTTAATGGTTTATTGATAATAACCAATCTTCTGGCACGACAACTTTCACCTGAGTTCTTCTCTTTTACAGATGACAATCGTGCTACACCCGTCCAGGACACGACACAATGGAGACACAGGCGCAGATGTGCAGCAGGGACCCACTCAGAGGTTTCTTTTCAGATTAAGACCCTGCGTAAACCTTTTTTATGTCTCTTGTTGTTCACATCCTCCGGATACTCAATACAACCGAGAAGGATACTCACGTTCTTGGCATGTGGCCACATCAGGATATTGCACGTACCTAGACACCCGGGGTTTATTATCAAGGGCATTGTTCAGCCCGACATATGTTATAAAAGATCGAATACCTTAGGGAGTGTTCGGCGTCGCAAGTTTGGCCTTATATGCATCAGCTCCTAATCATGTCTTTGGTCAAATGTTGGGTTTGCCCGGCTCCCATGTTTTGGTACCTTACGTTTCGCTATATCAGCTAAGGTAGCACTGGGAGAACTACTGCGATTGTGCCCTGGTTCATCCGAATGAGCACCTCAGTAGAGAAAGCCGAAAACTGACTGTCATGATAAAACACGAGACTGGTCAACCACTCGATGACTTAGCGGAATCTTCGGGATTCCTCCGCATTAACGAAGGGCCATTTTTCGGTCATGTACATACGCGCCCTGTATTCGGACGAGTGCGGAAGTACCAGGGGCTATATAGTAGTCCCACCGTCAAACTCCTATGGCTAAGTGAAACTGTTAAAGCAATATAGTCCGATTGTCTCGTTCGCTGTGCTACCACCTCCTTCATGGACCAAGACGTTGGATCAAGTGTGAATACGCGTTTTTTGCGAACACCCCCGCATTATATGCGTGGGGCTGAAGCCGATGACTGCAATCTTTCAGGTTATATACATATATACATAAACGACCGCACAGGAGGCATCATAATACTTTCGGGCAAAAGTATAAACATAGCCTTTATAATTCAATAAAGCATTGTTTTTACAATGGGAATACATGTCACTAGAACATAATATTCTTCGAGCACTGAGCCTCTATCGAACGAGCGCCTTCAAGGACTTCTTCAAAGTAGTGCTCAAAGCCGAACCCTGTGTTGCAATAGTGGTGGCCTCCATCTCTGCCCAGTATGTCTTGACATGGCAAAGGGCCATCCGCACACCCTCTATGCACGCCGACCTCTTCATACCATCGATGTGCAGCACGGCACCAAGGAATTGTTGCACTAAACTAAAGTAACTATTCGTCCTTGGCCCTCCCGGCCACAGATGATCCACAACAGACCTCATGGCAAGTCCGGACAACCTATGGAGCTCGGCCCACTTGGCCATTTTCTCATTCAACAGCAGCGGACGCACTGGAGCATGGAACTGTGACCAGAACAGCTTCTCCACTTCACGATCTTTTTGATCCTTGAAGTACTCAGCCGCATCAGCAGCCTTGTTGCCAAATCCACATACGAGTCTGTAGAACTCCATAGTTGATCAAGAGGAGCATACTTCGGAACTCCGAACTTAGTCTGCAACAAAAAGGGCTTCCCAGCTGCGATATCTTCAGCTTGATGCAGCTCCTCCTTCGTCGCTCGTATTTTGGAGCGGGCTTCCTTGGCTGCTACCATGGCCTTCTCTAGGTCCGTCGCCTTCGCACGGCTTTCTTCATCAAGAAGCTGGTAACGGTCGGCGGCATCTTTCAACTCAACGGCCATCTTGGGCATTCTTTCCTTGCTCTGGCAATGTGCGGCCTGTTCGGCCCTCAGCTCTTCGACCGCCTTTAGAGCGGCCGCATCGCTATTCCTGGCTTGCTCCTTGGCTCGGGCAAGTTCCGCCCGAAGGGTCTCCATGGTGGCAGCTCCATCTGCAGCCACAACATATTAAAGATACTGGCATCATGCTCCTCTTACTATGTGTTGATCACCGGAGAAATCACTTACCCTATGCCTCGTCAAGCCGCTTGCTGACAAGCACGATGTCAGCATCTGCCGCATCAAGTTGCTACTTTAGCTCGGCAAACTTATCAGTCCGGCTAGCCACCGGACCTTCAGCCACCTACCCATAAAGGCGGTCTGGTTCTTACCTAGGACTATGATCCTCTGTTAGCCGCCGTTTTCGATGACAACCAGAGTCTCAGGGGCTACTATCTGCATAGGGCACACCTAACGTGTGCGGTACTGTCAAAAACATACACTATTTCACGTACCTCAAAGCCTTTCAGCAGACTCATAAAAGCTTCATGCAACCCGCTTTCGGTGGATGAAATCCTCTCAATTACTGTACCCATTAGCGTACGATGCGCTTCTGAGATGGCCGCTTGCTCTAGAAGATCCTTCAGTGCGTCCGACCGCACACTGTACGGTTCTGGACTCTTTCTGTTGCTCTCTTTAGGAGCCGAATACTGAGGACTCCGGGTGGCCAAAGGATTACCCTCTGGCCTTGGCGGATCAGGAGAAACCCTCCGCGACGACACTTCAGGGTCGCCCGCCTCATGAGGCGGGGTGGCAGGGGGAGGTGTTTCGCTCTCCATCATCTCCGGAAGAAGATCCCCCGAAGACGAACTCTGTCGAGAAGGGCTACGATCCGAACTACAAGATATAAGCTTCGGTTATTGTCTTTAGAAGTAAGGTAGGATATTTTCACTATTAAGTACCTTTTGTTTACTTACAGCTCGGTCAAGGGCTGATCCCCTTGCGGGCACTGTGCGGCGAGAGTACCCTCCGAGGCAGGACCCTCTGGCGAAGATTTCTTCCCCCGTTTGGAAACCTTTGTTTTCGGGTCTTCAGAGGTGGTCCTCTTCCTTCCTTGGGGAGAGGGAATGTCAGATTCTTCACCCTGGTTATCCTCCTTCGCGGAGGCGCTAATTCCCCCGGTTTGGAAGAATAGTGAGTGAGGCCCGCTTGCAGCCTCTGTATTCCCCCCCTTTATCTTCCCCTGAGGGTGCCTGATAAGGCGCCGGCTCAAGCATTCTGTCTAGTACGGGATTGGGCAGGACTTCGGGAAGAGGGGCCGAACACCTGATCATCTTCGCCTTGGTTATCCAGTCCTGGTCAAAGAGCGACTTTTCAAAATGATGTTATGATAAATAAAAGGACAAAGTGTTCGTCCATAGGATTACTTACTTGGGTATCAGGGCGATTACAGCTCAGACCCGCATCCGTGGTGGTGTCCGGACACTTTATTTGGGGTCCAAAGAGCAATTTGTACATCTCTTCGAGCGTCATGCCGAGGAAGTGCTGAATAGTTCACGGTCCTTCCGAGTTGAACTCCCACATACGGAGGGGTCGACGTTTGCAAGGCAGGACCCGATGAACTAGCATAACTTGCATTACCGAGACCAGGCTAACATCTCTCTCAAGGAGATCTCAGATGCGACTCTGCAATATCGGCACATCATTTACTGGCCCCCAGTTCAACCCCTTGTTGATTCATGACGTCAGTTGTGGTGGGGGGCCTGAGCGAAAGGCAGGGGCAGCTACCCACTTGGAACTCCGGGGAGCTGTGATATAGAACCACTCTCGCTGCCACAAACTGGACACCTCCGGGAAAGAACCCTCTGGCCATGGAGCCTCAGCGCTTTTGCTTATTACGGCACCCCCGCACTCTGCGTGCCGCCCCTCAATCATCTTCGGCTTCACATTGAAGGTCTTGAGCCACAGGCCGAAGTGTGGGGTAATGCGGAGGAAGGCCTCACACACGACGATGAATGACGAGATGTGAAGGAGGGAATCCGGGGCCAGATCATGGAAATCCAGCCCATAATAGAACATGAGCCCCCTAACAAAGGGATCCAGAGCGAGGCCTAGCCCTCGAAGGAAGTGAGAGATGAACACAACACTCTCGTTGGGTTTGGGAGTGGGGATGACCTGCCCTCGGGCGTGCAGCCTGTGCGAGATTTCGGCGGTCAGATACCTGGCCTCTCTCAGCTTCTTGATGTCCTCCTCTGTGATAGGGGAAGGCATCCACCGACCTTGGAGGTTGGATCCGGACATGGTTGAAGGTCCGAAGCGCCTGACCTAAGCCTTGGGTGTTGGAACTCGAGGCGGGGGAAGGATTTGATTGAGCACGAGAGGGAAAAAGGACAGGCCTTGGCCTCTTTATAAAGAGAGTGAATATCAAGCGTCCTCCTCGTGGCCGTTTGGGACTTGCCTAAAATTGAGGAGTCATACCAACAGGCACGATTGGGTTACCCACGTCTGTATTGATGAGAATCCCGTGATAAGGGGGACACGATCTCTGCTTTGACAAGACGTGTCAGAAAAACCGCCTCGCGATATGTGCAGTGCTGGTTGAGAAAAATGGTTCAAATAATGACCGGGCCATGGCATGATGTCATGTTGTCAAAACGTGTCAGCAAATTAGATTTGTGGAAATATTATTCTCTCTACGGTGGTATGTGGAACTTATTTTGCAGAGCTGGACACTATCCTTGTGTTCAATATCTTCTATGGAGTATTCGGAGAAGGAACCCGCCTTGTAATGTCGAAGACAAATCTGCGTGCCGGACTCATCGTCATTGAAGCCTGGTTCAGGGGCTACTGAGGGAGTCCTGGATTAGGGGGTCTCCGGACAGCCGGACTATATCCTTTGGCCGGACTCTTGGACTATGAAGATACAAGATTGAAGACTTCGTCCCATGTCCAGATGGGACCCTCCTTGGCGTGGAAGGCAAGCTTGGCAATACGGATATGTAGATCTCCTCCCTTGTAACCGACTCTGTGTAACCCTAGCCCCCTCCGGTGTCTATATAAACCGGAGGGTTTGGTCCGTAGGACAACATACAATCATACCATAGGCTAGCTTCTAGGGTTTAGCCTCTATGATCACGTGGTAGATCAACTCTTGTAATACTCATATCATCAAGAACAATCAAGCAGGACGTAGGGTATTACCTCCATCAAGAGGGCCCGAACCTGGGTAAACATCGTGTCCCCTGCCTCCTGTTACCATCCGCATTAGACGCACAGTTCGGGACCCCCTACCCGAGATCCACCGGTTTTGACACCGACAGGGCTCGTGAAGCGGCTTGCAAGTGCCTGCTCTCGACTGGACGTCGTCAAGCGGTCGGTCTGTATAGAGGGTGCATGAATGGCCTTCGCCCATGGAAAGGTGCACCGGGGGAAGATGGATGCTGAAAAGCTGGTGACCGAGGGACCGCTGGAGGGAAAGGAGCACCGCAAGCCTGAGTTATATTATGAAAGTGTCCTGAAAGGATCCTGCCTTGCGGCGGAGCAATGCACCAAGCACACTATATTTCCATGAATACAATCATGTTGTCCTTTGTAATGTTGAACAAGGTCATTTCTATTATTTATTGCCTATTATATGAAAGTTTATCCTCCTGCGCGGACGTTTTATATATTAATGCTGAGAGTTGGCCAGTCGTCGGCTTCTGCCCCCCCCCCCCGTAGGAAGTACGGGGGTGTTCGGGATAAACCTGATCACTCTTTATCCCAGTTTTGGGTCCTTCGAAGGAGGTGTTCAGCACAACGAACTAGGCAATCGGACTATAGGGCTTTATCACTCTCACTTAGCCATAGGAGCTTTAGAAAAGGAAGGTAGGCGCAGCCCCTGGTGTTCGGAAGACCGCACGAGGGGCTCTATAAGCACCTGATCAGAAGAAAAGCCGATCCATCGCACGCTGTATTAGTTATGGCATTATGCGGGATGAATCCTTAAAGATTTTACAACCTCTCGAACAACTGACCAGCTCTTGCCGTATCATGACAGTCAGTTTTCGGCTTTCTCTACTGAGGTGCTCGTCCGGAAGAACCGGGACACAATCGCAGTAGTTCTCCCTGTGCCACCTTAGCCGATAGAGACGAATGTAAGGCAGCAAAACATGGGAGCCGGGCAAACCCAACATTTGACCCAAGACATGATTCGGAGCTAATGCATATAATGCTATAAGTTCGGGGTGCCGAACTACCATGAAGGTGTTCGGACTTTATTGTCGTATAATGGGTAAAACGAAGCCCCTGGCATAATAAGGCATATCACGGTGTACGGATGCCATTTGACAAAAGAGTTTCAATAAGAGATAACAGAAGATAAGCGTCGTATAAATCCACATGTTGTATTTGAATAATACGTCAATGCGTATGAGTACATGTAATGTAATAAAAGAGAAAGTGACTGCGGAACATACTAAGACCAGGCGGGAAGAAGATGTGCGCGGATCCGGAGTGCAGTCGGATGGTCATCGAGGGGGGTATCTAAAGATTCCCTTGCTCGTTCGAGCTGTTTCCGTATCGCCGGTCCTGCCCTGGGCAAAAAATGAACCTATAAAGAAAATGAAGGAACTGTTTGTGTGCCACAGAGCGGTTGAGCCACAGTATGTGGCCTATGCTGGCTTTCGCCGGAATGTTTAATTGAGCTCTGGACGAGCCGCTCTATCCTATCGCGAAGTAGTTCGGAGTCCTTTGGCGGTGTCCGGGAGCTTGGTCATCAACTCGAGGTCCGATTGAAAGATGCCACTCGTTGCTTCTACTGTTAAAGCAGCGGTATACTCTTTGGTACCGAGGGAGAGTTCAGCCTTGCCATTAACGATGATGGCGCCGCGCGGACCGGGCATCTTGAGCTTACAATAGGAATAATGTGGCACCGCGTTGAATCGAGCGAATGCGGTTCGTCCGAGCAGTGCCTGATAATCACTGTGAAAGGGGACGATGTCGAAGATTAACTCTTCGGCACGGTAATTGCCCGGTGATCCGAAGACTACCTCAAGGGCGATGGAGCCTGTACAGCTGGCCTCCACACCTGGTATAATACCTTTAAAGGTGGCTTTAGTGGACTTGATCATCGAATGATTGATGCCCATCTTGCACACTGGGTCCTGGTAAAGCAGGTTTAGACTGCTGCCTTCGTCCATAAGGACTCGTGTGAGGTGGAACCCGTCAATTATTGGGTCGGGGACTAGTGCGGCTGAATTGCCCTGATTGGTATTAACCGGACGATCCGTGCCGTTGAAGGTGATCGGCCCCTAGTTTATATTGTGGGGCGACTAGTTCTGTTAAGTCGACATCCCTAAGGGTGCGCATCCGGTCCGGGTTGGGAGTGTGGGTGGCGTTTACCATGTTCACCATTTAGATTTGCGGGGGAAATTTCTTTTGCCCTCTTGTATTCGGTGATCAGGGCTCCTCGTCGCCATCATCGCTTTGAGACACCTTCTCCTTGTTTTCGGCACCTGACCTGCCGGCTTGTTTGAAGACCCAGCATTCTCTGTTGGTATGATTCGCTGGTGTTCCTGGGGTGCCATGAATTTGGCATGGACGGTCGAGTATGCGGTCCAGACTGGACGGGCCCAAATTGTCATTTTTGAATGGCCTTTTCCGCTGACCAGACTTAGAGCCACTAAATCCGGCATTGGCCGCCGTATCTTCGGCGTTACCACCATTTTTGCGACGCTTGTGTTTGTTGCGTCCGGGTTTTCCGTTGCTATCTCTAGCCTCTGATGTTCCAGGATTGCTTGTTGTGTTGTTGCTACGGGCCAACCAGCTATCCTCGCCCGTGCAAAAGCGGGTCATGAGTGTCGTGAGGGCTGCCATATATTTTGGCTTGTCTTGGCCGAGATGTCGGGCAAGCCACTCGTCACGGATGTTGTGTTTAAAGGCCGCTAGGGCTTCGGCATCTGGACAGTCGACAATTTGGTTCTTTTCAGTTAGGAACCGAGTCCAGAATTTCCTAGCTAACTCTCCGGGCTGTTGGGTTATGTGACTTAAATCATCAGCATCCGGTGGTCGCACATAAGTGCCCTGGAAGTTGTCCAGGAATGCGTCTGCCAGGTTCTCCCAACTTCCGATGGAGCTTGCCGGCAAGCTATTGAGCCAATTCCGAGCCGGCCCTTTGAGTTTTAGTGGGAGATACTTAATGGCGTGTAGATCATCCCCGCGGGCCATGTGAATGTGGAGGAAGAAATCCTCTATGTATACCGCGGGATCTGTAGTACCATGATATGATTCAATGTTCACGGGTTTAAACCCTTCTGGGAATTCATGATCCATTACTTCGTCGGTGAAGCATAGGGGGTGTGCGGCGCCTCTGTGCCGGGCTATATCACGACGCAGTTCATACAAGTCTTGTCTGCTATATTCGGCCCGGCCGGATTTGCTTTTAGTATATCCGGTGTGATGATCATCGTCACGCGTTGGGGCGCGCCCCCGTGATCCGTAAATTGATCTTGTATGTCCTGCTTTGTTTTCCAATACATCTCGCAGGTCCTGCGTGTAGCCCCGGGCCTTGGTGTTTTTGTTTGACTGGCGACGGGGTGCGGGCTGGACTTCGGGCTGATACGTCGCTTTGTCTCGGCCACGAGGTGGCCGGTCCGCTGCATCATATGCTGGTAGTGTAGGCTTTAATACTTCCTCCTTGAGTTGGGGTAGCAACCTGCGCTCTGGGTAACTTTTGGTTGGGCGCTCAAGTTTGTATTCCTCAGCTGCCAGGACCTCGGTCCATCTATCCGCTAGCAGATCTTGATTGGCTTGAAGCTGCTGCTGCTTTTTCTTCAGACTTTTTGCTGTGGCTACAAGCCGGCGCTTGAAGCGCTCCTAGTTGATGGGATCTTTAGGCATGATGAATTCTTCATCGCCGAGGCTCACCTCATCTTCGGAGAGGGGCATGTAATTGTCATCCCCTTATTCTCCGTCTGTCGCCTGTTCGTTAGGGATCGCTTGCCCATCCTTCCGCTCGAAGCCTGGCTGGAGGGGATTGTCTTTGTCTTTGGCACTGTCCGCAGCGTTATTGTCTCTTGTGCCGGTATCCCTGCTTTTGCTATGGCGGGGCTTAGAGCGGCGTCGATGACGCCGGTGCTTAGATTGCTTCTCGAGGGGATTATCCTCCGTTGCCTTATTGTCATTGCTTTCTTTGGGGGTGTCCACCATTTATATAGCATATGATGAGGTGGCTGTCCAGCGCCCTGTGGGCGGTGGTTCCTGTTCTTCTCCTGCATCGTCGTCCATACCGTTGATGTCTTCGGAGCCGAAATCAAGCATGTAGGTTAAGTTGTCGAAAGTGGCTATTAAGTGGGTGGTGGGTGGGGAATGAATTTCTTCGTCGTCTGCTTCCCGCTCAGGCCGGACATAGTTCGGCCAAGGGTCTCCTGACAAGGAGAGAGACCTCAATGAATTTAGCACGTCGCCAAAGGGCGAGTGCTGAAAGATATCCGTGGAGGTAAACTCCATGATCGGTGCCCAATCAGATTCGATAGGCATAGACACAAGCGGTTTGGAGCATGTGGCCGGGGATGAATCCAAGGGTCCGGTAACACAGGTCTCATAGGAGGTGAAGTCAGTATTCGGCTCTATCGCTGCTGAGTGTGCGGCCTCCGTGGCGGGGTCCATCCACCCGTCCTCGGACGGCATGATCTGCTCCGGATTGAGGGACGGAGTAGACATAGGTGTGATCTCCCGAACACGGTCCAACGGCAGAGCTAAGTCATGCTCGTCGTGACTATGCGGCGCACCTGACATGGGCTCAAATCCGTCGAAGATCAAGTCTCAGCGGATGTCAGCAGTATAGTTCAAGCTTCCAAACCTGACCTGGTGACCAGGGGCGTAGCTCTTGATCTGTTTCGGATGGCCAAGCGAGTTGGCCCGCAATACGAAGCCGCCGAATACGAAGATCTGTCCGGGGAGAAAAACCTCACCCTGGATCGCATCGTTGCCGATGAGCGAAGGAGCCATCAAGCCTTTATCATGACGACACAGTGCAACTCTCAATGAAAGCACCAATATCGGTGTCAAAACCGGCGGATCTCGGGTAGGGGCTCCCGAACTGCGCGTCTAAGGCTGATGGTAATAGGAGGCGGGGGACACAATGTTTACCCAGATTCGGGCCCTCTCAATGGAGGTAATACCCTACTTCCTGCTTGATTGATCTTGATGATATGAGTATTACAAGAGTTGATCTACCACGTGATTGTAGAGGCTAAACCCTAGAAGCTAGCCTATGATTATGATTGTTTTTGTCCTACAGACTAAACCCTCCGGTTTATATAGACACCGGAGGGGGCTAGGGTTACACGGAGTCGGTTACAGAGAAGGAGATCTACATATCCGAATCGCCAACCTTTCCTTCCACGCAAAGGAGAGTCCCACCCGGACACGGGAGGAAGCCTTCAATCTTGTATCTTCATAGTCCAACAGTCCGGCCAAAGTATATAGTCCGGCTGTCTGAGGACCCCCTAATCCAGGACTCCCTCAGTGGTGTCGGCAACCTTTCCCCCGGCAGAGGACCCGTGGTCGCCGAGGGCGCCGCTGGTGTCCCCTCTGCCCTTGTTGGGCCGTCCTGGTTTCCGGTCATCCCAGCGGTGGTAGGGGGTGGCGCAAGGTGGGGCCCTCGTCAGGCGATATGAAGTAAGGCTCACGCTTGTGAAGATCGCCGCCCGTGACACTCTCACGTAATAATGGGTGGGGCTGTACACACCCCGGAGCCTCAGGAGAGCCGCCCTCGGGCCTCAGGGGCTCCCTCCCACGCCCAGTGGCAGCACTTAGCTCCACGCTGGTGAGAAGACGTCGAAGACTAGACTAGGCGCCGGACGTGGCCATTTTCTTTGGATCTCTTTTCTGTAACCCTGCCTTCTGGATTTGGATTTAAGTTGAAGTTGAATTTTCATTTGATGTGCGCGGGGGGATGCCTTTTCTCGTTCGAGCTATTTCTCGTAGTCTAGTTCTTGCCTTACTTCGGAGATTCGCGCCAGTCGCTCCCCCCTCGTGGCCCCCCCGCGAGCCGGGCTGGGCATGAAGCACACGGGCCACGCTCGTGTCGAGCCGTGGCTGGCGCTCACTTATCACGCGGCCCTCTCGGGCGTATTGACAAATTCCTCAGGAGCTTATCAGAAACCCACAACCTCTTGAGCCGGTTTTGGGCTCGTCCAGGCTAAGGTAAACAGTAACAACAACCTTGCCCCAGCATACGTAAGCTCGTGAAGACACGTACTCAATTTGACACAAAAGGATAAAAGCAGCAATTTGTTTACATCAGGGGCTCACCCTCTCAAAATGCTCTTACAATCTTCCGGGGCCACGCCCAAGTTTTTACAGGGTAAACGGCAGGGAAACGAGGGATCATCCGGATATGTCGCTTGATAACCCACAAGTATAGGGGATCGCAATAGTTTTCGAGGGTAGAGTATTCAACCCAAATTTATTGATTCGACACAAGGGGAGCCAAAGAATATTCTCAAGTATTAGCAGCTGAGTTGTCAATTCAACCACACCTGGAAACTTAATATCTGCAGCAAAGTGTTTACTATCAAAGTATATGATAGTAGTGGTAACGGTAGCAAAAGGTAATGATAGAAAAAGTAATGTTTTTGGTATTTTGTAGTGGTTGTAACAATAGCAACGGAAAAGTAAATAAGCAAAGAACAATATATGGAAAGCTCGTAGGCAATGGATCGGTGATAGAGAATTATGATGGATGCCGTTCATCATGTAACAGTCATAACCTAGGGTGACACAGAACTAGCTCCAATTCATCAATGTAATGTACGCATGTATTCCGAATATAGTCATACGTGTTTATGGAAAAGAACTTGCATGACATATTTTGTCCTACCCTCCCGTGGCAGCGGGGTCCTAATGGAAACTAAGGGATATTAAGGCCTCCTTTTAATAGAGTACCGGACCAAAGCATTAACACATAGTGAATACATGAACTCCTCAAACTACGGTCATCACCGTGAGTGGTCCCTATTATTGTCACTTCGGGGTTGCCGGATCATAACACATAGTAGGTGACTATAGACTTGCAAGATAGGATCAAGAACTCACATATATTCAGGAAAACATAATAGGTTCAGATCTGAAATCATGGCACTCGGGCCCTAGTGACAAGCATTAAGCATAGCAAAGTCATAGCAACATCAATCTCAAAACATAGTGGATACTAGGGATCAAACCCTAACAAAACTAACTCGATTACATGATAAATCTCATCCAACCCATCACCTTCCAGCAAGCCTACGATGGAATTACTCACGCACGGCGGTGAGCATCATGAAATTGGTGATGGAGGAAGGTTCATGATGACGATGGCGATGGATTGCCCTCTCTGGAGCCCCGAG
This sequence comes from Triticum urartu, assembly GCF_056163025.1. Taxonomy (NCBI): domain Eukaryota; kingdom Viridiplantae; phylum Streptophyta; class Magnoliopsida; order Poales; family Poaceae; genus Triticum; species Triticum urartu. The sequence goes on along the minus strand of NC_141875.1, from coordinate 323,564,158 downwards.
CGGACTCGAGATCAGCCCTCCCGAGAGGTTTTAGGGCTTGGCGGCAGCTCCGTATCGTAAAACGCGATGAATCCTTCTCTCTGATTTTTTCTCCCCGAAGGCAAATATATAGAGTTGGAGTTGAGGTCGGAGGAGCTCGAGGGGGCCCACGAGGTAGGGGGCACGCCCAGGGGTGCAGGCGCGCCCCCCACCCTCGTGGCTAGGGTGTGGGCCCCCTGGTCTTCATCTTTTGCAAGGATTTTTTATTATTTCCAAAAAGATGTTCCGTGAAGTTTCAGGTCATTCCGAGAACTTTTGTTTCTACACATAAATAACACCATGGCAATTCTGCTGACAACAGCGTCAGTCCGGGTTAGTTCCATTCAAATCATGCAAGTTAGAGTCCAAAACAAGGGCAAAAGTGTTTGGAAAAGTAGATACGATGGAGACGTATCAACTCCGACAAGCTTAAACCTTTGCTTGTCCTCAAGCAATTTAGTTGACAAACTGAAAGTGATAAAGAAAGACTTTTACAAACTCTGTTTTCTCTTGTTGTTGTAAATATGTAAAGCTAGTATTCAAGTTTTCAACAAAGATTATGAACTAACCATATTCACAATAATGCTTAGGTCTCATGTTTACTCATATCAATGGCATAATCAACTAGCGAGCAATAATAATAAATCTCGGATGACAACACTTTCTCAAAACAATCATAATATGATATAACAAGATGGTATCTCGCTAGCCCTTTCTGAGACCGCAAAACATAAATGTAGAGCACCTTTAAAGATCAAGGACTGACTAGACATTGTAATTCATGGTAAAAGAGATCCAGTCAAGTCATACTCAATGTAAACTAACAGTAATGAATGCAAATGACAGTGGTGCTCTCCAACTGGTGCCTTTTAATAAGAGGATGATGACTCAACATAAAAGTAAACAGATAGGCCCTTCGCAGAGGGAAGCAGGAATTTGTAGAGGTGCCAGAGCTCGGTTTTGAAATAGAGGTGAATAATATTTTGAGCGGTATACTTTCATTGTCAACATAACAACCAAGAGATGGCGATATCTTCCATGCTACACACATTATAGGCGGTTCTCAAACAGAATGGTAAAGTTTATACTCCCCCTCCACCAACAAGCATCAATCCATGGCTTGCTCGAAACAACGAGTGCCTCCAACTAACAAGAGTCCCGGGGGGAGTTTTGTTTACAATTATTTTGATTTGATTTGCATAAAGCATGGGACTGGGCATCCCGGTGACCAACCATTTTCTCGTGAGTGAGGAGCGGAGTCCACTCCTCTTGAGAATAACCCGCCTAACATGGAAGATACGGACAGCCCTAGTTGATACATGAGCTATTCGAGCATACAAAACAGGATATTTATTTGAAGGTTTAGAGTTTGGCACATACAAATTTACTTGGAACGGTAGGTAGATACCGTATATAGGTAGGTATGGTGGGCTCATATGGAATAAATTTGGGGTTTATGGAGTTGGATGCACAAGTAGTATTCCCGCTTAGTACAGGTGAAGGCTAGAAAAAGACTGGGAAGCGACCAGCTAGAGAGCGACAACAGTCATGAACATGCATTAAAATTAATCAACACCGAATGTAAGCATGAGTAGGATATAATCCACCATGAACATAAATATCGTGAAGGCTATGTTGATTTTGTTTCAACTACATGCGTGAACATGTGCCAAGTCAAGTCACTTAAATCATTCAGAGGAGGATACCACCCTATCATACCACATCACAACCATTTTAACAGCATGTTGGCACGCAAGGTAAACCATTATAAGCTCCTAGCTAACTAAGCATGGCACAAGAAACTATGATCTCTAGTTGTCATCGCAAACATGTTTATTCATAATAGGCTGAATCAGGAACGATGAACTAATCATATTTACAAAAACAAGAGAGGTCGAGTTCATACCAGCTTCTCCCATCTCAATCAGTCCATCATATATCGTCATAATTGCCTTTCACTTGCACGACAGAATGATGTGAATAATAATAACAGTGCACGTGCATTGGACTAAGCTGGAATCTGCAAGCATTCAATAAACAGGAGAAGACAAGGCAATATGGGATCTTTTGTCGGATCAACAATAATGCATATAAGAGCCACTTCAACAATTTAATTAAGGTCTTATCCGGGAAAGCTCCCAACAAGCAAAAAGAAGAACAGGAAATCTTTTTGGGTTTTCCTTTTAATTACTACTACAAGCATGGAAATTAAAACTAGCTAAAGGCTGCAACTAATTTTTTTTGGTTTTTCTTAAGGTTTATCAAACACACAAGAAGAAAGCATAAAAAGGAAACAAACTAGCATGGATATTACAATGAAAAAGTATGAGCACCGACATTAGCAATGAGTGTGTGAACATGAATGTAATGTCGGTGGGAAATACGTACTCCCCCAAGCTTAGGCTTTTGGCCTAAGTTGGTTTATTGCCACGGATGGCCTGGCGGATATCCATAGTTGTAGTTGGGGTCGTTCTGCAATGCAGCGGCTATTCCCTCCTGAGCTGCAGCGTGGTGGTGAGCTGCCTCCGCCCTCCTCTCGTACTCATCTGCCTCCTCTCTGGTAATAAAACGTCTTCCTTTTACCTAATAATCAAAGAAGGCAGGAGCAGGGAGAGTAATACGGATAGCACGACGTCTGTCAAAGATTAAGCGATACTGGAGAGGTGATTCATTCCTCTCGACAAAATGGTGGTGAACCATAGCATTAAAGTCTAGGTAAGCAGGAGGCAATTCAATATCATCATTACGTATGGTTACACCAAGAAAATCAGCTAAGCGGGTTGCATAAATTCCACCAAAGAAATCTCCATTAAATCTATTAAGATGCAACCTACATGCAACAATGGCTCCCAAATTATAAGATTTATCTCCTAACATAGCACTCCTAAGAATACTGAGGTCAGGGACACACATGTGACATGCCTCATCTTTACCATTAATGCATCTACCTATGAAGAGAGCAAAATAATGTATAGCAGGAAAATGAATGCTCCCGGTGGTAGCTTGTGCTATGTCTCTAGATTCCCCCACAGTTATACTAGCAAGAAAATTTCTAAATTCAGATTTGCGGGGTTCACTAGCACTAACCCATTGTGGAAGTTTGCAAGCAGTGGTAAAATCCTCTAAGTCCATAGTATAAGATTTTTCATAAAGATCAAACAGGACAGTTGGAGAATTACGTGAAGATGAAAATTCAAACCTCCTGACAAAGGAACTAGTGAGATAGTGGTACTGGCGGCACTTTTCTTCCTCAAAGCTCACAAGATCAGCGTTACGCAAATATGCGATAAATTATTCCTTAATTCCCGCTCGATCCATAAAGCTCTCTGAAGGCCATTCACAGGGCCACACTGGAGCGTCCCTTGGTGGCTCATCATCAGCATCACGCATTGCAAGCCTGGGCTCTTGTTTCCTTGAAGAGCCACCTTGGTACATTTCCATAAACATATTTCTTCCTCTGAAAAATTTCTGAAATTTTTAGTAACTTCAAATAAAAGTAAACCAAACTCAACAAGATTGATAGCAACTACTCCTACAAGTGCCTAGAGCCTATATCATGCATCAAAACTACTTGGAACCACATAAATTTGACATGCAAGCTCAAGAACAGGGTCACCTAGGCAGCACAAATTTGCAATGAATAAAGCACTAGAACAAGAACTAATTGGACCAATGGAGGAGTCACATACCAAGGAACAATCCCCCCAAGCAGTTTTGTGAGAGGTGCTTTGAGCAAGGAGATCGAAAATGGCAGCAAAATGAGCTTGGTCTCGGGTTTGAACTGGATAATCATGTTTGTGGGAGGAAGGAGTGTGTGGGTGCAGGAATATGTGGAGGAGGGCCACCGTGGGCCCACGAGGCAGGGGGCGCGCCCAGGGGGGTAGGGCGCGCCCTCCACCCTCGTGGCCAGGTGGATGCCCTCCGTGTTGTGTTCTCAGTGCCAAGTATTCTCAAATATTCCAGAAAGAATCATATTTAAATTTCAGGGCATTCGGAGAACTTTCATTTTTAGGGTATTTTTATATTGCACGGATAATTCAGATAACAGACAGAAAATATTGTTTTTATTTTATTTAATATAAATAATAGAAAGTACAAGGAGGGTACAGAAGGTTGTGCCTTCTAGTTTCATCCATCTCATGCTCATCAAAAGGAATCCACTAACAAGGTTGATCAAGTCTTGTTAACGAACTCATTCCGAATAACATGGAACCGGAGAAATTTCGAATAACACTATGTTACCTCAACAAGGATATGCACATCCCCAATAATAAGAATATCATATTTCTTTTTTACAGTAGGTAGAGGAAATTCAAAACCTCCAATAATAATTGATGGAATTTTTCCAATAGAGTTGATACTATGAACTTGAGGTTGTTTCCTCGGAAAGTGTACCGTATGCTCGTTGCCATTGACATGAAAAGTGGCATTGCCTTTGTTGCAATCAATAACAGCCCCTGCAGTATTCAAAAAGGGTCTTCCAAGAATAATAGACATACGGGAATATCAAGAATAACAAAGTCCATTAAAATAGTAACGTTTGCAACTACAATAGGCACATCCTCACAAATACCGACAGGTATAGCAGTTGATTTATCAGCCATTTGCAAAGATATTTCAGTAGGTGTCAACTTATTCAAATCAAGTCTACGATATAAAGAGATAGGCATAACACTAACACCGGCTCCAAGATCACATAACGCAGTTTTAACATAGTTTCTTTTAATGGAGCATGGTATAGTGGGTACTCCTGGATCTCCAAGTTTCTTTGGTATTCCACCCTTAAAAGTATAATTAGCAAGCATGGTGGAAATTTCAGCTTCCGGAATCTTTCTTTTATTAGTAACAATTTCTTTCATATACTTAGCATAAGGATTCATTTTGAGCATATCGGTTAATCGCATACGCAAAAAGATAAGTCTAATCATTTCAGCAAAGCGCTCAAAATCCTCATCATCCTTTTTCTTGGATGGTTTGGGAGGAAAAGGCATGGGTTTCTGAACCCAAGGCTCTCTTTCCTTTCCGTGTTTCCGAGCAACAAAGTCTTCCTTATCATAACGTTGATTCTTTGATTGTGGGTTATCAAGATCAACAGCAGGTTCAATTTCTATATCATTATCATTACTAGGTTGAGCATCATCATGAACATTATCATTAACATTATCACTAGTTTCAGGTTCATTGCCAGATTGTGTTTCAGCATCAGAAATAGAAATATCATTTGGATTCTCAGGTGTTTCAGCAATAGGTTCACTAGAAGCATGCAAAGTCCTATCATTTTTCTTTTTCTTCCTTTTAGAAGGACTAGGTGCATCTATATTATTTCTCTGAGAATCTTGCTCAATTCTCTTAGGGTGGCCTTCAGGATACAGAGGTTCCTGAGTCATTCTACCAGTTCTAGTAGCCACTCTAACAGCATAATCATTATTCTTACTATTCAATTCATTGAGCAAATCATTTTGAGCCTTAAGTACTTGTTCTACTTGAGTGGTAACCATAGAAGCATGTTTACTAATAAGTTTAAGTTCACCTTCGACATTAGCCATATAATCACCCAAGTGTTCAAGCATATTTGAATTGTATTTCAATTGTCTACCAAAATAAGCATTAAAATCTTCTTGCTTCACCATAAAATTATCAAACTCATCTAAGCATTGGCTAGCAAACTTAGTAAGAGGGATTTTAGCTTTATCATATCTATAGAGAGAGTTTACCTTTACTACCTGTGTCGGGTTATCAAGACTGTCGGTGTCAAAACCAGCGGATCTCGGGTAGGGGGTCCCGAACTGTGCGTCTAGGTGGATGGTAACAGGAGGCAGGGGACACGATGTTTTACCCAGGTTCGGGCCCTCTTGATGGAGGTAATACCCTACGTCCTGCTTGATTGTTCTTGATAATATGAGTAGTACAAGAGTTGATCTACCACGAGATCGAAGAGGCTAAACCCTAGAAGCTAGCCTATGGTATGATTGTCGTTGTTCTACGGACTAAAACCCTCCGGTTTATATAGACACCGGAGGGGGCTAGGGTTACACAAGGTCGGTTACAAAGGAGGAGATATACATATCCGTATTGCCTAGCTTGCCTTCTACGCCAAGTAAAGGCCCATCCGGACACGAGACAAAGTCTTCAATCTTGTATCTTCATAGTCCAACAGTCCGGCCAAAGGATATAGTCCGGCTGTCCGGAGACCCCCTAATCCAGGACTCCCTCAGTAGCCCCCGAACCAGGCTTCAATGATGTCAAGTCCGACACGCAGTATTGTCTTCGGCATTGCAAGGCGGGTTCTTCTACAAATTTTGAATGTTTGTTAAGTAGTGTCCGGCCGCATAAATGTTGGACCTCTTGGCTTCCGCGCCCAATAAGGGCTATCTTCCACGTGTCAAATGAATACGAGGAGCCAAGGCGTTTTTACATTCGCCCCCCTAGCCAGATAAATAAATTGTCTATTAAAGGGATGGGGATTCTTAGATCCAATCCATACCATCCTCGCACAGCGAGAATCCATCGGAGCGCGCTTCGGAAAAATCCACTCCAACATGGCCGACCACCGCAGCTCCTCCTCTCGCCCCGTTGCCCTAAGCCCGATGATTGGGAGAGGTGTTCTGTCTCACACAGTCGATTAGTCGAACTGCAGACTCAGGGATTTCTCCCTCCAGCGTATATGGTTCCCGTCCGAGCCAGGCTCGCCACCTACAATGGCGGGGAGCAAGCGGAGAGCTTCCCCAGCCCCTCTATGGGGGAGCGGGTATGCCTTGTTCCTTACTTATTAAGGGGACTCGGATTTCCAATTCATCCGTTCCTCCGCGGGCTCCTGGAGTTTTACGGCCTCCAACTGCATAATTTCACCCCTGCTTCCATATTACTGTCACGACCGGGTTTTCCGGACATAAATTTCCAGAAAATGGCCGTTGTGCTCACCAGCCCCAGGATTACTATTAGCTGATGAGGCACCAACTTGTTACAGAATTTCCAAGCAAAAGTAAAATGTGTAGTACAAGACCATTGTGGCCTATGAGTACATCAAATGGTTTTCTAGTGGTTGATGGCGGAAGCGGTTTGTGAGACATCAGAGTCTATGGGACTCCATTTCCCACAGGAACAACTGACCAGGTTAACTCCTATCTTCGCGAGGCTGCTATCACCGTTGCTTAGTTTCCGGGGCTATCACCGCAACGCTCCTCTCCATGCAGAAATCTGGCCAAGACAATAGCCAGGGACAAGCCAGTGAGTACTTTGAATGTACTCGCAAACATTAAGAACACAGGTATAATATAATTGATAATCATGCGCAAAAAAAAATTTATGATCACATCGTCACTCATAAATAAAATATCTTTTATGCATGCAAGCAGGTTATTATCATGCAACGTGAATAAGCGGTAATAGAGTGGGAATAAAAATGCCACAGTCGGGCGTCTGAGCGACACCACATAAAGGGCTTTAAAAGAAATGCCACAGTCGGGCGTCTGAGCGACACCACATAAAGGGCTTTAAAAGAAATGCCACAGTCGGGCGTCTGAGCGACACCACACAAAGGGCTTTAAAAGAAATGCCACAGTCGGGCGTCTGAGCGACACCACATAAAGGGCTTTAAAAGAAATGCCACAGTCGGGCGTCTGAGCGACACCACATAAAGGGCTTTAAAAGAAATGCCACAGTCGGGCGTCTGAGCGACACCACATAAAGGGCTTTAAAAGAAATGCCACAGTCGGGCGTCTGAGCGACACCACATAAAGGGCTTTAAAAGATAAATAATCACAATGAATATCCAGGAGGTAGAACCGTCCCAGGGATACTCAATAATATAATTAATGCAACGGGTTAGTCCATTACAAGATAATAATCATAATCTTCACAAGTCACAAGTCACGGTCCAAGTTCTGGTTTAACAATTTCTCCTCCGAAGTCCGACACTAAGACCAACACTTGACCCATCCCAGACTGTAATCCTTAACCATGGACACGGCTATTCGAATAGGTTTTAATCTCTGCAGAGGGTGTACTCTTTACCCACGAGTAACGGATTTCCTTTAGTCCATCGGGACTAATTCCGTTTACGGTCTTTTAGTTGAAAACACGCCTAACTTGCACACACCAGCTTAACTCACCGGTGTCGGGAATCACCCACGACACATGTTAAGCAAAACTCTAAGTGGGGAGGCTACAACCTCGCGTAGCATGGGATCAAATTTATATCGCGCGCTCTAAGGGGTGGCCTCCCCTCTTGGTCCCAACCGGAAACACCCATGCCCCCGGACCAGGTGGCATGCCTACCGGCTACAACCGATATCTTCCACCATGGCCTCTCTGTACGGTGTGTGCTTGGAAGGGGTTGACGACTTACTGAACCATACCCTACCTGCAGCAGGGACAAGTGGTAGTACATAGCAAGTATGGGGGTTACTAGAAACAAGACTCGGTCTACGGTCGACTCAGGAGGTTTATAAGTTCCCTGCATGACATGTAAACAAATATATTTCAAACAACAAAATCACCACTCAATATACCTTACCATGCCATACCGGACATAACCATCCCGACGGGGACCGGCGACAAAATCACCACCCAAGGCCGAGGATTTCCCGGATTACTTTCCGGCATGCATGCAAGGCACATGAGGATGATTACCATCACAATAATATTTATTTCCAACAGCAAAGAAATCACTGATATGCTTTCATGCAACTGATCATATCACATGAAATAACGAGTTTCTTTGAAGCAAGGTGGTGTTATAAACGTGTCAATTAGCACACCAAAAATATTATGCCAGGATTCAGAATGCTTGCCTTTAAGTTGTGGAGGGGTGAGGTGCTCTCCAAAATCTTTTGAAAGTTTCTTCTCTCTCTCCAAAATCCTATTTTAAAATATATTTGAATTAACACACATTTCAAAAACAGTACAAAAAAGTTGTTTGGAAAATTTTCAAATAAATATTAAAATAAACTAGACAATATTTGAGAGAGGTAGGAAAAAGAATCAATTCATTTGGAGTTATATTTAAAAAGTTATAGCCAGTCAAAGTTGTGGTCAAAATCTGTTTTTAATCAAATCAGATAAAAGAAAACGTTTCGGAGGGGAATACGCTTTCGGAGCGGGGAAAATGTACTGGGGAAAATACGCCTTCACTTAATCCCACGTGGACAGGCACGGGGTCACTGACAGTGGGTCCAAGGGGCCCACTAGTCAGGTTTGACTAGTCTTTCTCCCCCTCCTTCCCCTGTCCCGAGCGGAGGCGGAGCTCAGGCGATCGTCGCCGGCGACTGGCAGCTCTTCGCGGGGCCCCGAGGGCGGGGATGGATCCGCCACTCCAGTGCGGTCCTCCCGGTGGTTGCCAGGCCGATGGGGACGGAGGGAGCTGCCGGCGGCGAGCTTCGCGGCGGACGGAGAGCTTCGGGAGCGGAGTGGTTTTGGGGCAACGGTGGATTCCGATCAAAATCGAGTAGGGGAATGTGTTCACGGGAGGATGTGGAGGTTCCTGGCGAAGAGAACGGAGAGTGGGAGGCCCTGGTGGTGCTGAATTGACCGGGGCGGTGGCGGCGGCAGCAGTTGCCGGAGACGAGGAAGGAGACCTCCCCGGGTCGAATGCGAGCTAGGGGAGCGCCAATGGGGTGGCCTGAGGTTGCCTGCGTGCTCGGGGAAGCTCGGGGGCCTCCCTTTATAGCTTGTCGAGGTCGGTTCCGCGGCGGCGGATGAGGATGCCGGCGAACCACCTCTCTGTAGCTTGCAGGGCAACGTGGTGTGGCTGGGGATGACGGCAGGAACCAACGGACGAGCGGGCACTGCTCCAGGGGCCAGGTGGCGAGCGGGGGAAGGTTCGGCGGCGCCGACCAGCGCAGGAGCTGTCGGGCGGCGGCGGCGGCTAGCTCTTGGCCTGCCGGGCGTGGCGGGGGCTGCTTGGCGCGTTGCGGTGAGAGGGGTAGCGCGTGGAGAGGTGCTGCAGAGCGAGCCAAAACCGTGGGGCCAGCGTGTCGGCTCGGGCGCGGGTCGTGCAATACGCGCGCTCTGCTCGCGCTCCGGGCGTGCACGGGAGGTGCTCGACGTAATGCCAGAGCGTGCTAGAGGTCGAGGTCGAGGCTGGCAATTAACAGACCCAGGTTAGGTGTAACGGGGAGTCTAGTGGACAGGTTAGATTGATCCAAGGTGCAAGCTCACAGTGCAATGCCAAAGCTCATGTCAAAACTGGTCATGCCTACAGGGTGTTTGATAAAATGCCAAGGGCACTTAGGCAAGTCTTGGGGTGGCCAAAACTTCCAGATTGGGGTCTCTTTAGATGTACAAGAGGGTGGTAAGGTTGGTTTGCCAAATGCAGAAACTTGTTAGTGCAAGTTTAGCAGAATTTCAATTCTGGACAGGAAATAAATGACATTATTTCATGAACCAAAAATATGCCAATGGGTGCATGCTCCTGGACTTAGGGGTTTGGTAGGGCTATCTACAAGTGGGAGAAAGCACAAGATCATTGGAGCAAAATTAAACAGGGTTGCAGTAGAAATCACAAGGCTGGACCAGAATGAAAATGAGGTTGATTCACTCAATATTTGCAAATAACACCACTGGGTTTTTGCATAAAGTTGAATCATATGCTACTACCAATATCCCATAATTTTGGTGGAGGTTAGAAAGAATTATTTAAAAGGGTTGTAGTGCAAATTGCACTCTGGACCAGAGAAGAAAAATTGGTTGTAGAGCTCAAAATATTTCATGAATAAAAGATATTTTTGTATAAAAGTGATTTAAAAACATCACATGACATCTCCAAATTTTTGTGGGAATTTTAGGTGAATTTATCAAATAGTTGTAGTTCAAATATGGCCATATAACCTTGAAAAATCATTTTTCAGGAAAATAAAGATCAAGCAATTGAATTAGGTAATTAGTTATACTGATAAAAGAAAAGTTTTTCTTGAGAGGTTAAACAAGTCCAATAATATATTTGAAAGGTTTTCTCTTTGGGAAAAACTCATCATAACAGGGAAGGAAATGATTTAAAAATCAAAATGGAGCTCAGAAATTCAAAGTTTTAATTCCTGGCAAAAAAATTTAATTCATTAAAACAAGGCCAAATTTTTGGGGTGTCACAATTACACATCGCCGGCTACGTTTCCCTCTGCGAGTTATTCCTGGGCTGCGAGGCTCATTTCGAGTTGTGGAAAACGTTATTTTGCCTCGTCCCCCGCACACAGAAGGGGTCACTTTATCAAGTGGGCGGAGCCGAAATATGGCGCATCGCCGAAACCGGATACTTGTCCGGTACTCCGAAGAAAACGTCCGAGGACTGGCCTTTGGAATGGTTTTATATGGAGGACGTCCCCCTTCCGGACCCTGTTCGGCGGGGTCTTCCTGAGTTCAACAATGCTCCTCTCAAGAAACGCCGAAGCTGGTGCCCACGGAGCCCCCAGGAGGAAGACAACAGAGAAGTCCTTTACCTGATGAACCAAATTAAAGCGCTAGCTCAATCAGGATTGACAGTAATCGAGGTTATGTCAATATGCATAATGCGGGGAGTGCAACCACTTCAATATCGAGGGCACCCACTGTGGTGTTTTAACGGGGAAGATGGTGCCACCCGTTGCGGGCGTAAGGGACCGGACACCGCTGCTGCTTTAGCAAAAATTCTATCCGAGTTGTTTAAGGGAGAGGAAGGGGAGTTCATCTGCATCAAGCCATGGGATGGATTCTCCATGTACAACCCTCCAAGCTGGGTGAGTTATATCTCCTTACTCCCATTCTTCCCGCATTCTTTGTCGTAGGTACTCACCTTGCCATTTTACGGCAGGAACTGCAAAAAGTCGTAAGGGAGGTCAACAGCCCATCTCCACAACCATAGGACCCTGACCGGGCCCTCGGTCCCGGACTCGAAGAGGATCCGGACATATTCGTGGAGCTGATAGACAGGCAGTTCTATCGATTGAGCTGTGATGACGCCATGGTGGCCATTACGGCCGACTATCCCGGACTGCGACCTGCGTCGCACGTAAGAAAAACCAAAATCCCAACTCCAAAAACTAGGATCCCCTTTTAGACACTTCACCTACCATATACATATGGTGTTTTACATGGAAGGCATTCGGGACGCCGTGCCGAACCCGCAGCAACTCGCCAACAAGAGGCACCGAGGCCGGGTAGGCCAAAAAGGAAGGCGGTCAGGACGGAGACACCGGCACAGAGGTATGAGAAAAACCCCGCTCCGTGGTTGTCGTCTTTCTCAAAATGTAATGACGTCTATGTTTCTTTAATAGAAAAAACGCTCGCCGGAATATGTCCGGAGAGGCTGCCGATCATGCTTCCATCAGTCGGGCTCCAGGGCCGAACATAGAGGCGGAAGCCGACATGGGGTGGACGCCGGATACTCCTCCTACAGAGGATGCAGATAGACTATCCACTACAAATTCAGAAGTGGAGAGCGCCATGAATCATAGGCATCGCCGGGCCGTACTCCGTGACGCTTGCTTCTCACCAGAGGCATTTGATGCCTTCAATTCTGGAGACGCGTACCTCTGTGCTTCTCAAAATGGTCTAGCCAGAGCCACGGACTAGTATGTAAGGGATGTACGGGTAAGCAAATCTGATGATTATATGTATCAGTAGCCCCTGAGACTTGAACAGTTGGCACAACTGATTTAAGGATCATTTATTGTGCAGGTTCTTACAGAGAAGAATACTCGACTGTCACAGGAGCTGGAGGAATGCAAGACCCAACTTCGGGTCGCCATTGCCGCATTGAAGGAACCTGAAAAGTCCCCAGCTGGTAACATTTGTTTCAAAGAATGATAGGTACCATATAGTGTGCGGCATGGCTGCAGATCTAACAGTAGATATTGCAGATGACTCTGGAGAGAATCCGGAGGACCAGCATGTCGTACGACAGCTAAAGGCTGGCGAACGCGTGCTGACTAAGGTCAGGCGGGATAAAAACAATATCCAAGATGCCAATACCAAGCTGAGCGTGGAACTGAAAGATGTTCGAGCCCAGCTTGCAGAATCCGAGAAGGAGAATAAGCGGCTTCGACGTGGCATTTTCAGTAAGTGCTTGAACAAACCCTTAAAAGGGTGCGGCGGAGAAGCCGGCTAACAGAGTTATGTCTGCAGGTATGCTGACGGGTCGTCCCACGGAGGAGATGCCCGGGTCTGCGGGTGATCTTCTACCTGAGCTCTCACAACTGCACGAACAAGTTCGGCAGGTGATGCAAGGTATTGCCCAGGCCTTGTGGCCATCTGTCTCCCTGCCAGAAAGCATTGGAGAGCTTGCAGAGAAGCTCAAGGGAGCACAGCGACGCTTCTGATTATGGAAGATATCGGCCTGCCATCAAGGTGCCAGGGAAGCCTAGGCCATGGTGAAGACGCGGTATACCAAGGCTGACCCAAACCACATGGCCGAGATCGGACCTGTGGGGCCCGATGGGAAAGAGATCCCCGTTAGCTTAGTGTATGGGCAAGTAGATTTAGCCGCAAAGTATTCCCAACAGGATTGTAGGCTAGACAGCCTATTGGATGGTATAGAAGAGGAATTTAGTCAGTCTATATGACTATGTAATTAAAGTGACATGTATAATGCCTTCTAGCCGGATTGTAAATCATTTGTCATGACGGACCTTTTCGCTTCAACCTCGAGACCCAATAGTTCGGAGTGTATCCGAATACCCACTCAGTTATATAAGAACTGGGGTATGCGTGGAAACCAGGCGTAGGGGTCATTAGTGCTTGAACAGACAAGTATCCAACTAGTTATGTTATATTACATGGGTAGTAAGAAACATCTTCCAGGGAGAATAGTTTCGTTAAGGGTTCCTTTCCCTGGGTACGCATGCCCTAAAGTGCATGTCCGGACTGCGAGAGGAGACGCGGGCAAACACATCTGGGGGCACATATGGAAAATAAAAATCATCTTTTGTTCACCGACCGAATATTCCCTTAAGAACGCTAGCTTTCGGCTTCACCCAGACTGAGGTACACATCTGGCTGACCCGGCAGTAACAATCACAGAGGTTCTCCCCTTATGCCCTAGCCGAATTAACGGGAACGTAGGGCATAAATACAAGAGCCAGGCAACCCAGCTTGGCCAAAACTTAAGTCATATCGATGCATATAATGGCGAAGAAAAGGTACATGCAGAAGAATAACACATGTGCGGGGCACGAAGCCCAGATAAATAATTAAGCTTTTGTGTAAGAAGCCCCCAGGTATAATGAGCGCGGTTAGCACGTCAATAGTGTGCAAGCAAGGCACAAGTTGGCCCTTGAAGGCCTTGAGAAAGAATAAAAGAAAGGAAGAGAAAAAAGACAGATAATGTATATGCAAAAAATGGACAGAGGAAGGAGACGCGCATAGAGTCCGGCACTAGGCGTAGAATCTTCGGAGCCTGGCTGCGTTCCATGGATTCGGCTCAAGTCGATTATTCGATGCATCCCACAGACGGTATGCTCCACCAGTCAGAACTTGGTCAATAATGAAGGGACCTTCCCATTTGGGCTCGAGCTTGGTCTTTTTATTCTCCGGCAGGCGTAGAACTAGCTCCCCAACGTTATAAGTTTTGGCCCGTACTTCTCTGCTTTGGTATCTGCGAGCCTGTTGCTGATAGAATGTGGAACGGGCTTTTGCCACGTCGCGCTCCTCCTCCAGGGTGTCCAGACTATCCTGCCGATCGAGCTCGGCTTCTCTTTCTTCGTACATGCGCACTCGAGGTGAGTCATGAATTATGTCGCAGGGCAGAACCGCCTCTGTGCCGTACACCATAAAGAAGGGTGTGTATCTGGTAGTACGATTCGGCGTGGTCCGCAGCCCCCAGAGTACGGAGTCAAGCTCCTCTACCTAGTGCGTGTTAGACTCCTTTAAGGACCGCACTAATCTGGGTTTGATGCCGCTCATGATAAGACCATTTGCTCGCTCAACTTGGCTGTTAGTTTGTGGGTGATAGACAGAGGCATAATCGAGCTTAATGCCCATGTTGCTGCACCAGAGTTTTACCTCGTCGGCCGTGAAGTTCGTGCCATTGTCAGTGATGATGATGTGGGGGACGCCATAACGGTGTACAACCCCGGATATGAAGTCTATCACCGGTCCGGATTCGGGCGTTTTAATAGGTTTGGCTGCTACCCATTTGGTGAATTTATCCACCATGACCAGTAAGTATTTTTTCTTATGGGTTCCCCCTTTAAGGGGTCCAACCATGTCAAGCCCCCAGACAGCGAAGGGCCAGGTAATGGGGATTGTTTGGAGGGCAGTGGGTGGCATGTGGCTTTGGTTTGCGAAAAGCTGGCACCCGACGCAGCGTTGGACCAAGTCCTGTGCATCTGCCCGGGCCGTCGGCCAATAAAAACTTGTATGGAAGGCCTTGCTTACAAGGGCCCGGGCTGCGGCATGGTGGCCGCCGAGTCTAGCGTGAATTTCTGCCAAAAGCTTCCGCCCTTCCTCTTCGGAGATGCACCTTTGAAGGACTCCGGTAGTGCTTTTTTTATACAGCTCTCCCTCGTGGACCCTGTAGGCTTTAGATCGCCGCACTATGCAGCGTGCCTCATTTTGGTCCTCGGGAAGTTCCTGCCTAGTTAGGTAGGCTAGGAATGGTTCTGTGCACGGGGCGATGATGGCCATTATTACGTGGGCTGAAGGTGTTATTTCGGTGGCAGAGCCTCCGATTATGTCAGAGTGTTCGGTATCGGGCATTTTGGCCGAGTCCGGACTATTGTTACCAGTGTCCCCTTCCCATACCACGGATGGCTTAAACAACCTCTCCAAAAAGATGTTGGGGGGACCGCATCGCGTTCTGCGCCGATGCGGGCGAGGATATCCGCCGCCTGATTGTTTTCCCGAGCCGCATGGTGAAATTCGAGCCCCTCGAACCGAGCTGACATCTTTAGGACGGCGTTGCGATGGGCCGCCATCTTTGGATGCTTGGCATCGAAGTCTCCATTTATTTGGGATATTGCGAGGTTCGAATCCCCACGCACCTCCAGGCGTTTAATGCCCATGGAGACTACCATCCGAAGACCATGTAACAGGGCTTCGTATTCGGTTGCGTTGTTGGAGTCTGTATACAGTATCTGTAGTATGTATTGAACTGTATCTTCGGTTGGGGATGTCAGGACGACGCCAGCCCCCAGGCCAGCCAGCATTTTGGAGCCGTCAAAGTGCATGATCCAATTGGAGTATGCGTCGTACTCTTTAGGGAGTTCGGCTTCTGTCCATTCAGCGACAAAGTTGGCCAATACTTGCGATTTAATGGCTCGCCGGGGTTTGTATGTTATGTCAAACGGGGGGAGCTCAATGGCCCATTTGGCAATCCGGCCCGTGGCGTCGTGGTTGTTTATAATATCATTAAGTGGCACTTCCGAGGCTACTGTAATTGAACACTCTTGAAAGTAGTGTCACGGCTTTCGGGATGCGATGAATACCGCATAGGCTATCTTTTGATAATGTGGGTACCGTGATTTGCATGGAGTGAGGACAATGGATACATAATATACCAGCTTTTGCAGGGGGAATTTATGTCCGTCCGTTTCTCATTCGACGACGAGCACTACTCTTACAACCTAATGAGTTGCCGCAATGTACAACATCATTGGTTCGCCGATGTTTGGCGCGGCCAGGATTGGGTTGGTTGCCAGTATGGCTTTTATTTCTTCCAATCCGACTGTGGCAGCGTCCGTCCACTCGAAGTGTTCGGTGCGCCGAAGGAAGCAATAAAGGGGTAATGCCTTTTCTCCTAAGCGGGAGATAAGGCGGCTTAGAGCCGCCACACATCCGGTTAATTTCTGGATTTGTTTGAGGTCCGTTGGTATAGCCAACTGTGACAGAGCTCGGATTTTGGCTGGATTTGCTTCAATTCCTCTACTAGAGACAATGAAACCTAGGAGCTTTCCGACTGGTACACCGAAAACACATTTTTCCGGATTGAGCTTGATGTCGTATGTTCAGAGGTTGTCGAATGTGAGCCTCAAGTCGTCTATTAAAGATTCGACGTGTTTGGTTTTGACGACCACATCATCTACGTATGCCTCTACTGTTTTGCCAATCTGTTTATCCAGACATGTCTGAATCATGCGCTGATACGTTGCGCCGGCGTTTTTGAGCCCAAAAGGCATTGTGTTGAAACAGAAGGGGTCGTATGGTGTGATAAATGCCGTTGCGGCTTGGTCGGACTCCGCCATGTTGATTTGGTGGTAGCCGGAGTATGCGTCGAGGAAACACAATGAATCGTGTCCTGCGGTAGCATCGATAATTTGATCGATGCGGGGGGAGGGGGAAGGGATCCTTTGGGCAGGCCTTGTTGAGGTCCTTGAAATTGACACATAGGTGCCAGGATTTGTCCTTCTTTGGTACCATCAGTAGGTTTGCTAGCCAGTTCGGGTGTTTTATTCCTCTAATGAATCCGGCCTCCAATAACTTGGCTAGTTCCTCTCCCATAGCTTGTCTCTTAGGTTCAGAGAAATGCCGAAGAGTCTGCTTGACCGGCTTGAATCCCTTTAGAATATTAAGGCTGTGTTCCTGCATGGGATTCCTGGCATGTTTGAGGGGTGCCAGGCGAATATGTCCCAATTCTCGCGCAGGAACTCTCGTAGTGCGGCGTCCACAGCGGGGTTTAACTGTGCCCCGATGGAGGCTGTTTTTGTAGGGTCCGTTGGGTGGACTTGGAATTTGACTATTTCATCCGCTGGTTTAAAAGAGGTGGACTTGGATCTCTTGTCAAGTATCACGTCGTTCCTGTCCACTATGGAGCGCAGCGCAGTTAATTCCTCGGCCGCAAGGGCTTCGGATAATGCCTCGAGGGCCAATGCGGCTGTTTTGTTTTCGGCGCGGAGTGTTGTGTCCGGATCACTAGCGAGAGTGATGATTCCGTTGCGCCCGGGCATTTTGAGCTTCATGTACCCGTAATGGGGTATAGCTTGGAAGATCGTGAACGCCTCCGCCCTAAAAGGGTGTGGTATCCGCTACTGAACAGGGCCACTTGGAATGTAATTTCTTCGGACCTATAGTTCTCCGGCGTGCCGAATACCACATCTAGTGTGATTTTCCCAGCATAGCGTGCTTCCCGACTAGGGATGATTCCTCTAAAGGTTGTGCTGCTTTGCTCAATGCGGTTCCAGTCTATTTCCATTTTTTGAAGAGTTTCCTCATAGATGAGGTTTAATCCACTGCCGTCGTCCATGAGTACTTTGGTGAGTCGAAAGTCATCCACAATTGGACTGAGGACCAGTGTAGCTAGTGCTCGGGCTGTTCGGAATTTAGGTTCGTCACTGGCATTGAAGGTAATAGTCGTGTCACTCCATGGATTTATTGCTGCCACGTGGCAGATTTCAGCAAGGCTGCGGAGTGTTCGCTTGCGCCTATTATTTGATGCGGAGGTTTCAAAGACTGTTAATACCGTATTGTTATCCCCGGGATGGTGCTTTGTGGCATCTGGGATGAGAAGATCCTCACCACTTTTTGGCCACCTGCCGGAGTACCCAACATGCTCTAAGCTTGTGTGTTGGTATGGTATCCGCTGTACTATGAATTTAGCAGGGTCCGTTGAGCCATCCCTCCAATACGGTTCCACGCCCTGTAGAGGGTCTTTGCTTCTTTGTAATTAACTCGGGTGTCTTATGATAGTGCACCCTTTTACTTCGGACTGGGTGTATATTCGGGGCCGGATTATCCCAAAATTTCATTTCGGTTTTCCAGGCGCTTTCCATTGCACAGTACTTTCGTACTATGGACGCCAAGTCGGCGAAGCGTGATATGTCACGGCGACTTATGGCGTTAAGGATTCCCTTGTCCGTGCAATTATTGCAGAAAAATGAGACTGCGTTTTCCTCGTGACAGTCCTTAACCTTGTTCATCACAAGGAGGAATCTGGCCCAATAATGATGTACTGCTTCCTGGGGCGCTTGCCTGATGTGGGAAAGATCGTTTATGCTTGGGTGGGTGGGTGGCTTTGAGTCCGAACCCTTACCCGATCTGAGACCCAGGGGCCGAGGAATTTCCAATCTTGGAAGTTCGGGTTTCGGGATGTTGCCCGATAAGTCTGGTCCGCCGCCTGACTCTAGGTTCACGGCTTGGGTGATGTCCTCCCGTAAACGGGTATCCGGCTCGGAGAGCTCAGGAGTCCGGACATAGTTAGTCCTCAAGATAGAGGAAGAATCGCCGCATTGTTCCTCCACCACTGCAATATGATGGGTGACCGGTGGAGAGTTAATCTCCCTTTGATCGGGTTTAAGCCCAATCTGATCATAGTCCGTAGAGACTCCCAAGGCGGCGATGCGATCCAAGAGCTCGTTTAGGGATGAGAGCTCCATTGGATCCATCTGCTCGGCAAATTCCGGGCCAACGTGGAGGCTGTTTTCGATGACCCAAGAAGTCATCGTCGGTGCAGCAGCCGAACGGGCGGTCATGATGAAACTGCCTAGCCGAAGAGTTTGGCCGACAGCCAGGGCTCCCCCGACAGTAATGTTGTTTTTAACAACGAGACGAGGCATCCTTCCTTACGGTCACGGCACAGTGGAACTCTCAATGAAAGCACCAATGTCGGTGTCAAAACTGGCGGATCTCGGGTAGGGGGTCCCGAACTGTGCGTCTAGGCGGATGGTAACAGGAGGCAGGGGACACGATGTTTTACCCAGGTTCGGGCCCTCTTGATGGAGGTAATACCCTACATCCTGCTTGATTGTTCTGGATAATATGAGTAGTACAAGAGTTGATCTACCATGAGATCGAAGAGGCTAAACCCTAGAAGCTAGCCTATGGTATGATTGTTGTTGTTCTACGGACTAAAACCCTCCGGTTTATATAGACACCGGAGGGGGCTAGGGTTACACAAGGTCGGTTACAAAGGAGGAGATATACATATCTGTATTGTCTAGCTTGCCTTCTACGCCAAGTAAAGTCCCATCCGGACACGAGACAAAGTCTTCAATCTTGTATCTTCATAGTCCAACAGTCCGGCCAAAGGATATAGTCCGGCTGTCCGAAGACCCCCTAATCCAGGACTCCCTTAGAGACCATGTATTTCTTCAATACGTAATGGATTAAGATCATATGTTTCTTTAACAGTCGGTAAATTAAGACCGTGTATTTCTTCAATAGGAGGTAAATTCTTAACATCTTCAGCTTTAATACCTTTTTTCTTTCATATATTTCTTTGCCTCTTGGATATCTTCAGGACTGAGAAATAGAACACCTCTTTTCTTCGGAGTTGGTTTAGGAATAGGCTCACGAGCTGGCTCAGGAAGTGTCCAATTATTTTCATTTGTCAACATATTATTCAATAGAATTTCAGCTTCATCCGGTGTTCTTTCCCTAAAAACAGAACCAGCACAACTATCCAGGTAATCTCTGGAAGCATCGGTTAGTCCATTAAAAGATATCAAGTATTCCATTTTTCCTAGGAGGATGATCAGGCAAAGCATTAATTAACTTGAGAAGCCTCCCCCAAGCTTGTGGGAGACTCTCTTCTTCAATTTGCACAAAATTATATATATCCCTGAAAGCAGCTTGTTTCTTATGAGCAGGGAAATATTTAGCAGAGAAGTAATAAATCATATCCTGGGGACTACGCACACAACCAGGATCCAGAGAATTAAACCATATCTTAGCATCACCCTTTAATGAGAACGGAAATATTTTAAGGATATAAAGGTAGCGAGATTTCTCATCATTAGTGAACAGGGTGGCTATATCATTTAATTTAGTAAGATGTGCCACAACAGTTTCAAATTCATAGCCATGAAAAGGATCTGATTCAACCAAAGTAACTATATCAGGATCAACAGAGAATTCATAATCCTTATCAGTAACACAGATAGGTGAAGTAGCAAAAGCAGGGTCAAGTTTCATTCTAGCATTAAGAGATTGCTGCTCCCATTTAGCTAATAACCTCTTGAGCTCGTATCTATCTTTGCAAGCTAAAATAGCTAAAGTAGCTTCTTTTTCCAAAACATAACCCTCAGGAATAACGGGTGATTCATATTTATTAGGGGGAGAGTCTTCATCATCACCTTCATCAATATTATCAGTTTCAATATTTTCATTCTCTCTAACCCTAGCAAGTTGTTCATCAAGAAATTCACCAAGTGGCACAGTAGTATCAAGCATAGAAGTAGTTTCATCATAAGTATCATGCATAGCAGAAGTGACATCATCAATAGCATGCGACATATCAGAATGAATAGCAGAAGCAGGTTTAGGTGTCGCAAGCTTACTCAAAACAGAAGGTGAATCAAGTGCAGAGCTAGATGGCAGTTCCTTACCACCCCTCATAGTTGAGGGATAAATCTTGGTTTTTGGATCTCTCAAGTTCTTCATAATGATAAGCAGATATGAATCCCAAGTGACTCAAAGAATAGAGCTATGCTCCCCGGCAACGGCGCCAGAAAATAGTCTTGATAACCCACAAGTACAGGGGATCACAACAGTTTTTGAGGGTAGAGAATTCAACCCAAATTTATTGATTCGACACAAGGGGGGCCAAAGAATATTCTCAAGTATTAGCAGCTGAGTTGTCAATTCAACCACACCTGGAAACTTAATATCTGTAGCAAAGTGTTTAGTAGCAAAGTAATATGATAGTAGTGGTAACGGTAGCAAAAGTTAATGATAGCAAAAGTAATGTTTTTGGTATTTTGTAGTGGTTGTAACAATAGCAACGGAAAAGTAAATAAGCAAAGAACAATATATGGAAAGCTCGTAGGCAATGGATCGGTGATAGAGAATTATGCCGGATGTGGTTCATTATGTAACAGTTATAACCTAGGGTGACACAGAACTAGCTCCAATTCATCAATGTAATGTAGGCATGTATTCCAAATATAGTCATACGTGCTTATGGAAAAGAACTTGCATGACATCTTTTGTCCTACCCTCCCGTGGCAGCGGGGTCCTAATGGAAACTAAGGGATATTAAGGCCTCCTTTTAATAGAGTGCCGAACCAAAGCATTAACACATTGTGAATACATGAACTCCTCAAACTACGGTCATCATCGGGAGTGGTCCCGATTATTGTCACTTCGGGGTTGCCGGATCATAACACATGGTAGGTGACTATAGACTTGCAAGATAGGATCAAGAACTCACATATATTCATGAAAACATAATAGGTTCAGATCTGAAATCATGGCACTTGGGCCCTAGTGACAAGCATTAAGCATAGCAAATTCATAACAACATCAATCTCAGAACATAATGGATACTAGGGATCAAACCCTAACAAAACTAACTCGATTACATGATAAATCTCATCCAACCCATCACCGTCCAGCAAGCCTACGATGGAATTACTCACGCACGGCGGTGAGCATCATGAAATTGGTGATGGAGGAAGGTTGATGATGACGATGGCGATGGATTCCCCTCTCCGGAGCCCCGAACGGACTTGAGATCAGCCCTCCCGAGAGGTTTTAGGGCTTGGCGGCGGCTCCGTATCTTAAAACGCGATGAATCCTTCTCTCTGTTTTTTTATCCCCAAAAGCAAATATATAGAGTTGGAGTTGAGGTCGGTGGAGCTCCAGGGGGGCCACGAGGTAGGGGGTGCGCCCAAGGGGGCAGGCGCGCCCCCACCCTCGTGGCTAGGGTGTGGGCCCCCTCGTGGCTAGGGTGTGGAACCACTCTGTGTGAGGAGCACTCGGAGTCCTCGATTCGTCATAGACTTAAACTTCCAAAACCTCTTTGTGATTCTCGGTCTGACCGATATCCTACTTTCGGTCCTACCGAGATCATTAAGTTGATCTGAATTTTCGATCTCGGTGCAACCGATTTGAACCATTCGGTCACACCGAGTTGCAATAACTATATACAGTTTTGCATCTCGGTGCCACTGAGTTGTTCCACTCGGTCACACCGACAGGGTCGGGCTATATATAGTCACGGGCAAAAATTTGGAAATTTCTCCGAACCCCTTCGCCCGTGCGATAGCTCGCTCTGCCAACGTGGTCTCCATATCGTCTCCTCGCCGCCAGCCGCCTCCAGTCGCTAGTCTCCATCACCGTCAACGGAATTCAACCCCGCCGTTGCCGCCGTAGCGAGTCTCTGCCGAACTAGGGTATGGACTCGATCTCTGTGCTATCCCCAATCTGATTCCTAGCACATTGTGATCTTATTGTTTCTAGCCACGATTGGAACACTCCTATCCAGTCAATACGTTCGTAGAATAGGATTGATTCGAAAATTTTAGGGTTAGGTTTCCGCTGAAACCATCTCGGACCCACCGAGTTGAAAAACTCGGTCCCACCGATTTGGCTCATGCCATTGCACAAGTGAGACTCGGTCTGACCGAGAATTACTAATCGGTGTGACCGATTTTGGAACTTTGTGAAACCCTAGCAGTCTCGGTGCCACCGAACTGTGACTCGGTCTGACCGAGTTCACTAGTTTAGGTTCCAAAACTGCTTCGGTATCACCGAGTTTAAAAATCGGTAGATCCAAAATGATTTCTGTGGGAAACTAAAACTAAGATTTTGAATCATTCTTTTGCAAAAATCTCTGCATTTTGTGATGCTCATCCACTCTACCTCATCTATAAACTGTTCACAGGGTCAGCAGTCAGCTTGTTCATCATGTCAGATCAGAGTGACAGCCAGAATGTGTCAAAACAGCAAGTGCACATGAGTGAGGGCACTAGTCCATCCAGTTCTTCAGATGAAGGCAGCAGGAGCACCCCTAGCAACTTGCCAAAAACTGCCACCAGACAAAGGAAGAAGAGAACCTCAGACTCAGATGATGAGGACTATGTGGCAGAAGAGGAAGCAACTTCCAAGAGAGTTGTGCTCAAGAAGGAATATGGCCCAGCATAGAGCACAAAGCCAGGGATGAAAATCAAAAGGCCAGCAGGTAGACAGCCTATGCCAAAGGCCAGAGCTTCAACTCAGATTCCTGAAAAGCCTGCACCCATAGAGCCAGTTGCTGCAGAAGGGAAGAAGAGGAAGGAGAGGGTCAAAAAGACCACTGCTAGAGTGCTCGGGAGATCCTCAATCATGAGAGACTCTGAAGAGGAAGAGGAAGAAGAGGTTGCTGCACCAGCACCCAAGGCACCAAAGCTGATGGGTGATGCTATAAGATCAGGGGCTACTGCATCCAAGACCAAGGAAGCACCCAAGGCTGCATCAAAGGCCAAGTCAGCACCAAAGAGGAATACAAGGAGCATACCTACAACTGAAAAGAACAAGGCCCCAGTGCCTGAAGCTGCTGAAGATGATGATGAAGGACAAGTTCTGAGAAAACTCAAGCCCAAGATTCCAGACCACAATGATGCTCATCCTGTGGCTGAGAACATGAAAATCAGAAGAGACTCAGGGCTAAGGAAGTGGAGAGAAGCAGATCCATATGCTTCAAGGAGAAGAACTGTTGTTGACTACAGGTTTCACACCAAGGAACAGCAAGATTTTTATGAGACAGTGCTGCTAGATAAGAAGCCCATAGTGTGTGACATGAGATGGGTTGATTGGAAATATATCAAGGAAAATGAAGACCACTATCCTGGAGTGCAAGACAGCTTCGAGGCTTGTGGAGTAGCAGACTTTGTTGGGCAAAAGCTCACAAAGTGGAATGAAGAGCTCATTATGCAATTCTACTCCACAGCACACTTCTACCCAGATGGGAGGATTGTGTGGATGTCTGAAGGTACGAGGTACCAATCAACTGTTGAGGAATGGGCAAAGTTGATCAATGCCCCAGAGGAAAATGAAGATGACTTGGATGTATATGCCAAGAAGAAGATGGATCACAATTCCATGTCCAACATGTACAAGGAAATTCCAAACGAGGCACTTGATACTTTCAAGTTTGGGTCTGTACATTATCTTCTGTCAGGGTTGCCAACTATCAATTGGATTTTGAGGCACACTCTGTTTCCCAAGTCAGGTGATCACAAGATGATCAGAGGCCATGCAATCAATTTGCTTCATATATTTGATGTGCCACAGAAGTTCAAGGTGATGAGCCTCATGGTAGAGACCATTAAGAGGACAGCAGCTGATCAGAAGAGGAGCTGTGGATATGCCCCACAAATTCAGGAGTTAATCAACTCCAAAATGGGCACAGGCACATACTTGCTGGACAAGGAACACCTGCCTTCATCCAGATTTTGAAGACAATCAAGTTGTGATGAATGAGAATGAACCATCATCAGTTCAAGAACAAGCAAAGAAGGAGAAGGCAAGGAAGGAGAAAGCTGCCAAGATGCCAAGTCAAGAGGAGGCATCTGAGTATTTCTTGAAAACCAAACAAGAGCAGCTTGGTTACTTGATTGCATCCACACTGAGGATTGAGAAAGGACTGGCCACCCTCACTTAGAATCAACAGAGCTTAGAGAGGATCATAGAACAAAAGTTCTATGACATGGATGTCAAAGTAACAGAGATTCAGTCTGCAGTGGAGCAACTTCAAGATGACATGCAGGAGAGGAGAGGGAAGACTACAACTGATGCATTTGCTAGAGTGCCACGAGCTCAGAGGTCGATTGCAGTGCCAGTTCCTGACACCAGAGCCACCACCTCAGCTCCAGCCACAGCAACAGCCCAACCAGCTCCAGCATCTACTTCAGCTCCAACTCCGACCACGTCTACAGAAGGCTTCGTCCTTGGAGTGATCCAGACTCCACCACCACCAGAAGATCAAGCCTGAGAGTCGATCTAGCACTATGCATTTTCTAGGAACTTTTTGGTAACTTGTTGCCAAAGGGGGAGAAAAATGTATAGATCATAGGCTTCGAGAGAGAGTGTTGCTTTATTCTCTCTTGCTTTATTTGGTGGTTTTTCAAACTTTGTTTGCTTTTGGTTGAGATACTTTGATATGCTTGTGAGACATTGATGATCATGTGTTTGATCATAAGCTACACTTATGCATGCTTGATATATCTTATCTATCTTATGTGATTATTCACTTTCTTTGGTGATGAGTGCATGTATTCAATTCTTATCATTTTGAGCGCTCCACCAAGATGTATGTGACATGGAAGAGTAACCCATGATTCTAACTCCTTGTGCATTTGCAGTCCAAAGCAAATTTTAAAATATGCACAAATTTAGGGGGAGCTCTTACTTATCACATACTTCTCAAAGCGGCGATATATTTCATTCTTATTATCATTTGTCGAAGCTTTGATCTATATGTTGTCATCAATTACCAAAAATGGGGGAGATTGAAAGTGCAACTATCCCTAGGTGGTTTTGGTAATTCATAACAACATATAGCTCATTGAGCTAATGCTATTCCAAGATGATCATTTCAGGAAAGCTCAATGATTGGCATGGCATGGATGTTGAAAGTGGAACCCTCAAAATGCTAAGTACAAAGGATTGGCTCTAGCTCATATGCTCAAGACTCTTCATTTTATATTTTAGTGATCCAAGATCACACTGAGTCTTTAGGAAAAGCCAATACTATCAAGGAGGGATGAGGTGTTGCTTAATGAGCATCTTGCTTCATGTGCTTAGTGATATGCTCCAAAACCCTCAACTACTTTCCCATATCCACATTTGACCTAAACCCAAAGCCAAACTCGGCCCTACCGATTCTTTCAATCCGGCGCCACCGAGTTTCACTTGTCATAGCCATTGCCAAACCCTAGCAAATCGGTTCTACCGATAGGGATCTCGGTCTCACCGAGATGGGATTGTAATCTCTCTGTTTCCTTTTCGTAACTTTTCGGTCTCACCGAAAGAGCGGATCGGTCCCACCGAGATTGCAATGTAAACTCTCTGTTTCCTTTTTGTAACATTTCGGTCTCACCGAAAGAGCAAATCGGTCCCACCGAGTTTGCCTGACCAACCCTCTGGTTAGCTTATTACCAAATCGGTCTCACCGAGTTTGTGTAATCGGTCTCACCGAGATTACGTTATGCCCTAACCCTAACCATATCGGTCCTACCGATTTGCATGTCAGTCCCACCGAAAATCTCTAAAGGTCACTAGGTTTACTATTTCGATCCGACCGAGTTTGTTGATTTGGTCCCACCGAGATTGGTAAATTGTGTGTAACGGTTGGATTTTGTGTGGAGGCTATATATAGCCCTCCACCTCCTCTTCACTTGTGGAGAGAGCCATCAGAAGACATCTACACTTCCAACTCATATGTTCTGAGAGAGAACCACCTACTCATGTGTTGAGGCCAAGATATTCCATTCCTACCATATGAATCTTGATCTCTAGCCTTCCCCAAGTTGCTTTCCACTCAAATCTTCTTTCCACCAAATCCAAATCCTGTGAGAGAGAGTTGAGTGTTGGGGAGACTATCATTTGAAGCACAAGAGCAAGGAGTTCATCATCAACACACCATTTGTTACTTCTTGGAGAGTGGTGTCTCCTAGATTGGCTAGGTGTCACTTGGGAGCCTCCGACAAGATTGTGGAGTTGAACCAAGGAGTTTGTAAGAGCAAGGAGATCGCCTACTTCATGAAGATCTACCGCTAGTGAGGCAAGTCCTTCGTGGGCGATGGCCATGGTGGGATAGACAAGGTTGCTTCTTCGTGGACCCTTCGTGGGTGGAGCCCTCCGTGGACTCGCGCAACCGTTACCCTTCGTGGGTTGAAGTCTCCATCAACGTGGATGTAGGATAGCACCACCTATCCGAACCACTGGAAAAACATCCGTGTCTCCAATTGCGTTTGAATTCTCCAAACCCTTCCCTTTACATTCTTGCAAGTTGCATGCTTTACTTTCCGCTGCCAATATACTCTTTGCATGCTTGCTTGAATTGTGTGATGATTGCTTGACTTGTCCTAAAATAGCTAAAATCTGCCAAGAACTAAAATTGGGAAAAGGTTAAGCTTTTATTTGGTCAAGTAGTCTAATCACCCCCCCCCTCTAGACATACTTTCGATCCTACAGCTACTGAACGGGGCCACTTGGAATGTAATTTCTTCGGACCTATAATTCTCCGGCGTGCCGAATACCACATCTAGTGTGATTTTCCCAGCATAGCGTGCTTCCCGACTAGGGATGATTCCTCTGAAGGTTGTGCTGCTTTGCTCAATGCGGTTCCAGTCTATTTCCATTTTTTGAAGAGTTTCCTCATAGATGAGGTTTAATCCACTGCCGCCGTCCATGAGTACTTTGGTGAGTCGAAAGCCGTCCACAATTGGACTGAGGACCAGTGCAGCTAGTGCTCGGGCTGTTCGGAATTTAGGTTCGTCACTGGCATTGAAGGTAATAGTCGTGTCACTCCATGGATTTATTGCTGCCACGTGGCAGATTTCAGCAAGGCTGCGGAGTGTTCGCTTGCGCCTATTATTTGATGCGAAGGTTTCAAAGACTGTTAATACCGTATTGTTATCCCCGGGATGGTGCTCTGTGGCATCTGGGATGAGAAGATCCTCACCAATTTTTGGCCACCTGCCGGAGTACCCAACATGCTCTAAGCTTGTGTGTTGGTATGGTATCCGCTGTACTATGAATTTAGCAGGGTCCGTTGAGCCATCCCTCCAATACGGTTCCATGCCCTGTAGAGGGTCTTTGCTTCTTTGTAATTAACTCGGGTGTCTTATGATAGTGCACCCTTTTACTTCGGACTGGGTGTATATTCGGGGCCGGATTATCCCAAAATTTCATTTCGGTTTTCCAGGCGCTTTCCATTGCACAGTACTTTCGTACTATGGACGCCAAGTCGGCGAAGCGTGATATGTCACGGCGACTTATGGCGTTAAGGATTCCCTTGTCCGTGCAATTATTGTAGAAAAATGAGACTGCGTTTTCCTCGCGACAGTCCTTAACCTTGTTCATCACAAGGAGGAATCTGGCCCAATAATGATGTACTGCTTCCTAGGGCGCTTGCCTGATGTGGGAAAGATCGTTTATGCTTGGGTGGGTGGGTGGCTTTGAGTCCGAACCCTTACCCGATCTGAGACCCAGGGGCCGAGGAATTTCCAATCTTGGAAGTTCGGGTTTCGGGATGTTGCCCGATAAGTCTGGCCCGCCGCCTGACTCTAGGATCAGGGCTTGGGTGATGTCCTCCCGTAAACGGGTATCCGGCTCGGAGAGCTCAGGAGTCCGGACATAGTTAGTCCTCAAGATAGAGGAAGAATCGCCGCATTGTTCCTCCACCACTGTAATATGATGGGTGACCGGTGGAGAGTTAATCTCCCTTTGATCGGGTTTAAGCCCAATCTGATCATAGTCCGTAGAGACTCCTAAGGCGGCGATGCGATCAAAGAGCTCGTTTAGGGATGAGAGCTCCATTGGATCCATCTGCTCGGCAAATTCCGGGCCGACGTGGAGGCTGTTTTCGATGACCCAAGAAGTCATCGTCGGTGCAGCAGCCGAACGGGCGGTCATGATGAAACTGCCTAGCCGGAGAGTTTGGCCGACAGCCAGGGCTCCCCCGACGGTAATGTTGTTTTTAACAACGAGACGAGGCATCCTTCCTTACGGTGATGGCACAGTGGAACTCTCAATGAAAGCACCAATGTCGGTGTCAAAACCGGCGGATCTCGGGTAGGGGGTCCCGAACTGTGCGTCTAGGCGGATGGTAACAGGAGGCAGGGGACACGATGTTTTACCCAGGTTCGGGCCCTCTTGATGGAGGTAATACCCTACATCCTGCTTGATTGTTCTGGATAATATGAGTAGTACAAGAGTTGATCTACCATGAGATCGAAGAGGCTGAACCCTAGAAGCTAGCCTATGGTATGATTGTTGTTGTTCTACGGACTAAAACCCTCCGGTTTATATAGACACCGGAGGGGGCTAGGGTTACACAAGGTCGGTTACAAAGGAGGAGATATACATATCTGTATTGTCTAGCTTGCCTTCTACGCCAAGTAAAGTCCCATCCGGACACGAGACAAAGTCTTCAATCTTGTATCTTCATAGTCCAACAGTCCGGCCAAAGGATATAGTCCGGCTGTCCGGAGACCCCCTAATCCAGGACTCCCTCAAAGACCATGTATTTCTTCAATAGGTAATGGATTAAGATCATATGTTTCTTTAACAGTCGGTAAATTAAGACCGTGTATTTCTTCAATAGGAGGTAAATTCTTAACATCTTCAGCTTTAATACCTTTTTTCTTTCATAGATTTATTTGCCCCTTGGATATCTTCAGGACTGAGAAATAGAACACCTCTTTTCTTCGGAGTTGGTTTAGGAATAGGCTCACGAGCTGGCTCAGGAAGTGTCCAATTATTTTCATTTGTCAACATATTATTCAATAGAATTTCAGCTTCATCCGGTGTTCTTTCCCTGAAAACAGAACCAGCACAACTATCCAGGTAATCTCTGGAAGCATCGGTTAGTCCATTATAAAAGATATCAAGTATTCCATTTTTCCTAGGAGGATGATCAGGCAAAGGATTAATTAACTTGAGAAGCCTCCCCCAAGCTTGTGGGAGACTCTCTTCTTCAATTTGCACAAAATTATATATATCCCTGAAAGCAGCTTGTTTCTTATGAGCAGGGAAATATTTAGCAGAAAAGTAATAAATCATATCCTGGGGACTACGCACACAACCAGGATCCAGAGAATTAAACCATATCTTAGCATCACCCTTTAATGAGAACGGAAATATTTTAAGGATATAAAGGTAGCGAGATTTCTCATCATTAGTGAACAGGGTGGCTATATCATTTAATTTAGTAAGATGTGCCACAACAGTTTCAAATTCATAGCCATGAAAAGGATCTGATTCAACCAAAGTAATTATATCAGGATCAACAGAGAATTCATGATCCTTATCAGTAACACAGATAGGTGAAGTAGCAAAAGCAGGGTCAAGTTTCATTCTAGCATTAAGAGATTGCTGCTCCCATTTAGCTAATAACCTCTTGAGCTCGTATCTATCTTTGCAAGCTAAAATAGCTAAAGTAGCTTCTTTTTCCAAAACATAACCCTCAGGAATAACGGGTGATTCATATTTATTAGGGGGAGAGTCTTCATCATCACCTTCATCAAGATTATCAGTTTCAATATTTTCATTCTCTCTAACCCTAGCAAGTTGTTCATCAAGAAATTCACCAAGTGGCACAGTAGTATCAAGCAAAGAAGTAGTTTCATCATAAGTATCATGCATAGCAGAAGTGACATCATCAATAGCATGCGACATATCAGAATGAATAGCAGAAGCAGGTTTAGGTGTCGCAAGCTTACTCAAAACAGAAGGTGAATCAAGTGCAGAGCTAGATGGCAGTTCCTTACCTCCCCTCGTAGTTGAGGGATAAATCTTGGTTTTTGGATCTCTCAAGTTCTTCATAATGATAAGCAGATATGAATCCCAAGTGACTCAAAGAATAGAGCTTTGCTCCCCGGCAACGGCGCCAGAAAATAGTCTTGATAACCCACAAGTACAGGGGATCACAACAGTTTTTGAGGGTAGAGAATTCAACCCAAATTTATTGATTCGACACAAGGGGAGCCAAAGAATATTCTCAAGTATTAGCAGTTGAGTTGTCAATTCAACCACACCTGGAAACTTAATATCTATAGCAAAGTGTTTAGTAGCAAAGTAATATGATAGTAGTGGTAACGGTAGCAAAAGTTAATGATAGCAAAAGTAATGTTTTTGGTATTTTGTAGTGGTTGTAACAATAGCAACGGAAAAGTAAATAAGCAAAGAACAATATATGGAAAGCTCGTAGGCAATGGATCGGTAATAGAGAATTATGCTGGATGTGGTTCATTATGTAATAGTTATAACCTAGGGTGACGCAGAACTAGCTCCAATTCATGAATGTAATGTAGGCATGTATTCCAAATATAGTCATACGTGCTTATGGAAAAGAACTTGCATGACATCTTTTGTCCTACCCTCCCGTGGCAGCGGGTCCTAATGGAAACTAAGGGATATTAAGGCCTCCTTTTAATAGAGTGCCTAACCAAAGCATTAACACATAGTGAATACATGAACTCCTCAAACTACGGTCATCACCGGGAGTGGTCCCGATTATTGTCACTTCGGGGTT
This sequence comes from Triticum urartu, assembly GCF_056163025.1. NCBI lineage: Eukaryota > Viridiplantae > Streptophyta > Magnoliopsida > Poales > Poaceae > Triticum > Triticum urartu. Next base: position 323,532,279 of record NC_141875.1, on the reverse strand, counting down.
GCCGGATCATAACACACAGTAGGTGACTATAGACTTGCAAGATAGGATCAAGAACTCACATATATTCATGAAAACATAATAGGTTTAGATCTGAAATCATGGCACTTGGGCCCTAGTGACAAGCATTAAGCATAGCAAATTCATAACAACATCAATCTCAGAACATAATGGATACTAGGGATCAAACCCTAACAAAACTAACTCGATTACATGATAAATCTCATCCAACCCATCACCGTCCAGCAAGCCTATGATGGAATTACTCACGAACGGCGGTGAGAATCATGAAATTGGTGATGGATGAAGGTTGATGATGACGATGGCGACGGATTCCCCTCTCCGGAGCCCCGAACGGACTTGAGATCAGCCCTCCCGAGAGGTTTTAGGGCTTGGCGGCGGCTCCATATCGTAAAACGCGATGAATCCTTCTCTCTGTTTTTTTATCCCCAAAAGCAAATATATATAGTTGGAGTTGAGGTCGGCGGAGCTCCAGGGGGGCCACGAGGTAGGGGGGTGCGCCCAGGGGGCAGGCGCGCCCCCACCCTCGTGGCTAGGGTGTGGGCCCCTTGGTCTTCATCTTTTGCAAGGATTTTTTATTATTTCCAAAAAGATGTTTCGTGAAGTTTCAGGTCATTCCGAGAACTTTTGTTTCTGCACATACATAACACCATGGCAATTCTGCTGAAAACAGCGTCAGTCCCGGTTAGTTCCATTCAAATCATGCAAGTTAGAGTCCAAAACAAGGGCAAAAGTGTTTGGAAAAGTAGATACGACGGAGACATATCATCGCTCGCCGCGTCCCCCATGTCATCTTCAGACGCACCGCTGGCGTCGCTGTAGCCATCGTTGGCGTCGCCTCCACCTTCACCGGCGCCGGCGTTGTGGTCATCAACCACGTCGCCTTTGTCCGCCGCAACCACGACCTCGTCGTCGTCAACAGGGAAGGCCCTGATCAACGCATCCACGTTGTCCTCAACCCATCGTGCTAGGTCGCCCTGGGTGGCTTCCAGTACGGGAGCAATAGCGGCGTCAAAATAGAAGTTGGGATCAATGTTCCGGAGGTGGCTGACGATGCGGGAGAACGCGCGGCCAAGCAGACTGTGACTCCTCTCTTCAACGAGTTGGCGAGCCCTCTCGGAACGGTTCTGCAGGCGCGTCACCACATCACCAAAGAAGCGGAGGTGGCTGGTGTAGTCATTTGCATGGGGATGAGGAGCATTCTCATCGCAGATATGGCCCAGGGCGGTGTTGGCCCTATTCCTGAGGTCCTCAAGCATGGGGGCGTGCACACGCTCCAACGTCCGTCGCTCGAGCACTTCATCCTTATTCTGCCGCGCGACGGACTCGGCATCAGCGACCCGCTACCGAAGAGAGAGCAGCTCGGCGCGGGCGAAAGCCAGCTCAGCCTGCACCGAGGCCAGGGTGGATGTGGCGGCCTCCTCGCGCTGCTCCACCTCGACCAATATGGACTTGAGGGCAGCAGTCCTACCGGCGGCCCCGGCTTCCACGAGCTTCAGCTTCAGGTTGTGCCTGCTCTCAAGATTCGCGCGAGCCTTGGCTACCCAGCGGTCGACCTCCTCCTGAGCCCTGACCTCGCGCACGCCAACTCGTCCTCCGCGTGAGCAACCTGGCGCTCCCTCGTCTCCAGCCGTTCGAGTTCAAGGCTGCGCTCCACAGCTTCCAGCGCCAGCACCTCCTCGCGCTTCTGGATCTTTTCCTCCTCGGCGGGCGACCCCCTCAACGACGCAAGGGCATCCCTGCGCCCCTCCACCTACTGATCCAAGACAGCGCTCCAGTCTTGGAGCTCCCACGCGTGTTTCTCCGCGGCCTCGTGACGGCGGTCAGCTTCCCGAACCTCCTCCAAGGCTCGGGAGCAGGCCTCAAGGGAGGCTGCAAGGGAAGCCTCAGCCTTCATGTTATCCAGCTCGCGCTGGTGGCGCCCGAGGTTGATGGACACCTTTAGCTTGTGCCACTCCTCCGCCAACCGAAGACCCTCTGCCTCAAGGCGCGCGTCGACACCCACAAGTTCTTCACCGAGTCGGTTCATCGCGCCCATCGCCTCCTGGAAGAGCTCATGACGAACAATGCTCCGGCCGTGCTCGAACTCGAGTGCACAGCCCATCTCGCCCTCCGCTACGGGGGCTGTGGGTGATGCCTGACGCGGTGCGCCCCCTCTCAGCGGGGGGCTGGGGGCTGGCGCCGCCCCAGGCGCCAATTGGGCCTCGCGAGGGGCCTGAACTAAACGGGGCCCGCTGCTTGAAGAAGACCCCAGGATCGAAGCCAGCCAGCCGCCGACCGCGACCAGGGGAGGAGCCCTTGGCACGCATGCTGCGCTCCAGGCAAGGCCGCGAAGAAAGGACGGCTGAGGGAGTCCTGGATTAGGGGGTATCCGGACAGCCGGACTATATCCTTTGGCCGGACTGTTAGACCATGAAGATACAAGATTGAAGACTTCGTCCCGTGTCCGGATGGGACTCTCCTTGGCATGGAAGGCACGCTTGGCAGTACGGATATGTAGATTTCCTTCCTTGTAACCGAGTCTGTGTAACCCTAGCCCCCTCCGGTGTCTATATAAACCGGAGGGTTTTAGTCCGTAGGACAACAACAATCATACCATAGGCTAGCTTCTAGGGTTTAGCCTCTTTGATCTCGTGGTAGATCAACTCTTGTACTACTCATATTATCAAGAACAATCAAGCAGGACGTAGGGTTTTACCTCCATAAACAGGGCCCGAACCTAGGTAAACATCGTGTCCCCTGCCTCCTGTTACCATCCGCCTAGACGCACAGTTCGGGACCCCCTACCCGAGATCCGCCGGTTTTGACACCGACATTGGTGCTTTCATTGAGAGTTCCTCTGTGTCGTCATCGTTAGGCTTGATAGCTCCTTCGATCATCGATAGCGATGCAGTCCAGGGTGAGACTTGTCTCCCCGGACAGATCTTTGTATCCGGCGGCTCCGCACTGCGGGCAAACTCGCTTGGCCATCTGGAGCGGATCGAGAGTTACACCCCTGGCCACCATGTCAGGTTTGGAAGCTTAAACTACACGGCCGACATCCGCGGAGACTTGATCTTCGACGAATTCGAGCCCCTCCCGAGCGCGCCGCACGATCACGATGAGCATGATTTAGCTCTGCCATCGGACAGTGTTCAGGAGACCGCACCGGCAACCGCTCTGACCCTCAATTCGGAGCCAATTGTGCCATCCATGGACGGGTGGATAGACCCCGCCACGGAGGCTGCATTCTCAGCAGCGATCGAGCCGAGTATCAACCTTACCCTTCACGGGAGCCGTGACGCCGAACTGTCGGACTCTTCCCCGGCCACAGACTCCGAACCGCCTACGCCCGTGCCTATCGAATTCAACTGGGCACCGATCATGGAGTTCACCTCCGTGGATAACTTTCTGCACTCGCCCTTCGGCGACATACTGAATTCATTAAAGTCTCTCTCCTTGTCAGGAGAATCCTGGCCGAACTATGTCCGGCAGGATTGGGATGTGGATGACGAAGAAATTCGCCGCCCACCCACCACCCACTTAATAGCCACTGTCGACGATTTGACCGACATGCTCGACTTCGACTCCGAAGACATCGACGGTATGGATGACGATGCAGGAGACGAATAGGAGCCACTGCCCACAGGGCACTGGACGCCCACTTCATCATATGATGTATACATGGTGGACACACCCAAAGAACGACGATGAGGAACGGAAGGACGCAGCGGAGGATCGTTCCCTCGAGAAGCAGTCAAAGCGGCGGCGTAAGTGCCGCTCCAAATCCCACCTCGGCAGAAACAGCGATCATATAGACCCAGCGATAGAGCAGGGTGAGCCAGCGGACGACAAACACGGCATTGAACTACCGTCCGACCACGGCAACACGGAGAATCAAACCGAACAACCCGACTCCGGCGAAGATAACAGTCCGGATGACATCACACCGGACAGGCACCCGGAGCAACAGAATACCCATCAAAGGCTTGTTACCACTTCGAGGAGTCTGAAAAAGCAGAAGCAAAGGCTCAGGGCTGCATAAAACACACTCAGAATTAGATGGAGTAAAGTACTCAACACTGCAGTAAAAAACGGCGGTAGTCGCCACACAAAGAGCTACCCGAAGCGAAAGCTGCTACCTGAATTCGGTGAGGAGGCCTTAGATCCCCCGCAATCAAAAAACAAAACAGCCATCCGGTCGGATAGACGACCTCGCGGCCAACATCGAGTGACAAATGACGCCGCACACAAGCCAGTACGCGATCCACGTGAGGGCTCGCATCAAAGGGACGGCGCAACCAGATCCATCTACGGGCCAAGCAAGCGCGCTCCAGCATGCAATGCAACACAACAAAAATTTGAACACCATGGTACACCCAAATACAGGGGTGCCGCACACCCCCTATGTTTCACCGATGAGGTGCAGGATCATGAATTTCCAGAGGGATTCAAATCCGTAAACATAGAGGCGTACGACGGAACGACAGACCCTGGGGTCTGGATTGAGGACTACATCCTCCATATCCACATGGCTCGAGGAGACGATCTCCACGCCATCAAGTACTTATCCCTCAAGCTCAAAGGGCCAGCTCGGCACTGGCTTAAAAGCCTCCCCGAAAACTCCATTGGAAGCTGGGAAGAGCGCGAAGACGCTTTCCGGGAAAATTTTCAAGGGACCTATGTCCGACCACCGGATGCAGATGATTTAAGTCATATAACTCAATAGCCCGGAGAGTCAGCCCGAAAGCTTTGAAACAGGTTTCTCACTAAAAAGAACCAAATAGTCGACTGTCCGGACGCTGAAGCCTTAGCAGCTTTCAAGCACAGCGTTCGAGACGAATGGCTTGCCAGACACCTCGCCCAAGAAAAGCCGAAAACAATGGCAGCATTAACAAGCCTCATGACCTGCTTTTGCGCGGGCAAGGACAGCTGGTTAGCCCGATGCAGCACCAGCGACCCAAGTACATCCGAAGCCAGGGACGGAAACGGGAAGCCACGACGCAGCAAAAACGAGCGCCGGAATAAAGAAGACAGCTCGAAGAGCATGGTGGTAAACGCCGGATTCATAAGCTCTCGGCCAGGTCAGCAAAAGCTGCCCTCCAAAGGCAACAAAGACGAACTGTCCAGCCTAAACAAGATTCTGGACAAAATATGCCAAATCCACAGCACCCCCGATAGACCTGCAAATCATACCCATAGAGAATGTTGGGTCTTCAAGCAGTCCGGCAAGCTCAACGCCGAACACAAGGGGCAGGATACACCAAGCGAAGACAAGGACGAGCCTCGTAAGCAAAGCACTGGGGAACAGAAGAAATTCCCACCAGAAATCAAAACAGTAAACGTGTTACACGTGATGAAGGGGAGAAACAAAGCGGCACTCCTAGAGACACGCGCCCCAGGGCCTATCACCGCGGAGTTCTACCACTGGTCGTCCCAACCGATCACCTTTAACCATTGGGATTACTCGGCAAGTATCCGGCATGCAGGATGGGCTGCCTTGGTGTTAGACCCGATAATTGATGGATACCACTTCACACGAGTCCTGATGGACGGCGGCAGTAGTTTAAACCTGATATATCAGGACACAGTCCGCAAAATGGGGATAGACCCAACAAAAATTAGCCATAGCAATACTACCTTTAAAGGAGTAACGCCAGGCCCAGAAGCCCATTGCACGGGCTCCCTGCTACTAGAGGTTATATTCGGCTTTCCTGATAACTTCCGCAGCGAAAATTTAACCTTCCACATCGCTCCGTTCCAAAGTGGCTATCAAGCATTACTCGGACGTGAAGCTTTCGCTCGCTTTAACGCAATACCGCATTACGCTTCTCTCATGCTTAAGATGCCCGATCCATGTGGCATCATTACAGTAAATGGAAATATTGAGCGCCCCTTGCGTTCGGAAGACCGTGCGGCCGCCTTGGCAGCCGCACACTAGACGGCCTCACCAACTAGAGCATCTAACAGGTCGTTAAGACCACGGACACGGTTAGACGAGTCCGGTGCAGCTATATATAATTGATACAGGTTTGATGGCTATACCCCTATAAAAATACAAGGGGCTCAACGCGTGTAAACAAGTGACAATTAGGCTCAACTTTCTTATCTTGAACTATACATGGTTTATTTAGTATACCCTACCTTTTTGCACGACAACTTTTCAGCTAAGTTCCTCTCTTTTACAGATGACCATCGTGCTACACCCGTCCAGGATACGGCACAATGGAGACACAGGCGCAGACGTGCAGCAGGGACCCGTTCCAAGGATTCTTTTCAGATTAAGACCCTGCGTAAACCTTTTTTACTGTCTCTTGTTGATACACATCCCCTGGATTCTCAGTACAATTAAGAAGGAGGTTGGCGTATTGGCATGTGGCCACGTCAGAATATTGCACGTACCTGGACACCAGGGGCTTATTACAAAGGGCACCGTTTAGCCCGGTTTACATCATAAAGACCGAATACCTTAGGGAGTGTTCGGCGTCGCGAGTTTGTCCTTATATGCATCAGCTCCGAATCGTGTCTTTGGTCAAATGTTGGGTTTGCCCGGCTCCTGTGTTTTGCTGCCTTATGTTCTGCTCTATCGGCTAAGGCGGCACTAGGAGAACTACTGCAATTGTGCCCTGGTTCATCCGGACGAGCACCTCAGTAGAGAAAACCGAAAATTGACTATCATGATATAGCGTGAGACTGGTCAACCACTTGATGACCTAGCGGAATCTTCAGGATTCCTCCGCCTTAACGAAGGGCCGTTTCTCGGCCAGGCATGTACACGCCCCGAATTCGAATGAGCGCGGAGCCACCAGGGGCTATATAGTAGCCCCACTGTCAAACTCCTCTGGCTAAGTGAAAGTGTTAAAGCATTATAGTCTGATTGCCTAGTACACTGTGCTATCACCTCCTTAATGGACCAAGACGTTGGATCAAGTGTGAACATGCGTCTTCTGCGAACACCCCCGCATTATATGCGTGGGGGCTGAAGCCGACAACTGCCATCTTTCAGGTTATATACATATATACATAAACGGCCGCACAGGAGGCATTATAGTACTTTCGGGCAAAAGTATAAATACAGCCTTGATAAACTCAATAAAACATTGTTTTTACAATGGGAATACATGTCACTTAAACATAATATTCTTCGCGCACTGAGCCTCTATCAAACGAGCGCCTTCAAGAACTTCTTAAAAGTAGTGCTCGGCAGCCACTCGGCCTATGGTCGAACCCTGTGCCGCAACAGTGGTGGCATCCATCTCCGCTCAGTATGTTTTGACATGGGCAAGGGCCATCCGCGAGCGTTCTATGCACGTCGACCTCTTTACAGCATCGATGTGTGGCACAGCACCAAGGAATTGTTGCACTAAGCTAAAGTAGCTATTCGACCTTGGCCCTTGTCGGTGTCAAAACCGGCGGATCTCGGGTAGGGGGTCCCAAACTATGCGTCTAAGGCGGATGGTAACAGGAGGCAGGGAACACGATGTTTTACCCAGGTTCAGGCCCTCTTGATGGAGGTAAAACCCTACGTCCTGCTTGATTTATTCTTGATGATATGAGTATTACAAGAGTTGATCTACCATGAGATCGGAGAGGCTAAACCCTAGAAGCTAGCCTATAGTATGATTGTCTATTGTCCTACGGACTAAACCCTCCGGTTTATATAGACACCGGAGGGGGCTAGGGTTACACAAGGGCGGTTACAAAGGAGGAGATATCCATATCCGTACCGCCTAGCTTGCCTTCCACGCCAAGTAGAGTTCCATCCGGACACGAGACGAAGTCTTCAATCTTGTATCTTCATAGTCCAACAGTCCGGCCAAAAGATATAATCCGGCTGTCCGGATACCCCCTAATCCAGGAATCCCTCAGTAGCCCCTGAACCAGGCTTCAATGCCGATGAGTCCGGCGCGCAGTGTTGTCTTTGGCATTGCAAGGCGGGTTCCTCCTCCGAATACACCACAGAAAAATCTGAATACAAGGATAGTGTCCGACCCTACAAAATAAGTTCCACATACCACCGTAGAGAGAATAATATTTCCACAAATCTAATCTGCTGACACGTTTTGGCAACATGACATCACGTCATGGCTTGGTGATTACTCGAACCGTTTTTCTTTAACTAGCCCCACACATAACGCTAGGCAGTTTCCTGACACGTCTTGTCAACGCAGAGATCGTGTCCCCCTTATTACGGGATTCTCATCAATACGGGCGTGGGTAACCCAACCGCGCCACCAATTACGGCGCTTGGGGGATAAGTGAGTTTTACCAGGCTAGTGGGGAGCATAGTTTCGGTCGCCCTTATAAAGAGATAAGGTTTAACCTTTCTCTACCCATGCCTTCTTCCTCCTTGCTCATCTATTCTTGCGCACTTGAGCTCCAACGCCCAAGTCCACATCCTTCCCCTCAACCTTCTCCAAACATGTCCGGAGCAGGAGGCAAATGGATGGCTTCCTCCGTTACGGAGGGACACATCAAGAAGCTGCGCGGAGCCGGATACTTAGCCGCGAATATCACGCACTGGCTGCCCGCTGCGGGGCAGATCGTTCCTACCCCGGAACCTCATGAGAGGGTAGTTTTCCTCCACCACTTCCTCCGCGGACTGGGGTTTCCCCTCCATCCATTCGTCCGTGGTCTCATGTTCTACTATGGGCTGGACTTCCATGATCTGGCCCCGAACTTCATCCTCAATATTTCGGCGTTCATCGTCGTGTGTGAGGCTTTCCTCGGCATCCGGCCCCACTTCGGCCTGTGGCTGAAGACCTTCAATATCAAGCCGAAGGTGGAGGGGGGCCAACAAGCAGAATGCGGCGGAGCCATGGTGGGCAAGATGCCCAATGTTATATGGCTTGAAGGCTCCTTCTTGGAGACCATAAAGGGGTGGCAATCGGCCTGGTTCTACATCACCGAGCCGCGCAACACCAACTGGGTGGTGGCCCCCGAGTTTCGATCCAGAATCCCCACGCGGCTCACCTCCTGGAAAGAGAAGGGCCTATCTTGGGGTTCATCGGTGGAGCTGGACGGACTCCAGAAATGTATCCAGAATATGGCAAGCAAGAAGCTCAAGCTTGTCAACATAGTCCAGGTCATGCTCATCCATCGGATCCTCCCGTGTCAACAACGGGATTTCAACTTGTGGGGGTTCGACCCGGCCCAGCACCAGACTCTAAGCGAGCTCTTTGACATGACGCACAAGGACGTTTGGAGGGTGCTTTTCAAGGGCGCCGAGGGCCCTCCCTCTCTCAACGAGGACCGCGGGCTAAGCGTGAAGCGCCCAGCGCATTCAGTGAGTTCTACACATCCAGTAGGATATTTATTTCCCCTAGCTTAACTATGTGCAGGGTCTGAGCTCCATGCCTTTGACAGAACTGGGTGGAGACATCGGGCAGATTAACTGTCCGGCCCCTCTGCCCGAAGACACTACGGACGCTCTCCTGACAGAGATGCTGACTCCAGCTCCTTACAAGGTGCTGGAGAAGACCAAGAATGCCAAGGGAACTCGAAAGAGTTCCCGATGCCAGGTGTTATCGGACTCATCGTCCGATAACTCCACGACGCATTTCTCCCCCGAAGACGAGGAAGAAGATGAAGATGCTCCCCCTCCAGTCGAGGGAGACAAGAAAAGGAAGGCCGCCCCAACCGGGGGGCGAAGGGTCCGAGAAGGGAAGGACTCTCCTTCCGGACTACTCCACCACCGCCGCCGAAGGCGGAGACGAGTGGCTGCTCAGGGCCAAGCCCCTGGCGAAGTCGTAAGTATTCGGATACCAGAGTAACTCATAGCATACCTTTGTCGCACTACTTCTCCTAACGCCGAATTATGATTATGCAGACTGCCCCGCACCTGTATCGATGTATCCTCGTCGGACGGCTCCCTGGGCTCGTCGGATATGGATAGCGATCCACTTCCGACTGCCACCTCCCCTTGCCCGACGGACAACGCCGAGGTGTTGTCTCAAGAGGCACCGGGTCGAGGGGAAATAGTCCCGGAGGCGCCTCAAGGCGGCCTTCCGGACTCCGGGAGCAGAGGGAGCAAGGCTCTCGTGGGATCCGAGTTCGGCCCTCGGCCGAACACTGCGCCGGAACCTCCAGTGGTTCCGGACTCGGGCAGGCGGCCTCCTTCCAAAAGGGGCAAGATGCCTATGCCGGCAACCTCTGTCCATCCAGAGGCACCGGACAATCTGCTGGGAGCGCTTCGCAGCGCTTCCATCGACGAAGAGCACCGCACTATCATGAGTGCAGTGGTCCAGAAGGTTCAGTCCGCCAAGAGTGGACTGACTGAAGCCTGTGCCTGCCTTCTAACAGGCTTTGAGGTAAGTATTTGAAATATAGGAAAAATATTACCGCATAGACAGTAGCCCCTGATGCTCTGTTCGGTGTTCACAAAGAAAAGCCGAATAGAGGATCAAACAATATCGCAGGAGTGTAATATAAGTATGTCTATATGCGTATGCAGGCTTCGCTACTGGCCTCTTCCGCACTGACTGCGGAGGTCGCCGCACTGAAGCAGGACCTCGAAGGGTCCAAGGAAGAGCTCGGCATTGCCAAGAGGCAGCTCGAGGAGAACAAAGGTAAGTAGTACCTAGTCTATGGATATATATAAAAAGAATGCGATTGCAAAATGATAGGATCATCGTAAATTTGCCAGGGGCCACGACCGAGGTGGCGACCCTGAAGCAAGCGCTATCCGAGGCCGAAAACAAAGCGGCCCAGGAGCGCACCGAGTGGGAAAAACAAGAGGCACGGGTGAGTGAGGTGCGGCAAGAGCTCCACGCTCTCGTGACAAAGCACGAGGCGTTGGAGCTTGACTTGAAGACGCGAGAGTCTGAGCTTGCCGTGGCCCTTGAGACTGCAAAGAGTGCCAAGGCCGAAGCCCAAAAGGCCCTCTAGGAGATTGATGCGATGAAGAAGATAGCGGCGGGTAAGGCATTCTATATGCAAAGCAAGCATGTGAAAGTAAATTACTTGTTACTTACTCGAATCCGGAGCTCTCCAAGAGCATTCGCAGATTTGCCCCGTAGCGTGTCGGATGCCGCATAGTTTTACCAGGCCAAGAAGGGAAGCTCAACGGAGAAGCTGTTCTGGTCTCAGTATACTGGGACCAAACACCCGATGCCTCTGAGCGACCAGCTGAAGCAACTGGTCGAGCTGCACAAGGCGGCCGAACAGGCCATGAAGGGCTTTATAGTCCAGATGTGGCCTGGCGAAGCCCTTCCCAACAGCTACTTCGGCCTGCTGAGGCGGCTTGTGGGTGCCTGCCCACGGCTGGAAGTCATTAAGTGGTCCGTCTGCATCGAAGGCGCACGCCAGGCTTTCGCCGTGTCAAGGTGCAATGGGCCAAGATGGACGCCGTGAAGCTGGTGAAGGAAGGGCCGCCTGCGGGCAAGGAGCATCATCACCCCGAGATGTACTATGAGGGTGTCCTGAAGGGTGCCCGTCTCGTAGCGGACGAGTGTGCAAAAGATGTGATATTTGAATAAACTTGCTCGTGTAATCCTGTATTATGAAAACTTGTTCATATGCGCTTTGCAACGCTTGTCTGAATTTAAAATATTACCTTCTGTTCGGCTGTTTATCAAATTTGAGAGATGGCTAGTCGTCGGCTTCTGCCCCCACGCCACGAGTGTTGGGGTGTTCGGGATAAACCTGAGCACTCTTGTTCCCATTGTTGGGTCCTTCGAGGGAGGTGCTCAGCACAACGAACAAGGCAATCGGACTATAATGCGTTATCACTCTCACTTAGCCATAGAATTCTATAATTTTAAATTTCGGCGAAGCCCCTAGTATTCGGAAGGCCGAATTCGGGGCGCGATACACGCCTTAAGCCGGACAGGGCCGACTCCTCGCTCTAAGCGGCATAAGTCTTTAGGGACTTGAAACCTCTCGAACAGCGACCAGTCTCTCACCTTATCATGACAGTCAGTTTTAGCTTTCTCTACTGAGGTGCTTAGCCCAGCAGAACTAGGGCACAATCGCAGTAGTTCTCCCAGTGCTACCTTAGCCGATATAGCGGAACGTAAGGTACCAAAACATGGGAGCCGGGCAAACCCAACTATTGACCCAAGACATGATTCGGAGCTGATGCATATAATGATATAAGTTCGGGGTGCCGCACTGTCGAAAGTGTTCGGAATTCTCACGCCGTATTATGGGGTATGCTTAAGCCCCTAGCGTATTGGCCGTACCAGAGTGTACGGGTGCTAGATGTCGTGAATGAACATATATATAAAAAGGAAGAATGCAATAATAGTCTTAATGCTATGCATTGTTTATTTAAAAAGGTGCGTTGAAGCAGAATGATACAAGTAGTGCGATAAGCAAAAAGTAGGACTGTTTGACATGTCCCTTCCAAGGGCAAGCTGAGGAATAGTATTAAAGCAAATATTTCACTCGTTATCATAATCCACCTGGGAGTTCCGTGGTGTGACGAGCTTTCTGCCTCCTTGGTTGCTGCATCATATGTTCGGCAATCATGCTGCCGGACAGGATTTCCAGAGATTAAAGTCCTGAAAGAGAAAAATAACAAAGCGGGAAGCCCCTAGTGCGGTTTAAGCCGCGACTTGGAGCATGCCGCAGTCGTGCCCCCCTCCCCGCCTGTGCCCATGGTATTTTTAACGCGTAATTATGTACGTGTGGCACGGATTTCGCCGTTTGGCTAGGACCGGGGTGGGGGCCGCATTGCTATGCGAACTCCGAACGTGCCAGGCGGTCCAGTTGCCGATTACTCCGGGCGCGCTTGAAGGTGCCCGGGTCCTTAATCGTTGAACTAGTGGGTTGCCTTAAGAGGCTGCTTTGCGCTTCTGCTACGAGGACCGCAGTGTGTTCCTCCATGGGGAGAGAGCGCTCTGTGTTTCCATTGACTGTTATGACCCCCCAAGGTCCTGGCATCTTGAGCTTGAGATATGCATAATGCGGTACCGCATTGAATCTTGCGAATGCGGTTCGCCCGAGCAGTGCATGGTAGCCACTGCGGAACGGGACTATGTCGAAGATTAACTCTTTGCTTCGGAAGTTATCCGGGGATCCGAAGACCACTTCCAGTGTGATAAAGCAGGTTCAGGCTGTTGCCGCCGTCCATTAGGACTCGAGTGAGGTGAAATCTGTCAATGATTGGGTCATGACCAGTGCGGTGAATCCGCCATGACGGATACTAGTGGGGTGGTCCCTGCGATCGAAGGTGATCGGACAGGAGGACCATGGGTTGAACTTTGGGGCGACTGGCTCCAACGCATATACGTCCCTGAGCGCACGCTTCCGCTCCCTCTTGGGGATGTGGGTTGCGTATATCATGTTCACCGTCCGCACTTGTGGGGGGGAACCTCTTTTGTCCTCCGGTGTTCGGCTGCTGGGGCTCCTCCTCGTCATCGCTATGTGACCCCTTATCTTTATTTTTGGCATTTAACTTGCCGGCCTGCTTGAACACCCAACAACCCCTGTTGGTGTGGTTGGCTGGCTTGTCAGGGGTGTCGTGTATTTGACACGAGCGATCGAGTATACGGTCCAAACTGGACGGGCCCGGAGTGCTTCTTTTCAATGGCTTTTTCCGCTGACCGGGTTTAGAGCCTTTGAATCCGGCATTGAATTCCGTATCCTCGGTATTGTCGCTGTAAATGCAGCGCTTATGTTTGTTGCGACGTGACATGCCATTGCTGTCCTTGGTATCTGAAGTACCATGGTTCTTTGATATGTTATTACTGCGAGCCAGCCAGCTGTCTTCCCCCGCGCAAAAGCGGGTCATGAGTGTCGTGAGGGCTGCCATAGATTTCGGCTTTTCCTGACCAAGGTGCCGGGCTAGCCACTCGTCGCGGATGTTATGCTTGAAAGCTGCTAGGGCCTCTGCATCCGGACAGTCGACGATTTGATTTTTCTTTGTTAGGAACCATACCAAAATTGCCTGGCCGATTCTTCTGGCTGCTGAATTATGTGGCTCAAGTCGTCGGCATCTGGTGGTCGCACATAAGTGCCCTGAAAGTTGTCGAGGAATGCGGCTTCCAGATCTTCCCAACAGCCAATGGACTCTGCTAGCAAGCTGTTGAGCCAATGCCGAGCTGGTCCTTTGAGTTTTAGTGGGAGGTATTTGATGGCGTGTAGGTCATCACCGCAGGCCATGTGGATGTGCAGGAGGAAATCCTCGATCCATACCGCAGGATCTATTGTGTCGTCGTATGATTCAATATTTACGGGTTTCAAACCCTCTGGGATTTGATGATCCATTACTTCATCTGTGAAGCATAGGGGGTGTGTGGCGCCTCTGTACTGGGCTATGTCGCGACGCAGCTCAAATGAGTCTTGCCCGCTGTGTTCGGCCCGGCCGGACTTACTTTACTGTATTCGGTGTGATGATTATCGTCTCGCATAGTGGCGCGCCCTCGTGATCCGTAGATCGATCTTGCATGTTTTGCTTTATCCTCCAATACGTCTCGCAGGTCTGGCGTATTTCCCCATGCCTTTTTATTTGAATGACGTCAGGGTGCGGGCCGAGCTTTTGGCTGGAATGTTTCTCTGCCGCGGCCACGAGGTGGCCGATCAGCCGCGTCATACGCCGGGGATGTAGGTTTCGGTGCTTCCTCCTCCAGTCGGGGTAACAACCTGCACTTTGGGTAACTCTTGGAGAGGCGTTCGAGTTTATATTCCTCGGCCGCCAAGACTTCAGTCCATCTGTCGGCTAGCAAATCTTGATCAGTTTGAAGCTGCTGCTGCTTTTTCTTAAGGCTATTTGCCGTGGCTATAAGCCGGTGCTTGAAGCGCTCTTGTTCGACGGGATCCTCTCGCACAACGAATTTGTCATCGTCGAGGCTTGCCTCGTGTTCGGAGGGAGGCATGTAATTATCATCCTCCGCCTCTCCATCTGCCGCTCTCTCAGGAGGGCTGGCTCCTCCATCCTCCTGCTCTAAATCTTGCCGGAGGGGATTGTTTTTGTCTTCGGCACTGTCCGGAGTGCTATTATCTCCGGTGCCGGTATCACCACTTTTGCCTTGGCGGGACTTAGAGCGGCGCCGCTGACGCCGGCGCTTGGGTTGCTTCTTGGAGGGGTCATCCTCTGTTGTCTCATCGCCATTGCCTTCTTTGGGTGTGTCCACCATGTATATATTGTATGATGAGGTGGCTGTCTAGTGCCCTGTGGGCCGTGGATCCTCTTTGACTCCCGCATCGTCGTCCATACCGTCGATGTCTTCGGAGTCGAAGTCGAGCATGTCGGTTAAGTCATCGACAGTGGCTACTAAGTGGGTGGTGGGTGGGCGGCAAATTTCTTCGTCATCCGCATCCCAATCCTGTCAGACGTAGTTCGGCCAGGCCTCTCCTGACAAGGAGAGAGACCTTAATGAGTTCAGTATGTCGCCAAAGGGCGAGTGCTGAAAAATATCCACGGAGGTAAACTCCATGATTGGCGCCCAATCGGATTCGATGGGCGTAGGCGGTTCGGAGCCCGTGGCCGGAGAAGGATCCGGCAGTTTGGCAACATGGCTCTCGTGAAGGGTAAGGTCGATATTCGGCTCGATCGCCGCTGAGGATACGGCCTCCGTGACGGGGTCCATCCACCCGTCCATGGATGGCGCAACTGGCTCCGAATTGAGGCTCGGAGCGGCTGCCGGTGCGATCTCCTGAATACGGTGCGATGGTAGAGCTAAATCGTACTCATCGTGACCGCGGGGCGCACAAGGCAAGGGCTCCAATCCGTCGAAGATCAAGTCTCCGCGGATATCGGATGTGTAATTTAAGCTTCCAAACCTGACCTAGTGGCCACGGGCGTAACTTTCGATCTGCTCCAGATGGCCAAGCAAGTTGGCCCGCAGTGTGAAGCCGCCGAACACAAAGATCTGTCCGGGGAGAAAAGTCTCACCCTGGGCTGCATCGCTATCGATGATCATAGGAGCCATCAAGCCTAACGGCGATGACACAGAGGAACTCTTAATGAAAGCACCAATGTCGGTGTCAAAACCGGCGGATCTCGGGTAGGGGGTCCCGAACTGTGCGTCTAAGGCGGATGGTAACAGGAGGCAGGGAACACGATGTTTTACCCAGGTTCGGGCCCTCTTGATGGAGGTAAAACCCTACGTCATGCTTGATTTATTCTTGATGATATGACTATTACAAGAGTTGATCTACCACGAGATCGGAGAGGCTAAACCCTAGAAGCTAGCCTATGGTATGATTGTCTGTTGTCCTACGGACTAAACCCTTCGGTTTATATAGACACAAGAGGGGGCTAGGGCTACACAAGGTCGGTTACAAAGGAGAAGATATCCATATCCGTACTGCCTAGCTTGCCTTCCATGCCAAGTAGAGTTCCATCTGGACATGAGACGAAGTCTTCAATCTTGTATCTTCATAGTCCAACAGTCCGGCCAAAGGATATAATCCGGCTGTCCGGATACCCCCTAATCCAGTACTCCCTCAGCCCTCCTGGCCACAGATGATCCACAACGGATCTCATGGCAAGTCCGGATAATCTATGGAGCTCGGCCCAACCGGTCAATCGCTCATTCAGCAACAGCGGACGGACTGGAGCGTGAAACTGTGACCAGAACAGCTTCTCCACTTCAGGACCTTTCTGATCCTTGAAGTACTCGGCCGCATCAACAGCACTTGCAGCCAAATCCATGTACTCGTCCGCAGAACTCCATAGCCGGTCCAGAGGAGCATATTTCAGATCTCCGAACTTAGTCCGCAACAAGAAGGGCTTCCCAGAAACGATATCTGCAGCTTGATTCAGCTCCTCCTTCATCGCTCTAATTTTGGAGCGGGCTTCCTTGGCAGCCACCTGGGCCTTCTCCAGGTTCGTCGCCTTCGCCCGATTTTCTTCTTCAAGAAGCCGGTAACGGTCAGCAGCATCTTTTAACTCCATGGCCATCTTGGCAATCTTTCCTTTGCTCTCGCAATGTGTGGCTTGTTCGGCCCTTAACTCTTCGGCCGCCTTTAAAGCGGCCGCATTACTACTCCTTGCTTGCTCCTGGGCTCGGGCAAGCTCCGCCCGAAGGGTCTCCACGGTGGCAGCTACATCTGTAGTCACAACACATTAAAGATACTGGCATCATGCTGCTCTTACTATGTGACATTCACCAGAAAAATCACCTACCCTGTGCCTCGTCAAGCCGCTTGTTAACAAGCACGATATCGGCATCTGCTGCATCCAGTTGCTGCTTTAGTTCGGCAAACCCATCAGTCCGGCTAGCCATCGGAGCTTCAACCACCTGCACATAAAGGCGGTCTGGTTATTACCTGGGACTATGATCCTCTGTTTGCCGCCGTTTTCGACGACAACCAGAGTCTCAGGGGCTACTATCTACATAGGGCACATCTAAAACTGTGCGGTACTGTCAACAAAGTACATCATTTTGTGTACCTCAAAACCTGTCAGTAGACTCATAAAGGCTTCATGCAACCCGCTTTTGGCGGACGAAATCCTTTCAATCACCATACCCATCAAGGTGCGGTGCTCTTCTGAGATAGCCGCTTGCTCTAGCAGATCCCTCGGTACGTCCGACCGCACACCAGACGGTGCCGGACCCTTTTGATTGCTCTCTTCAAGAGCCGGATACTGAGGACTTCGGGTGGCCATAGGATTACCTTCTGGCCTTGCTGGATCAGGAGAAACCCTCCGCGACGACACCTGGGGTTGCCCGCCTCATGAGGCGGTATGGCAGGGGGAGGCGTTTCGCTCTCCATCATCTCTGGAAGAAGATCCCTTGAAGACGAGCTCTGCTGAGAAGGGCTAAGATCCGAACTGCAAGATAAATGCCTCGTTTATTTTCCTCAGAGGTAAAGCAAGATATTTTCATTTACCCTTTTACTTACAGCTCGGTGGAGGGATGATCCCCTTGAGGGCATAGTGCGGCCAGGGTATCCCCTAGGGCAGGACCCTTCGGCGGAGATTTCTTCCCCCATTTGGAGACCGTTGTCTCCGGGTCCTCAGAGGCGGTTCTCTTCCGTCCCTGGGGAGAGGAAGTTTCAGTTCCTCCCCCCCGCCCGGCTAACCTCCTTCGCGGAGGCGCTAGCCTCCTTGTTTCCCCCCTTTATCTTCTCCTGAGGGCGCTTGATAAGGCGCGATCTCCAGCATCCTGGTTAGCACAAGATTTGGTGAGGTCTCAGGGAGGGGGGTCGAACACCTGATCAACTTTTCCTTCGCTATCCAATCCTGGGTCAAAGAGCGGCTTTTTTTAGGGCAATGTTGCGATAAATAAACGGACAGTGTGTTCGGATGCGGGGCTACTTACTTGGGTATCCGGGCGATTGCAGCTCAGACCTGCATTCTCAGTGATGTCCAGACACATTATTTGTGGTCCGAAGAACAATTTGTACATCTCTTCGTGCGTCATGCCGAGGAAATGTTGAATAGCTCGCGGTCCTTCCGGGTTGAATTCCCACATGCGAAGGGGCCGGCGTTTGCAAGGCTGGACTTGATGAACTAGCATGACTTGCACTACCATAACCAGACTGAAATCTCTCTCAAAGAGATCTCGGATACGGCTTTGCAGTATTGGCACGTCCTTCACTGGACCCCAGCTCAGCCCCCTGCCGATCCATGACATCAGTTGTGATGGGGGGCCTGAGTGAAAGGCGGGGGCAGCTACCCACTTGGCACTTCGGGGAGCTGTGATGTAGAACCACTCCCGCTGCCACAATCCAGACACCTCTGGGAAGTAACCCTCAGGCCATGGAGCGTCAGCAATTTTGCTTATTGAAGCGCCTCCGCACGCTGCGTGCTGCCTCTTGATCATCTTCGGCTTCACATCGAAGGTCTTGAGCCACAGGCCGAAGTGAGGGGTAATGCGGAGGAAGGCCTCACATACGACAATAAATGCCGAGATGTGAAGAAGGAAATCCGGGGCCAGATCATGAAAATCTAGCCTGTAATAGAACATAAGACCCCTAACAAAGGGATCTAGAACGAGGCCTAGTCTTCGGAGGAAGTGGGAGACGAACACGACGCTCTCGTTGGGTTCGGGAGTAGGGACGACTTGCCCTCGGGCAGGCAGCCGATGCGAAATTTCGGCGGTCAGATATCTGGCCTCTCTCAACTTCTTGATGTCCTCCTCCGTGACGGAGGAAGGCATCCACCGACCTTGAAGGTTGGATCCGGACATAGTTGAAGGTCCGAAGTGCCTAAACCTGAGCTTTGGGTGTTGGAACTCGAGGCGGGAGGCGGATTTGATTAAGATCGAGAGGAAAAGGCCTTGTCCCCTTTATAAACAGGGTGAATATCAGGCGTCCTCCTCGTGGCCGTTTGGGACTTGCCTAAGATCTAGGAGTCCTACCAATAGGCACGGTTGGGTTACCCATGTCTGTATTGATGAGACTCCCGTAATAAAGGGGACACGATCTCTGCTTCGACAAGACGTGCCAAGGAAACCGCCTCACGAAACACGCTGAGATTGGTTATGAAAAACGATTCAAATAAAGACCTGACTGTGGTGTGATGTTACACCGTGAAATGCGTCGGCAGATTAGATTTGTGAAAATATTATTCTCTCTACGGTTGTATGTGGAACTTGTTTTGCAGAGCCGGACACGATCCTCGTGTTCAAAATCTACTATGAAGTATTCGGAGGAGGAAACCGCCTTGCAATGCCGAAGACAATCTGCGCGCCGGACTCATCATCATTGAAGCCTGGTTCAGGGGCTACTGAGGGAGTCCTGGATTAGGGGGTATCTGGACAGCTGGACTATATCCTTTGGCCGGATTGTTGGACCATGAAGATACAAGATTGAAGACTTCGTCCCGTGTCCGGATGGGACTCTCCTTGGCGTGGAAGGCACGCTTGGCAGTACAGATATGTAGATTTCCTTCCTTGTAACCGACTCTGTGTAACCCTAGCCCCCTCCGGTGTCTATATAAACCGGAGGGTTTTAGTCCGTAGGACAACAACAATCATACCATAGGCTAGCTTCTAGGGTTTAGCCTCTTCGATCTCGTGGTAGATCAACTCTTGTACTACTCATATTATCAAGAATAATCAAGCAGGGCGTAGGGTTTTACCTCCATCAAGAGGGCCCGAACCTGGGTAAACATCGTGCCCCCTGCCTCTTGTTACCATCCGCCTAGACGCACAGTTCGGGACCCCCTACCCGAGATCCACCGGTTTTGACACCGACAACGGCGAAGGCGCAAGCTCAAGACGCCTTGATGACGGGCCAACTCCCATGGTTGACCCCACGTTGTGGGGAGCACATGAGCCTGCAGCGCTCGAGCTTGGCGGGTGCAACGGGACGAGAGGCGGCTACTTCTCAAGAGATTTCGCGGCCTTGGCAGAAGGGGTCCTGAGGAGACAATCGTTAGGAAGGAAAGCAGCACACAGAAGATCACCAAGATAAGGTACTTACTCGTCAATGGCAATATACTTCCTCCGTTTTAATGGCCCGAAGGTGCCGCTGCCGCAGCTCGGGGACCCCTTTCTCTTGCGGAGTTCTTCAAAGTCCATGCACAGTCGGCCAAAGCGATGGACATGGAGACTGACATGGGGCGCGGCTGGAGAAGTGCTCTGGGGGGGGGCAGCCTCAGAAGCGCCGGGCTGAGGAGAGCTAGCCGGCTCTGCCTCGCAGTGACTTGCCGAGGCCTCAGGAGCCCCGGCCACGGGAGACGCGAGCTGCGTCTCCCCTTCAACCGCCGCCCCAGGGCAAGAGTCACGAGACCCTGATGTCAACGCCTCGAGAGCCCTAGGCGGCATCGGCATCTCAGCACCTTCACTATCAGCCCCCAGCGGTGTACCCCCTGCACCAACACTTCGCGCGAGCTCGACGCCAGCGTCAAGGAGAGGAACCACGACGATGGGGTTCTTGCGGCGCCCCACGAGGCCAGCTGGGCGCAGCCCCCACTCATCGAAGGAGGGCATCCGCTCTGCGAAGGTCGTCTTGTTTGAGCAGCGGTATAGAACACAACTCTTCCTCGGCAAGTTGTCCGGCAACGGGACGCCCATCAGGACCTCAAGCACTGTTCTCCGCGCCTCATGCGGGAGCTTAGACTCCTGAAGTCTCATGTGGTCCTAGCTGCTGAGCAAGGCCCACATCAACCGGGAGTGGCACTGAAGCGGAGCAATTCGGCGCCGGACGAACTCCCTCACCACCATAGGCGCAGTCACGCCAAGGTCTTTGAGCCATCTCAATCTGAGCCAGACGGGGACGAGGCGTGGAACGGCGTGCCTCCGGTGGCACCAACCAGAGTTAGGAATGGCGGGCCCTAACGGAGAGGAGAGCAGGGGGCTGAGCGCTCCGGCGTCAACAAACACCCACCGTGTCCGAAACCCGCTCATGGATGGTGGAAGCTCGATGTCGATCCCATCGCCGGCAGTCGTCGCCACGGCTTGAAAGCTCATGCATCTGGAGCTCTGCCGAGGATCAATCAGGTGCAGCGAGAAGAAGTGGCGGAAAAGAGCCACGGAAGGAGCAATGTCTACCATGGCCTCGCAAACGAAGGCGAAGACGGCAAGAAGGGTCACAGATTGGGGATCAAGGTGCAGCATGTGGATCTGATAGTGGGAAAGCACTGCGTTGAGGAAAGCAGAGAAAGAGGGACCAAGCTGGCCTAGAGGGCATCGATGAAGAAGGGGACCTCAGTGGCCGTCCGGTCAATGCGAGCACGGGATGCAGGCCAAGCCACCGTCTCCCCCACTCATTGAAGCTGGATGCGAGCATGGGACGCACCTTTCCCATAGCCTCATCGTTGAGCACCAGCGATCGGCCTACTGCGGGCTCGGCGGCCGGGGGCGCACTAGCCGAAGACAGAGGCTTCTTCCCCTTATCCGCTTGCGTCAGCGCCATGGCGATGGGGCGAGCAGAGCTAAGGTCAGATTGGAAAGAGGAGCAGAGTCTGGGGGAAGCAGAGGAATTGGAGAAGAATGGCGCAAGCGATGGAAGAATAACCGTGTAGACCGCGGTGGCCGTTTAGCCAGGCGGGTATCAAGGCGGCGTGGGGAAGCGGAGACGCCCACGTTCAATCAACTGTCACGCATCGACCGAGGCCGCAGGCTATGGGGGCCCACGGCGCTCCACACTTGACCCTTGGCTTCGCCTCGAAGCCAAGCCCGAGCATGCCTTGGGCCCGGGGGCTACTATCGGCGTTCTGGGAACGGGGGTCCCCGAACTTGCCTGCCTGCGGCCCACGGCATGGCTTTACTGGCAGGCTTGTATGGCCCATCTTCATCAACAAGGAATCAAGACCCTCGCGAGGGGCCAAGCCCCGCGAGGCGGACGACACAAGACCTCCTCAGGAGCGGCCTCACCAGGCTGGCTCGCGAGGGGTGGAGAGTTCAAGGCCGGGCAAACCTCGCGAGGTTCACGTGACGTAAGCCATGACGATCGAGACCAGGCGGGTGCCAGCGCGCGTAGCGTCCTTGTTCCTCTTTGGTGCTAAGGGGGCAAGCGCAGGCGCGGAGTACCGAGGCATCAAGCAAAGGTTGCCATATTGGTGCAATGAGACCAAGACCAAAAGGACGGCAAGACGGAGGTCACCATGGAGCCCAAGACGGCGTCACCACCAGAGCCTTTGGCAGGCGAAGACTGCTTTTGTCAGGATAGCTTGTACTAGCTGTCCCCTTTCGAATTGGTCGTTGTTGGCTCCCTTCCCGCTCAATATTTGGGGAGAGGACCATGGCCTCTATAAATAGGATTAGCCACCACAGTAGGAGGCAACTCGTCTCGAATCTACCCGGACAACAACCAGTTCGCCAAGCACAAGAACACCTCAACCTTAGGAGGCTGTTCTTCCCCTTGTATTGTTCATCCTCAGCCCAAGAGGCAATCCACCACCACCACACTGGAGTAGGGTATTACACCACAACGGTGGCCTGAACCAGTATAAATATTGTGTCATTTGTGTTGCGAGTTCGTCGAGTTAGTTCGTGAGATCTTAGCTAAGTTAGGACGCGGATCGATAGGGGGGAGATCTTCGTGCGCACCCCAGTGTTCGAACCTTAAGGGTTTTGCCGGAACCCGTGATCCGACATACAAACCTCTGCACTTGGAGGCCCAACAATGTCTACAAGAAGAAGGTTGTGTAGTAGACATCAAGCTCTTTTCTGGCGCCGTTGCCAGGGAGGTTAGCGCTTGAAGGTATATATTTAGATCTTGCAATCGAATCTTTTAGTTTCTTGTTTTATCACTAGTTTAGTTTATAAAAGAAAACTACAAAAAAATGGAATTGAGGATACGTCATATGCTTCATCTTTTTAATGTCTTTTGTGAAAATAAGGATTCCGATAATTATGCCAAAGTGTTAGAAGAAGAATGTATTAAAATGTTTGGCACTAAATCTTTGGATGATGAGCATGATTGCAATGTTGTTAGATGCTAATGATATGCAAAGCCACAAGCTTGGGGATGCTATGTTTGATGAAGATGATATTTTTTTGTCCCCCAAGTTTTGATGAGCAAATTTATTTTGATGATAGCATGCCTCCTATTTATGATGATTATATTGATGAAAGTGGGTTTGGAAGAGTGTCAACTTTAATAAGTAATGATCCCAATATTTTGGAGGGTGTTGAATCTTATTGTGATAGTTATGAAAGTGGGTTTGGAGAGGTCATGACTTTAGTTAATGTTAATCCCACTATTTTAGAAGAGTGTCAACTTTGCATACATGTGGATCGTGTTAAGAATATGTTTTGTGATAGATATATTGTTGAATTTGCTTATGATCCTACATGTAATTATTATGAGGGAGGAATTTATGCTTGTAGGAATTGCAATAATATCAAGCTTCCTCTCTAAGTGTTGAAAATCTTGAAGATTTGCTTGTTTTACCTTCCTATGCAAGTTGATTCTTGTTCCCACAAGTTGTTTTCTCACAAAATCCCTATGCATAGGAAGTGGGTTAGACTTAAATGTCTAGCCATATTCTTCATGATGCTCTATTTATGTTTCAATTCTTATCCTTTATGTGAGCATCATTGAAATCATCATGCCTAGCTAGGGGCGTTAAACGATAGCGCTTGTTGGGAGGCAACCCAATTTTATTTTTGGTTCTTTGCTTTTTTTTCCTGTTTAGTAATAAATAAATCATCTAGCCTCTGTTTAGATGTGGTTTTATGTTTTAATTAGTGTTTGTGCCGAGTAGAACCTTTGGGAAGACTTGGGTGAAGTCTTTGCGATCTTGCTGTAAAAAATAGAAACTTTTGCGCTCACGAGATTAGCTGCCATTTTTTACTGGAGAGTGCGTTTAGGTTGATTCTTTTTCAGATGATTAATAGACAAATTCCTCACATACAGAAATTTATTTCAGAATTTATGAGGTTACAGAAGTATACATTTGATACAGATTGCTACAGACAGTTCTGTTTTTGACAGATTCTGTTTTCATTGTGTTGTTTGCTTATTTTGATGAATCTATGAGTAGTATCGGAGGGTATGAACCATAGAGAAGTTGTAATACAATAGATATTACACCAATATGAATTTAGAATGAGTTCACAATAGTACCTAAGTGGTGATTTATTTTCTTATACTAACGGAGCTTACGAGTTTTCTATTAAGTTTTGTGTTGTGAAGTTTTCAAGTTTTAGGTAAAGATTCGATGGACTATGGAATAAGGAGTGGCAAGAGCCTAAGCTTGGGGATGCCCAAGGCACCCGAAGGTAATATTCAAGGACAACCAAGAGCCTAAGCTTGGGGATGCCCCGGATGTCATCCCCTCTTTCGTCTTCGTTCATCGGTAAATTTACTTGAGGCTATATTTTATTCACCACATGATATGTGTTTTGCTTGGAGCGCCATTTTATTTTCTTTTGTTTTGCTTTCTGTTTGAATAAAATACCAAGATCTGAAATTCTTAAATGTTAGAGAGTCTTCACATAGTTGCATAATTATTCGACTACTCATTGATCTTAACTTATATCTTTAGGAGTAGTTTGTCATTTGCTCTAATGCTTCACTTATATCCTTTTAGAGCATGTCAGTGTTTTTATTTTGAAGAAATAGATGAACTCTCATGCTTCAATTATATTATTTTGAGAGTCTTTTAGAATAGCATGGTAATTTGCTTTGGTTATGAAACTAGTCCTAATATGATGGGCATCCGAGATGGGTATAATAAAAACTTTCATTTAAAGTGCATTGAATACTATGAGAAGTTTGATACTTGATGATTGTTTTGAGATATGAAGATGGTGATATTAGAGTCATGCTAGTTGAGTAGTTGTGAATTTGAGAGATACTTGTGTTAAAGTTTGTGATTCCCGTAGCATGCACGTATGGTGAATCATTATGTGATGAAGTCGGAGCATGATTTATTTTTTGATTGTCTTCCTTATGAGTGGCGGTCGGGGATGAGCGATGGTCTTTTCATATCAATCTATCCCCCTAGGAGCATGCGCGTAGTACTTTGTTTCGATAACTAATAGATTTTTGCAATAAGTATGTGAGTTCTTTATGACTAATGTTGAGTCCATGGACTATACGCACTCTCACCCTTCCACCATTGCTAGCCTCTCTAGTACCGCGCAGCTTTCGCCGGTACCATAAACCCACCATTTACCTTCCTCAAAACAGCCACCATACCTACCTATTATGGCATTTCCATAGCCATTCCGAGATATATTGCCATGTAACTTTCCACAGTTCCATTTATTATGACACACTTCATCATTGTCATATTGCTTTGTGTGATCATGTAATTGACATCGTATTTGTGGCAAAGCCACCATTCATAATTCTTTCATACATGTCACTCTTGATTCATTGCACATCCCGGTACACCATCGGAGGCATTCACATAGAGTCATATTTTATTCTAAGTATCGAGTTGTAAGTAAATAAAAATGTGATGGTCATCATTATTAGAGCATTGTTTCATGTGATGAAAGGATGATGGAGACTATGATTCCCCCACAAGTCCGGATGAGACTCCGGATGAAAAATAAAAAAGAAAAGAAAAAAGAGGCCATAAAAAGAGAAGGCCCAAAAAAACAAAAAAAACAAAAAATGTGAGAGAAAAAGAGAGAAGGGGCAATGCTACTATCCTTTTACCACACTTGTGATTCAAAATAGCACCATGATCTTCATGATAGAGAGTCTCCTATGTTATCACTTTCATATACTAGTGGGAATCTTTCATTGTAGAACTTGGCTTGTATATTCCAATGATGGGCTTCCTCAAAATGCCCTAGGTCTTCATGAGCAAGCGAGTTGGATGCGCACCCACTTAGTTTCTTTTTGATCTTTCATACACTTATAGCTCTAGTGCATCCGTTGCATGGCAATCCCTACTCACTCACATTGATATCTACTGATGGGCATCTCCATAGCCCATTGTTACGCCTAGTTGATGTGAGATTGTCTTCTCCTTTTTGTCTTCTCCACAACCACCATTCTATTCCACCTATAGTGCTATGTCCATGGCTCACGCTCATGTATTGCGTGAAGATTGAAAAAGTTTGAGAACACCAAAAGTATGAAACAATTGTTTGGCTTGTCATCGGGGTTGTGCATGATTTAAATATTTTGTGTGATGAAGATAGAGCATAGCCATACTATATGATTTTATAGGGATAGCTTTCTTTGGCCATGTTATTTTGAGAAGACATGATTACTTTGTTAGTATGCTTAAAGTATTATTATTTTTATGTAAATATTAAACTTTTGTCTTGAATCTTTCGGATCTGAATATTCTTGCCACAATAAAGAGAATTACATGGATAAATATGTTAGGTAGCATTCGACATCAAAAATTCTGTTTTTATCATTTACCTACTCGTGGACGAGCAGGAATTAAGATTGGGGATGCTTGATACGTCTCCAATGTATCTATAATTTTTGATTGTTCCATGCTATTATATTATCCATCTAGGATGTTTTATATGCATTTATATGCTATTTTATATGATTTTTGGGACTAACCTATTAACCTAGAGCCCAGTGCCAGTTTTTGTTTTTTCCTTGTTTTTGAATTTTACAGAAAAGGAATACCAAACGGAGTCCAATTGACATGCCAATTTTTGATGATTTTTTATGGACCAAAAGAAGCCCCGGGAGTAAAATAGTTGGGCCAGAAGAGTCTTGAGCCGTCCACGAGATAGGAGGGTGAGCCCAGGGGGTAGGGCGCGCCCTCCACCCTCATGGACGACTCGGAGACCCCCTCCCCCCCTTGACGTGAGACCGACGCCAAAAATTCCTATAAATACAGAAACCCCCCGAAAAGAAACCTAGATCGGGACTTCCACCGCCAGAAGCCTCCGTAGTCACCGAAAACCAATCTAGACCCGATCCAGCACCCTGCCGGAGGGGGGATCCCTCTCCAGTGGCCATCTTCATCATCCCGGCGCTCTCCATGACGAGGAGGGAGTAGTTCACCCTCGGGGCTGAGGGTATGTACCAGTAGCTATGTGTTTGATCTCTCTCTCTCTCTTGTGTTCTTGATTCGGCACAATCTTGATGTATCATGAGCTTTGCTATTATATTTGGATCTTATGATGTTTCTCCCCCTCTACTATCTTGTAATGGATTGAGTTTTCCCCTTGAAGTTATCTTATCGGATTGAGTCTTTAAGGATTTGAGAACACTTGATGTATGTCTTGCATGTGCTTATCTGTGGTGACAATGGGATATCATGTGATCCACTTGATGTATGTTTTGGTGATCAACTTGCGAGTTCAGTGACCTCGTGAACTTATGCATAGGGGTTGGCACACGTTTTCGTCTTGACTCTCCGGTAGAAACTTTGGGGCACTCTTTGAAGTTCTTTGAGTTGGTTGAATAGATGAATCTGAGATTGTGTGATGCATATCGTATAATCATACCCACGGATACTTGAGGTGATATTGGAGTATCTAGGTGACATTAGGGTTTCGGTTGATTTGTGTCTTAAGGTGTTATTCTAGTATGAACTCTTGAATAGATCAATCAGAAAGAATAACTTTGAGGTGGTTTCGTACCCTACAATAATCTCTTCGTTTGTTCTCCGCTATTAGTGACTTCGGAGTGACTCTTTGTTGCATGTTGAGGGTGTTGGGGAACGTAGTAATTTCAAAAAAATTCCTACGCACACGCAAGATCATGGTGATGCATAGCAACGAGAGGGGAGAGTGTGTCCATGTACCCTCGTAGACCGAAAGCGGAAGCGTTATGACAACGCGGTTGATGTAGTCGTACGTCTTCACGATCGACCAATCCTTAGTACTGAACGTACGGCACCTCCATCTTCAGCACACGTTCAGCTCAGTGACGTCCCGCGAACTCACGATCTAGTAGAGCTCCGGGGAGGACCTTCGTCAGCAAGACGGCGTGATGACGGTGTTGGTGAAGCTACCAACGCAGGGCTTCGCCTAAGCCCCACTACGATATAACCGAGCTGGATTATGGTGGAGGGGGGCACCGCACACGGCTAAGAGAGATCAATGATCAACTTGTGTGTCTAGAGGTGCCCCTTGCCCCCGTATATAAAGGACCAAGGGGGGAGAGGCGGCCGGCCAAGGAGGGCATGCCAAGGGGGGAGTCCTAGTCCCACCGGGAGTAGGACTCCTCCTTTCCTAGTAGGAGTAGGAGAAGGGGGGAGGAGGAGAGAGAGGGGAAGGAAAGCCCCCCCTCCTTGTCCAATTCGGACTAGAGGGGCAGGGGACGCGCGGCCTGCCCTGGCCGCCCCTCGTCTTCTCCACTAAGGCCTATTAGGCCCAATATACTCCCGCGGGGGGTTCCAATAACCCCCGGTACTCCGGTAAAATCCCTATTTCACCCGGAACTCTTCCAGTGTCACAATGTAGGCTTCCAATATATCAATCTTTATGTCTCGACCATTTTGAGACTCCTCGTCATGTCCCCGATCTCATCTGGGACTCCAAACTACCTTCGGTACATCAAATCACATAAACTCATAATACCGATCGTCACCGAACGTTAAGCGTGCGGACCCTACGGGTTCGAGAACTATGTAGACATGACCGAGACACATCTCCGGTCAATAACCAATAGCGGAACATGGATGTTCATATTGGCTACTACATATTCTACGAAGATCTTTATCGGTCAAACCGCATAACAACATACGTTGTTCCCTTTGTCATCAGTATGCTACTTGCCCGAGATTCGATCGTCGGTATCTCAATACCTAGTTCAATCTCGTTACCGACAAGTCTCTTTACTCGTTCCGTAATGCATCATCCTGCAACTAGCTCATTAGTCACATTGCTTGCAAGGCTTATAGTGATGTGCATTACCGAGAGGGCCCAAAGATACCTCTCCGACAATCGGAGTGACAAATTCTAATCTCGATCTATGCCAACTCAACAAGTACCATCGGAGACACCTGTAGAGCACCTTTATAATCACCCAGTTACATTGTGACGTTTGGTAGCACACAAAGTGTTCTTCCGGTAATCGGGAGTTGCATAATCTCATAGTCATAGGAACATGTATAAGTCATGAAGAAAGCAATAGCGGTAAACTTAAATGATCAAGTGCTAAGCTAATGGAATGGGTCAAGTCAATCACATCATTCTCCTAATGATGTGATCCCGTTTATCAAATGGCAACTCATGTCTATGGTTAGGAAACATAACCATCTTTGATTAACGAGCTAGTCAAGTAGAGGCATATTAGTGACACTCTGATTGTCTATGTATTCACACATGTATTATGTTTCTGGTTAATACAATTCTAGCATGAATAATAAACATTTATCATGAAATAAGGAAATAAATAATAACTTTATTATTGCCTCTAGGGCATATTTCCTTCAGTCTCCCACTTGCACTAGAGTCAATAATCTAGTTCACATCTTTATGTGATTAGTTCACATCTCCATGTGACTAATACCCAAAAGGTTTACTAGAGTCAATAATCTAGTTCACATCGCTATGTGATTAACACCCAAAGAGTGATCATGTTTTGCTTGTGAGAGAAGTTTAGTCTACAGGTCTGCAACATTCAGATCCATATGTATTTTGCAAATTTCTATGTCTACAATGCTCTGCACAGAGCTACTCTAGCTAATTGCTCCCACTTTCAATATGTATCCAAATCGAGACTTAGAGTCATCTAGATCGATGTAAAAAGCTTGCATCGACGTAATTCTTTACGATGAACTCTTTTATCACCTCCATAACCGAGAAATATTTCCTTAGTCCTCTAAGGATAATTTTGACCGCTGTCCAGTTATCTACTCCTAGATCACTATTGTACTCCTTTACCAAACTCGGGGTAGGGTATACAATAGGTCTGGTATATAGCATGGCATACTTTATAGAACCTATGACTGAGGCATAGGGAATGACTTTTCATTCTCTTTCTATTTTCTGCCGTGGTCGGGTTTTGAGTCTTTACTCAACTTCACACCTTGCAACACATGCAAGAACTCCTTCTTTGACTGTTCCATTTTGAACTACTTCAAAATCTTGTCAAGGTATGTACTCATTGAAAAAATTTATCAAGCGTCTTGATCTATCTCTATAGATCTTGATGCTCAATGTGTAAGCGGCTTCATCGAGGTCTTTCTTTGAAAAAACTCTTTTCAAACACTCCTTTATGCTTTCTAGAAAATTCTCCATTATTTCCGATCAACAATATGTCATTCACATATACTTATCAGAAATGTTGTAGTGCTCCCACTCACTTTCTTGTAAATACAGGCTTCACCGCAAGTCTGTATAAAACCATATGCTTTGATCACTTTATCAAAGCATATATTCCAACTCCGAGATGCTTGCACTAGTCCATAGATAGATCGCTGGAGCTTGCTCACTTTGTTAGCACCCTTTGGATCGATAAAACCTTCAGGTTGCATCATATACAACTCTTCTTCCAGAAATCCATTCTGGAATGCAGCCTTTACATCCATTTGCCAAATTTCATAATCATAAAATTCGGCAATAGCTAACATGATTCGGACGGACTTAAGCATCGCTACGGGTGAGAAGGTCTTATCGTAGTCAACTCCTTGAACTTGTCGAAAACCTTTCGCAACAAGTCGAGCTTTGTAGACAGTAACATTACCATCAGCGTCTGTCTTCTTGAAGATCTATTTATTCTCGATGGCTTGCCGATCATTGGGCAAGTCAACCAAAGTCCACACTTTGTTCTCATACATGGATCCCATCTCAGATTTCATGGCCTCAAGCCATTTTGTGGAATCTAGGCTCATCATCGCTTCCTCATAGTTCATAGGTTCGTCATGGTCTAGTAACATGACCTCCAAAATAGGATTACCGTACCACTCTGGTGCGAATCTTACTCTGATTGACCTATGAGGTTCGGTAGTAACTTGATCCGAAGTTTCATGATCATCACCATTAGCTTCCTCACTAATTGGTGTAGGTGTCACAGGAACCGGTTTCTGTGATGAACTACTTTCCAATAAGGGAGCAGGTATAGTTACCTCATCAAGTTCTACTTTCCTCCCACTCACTTCTTTCGAGAGAAACTCCTTCTCTAGAAAGGATCCACTCCTAGCAACATAGATATTGCCTTTCGGATCTGTGATAGAAGGTGTACCCAACAGTTTCTTTTGGGTATCCTATGAAGACACTTTTCCGATTTAGGTTTGTGCTTATCCAGCTGAATTTTTTTCACGTAAGCATCACAACCCCAAACTTTAAGAAACGACAGCTTAGGTTTCTAGCCAAACCATAGTTCATACGGTGTTGTCTCAACGGATTAGACGGTGCCCTATTTAATGTGAATGTAGCTGTCTCTAATGCATATCCCTAAAATGATAGTGGCAAATCGGTAAGAGACATCATAAATTGCACTATATCCAATAAAGTATGGTTATGACGTCCGGACACACCATTATGCCGTGGTGTTCCAGGTGGCATGAATTTGTGAAACTATCCCACATTGTTTTAGTTGAAGACCAAACTCGTAACTCAAATATTTGTCTCCACGATCAGATCGTAGAAACTTTATTTTCTTGTTATGACGATTTTCCACTTCACTCTGAAATTCTTTGAACTTTTCGGATGTTTCAGACTTATGTTTCATCAAGTAGATATACCTATATCTGCTCAAATCATCTGTGAAGGTCGGAAAATAATGATACCCGCCGCGAGCCTCAACATTCATCAGACCACATACATCAGTATGTATTATTACCAATAAGTCAGTTGCTCGCTCCATTGTTCCGGAGAACAGAGTCTTAGTCATCTTGCCTATGAGGCATGGTTCGCAAGCATCAACTGATTCATAATCAAGTGATTCCAAAAGCCCATCGGCATGGATTTTCTTCATGCGCTTTACACCAATATGACCTAAATGGCAGTGCCACAAATAAGTTGCATTATCATTATTAACTTTGCATCTTTTGGCTTCAATATTGTCAATATGTGTATCACTACGATCGAGATTCAATAAACCATTTATATTGAGTGTATGACCATAGAAGGTTTTATTCATGTAAATAGAATAACAATTATTCTTTGACTTTAATGAATAACCGTATTGCAATAAACATGATCAAATCATATTCATGCTCAACGCAAACACCAAATAACATTTATCTAGCTTTAACACTAATCCCGAAAGTATAGGGAGTGTGCGAGGATGATCATATCAATCTTGGAACCACTTCCGACACACATCGTCACTTCACCCTTAACTAGTCTATGTTCATGCTATAACTCCCATTTCGAGTTACTACTCTTTAGTGACTGAACCAGTATCAAAATACCGAGGGGTTGCTATAAACACTAGTAAAGTACACATCAATAACATGTATATCAAATATACCTTTGTTCACTTTGCCATCCTTCTTATCTGCCAAATACTTGGGGCAGTTCTGCTTCCAATGACCAGTCCCTTTGCAGTAGAAGCACTTAGTCTCGGGCTTCTTCACTTAAGCAGCAACTTGCTTGCCGTTCTTCTTGAAGTTCCCGTTATTCCCTTTGCCTTTTTCTTGAAACTAGTGGTCTTGTCAACCATCAATACTTGATGCTTTTCTTGATTTCTACCTTCGTCGATTTCAGCATCACGAAGAGCTTGGGAATCGTTTTCGTTATCCCTTGCATATTATAGTTCATCACGAAGTTCTAGTAACTTGGTGATAGTGACTAGAGAACTCTGTCAATCACTATCTTATCTGGAAGATTAACTCCCACTTGATTCAAGTGATTGTAGTACACAGACATTCTGAGCACATGCTCACTAGCTGAGCTATTCTCCTCCATCTTGTAGGCAAAGTGCTTGTCAGAGGTCTCATACCTCTCGACACGGGCATGAGTATGAAATACCAATTTCAACTCTTAGAACATCTTATATGTTCCATGGCATTCAAAACGTTTTTGATGTCCCGGTTCTAAGCCATAAAGCATGGTGCACTAAACTATTAAGTAGTCATCATACCGAGCTTTGCCAAACGTTCATAACGTCTGCATCTGCTCCCGCAATAGGACCGTCACCTAGCGGTGCATCAAGGACATAATTCTTCTGTGCAGCAATGAGGATAATCCTCAGATCACGGATCCAATCCGCATCATTGCTACTAACATTTTTCAACTTAGGTTTTGTAATGCCCCGAGACCGATGTGCCAGGTGTCCGTCAGTTATTCGCGGTCGTTGTCAGGTCTTTTGCTTGCGTGTTGCATCTTGTCATGTCATCATATGCATTGCATCATCATGTTTTCAAAACTTGCATTCGTCCGGGTTCTCCGAGTTCTCTCTGTTTTCCGTTCTGAGCCCAACCACACTTGCACGCGCCCGCGGCATGTCCGAAATAGTATTTTATAAGTGGCCGGAAAAATGTTCTCGGAATGGGATGAAAGTTGGCATGTGGTGTTGTTATGTTGTAGGTAGGCCGCCTGCCAAGTTTCATCGCATTCACAGTTCGTTTGATAGCCCAACGGATAACTATAGCGGCAATATAGCCGGTCTAACGTCGGACGTTTTCGGTCTCCGGAAACCGTGCCGGGCTGCATCTCTCCCCTCTTCTCTCAGACCGACCCGCTCTTCACAATCCGCCAGACCCAACCTAATCTCTCTCGTCAGCCCGCAGCCCCCCTCGCGCGCGCCCGAAAGTTGTCCCGGACCCGACCCAAGCAGTCGTCACCGTCGTGTCCGGATCATCCCCAAACGTCTACAAAACGTCATCGTTTTCCTATTTGGACTTCCTAGTGTTTATTCTCGACCGCTCGATTTTAATTGGAGGGACGGATTAGCCCCTAAACTTCCCTCTTTGCCATATATATAGTCCACTCCTAGACTATTTTGGACAAATCCCTAAATTTTAGGGATCCTCCCAGCCGCCGCCGCCACACTCTTTTCCACCTCGGGATCCTCTCATTCCCCCTGCACCAACCACCAGGCCATCCCCTGATCCCCTCCTCTCGATCCAACCTCCTCGACCTCGCCGGAGCCACCGCCCGCTGCATCAGGCCGGCCACCTCACCCTGCGCCCGTGTCTCTTCTCCCTTCCCTTCCCTTTTCTCTCTCTCCCTCTCATCTCCTTGCTCCCTCTCTCTCTCGCAGGGAACACAAGGACCCAGGAGCTCCACGCCATGGCCGCCCCTTGGTGCTTCGTGCAGCGCCTGACCTGCTCCTTCCGGTGGCCTCAGCCTCGCGCGCCGCGCCAGCGCAGCAGCGCCTTGTCCACTTGCCGTCTTCGCCGCCCGTGGGCCTCCCTGCCCGACGCCGTGGATGGCCGCCGCCCCGCTGCTCCGAGACCAAAGTTCCGTCGATCTGTAGCCCGTTCAAGCGCCCGCGTGTTCCAGCGCCAAGACGCCCCGTTCGCGCCGCCGTGTCACCCGCGTCGCGCCAAGGCCCTCTTCGCCCGGATCCCGCGTCGCCAGCAGCAAGCTCCGCCGCTCTGACGTCTGCTTCCCCTGCATCGATAAGCTCTTGTTCAAGGAGGGTGTGGTCGCGCCTGGCTCCACGACCCTCCGTCCCATGCGCCTCCATCTCTTCCTCGCCGCCGAACTCCTGCTTCAAGCCGCGCCGGCGCCCCACTCGTTCTGCTCGGGAACGAGCACGCCCCAGTGCCTCTACTTTGAGCTCGCGCGAGACGATGAGTGCTCAGCAACCGCGTTGACCGGATCGGTCAGATCCAGCTCGGCCCATGATGATTCCCCGTCGGCCCTGTGCGCCTCCTCTCTGGCCCAGCTTCAGTTCGGCCTGCTAGGCCCGATGTGAGCTTTCCCCTCCAAATCCCTGTTCTTCTTGGGCCGGCCTCTATTTCAGCCCGTGGATATTTTTTCTAGTCTCTGTGATTTTAGCTAATTTCCAGGAAATTGCAGTTTTACAGTTTGGACCCTATACTTCATGCATTTAATAACTTCACAACCGTGCATCGGATTAAAACAAACTTAATATGAAACTTGCTTAGATTTTCATCCAGTTTCATAAGATGTCATTTTCAGCCATGTTTAAAATGTTTAAAATGATGTTTGTTTAAATTTAATCCTATGCCATGTTAAAATGATTTAATTCATAACTAAATAACCGTAGCTCCAAATTTAACAAACTTTATATGTAAATGGGGTAGAATTTTGCCTAGTTTAACATGGTGGCTTTACTTTGCATGTTTAATAACTCTAAATTTGTGTTTAGGGCAGAACAGTACCAAATCTAAAATATGCACATGAGGATTTTTTCGGACTTGTTGCTTGTTGTTTCGGCCTCATTTAAACTTGCCTAGTTAGGTAGTTTTCATTTGCTTCACCCTCTTGCCATGCTAACAACATTTAATATTGTTGGGTACATAAACAAGATCAAACTAAATAAGTCACATGGTGTTTCGTCAATATGCAACGGAGTTGCATATTGATCTCCACTTAACTTGTAGTGTTGTTTGTGCACTTTGCCATGCCATGCCTCATTAAACCGAACATGCATCATAATTGTTTGTGCATCATGCCATGTCTATGTCGTGGTTGTTTACTATGTTGTGTGCTTCTTTTCCGGTGATTGCTTCTTCGGGTTGGTTCCGGTAACGTCGTGTTGTGAGGATTCGTTCGACTACGACTGTTTGTCTTCTTCATGGACTCGCTCTTCTTCCTTGCAGGATTTCAGGCAAGATGATCATACCCTCGAAATCACTACTATCTTTGCTTTGCTAGATGCTCGCTCTTTTGCTATGCCAATGCTACGATGCCTACCATTTGCTTGTCAGCCTCCCAAATTGCCATGTTAAACCTCTAACCCACCATGTCCTAGCAAACCGTTGATTGGCTGTGTTACCGCTTTGCTCAGCCCCTCTTATAGCGTTGTTACTTGCAGGTGAAGATTGAAGTTTGTTCCTTGTTGGAACATGGAGATGTCATTCCTTGTTGGGACATATTTACTTGTTGGGATATCACAATATATCTTATTTTAATTAATGCATCTATATACTTGGTAAAGGGTGGAAGGCTCGGCCTTATGCCTGGTGTTTTGTTCCACTCTTGCCGCCCTAGTTTCCGTCATATCGGTGTTATGTTCCCGGATTTTGCGTTCCTTACGCGGTTGGGATATAATGGGAACCCCTTGACAGTTTGTCTTAAGTAAAGCTCTTCCAGCAATGCCCAACATTGGTTTTACCATTTGCACTAGCAACCTACCACCTTCCCTTGGGTTCTGCAGGCTCAAGGGTCATCTTTATTTTAACCCCCCCGGGCCAGTGCTTCTCTAAGTGTTGGTCCAATTGAGCGATGTCCGAGGCTACCAGGGGCAACTCTGGGCTGGCTTACCCGACATCTGGCTCATCTGAGTGTGCCCTGAGAAAGAGATATGTGCAGCTCCTATCGGGATTTGTTGGCACATTCGGGCAGTGTTGCTAGTTTAGTTTTACCCTGTCGAAATGTCTTGTTGTACCGGGATACCGAGTCTGATCGGAATGTCTCGGGTGGAGGTCTATTCCTTCGTTGACCGTGAGAGCTTGTGATGGGCTAAGTTGGGACACCCCTGCAGGGATTTGAACTTTCGAAAGCCGTGCCCGCGGTTATGGGCAGATGGGAATTTGTTAACGTCCGGTTGTAGAAAACCTAAAGTCGACCCTAATTAAAATGAATCAACAGCGTGTGTAACCGTGATGGTCTCTTTCCGGCGGAGTCCGGGAAGTGAACACGGTTGTTGGAGTTATGCTTGACGTAGATAGTCCAGGATCACTTCTTGATCACACTTTTATTGACCGTGCTTTGCCTTCTCTTCTCGCTCTCATTTGCGTATGTTAGCCACCATATATGCTAGTCGCTTGCTGCAGCTCCACCTCATACCTTTACCTTACCCATAAGCTTAAATAGTCTTGATCGCGAGAGTGCGAGATTGCTGAGTCCCTGTGGCTCACAGATACTTCCAAAACCAGTTTGCAGGTGCCGATGAGTCCGTGCAGATGACGCAACCAAGCTCAGGAGGAGCTCGATGAAGATCTTGTCCTTTGTGTTTGTTTCCGTTATAGTCGATCAGTAGTGGAACCCAGTTGGGGTCGATCGGGGACTTTTGTCGCATTTCGGGTTCTTCGTTTATTTTGGTTCCGTAGTCGGACCTTGATTGTATCTGTTTGATGTAATGCTTTATTCATGTAATTGTGTGAAGTGGCGATTGTAAGCCAACTATGTATCTTTTTCCCTTATGTATTACATGGGTTGTGTGAAGATTACCTCACTTGCGACATTGCTTTCAATGCGGTTATGCCTCTAAGTCGTGCTTCGACACGTGGGAGATATAGCCGCATCGAGGGCGTTACAAGTTGGTATCAGAGCCTTCCCTGACCTTAGGAGCCCCATTGCTTGATCGTTTTTAGCAGCTGTTGTTGAGTCTAGAAAAATGTTTTGAGTCATTTAGGAATTATATATCGGAGAGTTTAGGAATTCTTTTTACTTCCCAGTCTCCTCATCGCTCTGGTAAGGCATCCTGACGTAGAGTTTTGACTCTTCTCTTCTCAAATTTCACTAAAAAAAATTTAGGATCACGCGGGTATCTTGGAATCGTTCCGATGGTTTTATGATGAGAACATTGTCTTGGTGCCTCCTGTCAGGGGTTTAGTGGAAGTGTCCCGGGGAGTTGAGCTCCGAGGTGTTGTCGTCATAATTTTATCGTTGCAGTTCTGGAATACCTGAGTTTAGTACGCAGACATCGAAAATCTCTTTTATGCAGTTCGTTGGTGAGATAACCTCGACGCCACCCAGTACTGGGGCGGGAGTTCGGGAGTATTGACATAACTTGTATAACGGATGCTTTTCGAAGGTTGAGGTAGATGATTTCCAAAGGTTTCTTGGTTATGTGTTGAAGGATGGATACAGCTGGATGTAGGTTTTGCTAGATTTGGGTGAGATATTATGCTTCCCTTGTATCCCCAACACCTGATTGCATAACTGGGAAAATTTCGGGAGTTTATAAGTGGGAATTCAAGTAGCTCTTAGGATATCTTTCCGACAGATGTATGATATGAAATTGGGGTTCGACGTCTAGTGGTCCGCCTATTCACGGTCGGTTTTACAGTGGCCTCGTTGTGTCTTAAAGAGTCCTTGGCTATGCCGACTCGGGGACGCTTCGTATGTCATGTGCACTGCCTTGTACATGATGGTGCTGTACGATCGAGCCCGTGTAGGCCCCACCACGAAAACTTCGGACGAAATCTCTATCATATGTTTGTTCTGGCTTATTCCGCAAGCCAACCCTTTGTTTTTGTTTTCAGTTGTGGTATTTGAGTTGCTTCGAAGTCAAATGTTGATTCCATCCCTTTCCTAAGTGGTGTTCTCATATTGCTATGTGAATACTAATCCTCCTTGATAATCGAGATTGTTATGCCAATCTTGTTCAACCGGTGTGCTTCTCTTCAAGTGGTTTCGATCATTTCAACATCCGCAAGTTTCAATCTCAGCTTTCTCTATGGTGTTCGTTTCATCCATCCCAAATTGTCTTTGTTTTTCCCGCCCTCCCACCCTTTTTCTTCGAGAACTCAGATGTCTTAATCAAGTATCCATCTTATTCGTGTGAAGCCTCTCTACTCCTTTTTCCGTCAAAGTTCTTATCCAACGATTCTCATGAAGATTCTAACGGAGCTTCAAGTTCATCATCTTTCGTTCTTTTCTTCTCCGGTGGAACCAAGTCAAGCTTTGTGGATCATATCCTTTTTCCTCGTTTCAAATACCTTCTCATGCCGGTGCAATCCTTAATCATTCACCTCTCGCTGTTCAATTGTTCCAGAGTGCTGAAGATATCTCAGAAGGCTCGTCTTGTCATCCAAGATCCGCTCAACCTATTTCGAGATTGTTATCTCATTCAAGCCATGTAATTCAATCGTTGCTTTCTCTCTTTTGAATTTTTCTATGGTGTTTCTTTTGAGTGAGCCCTAACCCACAGGTCTTTTCCCAGGATCTTACCTGACTCTTCTATTTTCCCGAAGCTATCCTAAATTCTTTTCGAAGTTTGACGTAAGAATGATTTATCATCAGTCAAATGTTTTCTCCAAGATCTTTCAAATTCTCTTCATCGTTGGCTCAACCTCTTCGTTTGGATTCTTCTGGAGTGTCTAAATAATTCTTGGTGGTGTTTCTCATCGTCATTCTCAACATTTGAAGACCGAAGAAGAGTTTTTCCTCCATATCTTATCCTTTCTCTCAGGGATTCGTGATTCTAGTTCGAGCCCATCCTCTCATAATAGTTTTTGATTGTTAGAATTCTTTTCACCTATCTGGAGCAATTCAGGAGTCTTCAGGTTGATTATCCGGAGCCCATCATCGAAGATTTTTTCATTCTCAGTTTGCAGTTATCATTCTCCGATCTTACCGGTGCTTCGTTCAAGTGATCTTTAATCGGCTCGTGATCTCTTCATTCTCATGTATCTAGATTGTCTCATGTATCTTCGTTCATTTCACTATTCTTCCCAGTGTTTCTTTATCTTCTCTTAATTCATTTTCAATTCGTACGGTGGTTCGTTCAAGATTTTTCTTCTTCTTTCTTATCATATCAATTCATTTGTTGTTTCAATCCTACCGGTGGTTCGTTGAAGACCTTCTCAAGTTTTGATATATCTCTTTTAATCCTTTCTACGAGAATAAGTAGTATGCCAAACCCGTTGCTTGTCATCAATCTAAATTGGTGAAGGTTAAGCATAATGCAATTCTTATTCTTGTTTCATCCAAATGATTAATTCCCTATTCTGGAGGCTCATCAAAAATTCTTGATCTCAATTGTTCATCTTATCTTTTTCCGGAGTTCCAAGTTTCCACTCTATCTCGTCGGAAAGCTTCATCTAATCATTGCAAGGATTCTCCTTGTGGTTTCAGTTTCTCTATCTTTTTATTCTTTTGTTACCGGAGTTCTTCATGAAGGTTCTACATGATGGTTCATCAAGGATTTAATTCATTCTCAAAGTGTTCATCGAGATTCTTTTCTAAGAGGCTCAAGCTTTTTTTCATATTGTAATCCGGAGTGCAATTCTTTCTTCCGTATCATTGGAGGTGGTATTATGTCATTCTTGATATTTTGAATTCATGTTTCATGATTCACATGTTGTCATGAATGAGATATTTTAAATCCATCAATCTCGTCATTGGAATTGTCTTGGGTTATATTTCACCTAAAGCCTTCCCTAAGGATTGTTGTTATATGGTGCTCATAAATGACCCAAGTTCTTCTTCTATCCTCCCGGTGAAATAGCGTTCGCGTCTCTTTGTTCATTCCAATCCAATTCTTCTTCCCGTGAGTGGC
This sequence comes from Triticum urartu, assembly GCF_056163025.1. Classification (NCBI taxonomy): domain Eukaryota; kingdom Viridiplantae; phylum Streptophyta; class Magnoliopsida; order Poales; family Poaceae; genus Triticum; species Triticum urartu. Next base: position 323,491,746 of record NC_141875.1, on the reverse strand, counting down.
AGGTTGTCACCTCATAATTTGAGTTGTATTCCATAAGACCATATCAAGCTTATTATTTTCGTTGTTGGTTTTCCAACAACTCCGTTCAACCCTTATCCAAGAGATGCCTTTTCAGGCTCTTTTGTAGCAGAAGTTGGCATTGTCGTCTACATTCGTTTGTCTCAATTATCTTTACTCTACTCTTTCGTTCCGGAGGCATTGTGATGTTGCTCTCTGCAACCCATCTTCTTGTTTTGTCAGGATCATGTTCTTTTCGTCCTTATCCTTTTAACCGGAGTGTTGTGCCTGCTTTTCGAATTTTTCCCATTCTGCCAAGTTTTGCCTCCCTTCTTAGACGGAGTGCTGCTCAAATTATATCATTCTTAATCATTCTCTATCTCGTTTTAATCGGAGTGGTTTCAATATACATCTTGCCCTTCAACCTCAAGGTTTTTTCGCAATGTTCTTTGTCCCTCTTTTCTAACGGAGTGTTTTCAACTTCGTTCATCTCCGTTGTATTCTTTTATCGAAATGGCTTAACCTTTTTCAAGGTTCATTGGTTTCACTCGTTTGTCAAAGAAGCAACTTAGTTTTACCTCTTCTTTTTCTCTTCCGTTTTCCCTCCGGTGCCATTCTAGATCTCGGGACGAGATCCTCTCGTAGTGGTGGAGTGTTGTAACGCCCCGAGACCGATGTGCCAGGTGTCCGTCAGTTATTCGCGGTCATTGTCAGGTCTTTTGCTTGCGTGTTGCATCTTGTCATGTCATCATATGCATTGCATCATCATGTTTTCAAAACTTGCATTCGTCCGGGTTCTCCGAGTTCTCTCTGTTTTCTGTTCTGAGCCCAACCACACTTGCACGCGCCCGCGGCATGTCCGAGATAGTATTTTATAAGTGGCCAAAAAAATGTTCTTGGAATGGGATGAAAGTTGGCATGTGGTGTTGTTATGTTGTAGGTAGGCCACCTGCCAAGTTTCATCGCATTCAAAGTTCGTTTGATAGCCCAACGGATAACTATAGCGACAATATAGCCGGTCTAACGTCGGACGTTTTCGGTCTCCGGAAACCGTGTCGGGCTGCATCTCTCCCCTCTTCTCTTAGACCGACCCGCTCTTCACAATCCGCCAGACCCAACCTAATCTCTCTCGTCAGCCCGCAGCCCCCCTCGCGCGCGCCCGAAAGTTGTCCCGGACCCGACCCGAGCAGTCGTCACCGTCGTGTCCGGATCATCCCCAAACGTCTACAAAACGTCATCGTTTTCCTATTTGGACTTCCTAGTGTTTATTCTCGACTGCTCGATTTTAATTGGAGGGACGGATTAGCCCCTAAACTTCCCTCTTTGCCATATATATAGTCCACTCCTAGACTATTTTGGATAAATCCCTAATTTTTAGGGATCCTCCCAGCCGCCGCCGCCACACTCTTTTCCACCTCGGGATCCTCTCATTCCCCCCGCACCAACCACCAGGCCATCCCCTGATCCCCTCCTCTCAATCCAACCTCCTCGACCTCGTCGGAGCCACCGCCCGCTGCATCAGGCCGGCCCCCTCACCCTGCGCCCGTGTCTCTTCTCCCTTCCCTTCCCTTTTCTCTCTCTCCCTCTCATCTCCTTGCTCCCTCTCTCTCTCTCGCAGGGAACACAAGGACCCAGGAGCTCCACGCCATGGCCTCCCCTTGGTGCTTCGTGCAGCGCCTGACCTGCTCCTTCCGGTGGCCTCAGCCTCGTGCGCCGCGCCAGCGCAGCAGCGCCTTGTCCACTTGCCGTCTTCGCCGCCCTTGGGCCTCCCTGCCCGACGCCGTGGATGGCCGCCGCCCCGCTGCTCCGAGACCAAAGTTCCGTCGATCTGTAGCCCGTTCCAGCGCCTGCGTGTTCCAGCGCCAAGACGCCCGTTCGCACCGCCGTGTCACCCGCGTCGCGCCAAGGCCCTCTTCGCCCGGATCCCGCGTCGCCAGCAGCAAGCTCCGCCGCTCCGACGTCTGCTTCCCCTGCATCGAGAAGCTCTTGTTCGAGGAGGGTGTGGTCACGCCTGGCTCCGCGCCCCTCCGTCCCCTGTGCCTCCATCTCTTCCTCGTCGCCGAACTCCTGCTTCAAGCCGCGCCGGCGCCCCGCTCGTTCTGCTCGGGAACGAGCACGCCCCAGCGCCTCTACTTTGAGCTCGCGCGAGACGATGAGTGCTCAGCAACCGCGTTGACCGGATCTGTCAGATCCAGCTCGGCCCACGATGATTCCCCGTCGGCCCTGTGCGCCTCCTCTCTGGCCCAGCTTCAGTTCGGCCTGCTAGGCCCGATGTGAGCTTTCCCCTCCAGATCCCTGTTCTTCTTGGGCCGGCCTCTGTTTCAGCCCGTGGATGTTTTTTTTAGTCTCTGTGATTTTAGCTAATTTCCAGGGAATTGCAGTTTTACAGTTTGGACCCTATACTTCATGCATTTAATAACTTCACAACCATGCATCGGATTAAAACAAACTTAATATGAAACTTGCTTAGATTTTCATCCAGTTTCATAAGATGTCATTTTCAGCCATGTTTAAAATGTTTAAAATGATGTTTGTTTAAATTTACTCCTATGCCATGTTAAAATGATTTAATTCATAACTAAATAACCGTAGCTCCAAATTTAACAAACTTTATATGTAAATGGGGTAGAATTTTGCCTAGTTTAACATGGTGGCTTTACTTTGCATGTTTAATAACTCTAAATTTGTGTTTAGGGCAGAACAGTACCAAATCTAAAATATGCACATGAGGATTTTTCCGGACTTGTTGCTTGTTGTTCCGGCCTCATTTAAACTTTCCTAGTTAGGTAGTTTTCATTTGCTTCACCCTCTTGCCATGCTAACAACATTTAATATTGTTGGGTACATAAACAAGATCAAACTAAATAAGTCACGTGGTGTTTCGTTGCATATTGAGCTCCACTTAACTTGTAGTGTTGTTTGTGCAGTTTGCCATGCCATGCCTCATTAAACCGAACATGCATCATAATTGTTTGTGCATCATGCCATATCTATGTCGTGGTTGTTTACTATGTTGTGTGCTTCTTTTCCGGTGATTGCTTCTTCGGGTTGGTTCCGGTAACGTCGTGTTGTGAGGATTCGTTCGACTACGACTGTTTGTCTTCTTCATGGACTCGCTCTTCTTCCTTGCGGGATTTCAGGCAAGATGATCATACCCTCGAAATCACTACTATCTTTGCTTTGCTAGATGCTCGCTCTTTTGCTATGCCAATGCTACGATGCCTACCATTTGCTTGTCAGCCTCCCAAATTGCCATGTTAAACCTCTAACCCACCATGTCCTAGCAAACCGTTGATTGGCTATGTTACCGCTTTGCTCAGCCCCTCTTATAGCGTTGTTAGTTGCAGGTGAAGATTGAAGTTTGTTCCTTGTTGGAACATGGAGATGTCATTCCTTGTTGGGACATATTTACTTGTTGGGATATCACAATATATCTTATTTTAATTAATGCATCTATATACTTGGTAAAGGGTGGAAGGCTCGGCCTTATGCCTGGTGTTTTGTTCCACTCTTGCCGCCCTAGTTTCCTTCATATCGGTGTTATGTTCCTGGATTTTGCGTTCCTTACGCGGTTGGGCTATAATGGGAACCCCTTGACAGTTTGCCTTAAGTAAAGCTCTTCCAGCAATGCCCAACATTGGTTTTACCATTTGCACTAGCAACCTACCACCTTCCCTTGGGTTCTGCAGGCTCAAGGGTCATCTTTATTTTAACCCCCCCGGGCTAGTGCTTCTCTAAGTGTTGGTCCAACTGAGCGATGTCCGAGGCTACCAGGGGCAACTCTGGGCTGGCTTACCCGACGTCTGGCTCATCTGAGTGTGCCCTGAGAAAGAGATATGTGCAGCTCCTATCGGGATTTGTCGGCACATTCGGGCGGTGTTGCTGGTTTAGTTTTACGCTATCGAAATGTCTTGTTGTACCGGGATACCGAGTCTGATCGGAATGTCTCGGGTGGAGGTCTATTCCTTCGTTGACCGTGAGAGCTTGTGATGGGCTAAGTTGGGACACCACTGCAGGGATTTGAACTTTCGAAAGCCGTGCCCGCGGTTATGGGCAGATGGGAATTTGTTAACGTCCGGTTGTAGAAAACCTAAAGTCGACCCTAATTAAAATGAATCAACAGCGTGTGTAACCGTGATGGTCTCTTTCCGGCAGAGTCCGGGAAGTGATCACGGTTGTTGGAGTTATGCTTGACGTAGGTAGTCCAGGATCACTTCTTGATCACACTTTTATCGACCGTGCTTTGCCTTCTCTTCTCGCTCTCATTTGCGTATGTTAGCCACCATATATGCTAGTCGCTTGCTGCAGCTCCACCTCATACCTTTACCTTACCCATAAGCTTAAATAGTCTTGATCGCGAGGGTGCGAGATTGCTGAGTCCCTGTGGCTCACAGATACTTCCAAAACCAGTTTGCAGGTGCCGATGAGTCCGTGCAGATGACGCAACCAAGCTCAGGAGGAGCTCGATGAAGATCTTGTCCTTTGTGTTTGTTTCCGTTATAGTTGATCAGTAGTGGAGCCCAGTTGGGGTCGATCGGGGACTTTTGTCGCATTTGGGGTTCTTCATTTATTTTGGTTCCGTAGTCGGACCTTGATTGTATCTGTTTGATGTAATGCTTTATTCATGTAATTGTGTGAAGTGGCGATTGTAAGCCAACTATGTATCTTTTTCCCTTATGTATTACATGGGTTGTGTGAAGATTACCTCACTTGCGACATTGCTTTCAATGCGGTTATGCCTCTAAGTCGTGCTTCGACACGTGGGAGATATAGCCGCATCGAGGGCGTTACAGGTTTTCTCTAGGAACATATCAAAATAAACGGGGAGCTACATCGCGAGCTATTGATCTACACCATAGTTATGCAAATACTATCAGGACTAAGTTCATGATAAATTAAAGTTCAATTAATCATATTACTTAAGAACTCCCACTTAGATAGACATCCCTCTAGTCATCTAAATGATCACGTGATCCAAATCAACTAAACCATGTCCGATCATCACGTGAGATGGAGTAGTTTTCAATGGTGAACATCACTATGTTGATCATATCTACTATATGATTCACGCTCGATCTTTCGGTCTCCAGTGTTCCGAGGCCATATCTGCATATGCTAGGCTCGTCAAGTTTAACCCGAATATTCCGCGTGTGCAAAACTGGCTTGCACCCGTTGTATGTGAACGTAGAGCTTATCACACCCGATCATCACGTGGTGTCTCCGCACGACGAACTGTCGCAACGGTGCATACTCAGGGAGAACACTTATACCTTGAAATTTAGTGAGAGATCATCTTAAAATGCTACCGTCGAACTAAGCAAAATAAGATGCATAAAGGATAAACATCACATGCAATCAAAATATGTGACATGATATGGCCATGATCATCTTGTGCCTTTGATCTCCATCTCCAAAGTACCGTCATGATCTCTATCGTCACCGGTATGACACCATGATCTCCATCATCTTGATTTCTATCAACGTGTCATCATATGGTCGTCTCGCCAACTATTGCTCTTGCAACTATTGCTATCGCATAGCGATAAAGTAAAGCAATTATTTGGCGCTTGCATCTTATGCAATAAAGAGACAACCATAAGGCTCCTGCCAGTTGCCGATAACTTTAACAAAACATGATCATCTCATACAACAATTTATATCTCATCACGTCTTGACCATATCACATCACAATATGCCCTGCAAAAACAAGTTAGACGTCCTTTACTTTGTTGTTGCAAGTTTTACGTGGCTGCTACAGGCTGAGCAAGAACCGTTCTTACCTACGCATCAAAACCACAACGATAGTTTGTCAAGTTGCTGCTGTTTTAACCTTCTCAAGGACCGGGCGTAGCCACACTCGATTCAACTAAAGTTGACTGACACCCGCCAGCCACCTGTATGCAAAGCACGTCGGTAGAATCAGCCTCGCGTAAGCGTAAGCGTATGCGTAATGTCAGTCCGGGCCGCTTCATCCAACAATACCGCCGAACCAAAGTGTGACATGCTGGTAAGCAGTATGACTTGTATCGTCCACAACTCACTTGTGTTCTACTCGTGCATATAACATCTACGCATAAACCTGGCTCGGATGCCACTGTTGGGGAACATAGTAATTTCAAAAAAAAATCTACGCACACGCAAGATCATGGTGATGCATAGCAACGAGAGGGGAGAGTGTGTCCACGTACCCTCGTAGACCAAAAGCGGAAGCGTTATGACAACACGGTTGATGTAGTCGTACGTCTTCACGATCGACCGATCCTTAGTACCGAACGTACGACACCTCTGTGTTCAGCACACGTTCAGCTCGGTGATGTCCCGCGAACTCACGATCAAGTAGAGCTTCGAGGAGGAGCTTCATCAGCACGACGGCGTGATGATGGTGTTGATGAAGTTGCCGACGCAGGGCTTCGCCTAAGCACCGCTACGATATGACCGAGGTGGATTATGGTGGAGGGGGGCACCGCACACGGCTAAGAGAGATCAATGATCAACTTGTGTGTCTAGAGGTTCCCCTTGCCCCCGTATATAAAGGAGAAAGGGGGGAGAGGCGGCCGACCAAGGAGAGTGCGCCAAGGGGGGAGTCCTACTCCCACCGGGAGTAGGACTCCTCCTTTCCTAGTAGGAGTAGGAGAAGGGAGAAGGAGGAGAGAGAGGGAAAGGAAAGGGGGGCGCCGCCCCCCATCCTTGTCCAATTTGGACTAGAGGGGGAGGGGGGGCGCGGCCTGCCCTGGCCGCCCCTCCTCTTCTCCACTAAGGTCCATTAGGCCCAATATACTCCCCCGGGGGGTTCCGGTAACCTCCGGTACTCCGGTAAAATCCTGATTTCACCCGGAACTCTTCCGATGTACAAATGTAGGCTTCCAATATATCAATATTTATGTCTCGACCATTTCAAGACTCCTCGTCATGTCTCCGATCTCATCCGGGACTCCGAACTACCTTCGGTACATAAACTCATAATACCGATCATCACCGAATGTTAAGCGTGCGGATCCTACGGGTTCGAGAACTATGTAGACATGACCGAGACACGTCTCCGGTCAATAACCAATAGCGGAACCTGTATGTTCATATTGGCTCCTACATATTCTATGAAGATCTTTATCGGTCAAACCGCATAACAACATACGTTGTTCCCTTTGTCATCACTATGTTACTTGCCCGAGATTCGACCGTCGGTATCTCAATACCTAGTTCAATCTCTTCACCGGCAAGTCTCTTTACTCGTTCCATAATGCATCATCCCACAACTAGCTCATTAGTCACATTGCTTGCAAGGCTTATAGTGATGTGCATTACCGAGAGGGCCCAGAGATACCTCTCCGACAATCGGAGTGACAAATTCTAATCTCGATCTATGCCAACTCAACAAGTACCACCGGAGACACCTGTAGAGCACCTTTATAATCACCCAGTTATGTTGTGACGTTTGGTAGCACACAAAGTGTTCCTCCGGTAATCGGGAGTTGCATAATCTCATAGTCATAGGAACATGTATAAGTCATGTAGAAAGCAATAGCAGTAAACTTAAACGATCAAGTGCTAAGCTAACGGAATGGGTCAAGTCAATCACATCGTTCTCCTAATGAAGTGATCCCGTTTATCAAATGACAACTCATGTCTATGGTTAGGAAACATAAACATCTTTGATTAACGAGCTAGTCAAGTAGAGGCATACTAGTGACACTCTGTTTCTCTATGTATTCACACATGTATTATGTTTCTGGTTAATACAATTCTAACATGAATAATAAACATATATCATGAAATAAGGAAATAAATAATAACTTTATTATTGTCTCTAGGGCATATTTCCTTTAGAGGGATAGTTATATGATCCAATTATATTATTATTGTTGAGAGAATTTGCACTAGTGAAAGTATGAACCCTAGGCCTTGTTTCCTAGCATTGCAATAACGTTTTCGCTCACTTTTATCATTAGTTACCTTGCTGTTTTTATATTTCCAGATTACAAAAACCTATATCTACCATCCATATTGCACTTGTATCACTATCTCTTCACCGAACTAGTGCACCTATACAATTTACCATTGTATTGGGTGTGTTGGGGACACAAGAGACTCTTTGTTATTTGGTTGCAGGGTTGTTTGAGAGAGATCATCTTCATCCTACGCCTCCCATGGATTGATAAATCTTAGGTCATCCACTTGAGGAAAATTTGTTACTGTCCTACAAACCTCTGCACTTGGAAGCTCAACAACGTCTACATGAAGAATGTTGTGTAGTAGACATGAAGCATTCATTTTCTGAGAGATAACTACCTACTCATGTGTTGAGATCAAGATATTCCAATCCAACCACAAGAATTTTGATCTCTAGTCTTCCCCGAGTTGCTTTCCATTCAAATCATCTTTCCACCATATCCAAATTTGTGAGAGAGAGTTGAGTGTTGGGGAGACTATCATTTGAAGCACAAGAGTAAGGAGTTCATCATCAACACACCATCTATTGCCTTTTGGAGAGTGGTGTCTCCTAGATTGGTTAGATGTCACTTGGGAGCCTCCGTCAAGATTGTGGAGTAGAACCAAGGAGCTTGTAAGGGCAAGGAGACCGTCTACTTCGTCAAGATCTACCCAAGTGAGGCAAGTCCTTTGTGGGCGATGGCCATTATGGGATATACATGGTTGCTTCTTTGTGGACCCTTCGTGGGTGGAGCCCTTCATGGACTCGCGCAACTGTTACTCTCATGAGTTGAAGTCTCCATCAACGTGAATGTACGATAGCACCACCTATCGGAACCACATCAAAAATCTTCATGTCTACATTGCGTTTGCTCCCTCCAAACTCCTCCCTTTACCTTCATATGCAATGATTTACATTCCGCTACTATACTCTTAGAATTGCATGTGTAGGTTGATTGCTTGAATTGTGATAAGTTGTTAAAATCTGCCAAGACTTAAAATTAGAAAAATGCTAGATTTTTATTTGGTCAAGTAGTCTAATCACCTCCCTCTAAACATACTTTCGACCATACAAAAGACGTAGTAGATAGATAGATAGATAGTATAGATAGACGAGCCAACACTTTTTTTTTTTGAGGTTTCCCAGAGGCCAGAGTGCTGCTCTAGCTGCCTGTTCTGTTTGCCAGAAACCAAGCCCAAGAAGCCCATGACGCATGACCGCGCCTGAACCAAAAGCCTTGCCCACCATATTGGGCGCCCCTTTCCTCTTTGTGCTGCGCTCCTCGTTTTGTTGCGGCAAAAGAGCGGCGAGGGCGTGAGGGGCCCCTGCTGCTTGTGGCGGCGGCGGCGGCATGGAGAGGGGCGAGAGCATCCTGGATGCCGTGCTCGACGAGGAAACCCTAGATTTCGGCGGAGATGACGTCGAGATGGCTGACGCGGAGGCGGTGGAAACCCCCATCCCCGAACCCCCCGCCGTCGGAGCAGGAGCCGCTGGCGGTGGTGCGCAGGCGGGCGGACTGGCGGGCAAGAAAAAGAAGAAGAGAAAGTCCGGGAGGAGTAAGAACAGGGGGAGGCCTGATGGGCCACCCACCAAGATCGGCGACATTAATCGGTAAAAATCCTCGCACCACTCGCTTAGGGTTTTGGTTATGCCCGAGACGAAATTAGAAAATTAACGTTTGTATATATACCACATGCTATTTGTTTTGTATGTTTTTGTTTCACAAATCGGGAGTATTGAGTAGACTATTGCGGAAATTGGTTTACACGTATAATGGTTTTGATCATCCTTTCGAAATGTTTGTTTCTTCTATGTGAAATTTCTATATGAAGGAAAATGCTCACACCGTGTTGATGATACTGAAGTGCAAGGGCGCAGTTGCACTATATGGTCAACAAACATTGTACATTTTAATAGAAATTGGTTAATTGCTATCATGAATACAAAGACTTCTTTTCACAAGAGAATTATACAGAGTTTAGTTTTCAAACTGTCTTGTAATCCAATACTCCAACGCTTGTATAAAGCTATCACAACTTTGGTTTGCCCAACCAACCTGTCAAGGCAAATTATTTTGCTGTGTTGTGTTATTTATTTTAGGTTGCTAACTGCCCAATCCTTTATACCTTTTGCAGTTTTGTACTTGACACGTGCAGACGCTTGAAGGAGAAAAAGTCATACCTTGTCTGGAATGCTATTGGCTGCCTTGGCGTTTCTGCTGTCAGTGATCTTGTCCGAGAGGTATACAATTCTTTTGTTGAACAGTATGTAAGGAGGTTCAGTTTATCAATTGATGTACTTTTGAAAAGTTTACTGTCTTGGTTGAGATGGATCATTTTCTTACTAAAGCACAAATATGTCATAATTTGTTAGTGTAAGCTATTGTACTGGGCCTCTCTGTTTTTGTTTGTGCCTCAGTGGTGTGGACTGGTAGGTATTTGCCCAATGGACTTGCATACCCTTGTAACCCTTCATAGGAAATCTGTTGCTCTTACAAATATTACTGCCTTGATTCTTTGCAGTTCCATGGATTAGTTTGTTTTAAGCAATTGAGAAGTTTGGAGTTTCTCTAAAGAGTCACTGAATAATATTTCCTTCTATGCTTGGTGAAAAAATCCAATTGCAGTTAAGTTCCTATTTTAAAGCTGTGCCTTGTATAATTCTTGCTGTCTATATAATCAGATAGCAATATTTTAGAGCCTGTAAAGTGTAGTATTCATGATTTGTTATCTATTGCTAAGTACATTCTATTCTAGGTTGAGGCCATTCAGAAGTGTGGCGGGCAGACGATTGCTGATGGAAGTCGTTTCCGGACAGGTGGTGGAATCCTCTGGAACATCTTGAAATCACGAGAGCCAAAGGCATACAAGGAAATTATGGTGAAAGGAAGGGAGCTTGAGGTAAGATATTATTTATGTGACTTGTCAAAGTGCTAGTTTTCGCACTACCACTCCTCATGTATGACTGTTTAGTGCAATAGCCATTTCTACAGCAACCTTTCGCGACGGGATCTTTTTGTACATGCCATGCCATTGTCACAAAAAGCAGGCAAAAATCAAGGAACTTAAGATAATTTTGTTAATTTTGAGTCTTGATGAGCCGCCTGAGTGAACTAGTATTAACAGAATGAGTGGATATTTTGCAGAGTAAATTGCTCAAAACCACCACATTTGTGGCTAGGGTACTTCAAAACTATCGTTTTTGCCAAAAATCACAAAAGACCACCACTTTTGCGCCAAGTGGATAACAAATAACACTGATTCTTGCATTAGCTCGTTCTAACAGCGAAACTGACAAGTTGGGCCCACCTGTCGGGCTGACGTGGCGTTTTTGCGTGACAACATGCTGAGTTGGACAACGGTCCCACCTGTCAATGACTAAAGTATTTTAGCTTTTTTATTTAGTTCTCCCTTTCAATTTTCTCCTGGACATTTCAGCAAACAGACAATGGGCAGCCACGACCATGCGAGGCCTCGTGCCAGCACACCGGGGAGCCTGCCGATGCAGCCGCGTCCACGGCATCCGGGACAAAGCGGGACCACGGCGAAGCCGGAGCGAGCAGGGGCGTGGGCACGCTGGGGCTCGGCCTCGCCGGAGCAGGGCGTGGCGACCTTGCTGCTGCTCTCGCCGCCACCGCTTGATGCTGCTCCTGCCGCCACCGCTTGTTGCTGCTCCCGCCGCCGCTTCCACCGCTGCTTGCTGCTGCTTCCGCCGCCGCTTGCTGCTGCTCCCGCGGGAAATAAGATGTATGGCTGACAGGTGGGACCCTGTCCACCTCATCAGGTCAACACATTGACTAGGACTAGTCTTTGCCAAATCAGCCCGACAGATAGGCCCCACCCGTCAGTTTCGTTGTTAGACTCGGCTCAGTTCTGAATTAGTGCGATTTGTTACTCACTTACCGCGGAGGTGGTGGTATGTTGCGATTTTTGACAAAAGCGATAGTTTTGGAGTACCCTAGCCACAAATGTGGTGGTTTTGAGCAATTTACTCATGTTTTGCACGACCATTCCTCATTTATGGCTGTTTAGTGCAATAGCCATTTCCTACAGCTCCCTTTCACCAGGGAAAAAAATTGTGTACATGCCACATCATTGTCACAAAAAGCAGGCAAAAGTAAACGAACTTAAGATTATTTGGTTAATTTTGAGTCTAGATGAGCCAGCCTGAGTGAACTAGTAGTATTAACAGCATGAGTGGATCCTTTGTGATTCATATCTAAAATTATTATAATCAATCTTTGTTATAAATCAAGTAATAAATGTAAAATAGCAACCATGCCAAAATAATTTCACTATGTTGAAGACTGATGTGCTACATTTCTCTCATTCTCTTTTTATATACCAACATTACAACTGATGGTGCTGATTGGTACGGTGAAGTATCATTTTACTGCACTTTTACTCGATCTGAATGGTCTTTGCTACCACAACCACTGTTTAATTATGTCTAATTGATTTTGCTACTTTCTCCTTCCAGAAGCAGTTCATGTATACGAAAGGCAGACCACAGATGAGCAGAAATGAAGATGCAAGCTCACAGGGCAGCGTGCTAGTTGATGAGGAAATTGAAGCACATGATGACCCTGAGCACTTAGTCGATGCAGAGGAAGCACCTCCTTCTGTTGATCAAGCTGAACCTCGTAGACCAGTAGCCGACAGGATTCGTGTGCCTGTTGCTTATGACGATCTTTTGGAGGATGGAGAGATACACAAAGAACAACCACAAAATTGACGTATTCCAAAGGTTTTGCATGCTCAGAAAGCAAGATTGCAGAATGTGAGGGAAGAGGGCCGATGTATGTATGAATGTTGTGGTGAAGCGACCTTCTTTCCCAAGGACTCCCATTTTTTCCCTTGTGTGATTGAGCAGTAAGTCATGCAAATATGCAGCAACTGATGAGTTCTATTGCTGCTAGGAGTGGAAGTTGTACGAACAATATTGAGCCTAAATTCAATGCTGAATGAAAACTATGGTTTTACAACTGTCCAGTTCATTTTAGGCTGTGTTCGGTTGACAGGGATGTGAAGGGGTTTTGGCAGGGATTGAGGTGGATTTGATCTCCTACAAGTCAAAATCCCTCCAAATCCCCTCCAATCCTCTTGACAAAGGGTGTAACGGAACAAGGCCTTAAGGATGTATTACTCCTGAGTTAGTGCTGGTTTTGGATATGCATTTATGGCGCCAGGCTCAACAAGTAGGACTGGTCGTTGGTCCAATATCGGTATTTTCTTTTTCAGTTCTAGTGTATCTTTGTGTGAGCTAATAAGTGAGGTCCTGATTTGAGGATTGCCAACCGCGCCTACCGCGTGGTAAGCGAGGTCCCGTCTTAAGTCTTGAATTTGGCTAAATTTCTGGACGAGCCATTTCACCGCTAAACTTACGGCGTTTTATTGAATGGATTTTTGTAGGAATTTTGTAGGTTTGAAAAGCTTGGGTTTTTTTTTGCAAATTTATTTGTAGGATTTAGGATTGAATGATACTCCCTCCGTCCCGAAATTCATGTCGCAGGGGGTTACAGATTTGAACTACCGCATTTTTTACAAAAACACCCTTCCACAACTTCAAATTCTCTTAAAGAAACCCGCATGTAGGCTCAAGTCGCGGGAAGATCCTGTCGCCGGCCGGGCTCCAGGCCGGTGGAGCTCCTGCCGCTTCTGCCGGACGAGCTCCTGCCACTGCTGCATCTTATCCTGCAGATTCTCCTCTGTTGTCGTCCGCTGCTTCCGCACAGGAGCTGCCCCCACTCCAAAAAACAAGCCCGTCTCCTCCCCCCTCCAGCAGCGGCGTCCGCACAGGAACTCAGCGCCGTCGCACCTCCTCAGTCCTTCCCGAGTATACCAGGAGCTCTGCCTCGCCTATACCTACGCCCTCCTTGAACCACGCTTGCTGGGAAGCCGCTGATAGACGGGATCGATCCCGTATCCTCCCACTCCGGCCGCTGATTCCGCACACAAGCTCAACGCCATCGCTCCTCCTCTGGTTTCCCCGAGCGGCTCAAAAGCTTCAGGGTGATCTTCGGGTCCTCGAGGTCACTTTTTCCCTGTCGATTGGTTGCTGGTTCGCCTGGCCCTGGTGGTCTGCCGCTTGCTGCCATTGGAGCTCGTCAGTAGCTCCTCCGTTGACCAAAAACCGGCACCGCTGCTATTATCACCCACGCTCGGGTGCGTGCACTCTCGCCCATGCTGCATGCTTGCCGGTGGAGCTCGTGCTCGTGCTGACCTGCTGTTCTTCACTACCGATCTTCTCTGAAGAAGAAGAAGAAGGTATAGTGTAATCTCTGGTCTTCTGTTGTTCTTCCCCTGTCGATTGATCTGTAGCGACTGTTGTTGTTGTAATCTCTTCGTCATGCTGTTGCTTGCTGTATCAAAAATTAACTCGTAAGATATGTGACTTAGATCAGTCATTCAAGATAACACTATTTATGCATGGCAAATGAGTACAAACCTGATAATTAATTGACTTAGTCCATTAGTTTGACTCCATCCCAATTTAGCATGGATTCCCAAGCACATAAATGCATCCACAGCTCTGGGATCTTTATCAGTACTAGAGGAACAAACAAGAGAATGGCTATAGAAATGTTTGTACCATGATTTATTAGACATAATGGAGTCAAACTAATGGACTATCGTCGGCAAAACGATCTGGCAAGTAGACCTTCTAGTAAGGGTGAGCTGTATTGCTAGGCATGGTACTAATATGTTCAAGTTGTAAAATATGAGCAAGTAGACCTTCTAGTAAGGGTGAGCTGTACTGCTAGGCATGGTACTAATATGTTCAGGTTGTAAAAATATGTTCAGGTTTGGACTTGTGTTTGTACTCCTAGGCATGGTACTATGAGCAAGTTGAACTTGATGTAACATACACCAGTTGCCTGTTTTGAGTTCATAAGGGTGAGTAACTAAAGTAAAATTACTGATGCTAAAGTTAAATTTAGTTAAACTACTGATGCTAAAGTTAAATTCATTTAAGGGTGAGTAACTAAAGTAACTTCCAATTGGAAGTCGAGAGAAGCAAGCAAGCAAGAAAGGGACAAGACATGGTCAAAATTCAGTTAAGATACATACAGTAAAATCCAATTGTATGACAGGAGTTGAAATCCAATTGTACTCCAGTTAAGATTCAGTGAAAATTTACTCCAATCAGGTTTTATGCACTTGTTTCACACTAGGAGTATGACAGGAGTAGTTTATATGGAAGGTAATAAATCTATTGAGACTTAATTAGGCTATCCCACTAAACTTGTGTAACGTTCTCGATGCGGCTATATCTCCTACGTGTCGAAGCATGACTTAAAGGCATAACCGCATTGAAAGCAATGTCGCAAGTAAGGTAATCTTCACAACAACCCATGTAATATATAATAAAGGGAAAGGTACATAGTTGGCTTACACTCGCCACGTCACACAAAGTACATAAATAGCATTACATCAACCAATACAATCATGGTCCGACTACGGTACCAAAATAAAAGATCAACCCCAACATGCGACATGGTCCCGATCGCCCCAACTGGGCACCACTACTGATCATCAGGGAAAGACACATAGTAACAGCGTGAGTCTTCGTCGAACTCCCACTTGAGCTCAAGCGCATCATCTGGAACGGAGTCATCGGGCCCTGCATCTGGTTTGGAAGTAATCTGTGAGCCACGGGGACTTAGCAATCTCGCACCCCCGCGATCAAGACTATTTAAGCTTATAGGTAAGGTAAGGTAATACGTGGAGTTGCAGCAAGCGACTAGCATATATGGTGGCTAACCTGTTCGCAAAAGAGAGCGAGGAGAGAAGGCAAAGCACGAACGAATAACTATAGAACAACCTACGGCAAACATTACTCCAACATCGTGTTCACTTCCCGGACTCTACCGAGAAGAGACCATCACGGTAACACACACAGTTGATTCATTTTAATTAAGTTAAGCTTCAAGTTATCTACTGTAACACCCTCGATGCGACTATATCTCCCACGTGTCGAGGCACGACTTAGAGGCATAATCGCATTGAAGGCATATGTCGCAAGTCAGGCAATCATCACAAACATCCCATGTAATATAGATAATAAAAAGGGATAACATAGTTGGCTTACACTCGCCACGTCAATCAAGTACATAAATAACATACATCATCCAAACACTCACGGCCCGACTACGGCGCCAAAATGAAAGATAACCCAACATGCGACATGGTCCCGATCACCCCCAACTGGGCTCCACTACTGATCATCAGGAAAGAAAACATAGTAACGTTGAGAGTCCTCGTCGAACTCCCACTTGAGCTCGAGCGCGTCACCTGGAGCGGAATCACCTGGACCTGCATCTGGTGTAATAGTAATCTGTGAGCCACAGGGACTCAGCAATCTCGCACCCTCGCGATCAAGACTATTTAAGCTTAATAGGTAGGGTAAGGTAAATATATGTGGAGCTGCAGCAAGCGACTAGCATATATGATGGCTAACTTATTCGCAAAAGAGAGCGAGAAGAGGAGGCAAGGCGCGAGCGAGAAACTAGAAAACAACCCGCGCAAGCATTACTCCAACACCGTGTCCACTTCCCGGACTCCGCCGAGAAGAGGCCATCACGGTAACACACTCGGTTGATTCATTTTAATTAAATTAAGGTTCAAGTTATCTACAACAGGACATTAACAAATTCCCATCTGCCCATAACTGCGGGCACGGCTTTCGAAAGTTCAAATCCCTGCAGGGGAGTCCCAACTTAGCCCATGACAAGCTCTCACGGTCAACGAAGGAATAGACCTCCTCCCGAGACGTTCCGATCAGACTCGGTACCTCGGTTCTTCAAGACAACTCCGACAATGGTAAAACAAGTCCAGCAACACCACCCGCTGTGCCGACAAATCCCGATAGGAGCTGCACATATCTCGTTCTCAGGGCACACCGGATAAGCTAAGCGTACGGGAGCCAACGTAACCCAAGTTGCCAAGGGACGGCCCCGCACGGTGCTCTAGGTTGGACCAACACTCAGAGGAGCACTGGCCCCGGGGGGGGGGGGGGGAGTTTAAAATAAGATGACCCTTGAGTCCGCGAAACCCAAGGGAAAAGGGGCTAGGTGGCAAATGGTAAAACCAAGGTTGGGCATTGCTGGAGGAGTTTTATTCAAGGCGGACTGTCTAGGGGTTCCCATTATAACCCAACCGCGTAAGGAACGCAAAATCCGGGAACATAACACCGATATGACGGAAACTAGGGCGGCAAGAGTGGAACAAAACACTAGGCGAGAGGCCGAGCCTTCCACCCTTTACCAAGTATATAGATGCATTAAGATAACATGGCA
Organism: Triticum urartu; assembly: GCF_056163025.1. Classification (NCBI taxonomy): domain Eukaryota; kingdom Viridiplantae; phylum Streptophyta; class Magnoliopsida; order Poales; family Poaceae; genus Triticum; species Triticum urartu. Next base: position 323,474,524 of record NC_141875.1, on the reverse strand, counting down.
ATATAATGGTATCCCAACAAGTAAATAAATGTTCCAACAAGGAACGGCCTCCAATCTTCACCTGCAACTAGCAACGCTATAAGAGGGGCTGAGCAAAGCGGTAACATAGCCAATCAACGGTTTGCTAGGACATGGTGGCTTAGAGATTTGACATGGAAACTGGGAGGCTTGAAAGCAAATGGTAGGCATCGTAGCATTGGCATAGCAAAAGAGCGAGCAATCTAGCATAGCAAAGATAGTAGTGATTTCGAGGGTATGATCATCTTGCCTGCAAAGCTGTCAGAGTTGACTGGATCCTCGAAAGCAAACTCAACGGGCTCCTCGTTAGCGAACTCTTCTCCCGGCTCTACCCAAACAAGACAAACAAGCAACAAGGACACAATCAACCACGTGCAAGGAACGAACAATATGGTGCAATGATGATATGCTATGCGGGATGCGATGCGGGATGCATATGCAAGATGTGACAGGAAATGCATGAACCTGGCCTCAACTTGGGAATCCAAGTGTGCCACTGGAAAGATGAGATGAAATCACTTGAAAACGATATAAATAACGCCGGAATCGGAGTTACGGTTTGGAAATGGCAAGCGATTCAAATATGACACCAGTCTGCGATTTACAACAAGTAACCATCTAAATGCAATGAGATGAACATGCTACAGCACCCAAACATGGCAACAAAATACATGGCAGGGATGCATTCAAGATGCTTAACAAAAGTCTAGCACTGAGCTATGGCCAATTCATCCATTAACAGGTTCAAACAAGCATGGCAAAAATGCATATGGTAAACAGATCTCAGACTTGGTGAAATTAACACTTGTCTGGAATTTCAGACCAAGTAGCACTCTTCGGAGCAACGAAACTACATGCTACAGGACCTGAACATGGCAAAGTAAGACATGGCATGGAGCTACTCAAATAGCTTAACAAAAGTCCCTTAGTGACCTTGAGCCAAAAGGGATCAGAAAATATACTAACAAGCACGTGAACATAGCAAAAACATAATCAGTTTTCAGACTCAGTGAAAACTGGCACATGCTGAAACATAACTCAAGTAGGCATGTTTACAAGCTCGATGCACTCACCAAGGTGCAAGTCATGAAAAGCTAAGCCTACATCTATCAAGAACACACGAAATGCAAGCTATACATGGCAAGAACAATAGCATAGCATGCACGGATCAACTACAACATCATCGGCAAAATTGCAAACAAGTTGACAATCTGCCCAGATTCACAAAGTAGCAAAAGTAGAGCTCGATTGACTCAAGCTAGGGTGCTCCATAATTGCAAACAAAGACATGGATGGATAGAGCACCACAATATCAATAACACATCCTTACTGATCATCCTCAAAAGAGGCACGGATCACTCGGAAACAACATGAACATATGGCAACATGAGATAAACAGCTCAAGGACTTAGTGGAATTGCTAAGTCCCTGAAATCAGAATTAGCAAGTGACTCACTTTGCAAGCTTGCACTAGGCACCACACACATTACAAAAATACATGGGCTGCACCTCTGGAAAGATGACAAAACCCTTAACAAAACATATGTAGAGCATCAGGTGTAAGTGCATCTAGTGCCACCCCTAGTTGGTTTTGGAGTATTGACGACAAACCTAGTTGAGGGACTAATGTGTTTGTGAGAATTGCAGGATAACACAGGAAGAAGTCCCTCATTGATTCGGTTTTACTACCAGAGATGACCCCTAAAAATGTACGAAGACATTGAAGTCAATGGTGGTATATGAAGATATTCACAATGAAGACTATGACAAGAGAAGACACCACGTGAAGCCTATGAAACTCGAAGACTTAGATCTTTCGTAGTTCTCTTTCCTTTGTGTTGAGTCATAGGAACCACTGTACTGTTAAGTGGGGTCCAAGAGAACCAGTCAGAATGACTGAAGTGATGCCTAATTCAAAAACCTATGTCTTCGAGCGAAGACTATGAGAGCAAATCTTGTCCAGAGTCGGACAAGTCAGCTTTGCTTGTAGCTCAAGTAAAGTTGCCGTGTGAGTTCGAAATCTAACCATTGGAACACGTGTCAGTTCCTTAGTGACCCAGGGTCATTTCGGACAAATCAGGTCGGGTTGCCTAGTGGCTATAAATAGCCTACCCCCTACAACCATAAACGGTTGGCTGCTCAGATTTCAGTGCACGGATTTTGTCGTTTGAGAGCAACCCACCTCGAAGCCTTTGAGAGAAAATTCCTAGCGAGGAGAAAAGCCCTAACCACCCAGAGCCAGAGAGAATTGGGCATCACTTAACTCTTCTTGTCTGAGTGATCTAAAGACTTATTACACTTGAGGACTGTGCATCCTCCAGCCGGTTAGGCGTCACGTTCTGAGCATCCAAGAGACATTGTGGATTGCCGGTGAACGAAGTCTGTGAAGGTTTGGGAGTCTACCTTGAAGACTTACCAGAGTGATTGGGCGAGGTCTGTGTGACCTTAGCTCAAGGAGAATACGGTGAGGACTGGGTGTCCTGAGCTGCGTGTTCAGGACTGGGTGTCCGGGACTGTGTGTCCTTTGGTTTAAATACCTAGCCTCTCCAACCAGATGTACAGTTGTCACAGCAACTAGAACTGGTCCAACAAATCATTGTCTTCAATGAGTCACTGGTTTCATCTTCACTTCCTTTTACTTACTGTTACTCATTGTGAAGTCATTGCATGCTTGCTATATCTTCTGTCTTCACAACGTGACTGTATGATCTGTTTAGCTTCATAACTTCTTCCTACCTGATCCTTATTACACTACAGCTATTTGTCACTGTGCTTTCACTCTATTGAATACTTGACCATGGCTTGCCTAGTGTAATCTAACTTCCGCTGCATAGTGATAGGCCTATCTCTACTGTTTGTCTTCATAACTTCCATGTTTTGAAGACTTTCATAAAAATCGCCTATTCACCCCCCTCTAGTCGATATAACGCACTTTCAATTGGTATCAGAGCAAGGTGCTCCCTTGTTCTGTGTGATTCGGTTTAACCACCTGGAGTTTTAGCTATGTCGACTGCAGGGATAATCAAAGTCTCCGCTGCGTGCCCCGTCTTCGATGGAACTGAATATCCCTACTGGAAGAATAAGATGCGCATGCATCTTGAAGCCATTGACGTCGACCTATGGTATGTCATCGAGAACGGCGTTCCCAAGGCTGGAGAAGGTGTCACTGCTGCTAATGTCAAGAAGTTCACTCAACTGGACTCTACTGCCAAGAATATCATCTGTGGTCATCTGACCAAAGGACAGTATGGCCGTGTGAGTGCCTTGAAGACATCCAAGCTGGTCTGGGACTGGCTCTCCAAGGTCAATGAAGGCATCTCAACCCAGAGAGATCAAAGAATCAATGTTCTTAGCAACCTCTTCAACCGCTTCAAGCGAAATGACAATGAGAATGTCCAACACACATTTGACCGGCTCACTGACATCACAAATGAGCTTCAAGCCCTCGGCGCCACTGAGATCACCAAACATGAAATCGTCAAGACGCTGCTGAGATCACTTGATAGTTCGTTTGACATCCTAGCCCTGATGATTCAAGAACGTCCTGATTTCAAGACACTCGATCTGTCTGACATACTTGAGAGGCTCAACACACATGAGTTTCAGCTTTCTGAGAAAAGAGATATCTACGGTCCAAACTATGGGCGAACTCGTGCCTTGAAGGAAAAAGCTGTTTCCTCATCTGAAGAAGAATCTGACAGCAGTTCTGATGATCCTGAAGACATTGGAAGGGAACTTGCAATGCTAGTGAAGAAGTTCCAAAAATTCACCAAGAAGAAAGGCTTCAGAAAGTCTTCACGATCAAGCTCAAGGAATGATGAAGCTTCTGCTCATGACTATAAGAAGAAAACATGTCACAAGTGCAAGAAAACTGGACACTTCATCTCTGAGTGTCCACAGTGGGACAATGAGAACAGAAAGAAGAAGAAGAGCAAGGAATATGACTCTGACGACAAGAAGAAGAAGAAATACTCAAAGTCTTCTTCCAAGTCTTCCTCAAAGTCTTCATCACACAAGAAGAGCTCATCTGGCAAGGCACGTGCGTTTGTTGGCAAGGAAATGGATTCAGAGGAGGAGTCCGCTTCTGAGGAGGCAGAGGTGGAATCCGAGGAGGAGTCTGATTCTGGCATTGCAAGTCTGGCTACAGCATACGTCGCCAAGTCCATCTTCAACACTGAAGACAATGACTTCATCACCGATGCAAATGACAAGGATGACTCCACTCCTACCTACTGCTTCATGGCACGCGGTGCCAAGGTAAACACACGCACTACTCACTATCAAACATCTAGGGGTTGTTTGGATTGAGCCCAATCTTGCCCTACCAAATAATTGGCATCACCAATTCCAGGGCATGCCCAAAAAATTGGCAAGTCATGGCTGTTTGGATTGTAGCCATTAGTACTTGCCAATTTTTTGGCAAAACCATTAGATGTCATTTGGTTTGAAGCCAAATATTTGGCACATTTGACTGGCATGTGTTTGGTTTGGTTTAAAAATTTGAAAATTGCATGCCAGCCAATAAAAGAACACTTGTGTGTAAACAAGCAATCACATATCACATGCTACAAAAAAATAAAATTTTGAATTAACCAACACACATACGCACACAAACTCTGCATTTCCAGAACTTCAGAATGACATAATTAAACGCATACATTAAGTAGCTCATATATTGTCTGATACATGATAGACGGAATAAGGTTCACATCCTTTACCATACCATCTAGGACATAAATAGCCAGCCATGCACCAAATGCACTCCATACAAACAGTACATGATGCACCCAAGTTTGCTGTATATAGACAAAATATGCATGATGATGTTATCCATGCTCCCACTACGTGTTAAAGCGTTCCTAGCCATATAAACAAAAGGTTGCCACAAACTCTATCTAACCATGTGGCAATTCAGTGAGCAGCCGCAGATCCATCATTGCCACCTTCATGAAACTGAGGCTCAAAGTAGCTAATGACCCACTCTCGAAGAATTGTTTCATCGGCATAGTTAAGATAGCTACGAAAGGTATCTTGGTCTGGTTTGGATAGATAGGCAACAATCTTAAGTTTATCCTTAGCTGGGATGGTAAGGGCATTGATCCGCTTCCAAAGATTTGCATAAGGATCTGCAGGTGGCATTGGTTGCACAGACACAATAGGGGATGGAAGGGATTCAGCTAGCTTCTTGATACTGGTTACCATATCATCATTAGATACCTTGCCCTTCTTGTTTGCTTTGCCCTTGGTTGGCTTCTTGGAAGGTGATGATGATGCACACTTGCGCTTCTTGTTTAATGGATTGCCATCCAAGTCGACTTTAGGACTGCGACGATCAATAGTGTCAGAGTCAGCTTCATCACTGTCTGCTGGAATTAGATTTCCCTCAAGTTCCCTCACATCCTCGCTGTCATCACTACCATCATCCACATTGACATTGGTTTGGTCAACTGTGAGTGAGCCATCAGCATGAGATTGATTCGAGAATAACTCTTCCAATTGATGAAAGAACCTAATGGGTCTGGTAAGATAATTGATTGCAGTTTTCTGCACACAAGGTAAGGCAAAAAGAGTAAAATAATGATGTAATGGACACAAAACATGAGAGAAGTTGCAGGTATAAAAAAACACAACAAGAGACAGTGAATATGAAGCATACATATATATAGACAATAGCAGCTATCCACTCATTTTAAAATCATACCATGATATAAATAAGAGAAAAAACTACTAAGAACTTACATTGAGTCTTTGCTTTTCTGACTCAGAAAGTGTGAATGTGAAAGTGGTTCTGTCAAGGCCATTTCCACTATTGGCCATGGCACGACGCACCCAGCCCCACTTCTCCTTGCATTGACGATAGTGTCGATCCACTTGGGTTTGAGTGACACCAAGCGAAAACTTGCCATTTAGAGCATCAACACATTGCAAGTGGTGTTGTTTCTTGAACTTGAAAGTTGCAGGTTTGTCCTTACGAAGGTCGATATACCATTCAAGCATAAACCTTGTCGCCTCGTCAGTCCAGGTTATGTACTTATCACGAGGATTGGAGTCCTCCTCGGTCTTAAGAGTGAGCTTATGCTTCCCCATGACCTACAGATAGGTCACCATTGCAAACAACTAGTTATTAAGAAAGTGAGTTCGAAGCAAAAACCCTCAAAAAAATGTCAGCATACGAACATGAAACATCACAGATCCAACTTACAGCAGGACAGAACTAAACCTATTTAATAGGACAGAGAGACCAGATTAAATTGAAATAAGTCAAACAATATTATGAGGATACAATAATTTACACAAAGTCATTAAAATAGAAACACTACATCGTTCAATTTTTCCCTCGCATGGAAATACATCAAAGGTACATCACATCCTTCAAATGTTCCCTCACATGGAAATATATCAAAGGTACAGTACATCCTTCAAATGTTCCCTCACATGGAAATACATCAAAGGTACAGTACATCCTTCAAATGTTCCATCACGTGGAAATACATCAAAGATACTAAGCTGGGATAGCATCAGCCTCATTGTCATGTGCACTCTCTCTATCTGTCCACATTTGCTGAGCAACTAAATCTCGCTTGGCAGCCCACTCACGTATGTCAGCCTCTTGATCACGAACCCGCCCAGTACTCCTAGGGAGATTGGCATACCATGTCGTCTCATCCACAACATAATCATCTGGACCATTTTCTAATATCTAATTGTGCAAAGCACAATAAGCAACTACCACTTTAATCTGAGATTTCAAAGGTATGAAGGGCCTTTGAGTAAGAATCTTGAAGCGACTCTTAAGAGTCCCAAATGCCCGTTCAACTTTGGTCCTAAGTGATGAATGGCGGTGGTTGAACAATTCTTTTGGGGTAGTTGGTGTTGGAAATATGCCCTAGAGGCAATAATAAATTGGTTATTATTATATTTCCTTGTTCATGATAATCGTTTATTATCCATGCTAGAATTGTATTGATAGGAAACTCAGATACATGTGTGGATACATAGACAACACCATGTCCCTAGTAAGCCTCTAGTTGACTAGCTCGTTGATCAATAGATGGTTGCGGTTTCCTGACCATGGACATTGGATGTCATTGATAACGGGATCACATCATTAGGAGAATGATGTGATGGACAAGACCCAATCCTAAGCATAGCACAAGATCATGTAGTTCGTATGCTAAAGCTTTTCTAATGTCAAGTATCATTTCCTTAGACCATGAGATTGTGCAACTCCCGGATACCGTAGGAATACTTTGGGTGTGCCAAACGTCACAACGTAACTGGGTGGCTATAAAGGTACACTACGGGTATCTCCGAAAGTGTCTGTTGGGTTGGCACGAATCGAGACTGGGATTTGTCACTCCGTGTAAGCGGAGAGGTATCTCTGGGCCCACTCGGTAGGACATCATCATAATGTGCACAATGTGATCAAGGAGTTGATCACGGGATGATGTGTTACGGAACGAGTAAAGAGACTTGCCGGTAACGAGATTGAACAAGGTATCGGGATACCGACGATCGAATCTCGGGCAAGTATCGTACCGATAGACAAAGGGAATTGTATACGGGATTGATTAAGTCCTTGACATCGTGGTTCATCCGATGAGATCATCGTGGAGTATGTGGGAGCCAACATGGGTATCCAGATCCCGCTATTGGTTATTGACCAAAGAACGTCTCGGTCATGTCTGCATGTCTCCCGAACCCGTAGGGTCTACACACTTAAGGTTTGATGACGCTAGGGTTATAAAGGAAGTTTGTATGTGGTTACCGAATGTTGTTCGGAGTCCCGGATGAGATCCCGGACGTCACGAGGAGTTCCGGAATGGTCCGGAGGTAAAGATTTATATATGGGAAGTCCTGTTTTGGTCATCGGAAGAGTTTCGGGGTTTATCGGTAACGTACCGGGACCACCAAGTGGGGCCACCAACCCCGGAGGCTTGCATGGGCCAAGAGTGGTGAGGGACCAGCCCCTGAGTGGGCTGGTGCGCCTCCCACAAGGCCCAAGGGGCAGCTAGGAGAAAAAAAAGGGGGAAACCCTAGGCTTAGATGGGCCTAAGGCCCACCCTAGGGGGCGCCTCCCTCTCTCCCCTCTTGGCCGCCCCTTGTTTCCCATCTAGGGCTGCCGCCCCCCCTAGGGGTGGGAACCCTAGAGGGGGCGCACCCTCCTCCCTCTCCCCTATATATAGTGAGGCCTAGGGCTGCTCATCACAGGCGATTTGATCTCTCTTTGGTGCAGCGCTACCTCTCTCCTCCTCCTCTCCCGCGGTGCTTGGCAAAGCCCTGCAGGATTGCCACGCTTCTCCATCACCACCACGCCATTGTGCTGCTGCTGGATGGAGTCTTCCTCAACCTCTCCCTCTCTCCTTGCTGGATCAAGGCATGGGAGACGTCACCGGGCTGTACGTGTGTTGAACGCGGAGGTGCCGTCCGTTCGGCACTAGGATCTCCGGTGATTTGGATCACGACGAGTACGACTCCTTCAACCCCGTTCTCTTGAATGCTTCCGCTTAGCGATCTACAAGGGTATGTAGATGCACTCTCCTTCCTCTCGTTGCTGGTTTCTCCATAGATAGATCTTGGTGATACATAGGAAAATTTTGAATTTATGCTACGTTCCCCAACAGTGGCATCATGAGCTAGGTCTATTGCGTAGATTCTATGCACGAGTAGAACACAAAGTAGTTGTGGGCGTTGATTTTGTTCAATATGCTTGCCGTTACTAGTCTTATCTTGATTCGGCGGCATCGTGGGATGAAGCGGCCCGGACCGACCTTACACGTACTCTTACGTGAGACTGGTTCCACCGACTGACATGCACTAGTTGCATAAGGTGGCTAGCGGGTGTCTGTCTCTCCCACTTTAATCGGATCGGATTCAATGAAAAGGGTCCTTATGAAGGGTAAATAGCAATTGGCATATCACGTTGTGGTCTTTGCGTAGGTAAGAAACGTTCTTGCTAGAAACCCATAGCAGCCACGTAAAACATGCAACAACAATTAGAGGACGTCTAACTTGTTTTTGCAGGGTATGCTATGTGATGTGATATGGCCAAAGGATGTGATGGATGATATATGTGATGTATGAGATGATCATGTTCTTGTAATAGGAATCACGACTTGCATGTCGATGAGTATGACAACCGGCAGGAGCCATAGGAGTTGTCTTTATTTATTTATGACCCGCGTGTCAACTTAAACGTCATGTAATTACTTTACTTTATTGCTAAAGTGTTAGCCATAGTAGTAGAAGTAATAGATGACGAGACAACTTCATGGAGACACAATGGTGGAGATCATGGTGTCATGCCGGTGACGATGATGATCATGGAGCCCCGAAGATGGAGATCAAAAGGAGCAAAGTGATGATGGCCATATCATGTCACTATTTGATTGCATGTGATGTTTATCATGTTTATACATCTTATTTGCTTAGAACGACGGTAGTAAATAAGATGATCCCTCATTAAAATTTCAAGAAAGTGTTCCCCCTAACTGTGCACCGTTGCGACAGTTCGTTGTTTCAATGCACCACGTGATGATCGGGTGTTTGATTCAGACGTTCACATACAACGGGTGTAAGACAGATTTACACATGCAAACACTTAGGTTGACTTGACGAGCCTAGCATGTACAGACATGGCCTCGGAACACAGAAGACCGAAAGGTCGAGCATGAGTCGTATAGAAGATACGATCAACATGAAGATGTTCACCGATGTTGACTAGACCGTCTCACGTGATGATCGGACACGGCCTAGTTGACTCGGATCATGTAATCACTTAGATGACTAGAGGGATGTCTATCTGAGTGGGAGTTCATAAGATGAACTTAATTATCCTGAACATAGTCAAAAGGATTTTGCAAATTATGTCGTAGCTCGCACTTTAGTTCTACTGTTTAGATATGTTCCTAGAGAAAAATTAGTTGAAAGTTGATAGTAGAAATTATGCGGACTAGGTCCGTAAACTGAGGATTGTCCTCATTGCTTCTTAGAAGGCTTATGTCCTTAATGCACCGCTCAGTGTGCTGAACCTCGAAAGTTGTCTGTGGATGTTGCGAACATCTGACATACACGTTTTGATAACTACGTGATAGTTCAGTTAAACGGTTTAGAGTTGAGGCACCGAAGACGTTTTGAAACGTCACGAGACATATGAGATGTTTCGAGGGCTGAAATTGGGATTTCAGGCTCGTGCCCACGTCAAGAGGTATAAGACCTCCGACGATTTTCTTAGCCTACATACAAAGGAGAAAAGCTCAATTGTTGAGTTTGTGCTCAGATTGTCCGAGTACAACAATCATTTGAATCGAGTGGGAGTTGACCTTCCAGATGAGATAGTGATGTTTCTCCGAAGTCATTACCACCAAGCTGCTAGAGCTTCGTGATGAACTATAATATATCAGGGACATATATGATGATCCTTGAGATATTCGCGATGTTTGACACCACAAAAGTAGAAATCAAGAAGGAGCATCAATTGTTGATGGTTGGTGAAACCACTAGTTTCAAGAAGGGCAAGGGCAAGAAGGGATACTTCATGAAACGACAAATCAGCTGCTGCTCTAGTGAAGAAACCCAAGGTTGAACCCAAACCCGAGACTAAGTGCTTCTGTAATAAGGGGAACAGCCACTGGAGCAGAATTACCCTAGATACTTGGTAGATTAGAAGGCTGGCAAGGTCGATAGAAGTATATTGGATATATATTGTGTTGATGTGTACTTTACTAGTACTCCTAGTAGCACCAGGGTATTAGATACCGGTTCGGTTGCTAAGTGTTAGTAACTCGAAATAAAAGCTACGGAATAAACGAAGACTAGCTAAAGGAGAGCTAACAATATGTGTTGGAAGTGTTTCCAATGTTGATATGATCAAGCATCGCACGCTCCCTCTACCATCGAGATTGGTGTTAAACCTAAATAATTGTTATTTGGTGTTTGCGTTGAGCATAGACATGATTGGATTATGACTATCGCAATACGGTTATTCATTTAAGGAGAATAATTGTTACTCTGTTTATTTGAATAATACCTTCAATGGTCTTACACCTAAAATGAATGGTTTATTGAATCTCGATCGTAGTGATACACATGTTCATGCCAAAAGATAGTAATGATAGTACCACCTACTTGTGGCACTGCCACGTAAGTCATATCGGTATAAAACGCATGAAGAAGCTCCATGTTGATGGATCTTTGGGCTCACTCGTTTTTGAAAAGTTTGAGACATGCGAACCATGTCTATTGGTGTATATGCATGAAGAAACTCCATGCAAATGGACCATTTGGACTCACTTGATTTTGAATCACTTGAGACATGCAAATCATTCCACATGAGCAAGATGACTGAAAGCCTCATTTTCAGTAAAATGGAACAAGAAAGCAACTTGTTGGAAGAAATACATTTTGATGTGTGCAGTCCAATGAGTGTTGAGGCGTGTAGTGGATATCGTTATGTTCTTACTTCACAGATGATTTGAGTAGATGTTGAGTACATTTACTTGATAAATCATGAGTCTGAATTATTGAAAGGTTCAAGTAATTTCAGGGTGAAGTTGAAAGATCGTCGTGACAAGAGGATAAAATATCTATGATATGATCATAGAGATGAATATCTGAATTACGAGTTTGGCACAGAATTAAGACATTGTGGAAATTGTTTCACAACTGATACAGCCTGGAACACCATAGTGTGATGGTGTGTCCGAACATCATAACTGCACCCTATTGGATATGATGCATACCATGATGTCTCTTATCGAATTACCACGATAGTTTATGGGTTAGGCATTAGAGACAACCACATTCACTTTAAATAGGGCACCACGTAATTCCGATGAGATGACACCGTATGAACTATGGTTTAGAGAAACCTGAGCTGTCATTTCTTAAAAGTTTGGGGCTGCGACGCTTATGTGAAAAAGTTTCAGGCTGATAAGCTCGAACCCAAAGCGGATAAATGCATCTTCATAGGACACCCAAAACAGTTGGGAATACCTCCTGTCCCAGATCCGAAAGCAATAAGGGATTGTTTCTAGAATCGGGTCCTTTCTCGAGGAAAAGTTTCTCTCGAAAGAATTGAGTGGGAGGATGGTGGAGACTTGATGAGGTTATTGAACCGTATCTTCAACTAGTGTGTGGCGGGGCACAGGGAGTTGTTCCTGTGGCACCTACACCAATTGAAGTGGAAGCTTATGATATTGATCATGAGACTTCGGATCAAGTCACTCCCAGACCTCGTAGGATGACAAGGATGCGTACTACTCCAGAGTGGTACGTAATCCTGTTTTGGAAGTCATGTTGCTAGACAACAATGAACCTACGAGCTATGGAGAAGCGATGGTGGGCCCGGATTCCGATAAATGGCTCGAGGCCATAAAATCCGAGAGAGGATCCATGTATGAAAACAAAGTGTAGACTTTGGCAGAATGGCTCGATGGTTGTAAGGCTGTTGAGTACAGATGGATTTTAAAAGGAAGACGGACAATGATGGTAAATGTCACCATTAAGAAAGCTCGACTTGTCGTTGAGATGTTTTCCGACAAGTTCAAGGAGTTGACTACGATGAGACTTTCTCACTCGTAGCGATGCTAAGAGTCTGTTGGAATTATATTAGCAATTACTGCATTATTTATGAAATCTTGCAGATAGGATGTCAAAACATTGTTTCCTCGACGATTTTCTTGAGGAAAGGTTGTATGTGATACAACCGGAAGGTTTTGTCAATACCGAAAGATGCTAATAAGTATGCAAAGCTCCAGCAATCCTTCTAGGGACTGGAGTAAGCATCTCGGAGTTGGAATGTATGCTTTGATGATGATCAAAGATTTTGGGTTTATACAAAGTTTATGAGAAACTTGTATTTCCAAAGAAGTGAGTGGGAGCACTATAGAATTTCTGATGAGTATATGTTGTTGACATATTGTTGATCAGAAATGACGTAGAATTTCTGGAAAGCATATAGGGTTATTTGGAAAGTGTTTTTTCAATGGAAAGCCTGGATTAAGCTGCTTGAGCATTGAGCATCAAGATCTATAAGGATAGATCAAAACGCTTAATGGAACTTTCAAATGAGCACATACCTTGACATGATCTTGAAGGTGTTCAAGATGGATCAGTCAAAGAAGGAGTTCTTGCCTGAGTTGTAAGGTATGAAGTTAAGACTTAAAGCTCGACCACGGCAGAATAGAGAGAAAGGACGAAGGTCGTCCCCTATGCTTAAGAAGTAGGCTCTACAGTATGCTATGCTGTGTACCGCACCTGAAGTGTGCCTTGCCATGAGTCAGTCAAGGGGTACAAGAGTGATCCAAGAATGGATCATAGGACAGCGGTGAAAGTTATCCTTAGTAACTAGTGGACTAAGGAATTTTCTCGGTTATGGAGGTGGTAAAAGAGTTCGTCGTAAAGGGTTATGTCGATGCAAGATTAACACCTATCCGGATAGCTCTGAGTAGAGATACCGGATACGTATAATGGAGCAACAATTTGGAATAGCTCCAAGTAGAACAGTTATTTGGAATAGCTCCAAATAGAACGTGGTAGCTACATCTAGGAGATGACATAGAGATTTGTAAAGAACACACGGATCTGAAAGGTTCAGACCCGTTGACTAAAACCTCTCTCACAAGCAACATGATCAAACCCAGAACTCATTGAGTGCTAATCACATAGTGATGTGAACTAGATTATTGACTCTAGTAAACTCTTTGGATGTTGGTTACATGGCGATGTGACCTATGAGTGTTAATCACATGGCGATGTGAACTAGATTATTGACTCTAGTGCAAGTGGGAGACTGTTGGAAATATGCCCTAGAGGCAATAATAAATTGGTTATTATTATATTTCCTTGTTCATGATAATCGTTTATTATCCATGCTAGAATTGTATTGATAGGAAACTCAGATACATGTGTGGATACATAGACAAAACCATGTCCCTAGTAAGCCTCTAGTTGACTAGCTCGTTGATCAATAGATGGTTGCGGTTTCCTGACCATGGACATTGGATGTCGTTGATAACGGGATCACATCATTAGGAGAATGATGTGATGGACAAGACCCAATCCTAAGCATAGCACAAGATCGTGTAGTTCGTATGCTAAAGCTTTTCTAATGTCAAGTATCATTTCCTTAGACCATGAGATTGTGCAACTCCCGGATACCATAGGAATACTTTGGGTGTGCCAAACGTCACAACGTAACTGGGTGGCTATAAAGGTACACCACGGGTATCTCCGAAAGTGTCTGTTGGGTTGGCACGAATCGAGACTGGGATTTGTCACTCCGTGTAAGCGGAGAGGTATCTCTGGGCCCACTCGGTAGGACATCATCATAATGTGCACAATGTGATCAAGGAGTTGATCACGGGATGATGTGCTACGGAACAAGTAAAGAGACTTGCCGGTAACGATATTGAACAAGGTATCGGGATACCGACGATCGAATCTCGGGCAAGTATCGTACCGATAGACAAAGGGAATTGTATACAGGATTGATTAAGTCCTTGACATCGTGGTTCATCCGATGAGATCATCGTGGAGTATGTGGGAGCCAACATGGGTATCCAGATCCCGCTGTTGGTTATTGACTGGAGAACGTCTCGGCCATGTCTGCATGTCTCCCGAACCCGTAGGGTCTACACACTTAAGGTTCGATGATGCTAGGGTTATAAAGGAAGTTTGTATGTGGTTACTGAATGTTGTTCGGAGTCCCGGATGAGATCCCGGACGTCACGAGGAGTTCCGGAATGGTCCGGAGGTAAAGATTTATATATGGGAAGTCCTGTTTTGGTCACCGGAAGAGTTTCGGGGTTTATCGGTAACGTACCGGGACCACCGGGAGGGTCCCGGGGGTCCACCAAGTGGGGCCACCAACCCCGGAGGCTTTCATGGGCCAAGAGTGGTGAGGGACCAGCCCCTGAGTGGGCTGGTGCGCCTCCCACAAGGCCCAAGGGGCAGCTAGGAGAAAAAAAAGGGGGAAACCCTAGGCTTAGATGGGCCTAAGGCCCACCCTAGGGGGCGCCTCCCTCTCTCCCCCTCTTGGCCGCCCCTTGTTTCCCATCTAGGGCTGCTGCCCCCCTAGGGGTGGGAACCCTAGAGGGGGCGCACCCTCCTCCCTCTCCCCTATATATAGTGAGGCCTAGGGCTGCTCATAACAGGCGATTTGATCTCTCTTTGGTGCAGCCCTACCTCTCTCCTCCTCCTCTCCCGCGGTGCTTGGCGAAGCCCTGCAGGATTGCCACGCTCCTCCATCACCACCACGCCGTTGTGCTGCTGCTGGATGGAGTCTTCCTCAACCTCTCCCTCTCTCCTTGCTGGATCAAGGCATGGGAGACGTCACCGGGCTGTACGTGTGTTGAACGCGGAGGTGCCGTCCGTTCGGCACTAGGATCTCCGGTGATTTGGATCACGACGAGTACGACTCCTTCAACCCTGTTCTCTTGAACGCTTCCGCTTAGTGATCTACAAGGGTATGTAGATGCACTCTCCTTCCTCTCGTTGCTGGTTTCTCCATAGATAGATCTTGGTGATACGTAGGAAAATTTTGAATTTATGCTACGTTCCCCAACAGTTGGGTCACGGTCTCCAGCAAATTCATTTAGGTGGTAGCGCACACCACGATAAGGAGGTAATATCCCTGGCCTCGCAGCATACCCAGCATCAGCCAAGAAATATTTCCCTACAGCCATGTTGTATTAACAATGAGTTAAAGTCAAGTTGGCACAACACAGTGACAAACATGTATGTTACATTGTATATGTACCTTCGGGTATTTTTAATCCCCCTGGACGTGTGAGGGCATCTTTTAGCACAAGAGAATCATGGGCAGATCCCTCCCAACCAGCTAGAACATATGTGAATCGAAGGTCGAAGTCAACAACTGCTAGCACATTTTGGGAGGGGTATGACTTGTGGCCCCTAAACTTGTCGACCATGTGGGCAGGAACACAAGCCTTAACATGAGTGCCATCTAGTGCCCCTATGCATCCCTATGAATATGAGAAAGGGGAGTTCATGTCAAGCTTGGGTTAGGTCGATCTTGTATAATCAGTAATAAATCTACGGTCTAAGGGTTACCTTAAAATATGGGTAGAATCTGTCCAGGCTGCTAGTGATTTTTGTGTGTGTGTCCGTTGATCTAATGTAAATGAGATCACGAGCTAACTCCCCCATCGCACGAAGAACAATATTGAAAATATCTGCTCACTGTTTCACTAGATTGCCAGAACCAAAATCCAATGGATGAATTTGTGTGATGCTGACCGATCATGTATAGGAACATTGCTACTTGTTCCTCTACTGAAACATGTAGTGTATCAATTAACAACTTTTTCTGCCTGAGCCTAATGCATAGCTTGTAAAACACAGCTCGAGACATCCGCAGTTGCTTGATACATATTGCATCGGATGTGTCAATTAGCCTAACCAGGACATTAGTCCTGTAGATGTCTCTCTCAACTAGTGGACCATACTTTCTTCCTCCACTTCTAAATTTTCTACCATCTTTGTTTCTATACCAAAGAGTCAAGAGAAGAACAATGACAGACAGAGTTCTCCGCCACAACATGGTGAGATAATAATATCTTTGCTGATCCAAGTCCATCTGGGTCAATATAACAAGTACATTAATATGAATGATCTAAATCATATTTACATTGTACAAAATCAGAGCTACTTATAACTAATAATAGTGATGAGTAACTTATAAAAAGATCCACCTAAATCATTAACAAAAAATACAGATATGTGCTTGACTATTTGTGAATCAGAAATAAGAGACAGAGATAATAAGTCCCAATCAACAATTAAGCATGTATGTCCAGCCGGCTCCTAAGAAATTTATGGACAACAATGTTCTAAAAACAGAGGTCATATGGACTCATAACTAGCTCTGTGTCAAATATCCTTCTCATGTCCTAATTTCTAGTGTCTTGGCTGCCTTATAACTTCACGGATGCTGCATATGGAGATCTAAGACTGGGAGCAGGGGCAAAGGGCATGGATTTGGTAGGCAAGTACTTAGATCTGGCAAGTATATACGTACGTGCAGCATATCACCAATTAAAAAGGTCAGATTGAAGAAAATCATGCCAAGAGAAAAGGGGATCGGGGTGGGATTGAAGGGGAGTTGAGCTGCTGACCGTGGGTGGATTGAGAGATGAGAACGAGAGACAGAGCAACGCCGGCGGCGGCCGGAGAAGCTCGTATTGTCGCAGGAATCCGGCGGCCTTGGCGATAGCTGCAGATCTTGCCCTCCACTCGCTCCTGTGTGTTTGCCTGGGATGAGAAGAGGAAAGTGAAGGAACCGGCGAGGAAATTTCGCTGCCTACCTTTTATACTCGGCGCCCAGTTCGCGCTCTGCCAATTGTTTGGCGGCCGATTTCCGCGCCGCCGTTTCGCCCACGATTTGGCAAAAATGGGCGCGGGCGCGCTGGGGCGAGCCAAAATTGGTCGTGATCCAGGTGGAGGCCAAAAGGGTCGGGCGTGACCAATATTTTGGTAAGGCAACTATTGGTAGTCATCCAAACAGCCCCCTAGTGACGATGACTCTGATTGTGACTCAAAACCCAGCTACAAAACACTTGCTAAAATTGCAACTGAACAACAGAAAGCCATGGAACATATTCAAAAACTGTTAGACAGAAGCGATGATCTGTTGGGTGCTGAAATGACTCGATCTGAATCCTTAATTGAAGACATAAAAAATCTTCACGTTAAGTATCAGGAACTTGAAGATCGTCATGATACTCTCTCAACAACTCATGAAAAGCTTTCCTATGATTATCTTCAAAGAAAGCAAGATCTTGAGAAATTGAGAGCGTCTCATGAAGACCTTCAAAAGGAAAACGAGTCACTTCGCGCCGAACAGATCAGTTCCGCTCAGGAAGGATTTGAACCACCATGCCTTAAATGCATTGAGCGTGATAATGCTACTTCTGTTGCTGAATGTTCCACTGCTACTACTGTTGCAATATCTTCAACTGTTGAAGTGGTAACTAACCCCTCTGCTGAGGATACCACTGCTATTGCTGATGAAAATGCTAGGTTGAAGACATTGCTTGAAACAGGGATGTACAAAAGTCTTAAAGGGCATCAGACATTATGTGATGTCCTCAAGAAGCAGATTCTGAACCGAAACCCTAGGAGAGAGGGTGTTGGGTTCGTAAGGAAAATAAATGCAGATGGCTCTTACTGGAAACCTGAGCAGTACCCCAAAACCACATGGGTTGTTGCAAAGGAATCTTCAGTAGATCCATCCAATCTATCCGGCTTCACTTGTGCTAACCCCATTATCATTGATGAATCCTTTGATGCAAACTATAAACTGTTGAAAAATTAGAATGGTGAAGTGTTTGCCAGGTACATTGGTACTAACTGCAGGAATGGACCGCCTATGAAGAGGATCTGGGTTCCAAAAACGTGTCTGGAGAATCTTCCTGTTAATGTCTTCATGACACCTCACATGAAGAAGACAAACCTTAGACCAAAGTCTTCATACGGTCCAAAGGCTTCATACAGACAGAGGACTCACCTGAGTCGCACTAACGCAAATGTTTTGCAGGGAAACCATACTCAGGCATATGAATATGAGAGCGGTTCATCAAACCGCCATGTTCATATGACCAAGAATTATTCTGCCTATTCTTATGAGTACTATTGTTCGCCTGCTAGACTGTTTGCTAGGGCTCCAAAGCCAAAATTCTCAGATGCTGCACTTAGACTTATTGCTTCTAAGCCACCCTTGAAGATGTGGGTGGTAAAGAAAGCTTAACTCTCTTTTGCAGGGAAAGGTCTCCAGCAGAAAACCAAAATCTTCTGACGCTATTGCTGGGGACCTTAAAAATCTTGTTGGGCGCAAGATCAAATGCCGAATGGCATCACTATGTATTTCGTTCCTGAATCGCATGCTACTCTCCCTATTAGTCCTAATCTGGATCTAAGTTTTCATAACCCACTGGTTCGTCAAATGTTTTTGCTTCACAATTCTGTTCGTGAAGCCTATCCCCCTAACTGCACTGTAGGGTACGACACCAGTGTCTTCAGAATGGATTATTAATAGTGGGTGTACAAATCACATGACTGGCAAAAGAAGCCTTCTCATGGACTCAACCTTACGTCCATCCGACAAGAGCCACATCACATTTGCTGACACTGGTAAAAGTAAGGTATTGGGTCTAGGTAGAGTTGCAATCTCAAAGGATCAACACATGGATAAAGTCATGCTTGTTGAATCCCTTGGCTTCAACTTAATGTCTGTCTCAATGCTTTGCGATTTGAACATGATCGTAATATTTGGAAAATATCGTTGCCTGGTACTAATGGAATCTGACAAGTCTCTAGTGTTTGAAGGGTATCGGAAAGATGATTTGTATGTGGTAGATTTCTCAGCAGGGCCACAGCTTGCAGTATGCCTTCTGGCAAAGGCTTCAGAATGCTGGCTTTGGCATCGGAGGCTTGGGCATGCTGGCATGAGGAACCTCCACACCCTTGCAAAGAAGAAGCATGTCATAGGCATCGAAGGCGTCAAGTTCAAGAAAGATCACTTATGCGGTGCCTGTGAAGCAGGGAAGATGACGAGGGCAAAACATCCCTCGAAGACAATCATGACCACTACTCGACCCTTCGAACTGCTTCACATGGATCTGTTTGGTCCCACTCACTACTCAACCTTTTCCACTACTGCTTGCCTCTATGGCTTTGTCATTGTTGATGATTACTCTAGATATACTTGGGTGCACATAATCCTTTACAAGACTGAAGTGCAGGATGTCTTTAGACGCTTCGCCAATCGAGCTATTAACAATTATGGCGCCAAGATAAAGCACATCAGAAGTGACAATGGCACTGAATTCAAGAACACCGGCCTTGATACATATCTTGATACTTTGGGCATCACACATGAATTCTCAGCTCTGTACACGCCACAGCAGAATGGCGTCGTCGAACGCAAGAATAGAACACTCATTGAGATGGCCAGAACGATGCTAGATGAATACAAGACTCCAAGAAAATTCTGGCCTGAAGCCATTGACACTGCATGCCATACAATCAATCGTGTATATCTTCACAAGCTTCTGAACAAGACATCTTATGAACTCCTAACTGGCAAGAAGCCAAATGTCAGTTACTTCAGAGTATTTGGCGCAAGGTGCTGGATCAAGGACCCACATCACACCTCAAAGTTTGCACTAAAAGCACATGAGGGTTTTATGCTTGGATATGGAAAGGATTCGCACTCCTACAGAGTCTTCAATCTCTTTCATTACAAAGTGGTTGAAACAGTGGATGTGCGGTTCGATGAAACCAATGGTTCACAAAGAGAGCAACTGCCAAATGTGCTAGATGAAGTTCCAGCTAGTGAATCAATCAAGCTAATGGGAACTGGAGAGATTATACCTTCTGAAGCTCATCCTAAAGAAGAACTTATCATCTCAGCACCTGATCCACATGAAGACAATGCTCAGCCCAAAGAAATTCCTCCCAACAACAACACAGATCAGCAAGAGCAAAGTCTTCGCCCTGTACATCCTCGTGTTGCCAATGAAGTGCAGATTGACAGAATAATTGACAGCATCAATGCACCCGGTCCACTCACTCGTTCAAGGGCAACTCAACTGGCAAATTTCTGTGGGCACTTCGCATTTGTCTCAATTTCAGAACCCAAGAAAGTTGAAGAAGCCTTTATGGAACCTGAATGGATTCAAGCAATGCAAGAAGAGCTTCAACAGTTTGAGCTGAACAATGTATGGGAACTGGTTAAGCGTCCTGACCCACGGAAGCACAATATAATAGGAACCAAATGGATATACCGCAACAAGCAAGATGAGCATGGTCAAATTGTCAGAAACAAAGCTCGCCTCGTTGCTCAAGGATATACTCAAGTGGAAGGCATTGACTTTGATGAAACATTTGCTCCTGTGGCTAGACTTGAAGCCATACATATACTACTGGCCTATGCAAATCATCATAACATACTGTTATATCAAATGGATGTGAAGAGTGCCTTTCTCAATGGCAAGATTGAAGAAGAAGTGTATGTTGCACAACCGCCTGGGTTTGAAGATCCAAAACATCCTGACATGGTATACAAGCTCAATAAGGCACTGTATGGCCTCAAACAAGCCCCTCGGGCCTGGTATGACACACTCAAATACTTCCTGAAGAGCAAAGGCTTCATACCTGGTTCCCTAGATCCCACTCTCTTCACGAAGACATATGATGGTGAACTGTTTGTGTGCCAAATATATGTGGATGACATTATCTTCGGTTGCACCAATCAGAAATACAGTGAAGAGTTTGGCTATATGATGCAAGAGCAATATCAGATGTCTATGATGGGGGAGCTGAAGTTCTTCCTCGGTCTTCAAATACGACAACAATGCAATGGCATCTTCATATCTCAAAGAGCGCCTGAAGAATTTTGGTATGCAAGATTGCAAAGGCTTCACAACACCAATGCCAGCCAAACACCATCTGGGTCCCGACGACAATGGTAAAGAATTCGATCAAAAGGTATACCGCTCCATGATTGGTTCTTTGCTTTATTTATGTGCATCTAGGCCAGATATTATGCTTAGTGTTTGCATGTGTGCTCGATTTCAAGCGGCACCAAAGGAGTCGCATCACTTAGCTGTGAAGCGAATTCTTCGATATTTGGCTCACACCCCAACTCTAGGATTATGGTATCCAAAGGGCTCAGAGTTTGATCTGGTTGGATTCTCGGATGCTGATTATGCTGGTGACAAGGTTGATCGGAAGTCTACATCAGGCACATGCCACTTTCTGGGACGATCACTTGTATGTTGGTATTCAAAGAAGCAGAACTGTGTATCCCTCTCCACTGCTGAATCTGAATACATTGCTGCTGGATCTTGCTGCGCTCAGCTTCTGTGGATGAAGCAAACTCTCAAGGACTATGGCATTCATCTGAAGCAAGTGCCACTTTACTGCGACAACGAAAGCGCCATCAAGATTGCCAACAACCCAGTTCAGCACTCGAAGACAAAGCACATTGAAATTCGTCATCACTTTCTCAGAGATCATGTCGTGAAGGAAGATATTGATATCATACACGTCAACATGGAAGAGCAATTGGCAGATATCTTCACTAAGCCCTTGGATGAGAAGAGATTTTGCAAGTTACGGTGTGAGATAAATATCTTGGAATCCTCAAATGTCCTGTGATCAGGCACACATCCTAACACTTATGCATATTGATGACTTAGATGTGCAACACACGAGGTAACGTATATCTTCAATCAGTGAAGACATACATTCTAAGTGTGAATACATTAATATGGAAATTGACTTCGGAGCGCCACGATAATTGTGCGCCGTGTCTGGGTCTAATACTTCCTATACGGTGGGTAACGCCACCACCAAACGTTCTATTTTGAAGTGTTTCACTCATGGCGTTACCTTGCAATGTCTTCACATTTGGTTTGGCTTCAATCTCAACAGGTCTTCATGATTATCTTCACTATGTTGATTATATATATATATATATATATATATATATATATATATATATACTAGTGTTCTGTCCTCTACAGCATTCACTTATAGCTATGTCTTCTTGTTTGAATCTTTTGAACTAAGTGAATGTGATCGGACCCTAACCTCTCTATGCTCTCTATCTAAAATTCTATCTTTCCAAGTCATATGCATTCTATTGAAACTGTCGAATGTCTTCTCTGCGTCCTTGTCAGCAGAAGACACAGAGACAACCTTTACGTCCGTTTTCAATGCTCATTTATCCACATGAAATCCGGAGAAGTAGGAACGACCACCCGACAATCCAGGCGTGCGTGGGACGTGGAACTGCCCCCAAAATACCGCATGATGGCCACGTGCTACTCAGATGCGAATCGCCAGGGGCACCTGTGTAATAGCGCAGTGCCGCCCCTGTAACTATAAATACACACTCACCACGGTCATTATCTCCTTCTTCCTCCCTCGCACGAACCCTAGCGCCACTGCTAGTTCTCGACGACGCCGGCGACGAAGCGCTTCGCTGCCGCAACCTCTCCGACGCCGTCTTCACGCCGATCGCGGACATCGTCCTCTCCGCCGTCGCCGTAGGTGTCTTCCGTCGCCAAGTTAGGGCACGGAAGATTGAACTGCTCGGCCTCATCTCCCACTCCGTCTAGCAGTTCCAAGTGTGGTAAATAAAACTTCTTTTTACAGCCCCTTTTGATCCTATGGTTCTGTCACTTTCTAACATAAGAAGTTTCTATTCACACAAGTTAGATCTCTCTCAATCTGCATCTCATAACATGCCTAGTATATTCACTTGTGCTTCATGAAGTAGTTAGATTCCTCACTTGTACTGATCTGTGGGTTCGTACAAATCTGGAACCAACTTCTTATCTATGAGTGAATGTCTTCGCACGATGAGGTCAATGTCTTCTAAACTGATTTATCTTCAAAATCTTCTAAGAATGCATATGACCTCTTCCCCTTCCCTCGCACCTTAATGCTGTCACAGGTACATGTCCGTGGGAGAATCCTTTGGTTCTCATAGTCTGCATTCATTTGCAGAATTCTTACAACATCACATAAATTCTCCTGAAGCCAGTTCCTGTTGGTCCAGCAAAAGGAAGCCTTTGAAGCCTTTGAACGTCTTGAAGCCTTCCAAGTTAAGGTTTATGGCTTCAGAGACAGCAGCAAGAAAGGGGGGCAGACAGCGTCGTGGCGGAACATCCAAAGATCTGCCTGATGAACTGGCAGAGATGTATAAAACAGATCCTGAAGAGAATTATGGTCAGTGCAAGACCCGAATCCAATGGATTCGACGCTATTGGGCAGAACAATGGTTTCAATACCGCTTCGTAACCCAGGAGTATGCTGAGAAGAACGCCATCAAGAGACCGTGGGGAGACATCCTATACAAAAATCTCATACCCAGGTCCAGAGATGAAGCCATTGCTCAAGGCTTCTATCCATGCATGGTCCGAGGACCACAGCCTGCTGATGCACATCCGTCGTCACTACTTTGGTGTCGTGACGACAATCTGTTCAAGCGCAACTTCCAGTTTGCCCAGAACTCAGCGAAGCAGAACAAGAAGAAGCTGGGGTTAGACTTCAACCCTGGTCCCTCCGCACCAAGGGTAGATGGCACACGCGATGCAGAACCCAATATCATCGGTCCGTATGCCAATCTTGAGGGCCTCATCACCCGCATCTTAGTCCAAGGGACTGCCGTGAATGACCCTCCAGCTGACTCTGAGTCTGATGAAGCGCCTGCTGTACCAAAGCCAAAGCAGTCGAAG
The DNA here is from genome assembly GCF_056163025.1 of Triticum urartu. NCBI lineage: Eukaryota > Viridiplantae > Streptophyta > Magnoliopsida > Poales > Poaceae > Triticum > Triticum urartu. The sequence goes on along the minus strand of NC_141875.1, from coordinate 323,450,237 downwards.
AAGCCAAAAGCTTCAAAGCCGGCCCCTTCACCCAAAATCTCAAGGGCGAAGCCATTGGAAACTGCACCTCCTGAAGACAGTGTGCAGTCTGAAGACTTATCACGCGTCTCCAAGCCCCAGAAGGCCAAGATGCCTCAGCCACACACCGGCAAAGAGCTCACAGCTGCTGCCATTCTGCGCAGTGAAACCATTGATCTGTCAAGTGATGAAGATCTTGGAGATGACGCTCTTGAGCAACTCATCAAGAGCAAAGAAGAAGCTGAAATCTTCAACAATCTACCTCTCTTTGATGTCGCCATCATCCACAACTTCATTGACGAGTGGTTTGCCACACCAAACATCAGTTTTGAAGATCTGCAGCTACCCGTTGGCCTCAGCATCGCCTTCCAAGGCGCTATTGCTTCAGAACTTGCGATTGCCCAGCGCATTGTTGAACTGAAGCAGAAAATTGATCATGAAAAGGCTCAGTTCAAGAAGCATATGGCCAAGCTCAGCGTGCAAGAAGTGAAGAGCTTCAAGATCATGTTGCACGAGCTAAAGGAAAACTTTCTGAAGAAGCGTGCAGAAGCTCAGGGTTCACGTGAGCGGATGAAGACTCTCGCTGACAGATGTGTGCAAGCCTACAACGAGGCTGAGAAGCGCAAGGCACTTGGGCGTCCTAGCATTGACCCCAGGATGGCCGCGAAGAAGAAGAAGAAGCTTGCTACAGCTGAACCAGATGCACCAAGGCAGGAAGCAGTTTCGATTGTCTTCCCAACTGCAACGACTGGCTCGAAGCCAAAGAGCCGGTCAACCGCTTCAGAGCTCAAGAAGACAAGAACTACAGAGGCTGAAGCCAGGAAGAGGAAACACTCTGAAGCCTCTCCTTCTGCCCCCATCCAGAAAAAGCGAAAGATCAAGAAAGCTCGGGCTGCTCCCACAGAGCCCTTGATGGTTGAACCCCTCTCTGTAGTCTATCCCGACGCAGAACATCAACTGACAGTTCATGAGCCTGCTCCCACAGAGGCTCCTGAAGCTGAAGACATTCCAGCAGCCGACCCCATCGCTGCTGAAGACATTGGTCATCATGACAATGTACAAGATGATGCAGCCCTTCCTCAGTATGAAAACAGCGAACTCATCAGCATTGGTCGTCCTCTGACGCCAATTGCACAGGATGCGTCATGGGCGGATCGCCCACAAGTGGAAGAAGAATCTGAGGTCCAGCCCACTCCAACTCCACAAGCGTTGTCTGCATTCCACAGGCTTCGCAAAGGTCCACGTCATCAAGACTCTGCTGACGACATTCCGGCTGCATCAGCCGAAGAAGATGAAGAAGTACCACAAGATCCCACTCCCCCGCTCCACCAAGAAGCAGTTCTCCAGGAGAACGTGCCTGAGTCTGACCCTCCAGCTAGTCAAGTGGAGGCTGAAAATATTGAGGCTGCCACAACTACAATTGAAGCTAATATGGAGTCCTCCCCACCGAAAGCATCAGAACACAGTGAAGCCACTGACCCTGATACTTCTGTTCCTGAGTCTGTTGCCGGTCCCCAATTTGATTACCATGTTGAGCACAGGCCTCAGGTACAGAAGCCGATCCCACGGTTCCCAGGTCCTGCATCAGCACCTGGCTCCTTCAACGTCAATGGCTTCAAGGCAGACAATACCTTCTTCAACAGCTCCAAGAACCCCTATTCAAGGGAAAGGATTTCATCAGATAGGTTCTGGAGCTATCCTCAGCGCAGCTACTACTCATGCATCCTGTACAACCAAGGTCGCATCTTCCCACACAAGCGCCTTGATGTTGAAGCTGTTGCTGGTCTGCCCTGTCTAGAAGAAGCGTTGGATTGCTTCAAGCAAGTGGGTCTGCTGCAGTTTATTACTGATGAAGAGCATTGGAATGAAGAGCTCCTGCTACAATTCTATGCCACCCTACACATCAAAGGATACAACAGAGATCCGAAGACTTGGGTCCTGGAGTGGATGACCGGCAATGTTCATCACGAAGCCAATGCATTTGATATCATTGAGCTCACCGGCCTGCCCACTCCTGGCGAATTCTTCGAGGAAGGCTGTCAGCTACACACTGAAGCTATTGAGAGCATATTTCAGAGGCCTGAACCCAATATGAGTCAGATGCTCTCCATGATGAAGCCATTGCCCCACGATGCTCCTTATCCAACAGAGTTCTTCGTTGAAGACCTTGAGTACCTGCCCAGAACCATCTATCACATCATCCGGCGGACTCTCTGGCCCATTAAAGGACACTCTCCACATGCCAAGATTGAGGGTGCAATGAAGACTCTGATATTCTGTATCCTTCATGGCAAATGCTTCAATGCACAGGACTTCTTCATACGCCAACTAGCTGCATCAGGCTTAGATCTGTTTGGTTTAAAGTTCTATGCTCCTTGGGTAATGAGGCTGATCAAGCTTCACTCTGCGATCTCATATCAGCCCTCAGCCCGCAACCATCGGATCTTCCTGCCAGATGTGGATACCTCTGCTGAAGCCATCTATCCCGAACCTGCCAAGCAACCTCTGTGTCTTCAGAATGCAGAACACCAGAGCTTTACTTAGAACGTTGAAGGTGTTGAAGCCATCTCCAGGGTGTATCCGTTGGCTGGCACTACACGTGCACCACGCCCTGCCTCTACTGAAGCCACTAACAGCACAACTGCTCCAAGACCCAAGAAGCGCGCTCGTGCTCTTACTGACAGAGAGCTTCTTGTGGCCCTTCATCAAAAGCAGGATAGGCATCATGACTGGCTAAAGCGTCAGATGAAGAGCCTCATGGTGGATGTAAATCGCATTAGAAATCTTTCCACCAAGAATGCATTCGTTGCACATGAAACCTGTCGCCGCACCTGGAAAGGACTCACGATGATGTGTCCTGAAGCTGATCTTCAAGAGGATGGCTTCACAGAGCGCTTCAAATTTGACTCCACGCCTCCTCAAAGGGCTGTGCTGCGCGGAACTCCATCCCTTGAAGATTCTGAGTTCTCTTCATCTGCTGCCACAGTGACTGCCAGAATCATCAACGAAGAAGACGATGCTACATCACCGCCACCTTCTTCAGCACGCGTCGACTCTGCACCAAGCTCTTCAGCACCGCCAAACACCTCCAACGACCCTGCTGCTCATGGGAACACATAGAAAACTCTATGTCTTCAAACCTTTTTGGTCCTCACTAACAAAAGGGGGAGAAGCATATGAAGTTGATAGTATTCAAGCGGGTCAATATGGGCGGGCGGGTGCCTTATATTTTGCTTCGTGCTTACAACTCCCGTTTTGCTACATTTGCTTCTTTGAGTTGTAGCACTTAAACTCGATGGTCGTCTGCTACTTGTTTGCCACTTTGTTTTGCGAAGATAAATTCCGCATGTGCGACGATAAATTCCGCACTTAGATCATTCTGCAGACGTCCATTTTTCATTATGCATGTCATTATCTTCATATACTTTTACATGCATAGTGGATTGTCATCATAAGTTGAAGTGGATCTCCACAAGTACAACCTGCCATGTGCATTTGCATTCCAAAAGCAAATTACTTATATGCACATCTTCAGGGGGAGCCCTTGCAGCTTATGAAGACAATTCCTTTACAATTTCACAAATTATATTCCCCGTTGAAAACTTCAACTAGTTTGTCATCAATCACCAAAAAGGGGGAGATTGTAAGTGCATCTAGTGCCACCCCTAGTTGGTTTTGGAGTATTGACGACAAACCTAGTTGAGGGACTAATGTGTTTGTGAGAATTGCAGGATAACATAGGAAGAAGTCCCTCATTGATTCGGTTTTACTACCAAAGATGACCCCTAAAAATGTACGAAGACATTGAAGTCAATGGTGGTATATGAAGATATTCACAATGAAGACTATGACAAGAGAAGACACCACGTGAAGCCTATGGAACTCGAAGACTTAGATCTTTCATAGTTCTCTTTCCTTTGTGTTGAGTCATAGGAACCACCGTACTGTTAAGTGGGGTCCAAGAGAACCAGTCAGAATGACTGAAGTGATGCCTAATTCAAAAACCTATGTCTTCGAGCGAAGACTATGAGAGCAAATCTTGTCCAGAGTCGGACAAGTCAGCTTTGCTTGTAGCTCAAGTAAAGTTGCCGTGTGAGTTCGAAATCTGACCGTTGGAACACGTGTCAGTTCCTTAGTGACCCAGGGTCATTTCGGACAAATCAGGTCAGGTTGCCTAGTGGCTATAAATAGCCCACCCCCTACAACCATAAACGGTTGGCTGCTCAGATTTCAGTGCACGGCTTTTGTCGTTTGAGAGCAACCCACCTCGAAGCCTTTCAGAGAAAATTCCTAGCGAGGAGAAAAGCCCTAACCACCCAGAGCCAGAGAGAATTGGGCATCACTTAAGTCTTCTTGTCTGAGTGATCTGAAGACTTATTACACTTGAGGACTGTGCATCCTCCAGCTGGTTAGGCGTCGCGTTCTGAGCATCCAAGAGACATTGTGGATTGCCGGTGAACGAAGTGTGTGAAGGTTTGGGAGTCTACCTTGAAGACTTACCAGAGTGATTGGGAAAGGTATGTGTGACCTTAGCTCAAGGAGAATACGGTGAGGACTGGGTGTCCTGAGCTGCGTGTTCAGGACTGGGTGTCCGGGACTGTGTGTCCTTTGGTTTAAATACCTAGCCGCTCCAACCAGACGCACAGTTGTCACAGCAACTGGAACTGGTCCAACAAATCATTGTCTTCAACGAGTCACTGGTTTCATCTTCACTTCCTTTTACTTACTGTTACTCATTGTGAAGTCATTGCATGCTTGCTATATCTTCTGTCTTCACAATGTGACTGTATGATTTGTTTGGCTTCATAACTTCTTCCTACCTGATCCTTATTACACTGCAACTATTTGTCACTGTGCTTTCACTCTATTGAATACTTGACCATGGCTTGCCTAGTGTAATCTAACTTCCGCTGCATAGTGATAGGCCTATCTCTACTGTTTGTCTTCATAACTTCCATGTTTTGAAGACTTTCATAAAAATCGCCTATTCACCCCCCCTCTAGTCGATATAACGCACTTTCATTAGGGCATATCATGCACACAACAATCATGGGAAAAATGACAAAACTCTAAATAGAGTAGCAGATCTAACAATTAACTCAAGTAGCCCTCTTCTAACAGCATTTCGGGCATCAAGATGAACTCAAATGAAAATTATGCAATGGAATGAAATGATGTACTCTCTGAGATGAACATTTTGATATGCTATATGCATGAATCGGAGCTACGGATGCGGAGTTACGGGGCTATGAACAGGAGCACTTGGATCTGCAATTTAAGGACTTAGTAGAAATTCACCCCGCGAGAAAAGTCAACCCGGGACACGGAAGCCGAGGCGGTGGCGGATCTCGCCGGAGCCGGCCGGGATCTCGCCGGAGAGGGAGCGGGGAGGCCGGATCTGGAGCTCCCGCGGCCGGATCTCGACGGCGGCGAGGACTGCGGCTGCGAGGCGGCGACGAGCGAAGGCGGTGGCGACCGGGCGTGACGGGGCGGCGCGGATGGCGGTGGCCGAGCCGGGCGGTGGGCGGCGGCGCGCGCGCCGGCGAGGAGGCAGCGGAGCGGCGGAGGAGAGGAGCGGTCGGGGTGCGGTAGGCGGCGGCGGCGGAACCGGGCCGCGGGGCCCGGCGCTGGGCCGCACGGGCCTCGGCGGCGGCGGCGGGGCGCGGCGCCACGTGGCAGGCGGGGAGTGGCTGGCGGCGGTGTCCGGCGCAGTGCGGACAATGTCCGGCCGCGCGGAGACGATTTTTTAGGGTTTCGGGGAGGGGGATCCGAGATTTTCGAGGAGGAGGTGTATATATAGGCTTAGAGGGAGATAGGAGAGTACGAACGAGGCGCGGTTTTCGGCCACGCGATCGTGATCGAACGCTCTAGATGATGGAGCAGAGTTAGGTGGGTTTTGGGCCAAATTGGAAGGGTGTTGGGCTGCAACACACACGAGGCCTTTTCGGTCCCTCGGTTAACCGTTGGAGTATCAAACGAAGTCCAAATGATACGAAACTTGACAGGCGGTCTACCGGTAGTAAACCAAGGCCGCTTGGCAAGTCTCGGTCCAATCCGGAAATGTTTAATCCCCACACATGAAAGAAAGCTAGGAATGATCACCGGAGGAGAACGAAGCGCCGGAATGCAAAACGGACAACGGGGAAAATGCTCGAATGCATGAGATGAACACGTATGCAAATGCAATGCACATGATGACATGATATGAGATGCATGACAAAGATAACAACACACGGAGACAAAGACCCGAACCTGAGAAAATAAAATAACTTAGCGCTGGAAACGGCAAGAGTTGGAGTACAAATTGGGAAAGTTACATTCGGGGTGTTACAACACTCCACCACTACGAAAGGATCTCGTCCCGAGATCTAGGACTGAAAGAACGCCAGGTACTCAGAACGGAGGTGATCCTCGCGTTCCCAGGTAGCTTCACGGTTGGAATGGTGTGACCACTTGACTTTGAGGAATTTGATTGACTTGTTGCGAGTCTTGCGTTCAGTCTCTTCAAGAATAGCAACTGGGTGCTCACGATAGGAGAGATCTTCTTGGAGCTCAATGTCCTCGAAGTTGATGGTGCGGTCAGGAGTCTTGAAGCACTTTTGGAGCTAAGAGACATGGAACACATCATGAACATTTGCAAAGTTTGAAGGAAGCTCGAGTTGATAGGCGAGATCGCCTCTCTTGCTGACAATCTTGAAAGGTCCCACGTATCTAGGGGCAAGCTTCCCTTTGATACCGAAGCGACGAGTACCTTTCATAGGAGAGACGCGGAGGTAAACATGATCTCCGATCTCGAAAGCCAAATCACGGTGCTTACTATCATCGTAGCTCTTCTGGCGGGATTGGGCTGCTTTGAGGTTATCACGAATGACTTTGCACATCTCCTCTGCTTCTGTGATTAAGTCATTTCCCAAAAGCTGACGTTCACCGGTTTCAGACCAGTTGAGGGGGGTACGGCACTTCCTGCCATACATAATTTCAAATGGGGCCTTGCCCGAACTTGCTTGAAAACTGTTGTTGTAGGAGAATTCAGCATAGGGAAGACAATCCTCCCACTTCATGCCGAAGGAGATCACGCAAGCCCTGAGCATATCTTCAAGAATCTGGTTGACACACTCGACTTGACCGCTAGTTTGAGGATGGAAAGCTGTGCTGAAGCGGATGTTGGTGCCCATGGCCTTCTGAAAAGAATCCCAAAACTTGGAGGTAAAGATGCTGCCACGGTCTGAAGATATCACTTGTGGAATACCGTGCAGAGAGACAATTCGAGAGGTATAGAGTTCCGCCAATTGAGCTGCACTAATCGACTCTTTGATAGGCAAAAAGTGAGCCACTTTAGTGAGTTTGTCGATGACAACGAATATAGCATCATTGCCACGTTTGGACTTTGGAAACCCAGTCACGAAGTCCATTTCAATGTGGTCAAACTTCCATTCTGGAATGGCAAGAGGTTGGAGGAGACCAGCTGGTCTTTGGTGTTCTGCCTTCACTCTTCTGCAGACATCACACTCATTCACGAACTGAGCAATCTCTCGCTTCATTCGAGTCCACCAATAAGCCTGCTTAAGGTCCTGATACATCTTCGTGCTCCCAGGATGGATGGAGAGGATAGAATTGTGAGCCTCGTTCATGATCACTTTACGAAGTTCACCTTTGGGCACTACAATACGATCCTCGAAGAAGAGAGTATCCTTGTCATCAAGGCGGTAGCACCTGTACTTGGGTTGACTCTTGGCAATCCCAATCTTCACCTTTTTCACCATAGCATCAAGAAGTTGGGCTTGGCGAATCTGGTCTTCCAAGGTAGGAGAGACTTGAAGGTTGGCGAGGAAACCTTGAGGAACAACTTGCAGATTAAGTTTGCGGAAAGCTTCACAAAGCTCGGTTTGATAAGGCTTGAGAATCAGGCTGTTGCAATAAGACTTTCTGCTCAATGCGTCAGCAATCACATTGGCCTTGCCTGGAGTGATGAGGACATGACTACCTTGGATACGACCAAAAATATTGCATACATGCATATTTGTCAGGTGATTTCTAATGCAAACTATTCAATAATCTATTTATGTTATCCAGAACAAAAATACTTCACACACTTTTGTGTTTTGTCTAATTGCAGGTGTATGGGACATTTGTACAATCCACATATGAAGACAAGGGAAAAGGAGAAGTTTAGGTTCTGTTCAAAAAGTCCTCTCACGTCACTTTTGGGCCAAGAGAAGATAGAGTCCAAGTCTCTCACGTTCTGGATTCAGATTCGGACTGCACAGACATACCTGACTCAAAACGCCAACAACTTTTTCATACGGACTCCGAATTGGGTGATTCTTTTTTTGTTGGATTTCGTGCTCTTTCCAACCCAATTGGATTCACCTTAAAATTCATCCGGAGCGTTGAGTTACGGACGAAACAATCTGACGTTGCAGCAGAATCCGAGTCAAACTACAAGCCCAAAGGTGTTGCATCACCTCCACTTGGGCCCATGAGCCTTGTACGACCTAGGGTTAGTTTTAGGCTGCCTTGGGACGTCCTCCCACCTCCTTGGCCGCCACCCCTTGCTCCTATATAAGTAGATCCATCTAGTAGCTTTTTGCTTGGGATTTGTTTAGTTAAAAGTTAGCCATTGCAACTTCTGTACTTCGTTTGTGTCCAACGACCAGACCAAGACCGCTTACGGATCCCCACCATTATCAATACCTCATATATATTTGCAATATTCAGATTGCTTTATCATATTCTTGCTCGTTCTTCGATTGCTTGCAGGAATAGACCTTCGTGGTTAGGCTGACCGTGCTTCCGGCATCGTCAGTAACCTCAGGAGATTGGTTTAGCGATTGCTAAGGCACAACGTCGTGCACGTTTGTAGTCGGATCATAAAAGTCGTCTCCACCAAATCGATAGTTATCATCTCATCGAAAGATCGGGACACCCTCGCCTCTATAAAGTGGTATCAGTTTTCAGGTTGCTCGGTGAGAATTTCCAGTTTTCCTAGATTAGATTTTTTTCTTACCTATTGTCCAAGAAAAAGCCACAAAAAAGAGTTAGATCTATTCATCCTTGGTCCAAGCCAGTCTGAGCCTTTGCAATTTTCTTTTCATTGCTTGCATAGTTGAATTATCGGTTGCATCGTCATGTCGAGTTGCTGGTCTTAGTGTCTAGTTCATTTAGAGTTTCGAGTTCTGTTCACATTAGTCACGCCACCGCTGCATCATTATCTCTTCCGCTGTCCACCACCCATCCATCAATTTCCACCACGTGCTACCCACCATTCATTGTCATAATAATAGTTGAGATCGTTCACATCTTCACTTGATCCAATCTGCATCTTATCTAGTTTGTTTTGGAAAGAGGGAGAAAAAAAGAGAGAAAAAAAATGAGAAAAAAAAACGAGAACAAAAAAGTCATAGAAAAAAAAGGAGAGAAAGAAAAAAAAAGTGTGAGGAAAAAAAAGAGAGAAGAAAAAAACAAAAAAATCGGCACAAACTTTTTCAGAGGAAAGTTGGAGACAAAGTTGTTGATATATCCTGCTTGGCTGTTGTTTGACCTCATTATCTTTACTGCCGTTGTGATCTTCACTTATATCTTGCTGTCCAGAGCTACTTAGTATCCTTCATTGATGCTAGTTGTGCTACGACGTGACCTCATTAGTGTTCTAGGCTCGCGTCTCTAGTTTGGTCTAGCCTAGGACCAGCACAGTACCGTCGTTGAGCGTTTATTCAACATCGCATCTCTGAATTGATTATTGCTAATCTTTTGCTACCATATATAGCCAACCCAGCTCCACATATTTCTACACCGTGTATACGTATGTTCCCCTGGCAATCGCTTTACACAATCTTCGGAGTTATTTGACACCGCTGGTTGCCTGTCACCACCTGCCGCATGGTAAGAACTTGTAAGATATTGATATTTGCTTTACTGTGAGCACTTTACAACCACATCCTAGTAGTTCATAGGAACATTATTCTCGAATTTTGGTTCTTGTTTCTACTAATCATGACAGGTTCCAGAGATAGAAGTTCTTGGACGACGGACACATCTTCACCATCACGAGAGTTGGGACAACACACACAAGCATATGGTCAGGTTATCTCTTTACCATCATTTGAGGGTAGATTTAATCCTGCTATTTATCTAGCTTGGGAGCTTGAAGTAGAACAAGTTTTTAGTCACCATGATTTTTCTGAACTTGAGAGAGTACGAGCTACCATTAGAGCATTTACTGGTTTTGCTTCTGTTTGGTGGAGTGTACATTGTAAGAAAAACATTGATAACCAACCCACAACTTGGAAAGTTTTGAAAGCTGTAATGAGACAACAATTTTTTCCTCCTTACTATCGTCGTGAATTGCGTTGCAAATTGGAGCAATTAAAACAAGGCAGTAACAATGTTCATGCTTACTACCAAGAGTTCAAATCTTATATGCATCATTGTGACATAGAAGAATCTGAGGATGATACAATGAATAGATTTTTTGGTGGTTTGAACCATGATATTCAGGCAAGATTTCGGTATATTCCTCGTTGCATTACTGGTATGTATGTCCGTGCTTGTACCTTTGAGAGACAGATACAGGAGGATGCATTGGGTGACTACAACAACTACTATTCCAGTTCATGCTCACCATCGCCGGTTGGTTACTCCACTATCGCACCTACTAGAGCAGCCCCACCTCGGATTGTGAGCGCAATATCATCTCAAGAGTATGGTACATTGTCAACGTCCGTACCTACATCAGCTACATCTTTGCGAGGTAACAGTAAAGGTATTGATGATATAACTTCACATGAGAATGAAGCATGCCTAGTTAACTTGAATGCATCATGTGTTGAGTTACCTGTTGATTTGAGCACACCACCTATTTTAGAGACTCTTGTTACTGTCATGAATGCGTCATGCGATCAAACAACTGAAATATCAACAAGTTTGAGTGCACCCATTGAATTAACTGTTGATGCAAAAGAACCAATGTTTAATCATTTTGATATGACCTCTAATCTTGATGATGATTCTGTGTCCAATGACTTATTGCATGTTTGCTTATTTAAGCATGTTGTAGCATGTAAATTTGATGCAAGTAAGGTTTATTCATCGAAGTTAGGATCGTTTAATGATGAACATTGCCAATCTTTTGAAGAGAATAAGAGCTTCACTTATATGTGCAAACTGAGTTCCAATATTTTCATGCCTTCTACTTCCTGTGATAATTTTTTGGCTTTAGATTTTATGAACAATGAAAGTTACTCATGTATACATGTGACATATGTGCAAAAATCAAGGGAAGTTAAAATGGATGACATATACATATACAACATGTACACCTTGTCTCTTTTGTTAGCCACATTTCAGATTAAGCAATGCCGAGGACGGCTTTATTTTCAAAAATGGGAGGATGATGAGGACATGACTACCTTGGATACGACCAAAAATATTGCATACATGCATATTTGTCAGGTGATTTCTAATGCAAACTATTCAATAATCTATTTATGTTATCCAGAACAAAAATACTTCACACACTTTTGTGTTTTGTCTAATTGCAGGTGTATGGGACATTTGTACAATCCACATATGAAGACAAGGGAAAAGGAGAAGTTTAGGTTCTGTTCAAAAAGTCCTCTCACGTCACTTTTGGGCCAAGAGAAGATAGAGTCCAAGTCTCTCACGTTCTGGATTCAGATTCGGACTGCACAGACATACCTGACTCAAAACGCCAACAACTTTTTCATACGGACTCCGAATTGGGTGATTCTTTTTTTGTTGGATTTCGTGCTCTTTCCAACCCAATTGGATTCACCTTAAAATTCATCCGGAGCGTTGAGTTACGGACGAAACAATCTGACGTTGCAGCAGAATCCGAGTCAAACTACAAGCCCAAAGGTGTTGCATCACCTCCACTTGGGCCCATGAGCCTTGTACGACCTAGGGTTAGTTTTAGGCTGCCTTGGGACGTCCTCCCACCTCCTTGGCCGCCACCCCTTGCTCCTATATAAGTAGATCCATCTAGTAGCTTTTTGCTTGGGATTTGTTTAGTTAAAAGTTAGCCATTGCAACTTCTGTACTTCGTTTGTGTCCAACGACCAGACCAAGACCGCTTACGGATCCCCACCATTATCAATACCTCATATATATTTGCAATATTCAGATTGCTTTATCATATTCTTGCTCGTTCTTCGATTGCTTGCAGGAATAGACCTTCGTGGTCAGGCTGACCGTGCTTCCGGCATCGTCAGTAACCTCAGGAGATTGGTTTAGCGATTGCTAAGGCACAACGTCGTGCACGTTTGTAGTCGGATCATAAAAGTCGTCTCCACCAAATCGATAGTTATCATCTCATCGAAAGATCGGGACACCCTCGCCTCTATCATGGAGTATACTCGATACTCGGATTATACTCTTGAATCATTTCGATCCATCGAGTCTGCCTGAGGTTGAGATTAGGCTAAGTGAAGATGTACTTGAGACTCTTGTGATCAGTGAAAATGTCCACTTTTCTTCCCAATAGAAGATGTCTCCATGTCAAAAGAGCATGCACAACTGCCGCCAACTCGAGATCATGAGTGGGGTAGTTCTTCTCATTAGGCTTGAACTGGCGAGAGGTATAAGCAACAACTTTCTTCTCTTGCATCAATACTGCAGCAAGACCTTGGAGAGAGGCATCACAAAAGACCTCGTACGGTTTGGATTCATCAGGCGGAGTCAGAACTGGAGCAGTGATCAATTTCTCTTTCAAAGTGTTGAAAGCAATGTCACACTCCGGAGACCAAACGTACTTGATGTGCTTCTGGAGAAGATTTGAGAGAGGCTTCGCGATCTTAGAAAAGTTTTCAACAAATCTTCGGCAGTAGCTTGCGAGACCGAGGAAGCTACAGAGTTGCTTCACGTTCTGAGGAGGTTCCCAATTCATAATTGCAGACACCTTCTCAGGATTCACGGCAATGCCCTTGGCAGAGATGATATGCCCAAGATAAAGAACCTCATCGAGCCAAAATTCGCACTTGGAGAACTTGGCGTAGAACTGATGTTCTCTGAGCTTATCAAGAACCAAACGCAAGTGCTTGGCATGATCTTCCTTGTTCTTCGAGAAAACCAGAATGTCATCGAGATAGACCAAAACGAAGTCATTGGTGTAGGCGTTGAAGATGAAGTTCATCATGCGAGAGAACGTCGGAGGAGTGTTGACGAGGCCAAAAGACATGACAGTGTATTCATATGAACCATAGCTTGTCCTGAAAGCCGTCTTGGGAATATCTTGCTCACGGATTCGAATGTGATGATAACCCATACAGAGATCAAGCTTGGAGAATACTTGGGCACCTTTGAGTTGTTCGAACAGCTCATTGATGTTGGGAAGTGGGTATTTGTTCTTGATGGTCTTCTTGTTCAATGGACGGTAATCAACACAAAGTCGGTCCATTCCATCCTTCTTCTTCACAAAAAGAACACCACAACCCCACGGAGAAGAACTAGGCCGGATGAGACCCATTTTCTCTTGAATATCGAGTTGCTTCTTCAGCTCCTTCAACTCTTCAGGTCCGAGCTTGTAAGGACGCTTGCACACAGGTTTCGTACCGGGCTCAAGATCAATGACGAATTCAACTGGCCGGTGCGGAGGCATTCCTGGGAGCTCTTCTGGAAAGACATCTTGATATTCGCAAACGACTGGAATTTGCGAGATGGCATCGAGTTCACCCTTCTCATTGAGAGAAAACAGACGGATTGTATCATCATTAGAGGCAAAGACAATTACATCCTCAGATGAATGAGTCAATTGAATCTGCCTGGCTGCACAATCAAGCTGAGCCTTGTGCTTAGAAAGCCAATCCATTCCGAGAATAAGATCAATATCCGAGTTACCAAGAACCATTGGAGAAGCCAGAAACTTGAAATCACCCATCATGATAGAAATATCCGGGACTATTGAAGTAGCCCTCATAGACTTAGCCGGAGAAACTACTCCCATGGGTTTACCCAACATTTGTGAAACGAAGTCATGCTTGGAAGCAAATGATCTTGACATGAAACAATGCGATGCACCCGTGTCAAAAAGAACTTTTGCGAGAAAAGAGTTAATTGGAAAGTTACCCATGATCACATCTGACGAGTCCTCTGCCTGAGCTGCATTCAGCAAGTTGACCTTGGCGTGCTTGGGGTTATGCTTGACCATAGCTGTACTTGCCGATCTCACAGGAGGAGGAGGAGGAAGACGCCTCTGGTTGAAACACTTGTTGGCATAGTGACCCTTCTCTTGGCACTTGTTGCACGTGACCTCTGAAAGCGGACGGTGGTACGGAGCACTCGATCTTGGAGCTTGAGACGAAGTCTTGTTCTGAAAGCCAGGGTTGGGTGGGTAGGAAGAACCACTGCCACCTTTGCTCTTCTGCTGATACGGCTGACGGAACGGAGGAGGAGGAAGACAATACTTCTGTTGCTTGGTCACTTGAGTAGAGGAAGAAGGAGTAGCATCTCTGACTCGCTTCTTGGAAGGATCACACCTCAACTGGGCGGCCTCTTGCTTCAGTGCCATGTTGTAGAACTCATCGTACCTCAAGGGCTCAAAGAGAACAAGAGCGAGCTGGATTTCTTCTCTGAGACCACCCCTGAACTAGTATATCATGCTCTTCTCATCTGGCACGTCCTGCTTAGCAAAGCGGGCGAGTTTCTGAAACAACTTATTGTAGTCATAGACAGACAAAGAGCCTTGCTTCAGGTTGCGGAATTCCTCACGCTTGCTTTCAACCACACTCTGAGGGATGTGATGAGCTCGGAAATCTTGACGGAATTCATCCCAAGTGATCACACGTCCACCTCTGGAATCCTTGTACTGCTAGAACCATTCTGTAGCTTGATCTTTGAGTTGGAAGGAAGCGAACTTGACGAAATCTTCAGGCCTGACGTTACTGCACTCAAAATGCTTACACAGATCCACGAGCCAATCGTCAGCATCGGTTGCCTCAACACAATTGCTGAAAGTCTTTGGTCTGTTAGCAAGGAACTAGTTGAGTGTAGCAAAGTGATTCTGATTGTTGCCTTGATTCCCTTGGTTGCCTTGATTGCGCTCTTGGAGAATTTGCATGATCAACTGTGTGTTTGCATTGGTTGCGGCCATCACAGCTTGCCATGCCTCCGGAGGAGGTGGAGGTGGAGGTGGTGGCGGATCTTGATTCTGATTCGGACTGGTGCTCTTAGCGGGAGCCATCCTAAAGAGGTTGACCACCGTTAGCACATAGGCAGATAAAATATTGAAGCTGAATCCAACGGAATGAAAATTGCAACATATAGTCTTCACATCCGAACAAAATGAACGAATGCATTCCTCTTGAAATGGTCACATATCCATAAATTGAGAAGCCACGTAGAATTAAGGTAGAGAAATAAATCAACAAGGTACAGCTCAAGAACGAATAATCGGTAAGAAATCCCAATCTCAAACCAATATCCGTGGAGGAAGAACTAGAGCTACTAGAATTCCCACCTATGAAACTCCCGAACCTTTCCGGTTATGCAATCAGGTGTTGGGGATACAGGGGAAGCATAATATCTCACCCAACTCTAGCAAATCCTACATCCAACTGTATCCATCCTTCAACACATAACCAAGAAACCTTCGGAAACCATCTACCTCAACCTTCGAAAAGCATCCGTTATACAAGTTATGGCGATACTCCCGAACTCCCGCCCCAGTACTGGGTGGCGTCGAGGTTATCTCACCAACGAACTGCATAAAAGAGATTTTCGATGTCGACGTACTAAACTCAGGTATTCCAGAATTGCAACGATAAAATTATGATGACAACACCTCAAAGCTCAACTCCTCGGGACACTTCCACTAAACCCCTGACAGGAGGCACCAAGACAATGTTCTCATCATAAAACCATCGGAACGATTCCAAGATACCCGCGTGATCCTAATTTTTTTTTAGTGAAATTTGAGAAGAGAAGAGTCAAAACTCTACGTCAGGATGTCTTACCAGAGCGATGAGGAGACTGGGAAGTAAAAAGAATTCCTAACTCTCCGATATATAATTCCTAAATGACTCAAAACATTTTTCTAGACACAACTCGGCTGCTAAAAACGATCAAGCAATGGGGCTCCTAAGGTCGGGGAAGGCTCTCATACCAACTTGTAACACCCTCGATGCGACTATATCTCCCACGTGTCGAGGCACGACTTAGAGGCATAATCGCATTGAAGGCATATGTCGCAAGTCCGGCAATCATCACAAACATCCCATGTAATATAGATAATAAAAAGGGATAACATAGTTGGCTTACACTCGCCACGTCAATCAAGTACATAAATAACATACATCATCCAAACACTCATGGCCCGACTACGGCACCAAAATGAAAGATAACCCAACATGCGACATGGTCCCGATCACCCCCAACTGGGCTCCACTACTGATCATCAGGAAAGAAAACATAGTAACGTTGAGAGTCCTCGTTGAACTCCCACTTGAGCTCGAGCGCGTCACCTGGAGCGGAATCACCTGGACCTGCATCTGGTGTAATAGTAATCTGTGAGCCACAGGGACTCAGCAATCTCGCACCCTCGCAATCAAGACTATTTAAGCTTAATAGGTAGGGTAAGGTAAATATATGTGGAGCTGTAGCAAGCGACTAGCATATATGATGGCTAACTTATTCGCAAAAGAGAGCGAGAAGAGGAGGCAAGGCGCGAGCGAGAAACTAGAGGACAACCTGCGCAAGCATTACTCCAACACCGTGTCCACTTCCCGGACTCCGCCGAGAAGAGGCCATCACGGTAACACACTCGGTTGATTCATTTTAATTAAATTAAGGTTCAAGTTATCTACAACCGAACATTAACAAATTCCCATCTGCCCACAACCGCGGGCACGGCTTTCGAAAGTTCAAATCCCTGCAGGGGAGTCCCAACTTAGCCCATGACAAGCTCTCACGGTTAACGAAGGAATAGACCTCCTCCCGAGACGTTCCGATCAGACTCGGTACCTCGGTTCTTCAAGACAACTCCGACAATGGTAAAACAAATCCAGCAACACCACCCGCTGTGCCGACAAATCCCGATAGGAGCTGCACATATCTCGTTCTCAGGGCACACCGGATAAGCTAAGCGTACGGGAGCCAACGTAACCCAAGTTGCCAAGGGACGGCCCCGCACGGTGCTCTAGGTTGGACCAACACTCAGAGGAGCACTGGCCCCGGGGGGGGGGGGGTTTAAAATAAGATGAACCTTGAGTCCGCGAAACCCAAGGGAAAAGGGGATAGGTGGCAAATGGTAAAAACAACGTTGGGCATTGCTGGAGGAGTTTTATTCAAGGCGGACTGTCTAGGGGTTCCCATTATAACCCAACCGCGTAAGGAACGCAAAATCCGGGAACATAACACCGATATGACGGAAACTAGGGAGGCAAGAGTGGAACAAAACACTAGGAGAGAGGCCGAGCCTTCCACCCTTTACCAAGTATATAGATGCATTAAGATAACATGGCAATATAATGGTATCCCAATAAGTAAATAAATGTTCCAACAAGGAACGGCCTCCAATCTTCACCTGCAACTAGCAACGCTATAAGAGGGGTTGAGCAAAGCGGTAACATAGCCAATCAACGGTTTGCTAGGACATGGTGGCTTAGAGGTTTGACATGGCAACTGGGAGGCTTGAAAGCAAATGGTAGGCATCGTAGCATTGGCATAGCAAAAGAGCGAGCAATCTAGCATAGCAAAGATAGTAGTGATTTCGAGGGTATGATCATCTTGCCTGCAAAGCTGTCAGAGTTGACTGGATCCTCGAAAGCAAACTCAATGGGCTCCTCGTTAGCGAACTCATCTCCCGGCTCTACCAAAACAAGACAAACAAGCAACAAGGACACAATCAACCACGTGCAAAGAACAAACAATATGGTGCAATGATGATATGCTATGCGGGATGCATATGCAAGATGTGACAGGAAATGCATGAACCTGGCCTCAACTTGGGAATCCAAGTGTTCCACTGGAAAGATGAGATGAAATTGCTTGAAAACGATATAAAGAACGCCGGAATCGGAGTTACGGTTTGGAAATGGCAAGCGATTCAAATATGACACCGGTCTGCGATTTACAGCAAGTAACCATCTAAATGCAATGAGATGAACATGCTACAGCACCCAAACATGGCAACAAAATACATGGCAGGGATGCATTCAAGATGCTTAACAAAAGTCTAGCACTGAGCTACGGCCAATTCATCCATTAACAGGTTCAAACAAGCATGGCAAAAATGCATATGGTAAACAGATCTCAGACTTAGTGAAATTAACACTTGTTTGGAATTTCAGACCAAGTAGCACTCTTCGGAGCAAGGAAACTACATGCTACAGGACCTGAACATGGCAAAGTAAGACATGGCATGGAGCTACTCAAATAGCTTAACAAAAGTCCCTTAGTGACCTTGAGCCAAAAGGGATTAGAAAATATACTAACAAGCACGTGAACATAGCAAAAACATAATCAGTTTTCAGACTCAGTGAAAACTGGCACATGCTGAAACATAACTCAAGTAGGCATGTTTACAAGCTCGATGCACTCACCAAGGTGCAAGTCATGAAAAGCTAAGCATACATCTATCAAGAACACACGAAATGCAAGCTATACATGGCGAGAACAATAGCATAGATGTATGCTTAGTAGAAATTCACCCCGCGAGAAAAGTCAACCCGGGACACGGAAGCCGAGGCGGTGGCGGATCTCGCCGGAGCCGGCCGGGATCTCGCCGGAGAGGGAGCGGGGAGGCCGGATCTGGAGCTCCCGCGGCCGGATCTCGACGGTGGCGAGGACGGCGGCTGCGAGGCAGCGACGGGCGAAGGCGGTGGCGACTGGGCGCGACGGGGCAGCGCGGATGGCGGCATCCGAGCCAGGCGAGATCCCAGCCGGCTAGACATGGCAAGAACAACAACATAGCATGCACGGATCAACAACAACATCCTCGGCAAAATCGCTAACAAGTAGACAATCTGCCCAGATTCACGAAATAGCAAAAGTAGAGCTCGATTGACTCAAGCTAGGGTGCTCCATAAATGCAAACAAAAGCATGGATGGATAGACCACCACAAGATTAACAAATCATCCTTACCGATCATCGTCAAAAGAGGCACGGATCACTAGGAAACAACATGAACATATGGCATATTGATAAGAACAGATCAAGGACTTAGTGAAATTCTAAGTCCCTGAAATTAGCATTAACGAATGCACCACTTTGCAAGCTTGTGCTAGTCACCATACATATCACAAAAATACATGGATAGCAGCTCTGTAAAGATGGCAAAGCACATAACAAAACACATGTAGAGCTCCGGAGCATATCATGCACACATTAATCATGGCAAACATGACAAATAGCTATTTGGTGCAGCAGATCTGACAAATAACTCAAATAGCTCTCTTCCAACAGCATTTCGGGCATCAAGATGAACTCAAATGAAAATGATGCAATGAGATGAGATGTACTCTCTGAGACGAACATTTTGATATGCTAAACGCCCAAAATGGAGCTACAGATGCAGCGATATAGCATGATGAACATTGCAAAATAATTAGGGTTTGAGGGATAAAAGTCAACCCGAGATCCGGATCTGGATCTGAGAGGGTACTGTAGCAGCACGTCTCCCGAGGATCGACGGCACCGGAGCTCGAGTTCGCCGGAGTTGGGGAGGTGGCCGAGGCGGCTGTTGGCGGCGCCGGCCGACGAGGAGGCGAGGCGCGGACGACGAGGAGCTGCCGTGCGGGGCCGGACCGGCGAGCTGCGGTGGCGGCGAGCTCGCGCCGGTGCAGGGGCGCGTCGGGCGGCGGCGGCCGGCAACGTGGCCGGTCTCGGGGAAGAGGACCCCGGGCGGCGGCGGGAGGCGATGGGCCTCGGGAGCCCGACCTGGGCCTCCCGGGCCGGCGGCGGCGACGAAGTGGGGCGGCGGCGCAGCGAATCAGAGAGCGACACGTGGCGCTGGTGTCGGGTCGGACACGTCCGGCCTACGGGAAGATGTCCGGCGGCGCAAGGGGAGGTAGGGGACTAGGGTTTCGTTCGAGATTTCGAATGGGGGGGTCTTTATATAGGCATAGAGGGAGCTAGGAGTGTCCAAATGAGGTGCGGTTTTCGGCCATGCGATCATGATCGAACGCTCTAGATGATGGAGAGGGTTTTGGTGGGTTTTGGGTCAAATTGGAAGGGTGTTGGGCTGCAACACACACGAGGCCTTCTTGGTCCCTCGGTTAACCGTTGGAGCATCAAACGAAGTCCAAATGGTACGAAACTTGACAGGCGGTCTACCGGTAGTAAACCAAGGCCGCTTGGCAAGTATTGGTCCAATCCGGAAATATTTAACCCCCACACACGAAAGGAAGGTAGAAAAGACCACCGGAGGAAATTACTCCTACATGGCCTCTCATCGATACCTTTACCAAAACATGTTCAACACATCCCTCACGTTACCGACATAAGCATTTCACTCTATCCCATCACCCAGATGAACCAGACCTGACACAACTCTAAGCATAGCAGGCATAGCAAGGTAGGAATCACATACATGGCTCAATCAACTCCTACACATGCTAGTGGGTTTCATCTAGTTACTGTGGCAATGACAGGTCATGCAGAGGATAAGGGTTCAACTACCATAGCACACAGCATTTTGAAACGCGTTGTCTTAATGCAGTAAACAAGAGCAGAAGCGAGAACATGGGTTTGTATCGGAATGATCAATGGGTTGCTTGCCTGATGGAGTGGTAGTGGGATACTGCCCTTCAGTTGGATACTCGTGAATATCCTCGGAGGCAGAACCTACCACGAAGAACACATCGGAACACAATCAACACATGACGATATGCAACAATATGATGCATGCTATGACATGGCAATATGAATGTGTCTTGGCCTAATGCAAGATAAAACAGAAGGGGATGAACTCATTTGAATCAAAGATTCAAATATTAGCTCATTAAACATGGCCTTATTAGTGCATTACCTTATTCTGCTTAAACAGCAAGGTAAACTTGTTTTGTCATGCATGAAACTATTACAGATGGATAGATTGAATTTTTCTGATCAGTTTTCATATATAAATCTTTGCATTTGGAGCTATGGTTGATTTTCTATGAATTTTTGAAGTTTGAACTATTTTCTGGAATTTCCTGTATAAGAATAATTCCAGTAATTTAATTACTGCGTCAGCATTACGTCAGGGTGACGTCAGTGGTCAACGGGGACATCCAGGTCAACCTGACCAGTGGGTCCCGCGTGTCAGTAGTTAATTAAAATAATTACTTTTAGTTAAACTAATTTGATTTAGTTAGCAGGGGGGCCCACTTGTCATTGACTCAGGGAAGTCAACCTGGGGTCAAACCCCTGGTCAGCGGGGCTAATCCCGCCGGCGTTGAGCCGCCGGCGAGGCCGAGACGGCGGAGAGCTTCGGATTTGGTCCTCCGGTGACCAAATCGCCGGTGGAGACGTGCTACGCGTAGCTGCGGAGCTGTCGCATCCAGTGGTGCAAGTGGTTGGACACGGGGACACCGGAAACAATGCCGGCGAGCTCGACAGCGGCGACCGGAGTTCGGACGGGGTTGGTTTCGACGCTACGGTGCACGGGAGAAAGAGCTGGTGGTGGCTACGGGCTCCTGGTGCTGCGCTGAGCACAACGGTGAGCTTGGCTTTGAGCCACTGTGGCTCTGGCCACGACGGCGCCATGGCCGGCGGCGGGGAGCGTTCGGGTGCGGTGGAAGTGGCGACTACAGAGGCCAAACGAGCACAGGAGCTAGGGGGAGAGGAAGAGGAGCTCACAGCGGGGTTAGAGAGGGGGTCAGCTGTGATAGCCTGGCTTATTAGGGATGATAGACTACCCATATCAATAAGGAATTCCTTCTTTTCCGGGAGCCCATTCAGACAGAACTTCAAAGTTAAGCGTGCTCAGCTTGAAGTAGTGTTAGGATGGGTGACCGACCAGGAAGTTGCTCCCGTGTGCGCACGAGTGAGGACAAAGTGCGCAGAAAAGACTAGTATTGATCTGTGGGGCCAGTCTAGATCCCGCCAGGAGTAACGACCACCGACGGCTGTGTCTGGGGCGTTACAAGTTGGTATCAGAGCCGACCCTCGCGGTTATACGGATGGTTGCCGACAGGTGCGTGGTCATGTTGTTCATGACGTTTGTGACCCGTCGTGGCACACGGCATGGCACATGTACCAGACTGGATGCACAGATGGTTGTGCCAAGAGGGAACGTTCCTGTGGCCCGACGAGGACGTCGGTTCCTCTGAGTGGGGGTGTATGTGATAGCCTGGCTTATTAGGGATGATAGACTACCCATATCAATAAGGAATTCCTTCTTTTCCGGGAGCCCATTCGGACAGAACTTCAAAGTTAAGCGTGCTCAGCTTGAAGTAGTGTCAGGATGGGTGACCGACTAGGAAGTTGCTCCCGGGTGCGCACGAGTGAGGACAAAGTGCGCAGAAAAGACTAGTATTGATCTGTGGGGCCAGTCTAGATCCCGCCAGGAGTAACGACCACCGGCGGCTGTGTCTGGGGCGTTACATCAGCGAGCTCGGGGAGGTCCTGGCGGCGGCGGATCGACCGGAGACGGCTCGGGTGCCCGAGGTTGAAGACGAGGGCGAAGACGGCGTTCGACGGCGTTTGGAGTCGCGTGGGTCAGCAGAGAGGTCCAGGGCGACGAGGCGGAGCTATTGGGCATGTCGGAGGGGCGAGGGGGTGGCTTTGGTGACGTCTACAACGAACGGCGGTGAGGAACGCGCTCCGCCATCGCGGGAGAGGGTGAGGGAGACGAGGGGGAGAGTGAGGGAGGATGAGAGGGGGACGTGGGGGTCGGCGTGGCATCCCTGGACGTCTCCAGGGCGTCGGCAGAAGCAGGAGGTGGCCGGCACACGGCGAGCACGCGCCCCTGCCTTCTGGAGCGAGGTAGGGGGTGACTGGCCCTGGCCAGTCGGCTGGGCCGAGCCAGGTGGGCTGGGCCAGCACAGGTAAGGCCCAGGTGGTTTCCCTCTCTCTCTTTTTTTGATTTGTTTTTCTTTTTCTATTTAACTGCAACTGTTGGGCTTTATTAAAAATACTAAAATGTTTCCAAAAATCCTGAAAATAATTGTGGGCTCTGTTTAGAAAATTTCCAACAGCAAACATTTATTTCCAGAATTATTTGAGCATTTAAATTATTTTATAGCATTTAAATGCCCAAACTCAAATACTTATGATTTAATTCAATGACCTTCTGTTGACCTAGAAAATTGTGCACCAATTTTGCCAGAGGTTCTAACCCAAGACAAAGGGAGTGAACTTTTTAGAAGGGCATTTTAGGTTCATTGAAAATAATTTTAGTAAACCCTAGTTGTTTCCAGGGGGGGTGTTGGGGGTTCTGTCTTCCCCATTTCAAAATTAGGAGGAAACTAAACATGATGCACACTCTAATGCTTGAACTAAACTAGGGTGTGACAACTCACCCCCACTCAAAAGAATCTCGTCCCGAGATTTAGGATCCTCCGGGAAGAAGGTGGGGTACTCGAGTCGAAGACGATCCTCCCTTTCCCAAGTGGCTTCTTTCTCGGAATGGTGTGACCATTCAACCTTGAGAAACTTGATATTACGATGTCGAGTGGTACGCTCGGCTTGATCAAGGATACGAACGGGATATTCCCGATAGGAGAGGTTATCTTGTAGATCAAGCGTTTCGTGGTCCACTCCACGGATAGGATCCGCGAAGCAACGCCTGAGTTGTGAAATGTGGAAGACATCGTGAACTCTGGAAAGATGCGGAGGTAGTTCCAATTGGTAGGCAGCTTCTCCTTGTTTAGCAAGAATGCGAAAGGTTCCAATGTAACGAGGAACCAATTTGCCTTTGATACCGAAACGATGGGTTCCCTTTAACGGAGTAACCCGAAGGTAAGCCTTCTCGTCGACTTCATAAGTCATAGGCTTATGTTTACGATCATATTGACTCTTTTGACGAGATTGGGCTGTTTTCAATTTCTCACGAATAACGCGAACCTGCTCTTCTGCTTCCTGAATCATATCCGGGCCAAAGAGTTGTCTTTCTCCGGCTTCTGACCAGTTAAGAGGCGTTCGACATTTTCGTCCATAGAGAACTTCGAAAGGAGCCTTGCCCAAGCTGGCTTGATAACTATTGTTATAAGCAAACTCCGCGAATGGAAGGCAATTCTCCCAACTCATTCCAAACGAGATGACAGAAGCTCGGAGCATATCTTCCAGAATTTGATTGACTCGCTCTACTTGACCACTTGATTGAGGATGGAAGGCGGTACTAAAAGAGAGACGAGTTCCCATAGCATTTTGGAAACTTTCCCAAAATCGAGAGGTGAAGAGACTCCCAGGGTCTGAGTTAATTTCCAATGGAACACCATGAAGAGACACTATTCGGGAGATGTATAAATCGGCTAGCTGGCTAGCGGTGATACTCTGACGAACAGGTAGAAAGTGGGCTACTTTGGAAAGTCAGTCGATCACGACGAAGATGGCATTATTCCCTCTCTTGGTCCTGGGAAACCCAGTGATGAAATCCATACTGATTTTATCCCATTTCCATTCAGGAATAGCCAAAGGTTGAAGGGTGCCAGCAGGCCGTTGATGCTCTGCTTTAACACGACGGCAAACGTCGCAATTAGCAATGTATTGAGCGATTTCTCTCTTCATCCTAGTCCACCAAAACCTCTGGCGTAGGTCTTGATACATTTTGGTACTACCGGGATGAATGGTGAGAGGGGATTCATGAGCTTCCTTAAGGATCAGCTGCCTCAGGTTTCATGCCTTTGGAACCACTAGGCGATTTCCAAAGTATACGATACCTTGATCATCAATGGAGAAACAATTCGCGACTCCTTTCTTAATGTTTCTCGTAATACGGGAGATTCCCGGATCTACCTTCTGTGCCTTGATGATTTGATCTGTAAGGGTAGGTTTCGCCACCAGGGTGGATAGGAATCCTCAAGGAATAATGTGAAGATTAAGCTTACGAAATTCCTCATGGAGAAGTGGTTGACTTTGTTGTAACATCAGGTTGTTACAATAGGACTTACGGCTTAGCGCATCAGCCATGACATTGGCTTTGCCCGGGGTGTAAGTTATTCCTAAGTCGTAATCCGAAATCAACTCGACCCAACGTCTTTGCCTGAGATTCAAATCTGGTTGGGTGAACATATATTTCAAACTTTGGTGATCGGTGAAGATCTCGCAACGATTACCGAGAAGGTAATGTCGCCAGGTTTTAAGTGCATGGACTACAACTGCAAGCTCTAGATCATGTGTGGGATAATTTTCCTCATGTGGGTGTAATTGCCGTGAAGCATAGGCAATTACCTGACGATCCTGCATGAGTATGCAACCTAGTCCTTGTCGCGAGGCGTCGCAATAGATAATAAAGTCCTTGGAGAAATCTGGCGGTACCAGTACGGGAGCAGATGTCAGGCGTCTTTTCAGTTCATGAAAGCTGAACTCGCACTGTGGAGTCCACTCGAACTTTTTATCTTTCTTGAGGAGTTCAGTTAGAGGTTTAGCAACCTTGGAGAAATTCTCGACGAAGCGGCGGCAATAGCTCGCTAAGCCAAGGAAGCTCCGAACTTGCTTGACCGTCTTAGGTGGAGTCCAATCAAGGACGGCTTGAACTAGCTCGGGATTGACAGCAATACCCTTGCCAGAGATTACATGGCCTAGATAGGTCACTTCTGGCAACCAAAATTCACACTTGGAGAATTTGGCGTAAAGGCGATGCTCTCGAAGTTTCATCAATACCAACCTTAAATGTTCGGCATGTTCCTCTTCATTCTTGGAGTAGATGAGTATGTCATCGAGGTATACTACGACGAATTTATCCAAGTACTCCATGAAGACCGAGTTCATTAACCGAGAGAAGGTAGCTGGGGCATTGGTTAAACCGAAGGACATAACGGTGTACTCGTATTGGCCATAACGAGTAACAAAGGCCGTTTTGGGAATGTCCCCGTTTCTGATTTTGATTTGATGGTAGCCCAACCTCAAATCCATCTTGGAAAAGACTAAGGATCCAGCGAGCTAATCATATAGATCGTTGATCCTGGGAAGCGGGTATTTGTTCTTGATGGTGACCAAATTGACAGGTCGGTAATCCACAACCATTCGATCCATTCCATCCTTCTTCTTGACGAAGAGGACGGGGCAAGCCCAAGGAGAGGAACTAGGACGGATGAAACCCTTTTTCAAGGACTCATCGAGTTGGTTCTTAAGCTCGGCTAGTTCTAAGGGTGCCATCTTGTAGGGTCTTCTAGAAATTGGAATGGTTCCTCTATCACAAACTCGACATCCCTGTCAGGTGGTACACCTGGCAGTTCTTCTGGAAAGACATCCGGAAAGTCTCGGACTACCGGAACATCCTCAAGGTCTGGAAGGGGGTTGGCATTTAGGGAGTAAAGCTGGCGCTTGGCCACTCGAGTTAAGACATTGACTGTCTTGCCCGATGGGTGAGTAAGTTGAACGGTTCTAGTGGCACAATCAATCTTAGCATAATGAGCTGACATCCAGTCCATACCCAAGATGATGTTTATGTCCGAGGACTTGAGAGCTATTAAGGATGCAAGGAAGACAAGTCTATCGACAAGAATTTCGTTCCCATGGCTTACTCTAGAAGTTTGCCATTTGGAACCCGGAGTTTGAATTACCATGGAAGTGGGCATGTCACAGAATGTCGTGTTATGCAATCGAGCATAGTTCTCGGATATGAATGAATGAGATGCTCCAGTATCGAAAAGAACAGATGCCGGATGGCAGTTAACAAGGAGCGTACCAAGGACGACGTTAGGATCCTCCTGAGCCTCCTCGGCTGAAACATAGTTGACATGGCCATGGGCAATGGTGGCCGGCTTGGCGTAGAATGTCCTTCCCGCGGGCTTACCACGGCCAACAGACTTTCCAGTCTGATTGGGGTTGTTCTGGGGACGCTCTCGACTATAGTGACCGGGCTCTCCACACTTAAAGCATGTCACTACATTCGGGCGTGGAGCAGCATTAGCAGCGGGGCCACCATAGGGCTTGGGCGGTGCAAATTGCTGGTTGGGACGAGGCGCCTCAAAGGATGGCCTCGGGATGAACCTGGGTGGCAGTGCCGTGCTTGGGATCCACACCCGGCGCTTCTGAGCTCCAGAGCCGGATGAAGAGCCAAAATCACGGGAGTGCTTGCGTGAAGCGTCATAATCAGTTTGGCCTGTCTCAGCACTGATGGCTTTATTGACCAACTTCTGAAAGGAGGTGCACTCGTGCAGACGAAGATCGCGGCGAAGCTCAGGGCTAAGTCCCTTGCGGAACCTTGCCTGCTTCTCAGCGTCAGTAGACACCTCTTCAGGGGCATAACGTGCCTGATTCCCAAATTCACGACTATAAGCATCCACAGTCAGTCTTCCTTGGGTGAAGTTGCAGAACTCCTCCCTCTTGCGATCCATGAGACCTTCCGGAATGTGATGCTCACGGAAAGCCTCACTGAATTTAGCCCAAGTAGTGATTTGGCCGACCGGGCGCATAGCTTCGAAGTTTTCCCACCAAAGGCTAGCAGGGCCTTCGAGGTGATAGGCAGCATAAGTAACCTTGTCGGCTTTGGCTACGTTGGCAGAACGTAGCTTGTGGGTGATGCTGCGAAGCCAGTCATCCGCGTCGAGGGGCTCGACGGAATGGTTAAACTTTGGTGGGTACAACTTGATAAAGTCATTGATTGACACCAAGTCATTTCGCTGATGGCGTGCAGTGTTCTGCTCAATCCGCTCTAGCAGGCGGTTAGTCTCACGCTTGTTTCTTTCCGCCTCCAGCATCACTTCGGCCAGAGAAGGCGGGTGGGGAAGATTTTCACCCCTAGCTGCACTGGCTCCCCCCTGCTCCGGGGCAGCAGGGTTGCTGCGGGTGTTGACCATCCTAGGAGAAAATAAGACAACGGTTTAGACAATGATGGCTCAAACTTAGCAAGGAAGTGCAGAATGTAATGGATAACACGGAATGCAGAGATGTTCATCCGTATGTCATGGTAATATAAAACTTCCATATATATACCAACGGTCATACACATCATACATAGTTTAGTACAAGCCCAGGCTACAGTACAACTATGATGAAAGACGTTACATCTCATCAGAGGCATTCCAAGCTCCTATACATTATTTGTCTACACCTCCGGAATTGATTACACACAAAGTCATATTCCACAAGTCACGCAGGACAGTGGAGATACAACTACTACAATACTAGTGATACTACTACTAACTCAGACAGCTCCGTAGTAGTCCTCATAGAAGTCACCTCCATAGCCTGGAAGTTCAACGTGATCATCCGGGAACAGACGGTCCTGCGGAGCCTGTGGACCATAGGGACTAGGATGAGGTCTTGGACCAACAAACGGTGGCCTGCGGGGACAACGGGGTGGGGTGATGCCTCCCACATCACGCCAATCCACCATGTCTGGCAGAGCAGATCTCACAGGATACAGATCCCTTGTAGCCATACATCCAGCTTGCACCGCAGGTGCAAACCGAGTCAATGTGGCCCAATGATCAGCACGGGTATTGAAAAGCTCCAGCCTCAAGGCCCGATTCTCTCGGTCCTTATCTTCGAGCATCTCAGCAGTGGTACGAGTTAATGAGTCCTCCTGAGTGGAGTCAGCATAGATAGCCTGAAGATACCCTTGCGCTCCCGGAAGTGAAGCTGGCATGTAACGGAAGTCGGTGTTCCAAAGCAGACCAGTCCGGACTCGCATGATGGTCATCATGGAATAGGCAGCATCCTGCACAGCCATCTCAACAGTAACCCCGAGTCCATAGGAACAGTGAAGGGGCTCGGTAGATCCAGGATAAGAGGGAAATATCCTGACGGTGCAGAAATATTGGCTTTGATTAAAGTCATGGAACTGCTCTTCGACAGTGTATTCGGGATACCAGCGGTAACCCGTCTCGATCATTACCCGGACTAACATAGCAGTATGACCGGGCACGTCGAGGCACCGGGTCAGGCGAACCACTTGGTTTTGAACACGGTTGGCCATCTGAAAGCACAACCACAAAGCAAAGACATTAGAATTTCTAGGGAAAATTGGACAGCATAACAGCTCTAAATGCTCAGAAAAAGATTTGAGACATCCACAACAGTCTGCAATACCACTCAACAACATCATATCAAGGTTCTGATCCAATTAGCAACATACAAAAAAAAAGTAGAAACTGAACTGGGACTTGTAACAACAATCCTATAAGCTACTACAGATTAGTAACACGTGAACCTGATAGAAGAAGAGAGCCTAGTCCTTAACCCACGTTGAATGAGAAGAGAATGACTCAGATCAGAGGGCATAAGGTAAAGGAGTAAAAGAGCCTTACGTTCCCTCCCACAATCAATTCCCCTACATATAACTAAAGCATTTCTAGACTCGACATCGACCAGTTTGGCTCAACGAACCTACAGGCAGTCCGGCTCTGATACCAACGCTGTCAGGTTCCATCCGAAGGGAGTCCGGCTGAGGTTTCCACATACGGCCCCGAACGATGTGAACAGGGTTCCCGAGACACCAAACGGGTGACTCGGTACACCGTGCCACGGTGTATCTACCGCAACATAGCCCACCCCTAGGGTCAGCGCTACGCACGGCCGCCAACACATAACCTACAAACACCAGAAACTATTTGCAACTCCTGGACAGAGTACTAGGGTGATTAAGAAGCCGAGAGGGTCCATTGGTTTCGGGCCCAATGTACGGTAGTAACTGCATCTTAAATCACACATACAGATCTCAGTTCTTATGGACGGTCCCAATGAAACAACCCACCATGTACTCCTACATGGACTCTCATCGATACCTTTACCAAAACATGTTCAACACATCCCTCACGTTACCGACATAAGCATTTCACTCTAGCCCATCACCCAGATGAACCAGACCTGACACAACTCTAAGCATAGCAGGCATAGCAAGGTAGGAATCACATACATGGCTCAATCAACTCCTACACATGCTAGTGGGTTTCATCTAGTTATTGTGGCAATGACAGGTCATGCAGAGGATAAGGGTTCAACTACCCTAGCACATAGCATTTTGAAACGCGTTGTCTTAATGCAGTAAACAAGAGCAGAAGCGATAACATGGGTTTGTATCGGAATGATCAATGGGTTGCTTGCCTGATGGAGTGGTAGTGGGATACTGCCCTTCAGTTGGATACTCGTGAATATCCTCGGAGGCAGAACCTACCACGAAGAACACATCGAAACACAATCAACACATGACGATATGCAACAATATGATGCATGCTATGACATGGCAATATGAATGGCCTAATGCAAGATAAAACAGAAGGGGATGAACTCATTTGAATCAAAGATTCAAATATTAGCTCATTAAACATGGCCTTATTAGTGCATTACCTTATTCTGCTTAAACAGCAAGGTAAACTTGTTTTGTCATGCATGAAACCATTACAGATGGATAGATTGAATTTTTTTGATCATTTTTCATATATAAATCTTTGCATTTGGAGCTATGGTTGATTTTCTATGAATTTTTTAAGTTTGAACTATTTTCTGGAATTTCCTGTATAAGAATAATTCCAGTAATTTAATTACTGCGTCAGCATTACGTCAGGGTGACGTCAGTGGTCAACGGGGATGTCCAGGTCAACCTGACCAGTGGGTCCCGCGTGTCAGTAGTTAATTAAACTAATTATTTTTAGTTAAACTAATTTGATTTAGTTAGCAGGAGGGCCCACTTGTCATTGACTCAGGGAAGTCAACCTGGGGTCAAACCCCTGGTCAGCGGGGCTAATCCCGCCGGCGTTGAGCCACCGGCGAGGCCGAGACGGCGAAGAGCTTCGGATTTGGTCCTCCGGTGACCAAATCGCCGGTGGAGACGTGCTACGCATAGCTGGGGAGCTGCCACATCCAGTGGTGCAAGTGGTTGGACACGGGGACGCCGGAAACGATGCCGGCGAGCTCGACAGCGGTGGCCGGAGTTCGGACGGGGTTGGTTTCGACGCTACGGTGCACGGGAGAAAGAGCTGGTGGTGGCTACGGGCTCCTGGTGCTGCGCTGAGCACAACGGTGAGCTTGGCTTTGAGCCACTGTGGCTCTGGCCACGACGGCGCCATGGCCGGCGGCGGGGAGCGTTCGGGTGCGGTGGAAGTGGCGACTACAGAGGCCAAACGAGCACGGGAGCTAGGGGGGAGGAAGAGGAGCTCACGGCGGGGTCGGAGAGGGGGTCAGCGAGCTCGGGGAGGTGGCGAATCGACCGGAGACGGCTCGGGTGCCCGAGGTTGAAGACGAGGGTGAAGACGGCATTCAGCGATGTTTGGAGTCGCGTGGGTCAGCGGAGAGGTCCAGGGCGACGAGGCGGAGCTATTGGGCATGTCGGAGGGGCGAGGGGGTGGCTCTGGTGACGTCTACGGTGAACGGCGGCGAGGAACGCGCTCGGCCATCGCGGGAGAGGGTGAGGGAGACGAGGGGGAGAGTGAGGGAGGATGAGAGGGGGACGTGGGGGTCGGCGTGGCATCCCTGGACGTCTCCAGGGCGTCGGCAGAAGAAGGAGGTGGCCGGCGCATGGCTGGCGTGCGGCGAGCACGCGCCCCTGCCTTCTGGCACGAGGTAGGGGGTGACTGGCGCTGGCCAGTCGGCTGGGCCGAGCCAGGTGGGCTGGGCCAGCACAGGTAAGGCCCAGGTGGTTTCCCTCTCTCTCTTTTTCTTGATTTGTTTTTCTTTTTCTATTTAACTGCAACTGTTGGTCTTTATTAAAAATACTAAAATGTTTCCAAAAATCCTGAAAATAATTGTGGGCTCTGTTTAGAAAATTTCCAACAGCAAACATTTATTTCCAGAATTATTTGAGCATTTAAATTATTTTATAGCATTTAAATGCCCAAACTCAAATACTTATGATTTAATTCAATGACCTTCTGTTGACCTAGAAAATTGTGCACCAATTTTGCCAGAGGTTCTAACCCAAGACAAAGGGAGTGAACTTTTTAGAAGGGCATTTCAGGTTCATTGAAAATAATTTTAGTAAACCCTAGTTGTTTCCGGGGGGGGGGGGGTGTCGGGGGTTCTGTCTTCCCCATTTCAAATTTAGGAGGAAATTAAACATGATGCACACTCTAATGCTTGAACTAAACTAGGGTGTGACATTTTGAGATATTCGATGTAATAAGTGTGTGATTGAACTTTGTTATAAATCCTTCAAGTACTGTGTGTGTCAGCATTACCGATCCAGGGATGACACTTATGCACAGAGATTTGACCGTTTGAGGTCGGATCGCTACACGGGGCGAGGGAGGCGCGACCAAATCGGCCGGCGTCGGAGGAGAATGAGGAAGGAGAAAGGACCTCGGGTTTGGTCAACTAAACAACGAGGACTAAAATGTAAAAACACCCCGCGACAAGAATTACGGGACGGAGGGAGTACTAGAAGCCACACGTGCTTCGCTGCACCCGTAAATGATGATGAAGAATCTACCGAGCAAAAAATAAATAAATGATGAAGAATCAGATATTCTGAATTGACGTGGACTTCAACCTACTCCATCCGTTTCAAAATAGATAACCCAACTTTGTACTAATTTTGAAATTAGTACAAAATTGAGTCATCTATTTTAGAACGGAGGGAGTATATCTTTACTAGAAGCAAACTGCGCTTCGCTGTCCTGGTCTTGGATTGTCATGTTGTATAGTTTAATTTTATATATAAATGACGGGCGCAAAATTGTCATGATATGCAGCGAATGACTACCTGCATATGATAAGTGATAGATGACAATAGATGGAATATTATATCTTATATAATACTTAAATAGTTCATCTCCACTATCTATTTCTCTTGACATGCAGTCTATCCACCTCATCATGCAAGCCCCACACATGCCATCTCCCCCACTACCTAATTTTCCTACCTTTGCGTGCCGCCACATCATCACTTTTTGGGCCAGCAACCGCCCATGAACCAGGCAACCCACGTTCCATTGATATGTGCATGGCATCGTATGTACTAACTCATTGTATGTGGGCCACAAATGCATTTGAAACTGTCCGGAAGAGACAACCATCAATTGTCATTGGTTGGTACATCCCTTGAGTTTCTTTTCTTAATGGCTTCCACCATGCAAAAACAAAATCCCTTGAGTTCTTTTCTTAATGGCTACCACGATGCAAGCACAAAATTCCTGGAGTTACATTTCTTAATGATCTCCACCATGCAAATCCACTTTTCTGTCTCTTTGCCTACTTCAAATACCCGTTCCTACCTCCGGTGGAGTCAGTGTGTTTGCTCTTCAAGGCTCCTTGACCACTCTCTCCTTTCTCTGTTACAGCCTCTTGCAAGGCTAGGCCAATGCTAGAGTAAATTGCACAAAACCACCACTTTGAAGGTTACGTTTACAAAAAACACTACAATTTTGTGTGTGTAGAAAACACCACGTCTACGGTAATCTTTTTGTAAAAAACACTGATCGGTGTATTAGTCTCGTTTAAGTGCGTTTATGACAAATGGGACCCACTCTTCGCTGATCTGGCATGACGTTTTGCTGTTAGTTGGTGTTTAAAGCAAAAACACCCCCAACGTTCTTCACCCATGCTGCCAGGCCCTCTCACCGCGCCACCACAGGCTCACCGGCTCCACCGCTGCGCCCCACGTCGGACCCCGACGACATCCGCTTCCACCTCCACACCCCACGCCGGATCTGGCAACATCTAGATCGACCTGTAGCCGGAGCGCAAGGCTGTAACGCCCCGGACACACCCGCCGGTGGTCGTTACTCCTGGCGGGATCTAGACTGGCCCCACATATCAATACTAGTATTTTTTGCGCACTTTGTCCTCACTCGTGCGCACCCGGGAGCAACTTTCTAGTCGATCACCCATCCTGAAATTACTCCAAGCTGAGCACGCTTAACTTTGAAGTTCTTTCCGAATGGGCTCCCAGAAAAGAAGGAATTCCTTATTGATATGAGTAGTCTATCATCCCTAATAAGCCAGGGTATCACATACACCCCCACTCAGAGGAATCGACGTCCTCGTCGGGCCACATGAACGCTCCCTCTTGGCACATACGTCTGTGCATCCAGTCCGGTACATGTGCCATGCCGTGTGCCACACGGGTCACAAACGTCATGAACAACATGGCCGCGCACCTGTCCGCAAACATCCGTGTAACCACAAGGGTTGGCTCTGATACCAACTTGTAACGCCCATGATGCGGCTATATCTCTCACGTGTCGAGGCATGACTTAGAGGCATAACTGCATGGTGGTCTTGTCGCAAGAGGGGTAATCTTCACAAACATCCCATGTAATGAATAAGACAGGGATAAATAGAGTTGGCTTACACTCGCCACGTCACACAATACATAAATAATCCATACATCATCCAAATACACTCAAAGACCCACTACGCTCAAATCAAAAAGAAAAGGAAGATAAATCCCAAATGCTAGATCCCCGATCGTCCCAACTGGGCTCCACTACTGATCATCAGGAAATGAAACATAGTAACGACCAAGGTCCTCGTCGAACTCCCACTTGAGTTCGGTAGCATCACTTGCACTGGTATCATCGGCACCTGCAACTTTTCGGAAGTATCCGTGAGTCACGAGGACTCAGCAATCTCACACATGCGAGATCAAGACTATTTAAGCTTATGGGTAGGATGTGGTAAAGAGGTGGAGCTACAACAAGCGCTAAGAAAATATGGTGGCTAACATATGCAAATAAGAGTCAGATGAGAAACTACGCAATGGTTGTGAAGCTAGAAATGATCAAGAAGTGATCCTGAAACTACTTATGTTCAAACATAACACAAACCGTGTTCACTTCCCGGACTCCGCCGAAAAGAGACCATCACGTGATGCGGAGCATCCTACGATCATCCCCATGTACACTCAAGCATACGCCTTTGGACCTAAGGTGAACTCGCTCCTTTCCGAATCTTCCCTTTCCGCATGTAAGACACGGATGCTACTTCAAGCGCGGACCTTGTGCATACTCAGGTACACCCGAGGAGTGCAAGGAGATCCCAAGGACCAAGGCCGAGCGTGCACGGGAGCGAAGGAAGGAGAAGGAAGAAGAGTCTGCTGCTACAGCAGCCGGACATCTAGCCATGGCCTGGACATTCGGCCCTTCACGAGCCGCCGGACATCCAGCCCAGGTCCCGGAAATCTAGACACCGCCGAACCCGAGAGCAACAAGACCAACCCCGCCAGCTCGAACATCCGGCCCCTCCAGCCCGGACATCCGGCCCTCCGCGAACACCCGGGCATCCGGCCCGTCGCCCGGACATCCGGCCTTCCCTGCCTGCGTGCAGTGCATTTGGGCCGAGGCCCATGTACCCCTTCGCCCCTTAGACTATATATACTCCCCCTCCACCTATGTTTTAGGGTTAGCGTTGTGATAGCTCATTTGAGAGATAGAGCTTCGCTCATCCATATCGGATCTACTCCACGAGAGAGACCGCGGCCCCTCTATGGAGAAGATCCACCTTGGATTCAAGACCCCTCACGGGAAGATCGCCTTGTGGATTCAAGACCCCCTCACGGAGAAGAACCGGTTACCTCTTGTATCGTCCGTTGTTGACTTTGGATCTTGTATCTCTCTTTGTGTTTCGAGGATCTAGCACATGTGTGATCATACTTGTTGGTTTGAGTGTTCTCTTGTGTTCCCCTCGTTTCCCTCCTCGTGTTTTTCGCGTTCTTCGCGGGATCCGCTCCTTTCGTAAAAGATCGGGCCACTAGGGTTCTACCCTACATCATCTTGGATCAGAGCTAGCTTGTCTCTTGATACCATCATCTTGGTATCATGAGCCACTTGATCACGATTTCGGAGCCTCCCCGTTGTGTTTTGTAGCCTAATTTTGTTGTGTTCTTCCCCAATTTCGGAAATTCCCCACAAAAATAGCCCCAAATTTTTTTGTGATTTGTTGGTGTGATGATATTGTGTTGATTTTGATCCATGGATTCGTTGTGTCTTGAGTAGGTCTATTGATGCGGAGCATCCTTCCATCATCCCCATGGACTCTACACTGACACATCAAGCCCCACGTGGACCTATGACAAGAGCTAGAGCACGTGCTTTGGAAACCGAGGTGAACTCCTTCCTACTTAGCTTGCATATGGATACGAATGGAACATTGTTGCTACCTCACCAAGATACGCTATGTCTCATTAGGTACGAAGAGGAACACCACCAAGAGGCTCAGGAGCACCCCCAAGGAGAAGAGGAACTACCCGAAGGCCACGTGGACCAAGACGGAGTGCAACAACAGCAAAACTGGAAGTCCCAGGTGACCCCGTGCGCACGGGCCCCTGAGACCCCGTGCCCACGGACTACCCAGGAAGTTGACGCTGGAGTACCCCGTGCGCACGGGCTTGTACCGTGCCCACGGGACCCACGTGCGCACGGGCCCAACTTACCCTGTGCGCACGGGCCTCCCAGGATGGATGGCTGTGATCCCCAATACGAGCCCCTCTTCATCTACTTTGACCCCAAGACTATATAAACCGTAGCTAGGGCTATGTTTAGGGTTAGCAAAGTATTAGATGAGATATTGGTGAGCTTTGCTCCTTCTACCTTCCCACTTGTGGAATCAAGGCCCCTTTGGGAAGAATCCTAGTGGATTTCAAGACCTCCTCTAGGAGAAGATTATCTTCAAGACCTCATCTCGTAGGAGTGGGAAGAACTTTGCCATTGTATCTTTCCTTTGATTGTGTTTGTGACTTGTGGATCTTATATTGCTATTCTAGTGGATGTGTAACTGGGGAATTGTTTGAGTGATTTCCTCTTTGTGTTCTTGAGAGTTTGCCCTTTTCCCCCTCCAAGTGTGAAAAGATCCCCCTCTAGGATTTCATCCTATATCATTTTGGTATCACGAGCAAGGTTGATTCACATCTTGGAGTCCCATCCCCCCATTTGCTAGCTTGATTTTGTTGTTTTTCGTCCAAATTAGAAAATCCCCACAAAAATAGCCCAAAACAATTTTTCTTGCAATTTGTTGGATCTTGTGAGATTTTGTTGTTTTGATCCACGAATTTGGAGTTTGGCAAGTGGATCTACCCATCTTCCTGCTTCCCCACCTTCCAAACCCTCGAAATTGCCTTACCTTGGAAAATCCCCACGTATCCAGAGCTTTTCTTCCGCTCCCAGCACACCCCGTGCACACGGGCCCTCGAGACCCCGTGCACACGGGACCCCGTGCACACGGGCCTCACTTACTCTGTGCGTACAGACCATCCTGTAACTTTCGACCATCTTTTGTTTTGCACCATTTTGCTTCCAAACCAGCACTCATGTGCTTCCGCACTATTTCTCGTGGTTGTTTGAGTTTTGGACCGCGGTTTCTCTTGTGCCCTAAGGTGTTTCGGCTAATTAGGCACATTTGGACATCATCATTGCTGCCACTCGATCATCAACTCGGACACCACACCGGCTTCAACAACTTCATTCTTACCGTAAGATCGGACGGTAACCTCGATGACATCTCATTTTGCTTTTGCATTGATAACCCGAGCCATTTCGCGTCGCTTACCCATCGAGACTAGCAAGTTGAGAATTGTCGGGCCACGCTATTGTGCACCATAGTCATCTTGTTACCATCTTAGTGCCATAAGTCTCTCCCGTGCATATCTTACATACTTGTCTCATATCATACTTGGCTCTAGCTTCAAAAAAAACAAGAAAAGCTTTTAAGCAAAAGAGGAGCAACAAAAAGCTTGTAAGCAATAGCATCGAGTCATTTTTGCATATCATGTTTGACACCTCATACGTAGCATAGTTGGGATTGAAGACGACACGTTTCTCTTATAGGTTGGTGCACACGCATATCTAGCCCATTTGAGCAATCAAGCTAGCGTCTCTCTAGTATTCGCACAACAAGATCATTTTCCGTGGTTGCACATTTTGAGCTCACCCCTTGGTTGTGCGGATCCCATCTATCTTCCGTGTGTGTGTTCCTAGTGATATCATTGGGTTTGATCTATTTGTTTTTACTTGCATTTTTGTGAATCTTCTCAACCTTATCGATATCTTGACTAACATTTGCTTGAAATTTTTGCCACCATCCTAACCGAGCTCCTCCATAAGCCTTTTACTTGTAGGCGTGAGAAACAATTCCTGGTACCAATTCCCCTATTATAGCATCGTGAGATCGTACTTGTTACATCCACAATCTTCGGAAAAGGTAA
Source organism: Triticum urartu (assembly GCF_056163025.1). Lineage (NCBI taxonomy): Eukaryota > Viridiplantae > Streptophyta > Magnoliopsida > Poales > Poaceae > Triticum > Triticum urartu. Next base: position 323,412,042 of record NC_141875.1, on the reverse strand, counting down.
CTTTGGTTTTGTTCTCTCATTTTTCCTACTCACCACCACTTTCTCATGATGGATAGGCCAAGTACTTCTACCAACCCACTCTTCCTCAAGCAAGATGGCGACATGACAAACTTCCTCACCAAGTCACAACTCTTTGGCGCACATCGAGCTTTACATCAAGAACAACTTGCTTTGGGCGACCGCATCGACAATCTTGCCACTGACCTACGACAATCCGAGCAACGTACAAGGGACTACTTCGACACATCATTGAGTTCCCTCAAAGATGATATCTGAACCATGATGGTCAATCGCTCTTCTTCAACTTCGTCCTCTTCAAGACGGAGCCGCTCAAGTCGACACTCCGACGACACCATCTCCGGTTCAAGTACATCGTCTTCGAACACTTTTCGATGTGCCACACGCAACGAGCATCACGTAAACCTCAATCCTCTACGCGACACCGACTCGCGAGAGCATCAACAACGTCAAACCCAAGAAGCCTTTGCGCTAGCACGAGAACGGCAACGTCAATGCCAACATGAAGAGGAAGAACGCGCGCGTCTACACCAAAATGCACAAGATACCGAGACACAACGTAAAGAACAACAACTCCATGACGAGCAAGCACTGGCGGCACAACAAGCTCTATGCGATTCGAGTCGAGCCATTGCCGACCGAGGCCGTCAAGGCCGTGAACAAGAGGAAGCACTTCACGAAGAAATTCAAGAACAAAGATTTCAAGCTCGCGTGCATCATCAAGTTCCTCCTCGAGCTCGCGAAGCTCCCCCACAAGCTCGCCAACACCATCAAGTTCATCGAGAGCATGAAGACAATGGAAATCCTCCACGACAAGAGCAACATGAGGTTGACAACCCTCCGCGTCAAGAGCACCACGAGTTGAACAATCATCTACAACATGGGCGTCATCATCCCCGACCCCAATACAATGAAGAGCAACGCTGCGGCAAGCTCAAGTTCACCATGCCCAAGTTCAACAGAAGCAACAATCCCGAAGAGTACCTTTCATGGGCATTGAAAGTTGACAAGATCTTCCCTTTGCACAATTATGAAGAAGAGAATAAGATCGCGATGGCATCCCTTGAGTTCCAAGACTATGTCCTTATTTGGTGGGAACAAGTCATTGAGCGTCGAGAGGCAAGAGGTGATCCACCCATCACTACTTGGGCGCAAATGAAGGATGTAATGAGAGCACGCTTCGTACCTACCTACTACAACCGCGGTCTCTTCAAGAAACTCCAACAACTCAAGCAAGGAACCAAGAGCGTTGAAGAATACTACAAGGAGATGGAGATTGCAATGATAAGAGCCAATGTCATGGAAGATGATGAGCAAACAATGGCACGCTTCTTGAATGGCCTCAACCATCCCATCAAGAAGATCGCCGACTTCCAACCATACTCAAATCTCATCGAGCTAGTGCACCAAGCCACCAAAGCGGAACGCCAAGTGCAAGATGATTTCAAATATGCCAAGTACTCGTCCAAGAACTATGGCTCCTCTTATCAAGCTCCCGCGACTTCGGCAACTCCTACCTCAACTAGAGCATCACCAAGTACCGGCGACAAGTCAAGTTACAAGAAGACTTCGACAAGCGCAAGTCGTCCTCCTACTACAAGCAACTTCAAGCCGAAAGCTTCATCATCATCTACTCCAATCGATGAGACCATCAAGACAAGTTCCATCAAATGTTTCACATGCGGAGGCCGAGGCCACAAGTCCTTCGAGTGCACAAACAAGCACACCATGATCCTCAACGACGACGGAACCCATGACTCCATGAGTGAAGGAGAAATGGAAGCCCTTGAGCAAGTGGCCATGCACCGACAAGTGAACAACGAAGACGAAAATGATCAAGTCTTTTGTGATGAAGATTCAAGTCCCTCTCTTGTTGTCTCCAAGGTCTTGACTCTTCAGCATCAACAAGACGAAGATCAAAGATGCCATATCTTCCACACAAAGGCTGGCATCAACGGACGGTCCGTCAAGGTCATCATCGATGGAGGTAGTTGCCACAACTTAGCAAGTGAAGAACTATGCTCCAAACTCCAATTGGTCAAGATGAAGCACCCTCACCCCTACAAGGTTCAATGGCTAAGTGACACCGGCACCATACAAGTCGGGCATCGAGTACAAGTCTCTCTCAAGATCGGTGCTTAAACCATTGCCTGATACTCTTAAATATGCTTATCTTGATGAAAAGAAGATATATCCTGTTATTATTAGTGCTAACCTTTCAGAGCATGAAGAAGACAAATTATTGAAAACTCTGAAGAAGCATCATGCTGCTATTGGATATACTCTTGATGATCTTAAGGGCATTAGTCCCACTCTATGACAACACAAAATAAATTTGGAGAAAGACGCCAAACCAGTTATTGATCACCAACGAAGGCTCAATCCTAAGATGAAAGAAGTGGTAAGAAAGGAAATATTAAAGCTCCTTGAAGAAGGTATAATTTATCCCGTTGCTGATAGTCAGTGGGTAAGCCCTGTTCATGGGAGGTATTACCGTCGTTCCTAGTGATAAAGATGAATTGATTCCGGAAAGAAATATTATAGGTTATAGGATGGTGATTGATTTCCGCAAATTAAATAAAGCTACTAAAAAGGATCATTACCCTTTTCCTTTCATTGATCAAATGCTAGAAAGATTATCCAAACATACACATTTTTGCTTTCTAGATGGTTACTCTGGTTTCTCTCAAATACTTGTGTCAGTTGATGATCAAGAAAAGAGTACTTTTACTTGCCCTTTCGGTACCTTTGCTTACAGACGTATGCCTTTTGGTTTATGTAATGCACCTGCTACCTTTCAAAGATGCATGATGGCTATATTCTCTGACTTTTGTGAAAAGATTTGTGAAGTTTTAATGGATGATTTCTCTGTTTATGGATCCTCTTTTGATGATTGCTTGAGGAACCTTGATCGAGTTTTGCAGAGATGTGAAGAAACTAACCTTGTCTGGAATTGGGAGAAGTTCCACTTTATGGTTAATGAAGGTATTGTCTTGGGGCATAAAATTTCTCAAAGAGGTATTGAAGTAGACAAAGCTAAAGTTGACGCTATTGAAAAGATGCCGTGTCCCAAGGACATCAAAGGTATAAGAAGTTTCCTTGGTCATGCTGGTTTTTATAGGAGGTTCATTAAGGACTTCTCAAAAATTTCCCGGCCTCTGACTAACCTATTACAAAAAGATATTCCTTTTGTCTTTGATGATGATTGTGTAGAAGCATTTGAAATACTTAAGAAAGCCTTGATTTCTGCACCTATTGTTCAGCCACCTGATTGGAATTTACCCTTTGAAATCATGTGTGATGCTAGTGACTATGCTGTAGGTGCTGTTCTAGGACAAAGAGTTGATAAGAAATTAAATGTTATCCAATATGATAGTAAAACTCTAGACAGTGCCCAAAGAAATTATGCTACTACTGAAAAATAATTTTTAGTAGTTTTATTTGCTTGTGATAAGTTCAGACCTTGAATTGTTGATTCTAAAGTAACTATTCACATTGATCATGCTTCTTTTAAATATCTTATGGAAAAGAAAGATGCTAAACCTAGACTTATTAGATGGGTTCTCCTGCTAAAAGAATTTGATTTGCATATTATTGATTGAAAGGGAGCTGAGAACCCCGTTGCAGACAACTTGTCTAGGTTAGAAAATGTTCTTGATGACCCACTACCAATTGATGATAGCTTTCCTGATGAACAATTAGCTATCATAAATGCTTCTCGTATTGCTCCATGGTATGCTGATTATGCTAATTACATTGTTGCTAAATTTATACCACCGAGTTTCACATACCAGCAAAAGAAAAGGTTCTTCTATGATTTAAGACATTACTTCTGGGATGACCCACATCTTTATAAATAAGGAGTAGATGGTGTTATTAGACGTTGTGTACTTGAGCATGAATAGGAACAGATCCTATGCAAGTGCCACTCCGAGGCTTATGGAGGACACCATGCTGGAGACAGAACTGCACACAAGGTATTGCAATCCGGTTTTTATTGGCCTACTCTCTTCAAGGATGCCCTTAAGTTTGTTTTGTCTTGTGATGAATGTCAAAGAATTGGTAATATTAGTAGACGCCAAGAAATGCCTATGAACTATTCACTTGTTATTGAACCATTTGATGTTTGGGGCTTCGATTATATGGGACCATTTCCTTCCTCTAATGGGTATACACATATTTTAGTTGCTTTTGATTACGTTACTAAGTGGGTAGAAGCTATTCCAACTAGTAGTACTGATCATAACACCTCTATTAAGATGCTTAAAGAAGTTATTTTCCCGAGGTTTGGAGTCCCTAGATATTTAGTGACTGATGGTGGTTCACATTTTATTCATGGTGCTTTCCGTAAAATGCTTGCTAAGTATGATGTTAATCATAAAATTGCATCTCCTTATCACCCGCAGTCTAGTGGTCAAGTAGAATTGAGTAACAGAGAGCTCAAATTAATTTTGCAAAAGACTGTTAATAGATCTAGAAAGAATTGGTCTAAGAAACTTGATGATGCATTATGGGCTTATAGAACTGCATATAAAAATCCTATGGGTATCTCTCCGTATAAAATGGTTTATGGTAAAGCATGTCACTTACCTCTCGAATTAGAACATAAGGCATATTGGGACATCAAAGAGCTCAACTATGAATTCAAACTTGCCAGTGAGAAGAGGTTATTTGACATTAGCTCACTTGATGAATGGAGAACCCAGGCCTATGAGAATGCCAAACTGTTTAAAGAAAAAGTTAAAAGATGGCATGACAAAAGGATACAAAAGCGCGAGTTTAATGTAGGTGATTATGTATTGCTATACAACTCTCGTTTAACATTTTTTGCAGGCAAACTTCTCACTAAATGGGAAGGTACTTACGTTATCGAGGAGGTCTATCATTCTGGTGCCATAAAAATCAACAACTTCGAAGGCACAAATCCGAAGGTGGTGAACGGTCCAAGAATCAAATGTTATATCTCAGGTAATCCCATAAATGTTGAAACTAATATTATTGAAACCGTAACCCCGGAGGAATACATAAGCGACACTTTCCGGAACGTTTCAGACTCCGAAAAGGAATAGGTACGTGGTACGGTAAGTAAACTGACTCCAAAACAGTTCTAATGGCAATTTTTCTCCGATTTGGAATATTTAATAAAATAGGAAAATAAGAAGCAGTCCGGGAAGGACACGGGGCTTCCACGCGGGTGGAGGGCGTGCCCTACCCCCTGGGCACGCCCCCTGCCTCGTGGGCACCTCGTGTGCTCTCCGGACTCCGTTTTCTTGCACGATATTTCTTTTGGTCGATAAAAATCATTATATAATCTCCCGAAGGCTTTGACCACCGTATCACACAAATATCCCTTGTCTTTGTTTCGAGCTGTCCTACTGCAGATTTGAGAAACATGTCGTCCCAAGATTCGGAAGAAGAAAGCTATGTGGCTGATTACCTTGCAGAGCCTAAGGTCTATGGGGATGTGGATCATTGTGGTTGGACTACGGAAGAAAAAGAGGACTATGAACCTAAGGGAAAGGAGGAGACAAGCTCAGATAAAGATGAAGTCCCATTACCTCAACCTAGGGACATGCATGTGGAGCTCAAAAAGTCAAGCCGCCTGGATAGAACAAAGAAACCTAAGATCGAGTTTATCCCTTTTCGCTTCTTGCAGGAAAACAAGCAGGAATTATGCAAAAAGATACTAAGCCTGGAGCAGGAGATCGATGACCTGAGGGATCAAAATTCTGTCCTCAAGCGCAAACTAAGGAAGAAGCCTATGCCATCAACAAACCATCATCTTCTTCACCAACAAAGAAGAACTGAGTATCTGGTATGGGCACTCCCCTTGGCAACTGCCAAGCTTGGGGGAGTGCCCCGATATCGTATCACCATCACTTTTATCTTTACCGTTTTTCTTAGTTCGATCCTTTTGATAATATCTTGATCTAGTAGAATAAAGTTTTAGTATAATCTAGTTTTGAGTTTTGCTTTATGATCTTCCTATGTAATCGAGTCTGTGAGCTATATATAATAAAGATTAGTGTTGATTCAAGGGCTTGATTATTTTGCCATGATCTTGAGGGAATAAAATAAAAGAGAAGAAATAAAAAGAAATAAAGAGATCATATGGGTCTTATGGAGAGTAATGAGCTCACATATAAAGAGTATGATGAATAAAAGTTGTTGAGAGTTGACAAACATAGTTTTGGTCATCGTTGCAATTAATAGGAAGTAGTAAAGAAAGAGAGGTTTTCACATATAAATATACTATCTTGGACATCTTTTATAATTGTGAGCACTCAAAGTATGATATGCTAAAGAGTTGACGTTGGACAAGGAAGACAACGTAATGGGTTATGTTTTCTTACATCTGAGATAAATTATATTGTCATGGATCATCCAACATGTTGAGCTTGCCTTTCCCTCTCTTGCTAGCCAATTTCTTTGAACCAAGTAGAGATACTACTTGTGCTTCCAAATATCCCTAAACCCAGTTTTGCCATGAGAGTCCACAATATCTACCTATGGATTGAGTAAGATCCATCAAGTAAGTTGTCATCATTGCAAGCAATAAGAATTGCTCTCTAAATATGTATGACTTATTAGTGTGGAGAAAATAAGCTTTATACGATCTTGTGATGTGGAAGAAATAAAAGCGACGGACTGCATAATAAAGTTCCATATCACAAGTGGCAATATAAAGTGACGTTCTTTCGCATTAATATTTCGTGCATCCAACCATAAAAGCACATGACAACCTCTGCTTCCCTCTGCGAAGGGCCTATCTTTTATTCTTGTCTTATACTTCATGCAAAGAGTCATGGTGATAATCACCTTTCCTTTTTACATTTTATCCTTTGGCAAGCACAATGTCTTGGAAGGATCCTGATATATATGGCTAATGGGATGTGGGTTTTCATGAACTATTATTGTGGACATTACCCTTGAGGTAAAACGTTGGGAGACAAAACTATAAGCCCCTGTCTTTCTCTTTGTCCGATTAAAACTTCATAACCATAAATATCGCGTGAGTGTTAGAAATTATGGAAGACTAAAAGATGGTTGAGTATGTGGACTTGCTGAGAAGCTCCTATATTGATTCTTTCCTATGTTTTGATAAATTGCAATTGCTTCAATGACTAAGATTATAGTTTGTTAGTTTTCAATGAAGTTTCTGATTCATAGTTGAGTATGTGATTGAATTGTTACTTTAGCATAAGAGATCATCCGGCAATATATATTTGTGTTGCTGTTCTAAGAATGATCATGATGCCCTCTTGTTCATATTTTATTTTTATTGACAGCTCTATCTCTAAACATGTGGACATATTTTTCGATATCGGCTTTTGCTTGAGGACAAGCGAGGTATAAGCTTGGGGGAGTTGATATGTCCATTTTGCATCATGCTTTTATATCGATATTTATTGCATTATGGGCTGTTATTACACATTATGTCACAATACTTATGCCTATTATCTCTTATTTTACAAGGTTTACATGAAGAGGGGGAATGCCGGCAGCTGGAATTCTAGGCTGGAAAAGGAGCAAATATTACAGACCTATTCTGCACAGCTCCAAAAGTCCTGAAACGTCACGGAAGTCATTTTTGGAATTAATAAAAAATACTAAGCGAAGATAATACCAGAGGGGGCCCACACCCTGGCCACGAGGGTGGGGGGCACGCCCTACCCCCCTGGCACGCCCCCTGCCTTGTGGGCCCCCTAGTGGCCCTCCGATGCCCATCTTCTGCTATAGGAAGTATTTCGTCGAGGAAAAAATAATAAGCAAGCTTTCGGGAAGAAACTCTGCCGGCACGAGGCGGAACCTTGGCGGAACCAATCTAGGGCTCCGGCAGAGCTGTTCTACCGGGGAAACTTCCCTCCGGGAGGGGGAAATCATCACCATCGTCATCACCAACGATCCTCTCATCGGGAGGGGGTCAATCTCCATCTACATCTTCACCAGCACCATCTCATCTGAAACCCTAGTTCATCTCTTGTATCCAATCTTTGTATCCAAACCTCAGATTGGTACCTGTGGGTTGCTAGTAGTGTTGATTACCCCTTGTAGTAGATGCTAGTTGGATTACTTGGTGGAAGATCATACGTTCAGATCTATTATGCATATTAATACCCCTCTGATTATGACCATGAATATGCTTTGTAAGTAGTTATGTTTATTCCTGAGGACATGGGAGAAGTCTTGCTATAAGTAGTCATGTGAATTTGGTATTCATTCGATATTTTGATAAGATGTATGTTGGCATCCTCTAGTGGTGTCATGTGAACATCGACTACATGACACTTCACCATTTGTTTGGGCCTAGAGGGAGGCATTGGGAATTAATAAGTAGATGATGGGTTGCTAGAGTGACAGAAGCTTAAACCCTAGTTTATGCGTTGCTTCGTAAGGGGCTGATTTGGATCCATATGTTCCATGCTATGGTTAGGTTTACCTTAATACTTCTGTTGTTGTTGCAGATGCTTGCAATGGGGGTTAATCATAAGTGGTATGCTTGTCCAAGTAAGGACAGTACCCAAGCACTGGTCCACCCACATATCAAATTATCAAAGTACCGAACACGAATCATATGAACGTGATGAAAACTAGCTTGACGATAATTCCCATGTGTCCTCAGGAGCGCTTTCCTTCATATAAGAGTTTGTCCAGGCTTGTCCTTTGATACAAAAAGGATTGGTCCATCTTGATGCACCTTATTTACTTTTATTACTTGCTACTCGTTACAAATTACCTTATCACAAAACTATCTGTTACCGATAATTTCAGTGCTTGCAGAGAATACCTTACTGAAAACTTCTTATCATTTCCTTCTGCTCCTCGTTGGTGATGTCTACTACACAACCTTCTTCTTGAAGACGTTGTCGGGCCTCCAAGTGCAGAGGTTTGTAGGACAGCAGCAAATTTCCCTCAAGTGGATGACCTAAGGTTTATCAACCCGTGGGAGGCATAGGATGAAGATGGTCTCTCTCAAGCAACCCTGCAACCAAATAACAAAGAGTCTCTTGTGTCCCCAACACACCCAATACAATGGTAAGTTGTATAGGTGCACTAGTTCGGCGAAGAGATGGTGATACAAGTGCAATATGGATGATAGATATAGGTTTTTGTAATCTGAAAATATAAAAACAGCAAGGTAACTAATGATAAAAGTGAGCGCAAACGGTATTGCAATGCTAGGAAACAAGGCCTAGGGTTCATACTTTCACTAGTGCAAGTTCTCTCAACAATAATAACATAATTGGATCATATAACTATCCCTCAACATGCAATAAAGAGTCACTCCAAAGTCACTAATAGCGGAGAACAAACGAAGAGATTATGGTAGGGTACGAGACCAGCTCAAACTTATCCTTTCTGATTTATCTATTCAAGAGTCCGTAGTAAAATAACATCAAGCTACTCTTTCCGTTCGATCTATCATAGAGTTCATACTAGAATAACACCTTAAGATACAAATCAACCAAAACCCTAATGTCACCTAGATACTCCAATGTCACCTCAAGTATCCGTGGGTATGACTATACAATATGCATGACCCAATCTCAGATTCAACTATTCAACCAACACAATGAACTTCAAAGAGTGCCCCAAAGTTTCTACCGGAGAGTCAAGATGAAAACGTGTGGCAACCCCTATGCATAAGTTCACGGAACTCGCAAGTTGATCACCAAAACATACATCAAGTGGATCACGTGATATCCCATTGTCACCACAGATAAGCACATGCAAGACATACATCAAGTGTTCTCAAATCCTTAAAGACTCAATCCGATAAGATAACTTCAAAGGGAAAACTCAATCCTTTACAAGAGACTAGAGGGGGAGAAACATCATAAGATCCAACTATAATAGCAAAGCTCGCGATACATCAAGATCGCACCACCTCAAGAACACGAGAGAGAGAGAGAGAGATCAAACACATAGCTACTGGTACATACCCTCAGCCCCGAGGGTGAACTAATCCCTCCTCATCAAGGAGAGCGCCGGGATGATGAATATGGCCACCGGAGAGGGATTACCCCCTCCGGCAGGGTGCCAGAACATGTCTAGATTGGTTTTCGGTGGCTACGGAGGCTTCTGGCAGCGGAACTCCCGATCTATTCTGCTCATGGATGTTTTTAGGGTATGTGGATATATATAGGCGAAAGAAGTCAGTCAGGGGAGCCACGAGGGGCCCACGAGGGTTGGGGCACGCCTAGGGGGGCAGGCGTGCCTCCCTGCCTCGTGGCCACCTCGAAGCTTCCCTGACGTCTACTCCAAGTCTCCTGTATTGCTTCCGTTCCAAAAATAACTCTCCCGAAGGTTTCATTCCGTTTGGACTCCGTTTGATATTCCTTTTCTTTGAAACACTGAAATAGGCAAGAAAACAACAATTTGGGATGGACCTCTGGTTAATAGGTTAGTCCCAAAAATAATATAAAAGTGTATAATAAAGCCCATAAACTTCCAAAACATATAATATAATAGCATGGAACAATCAAAAATTATATATACACTGGAGACGTATCAACATCCCCAAGCTTAATTCCTGCTCGTCCTCGAGTAGGTAAATGATAAAAACAGAATTTTTGATGTGGAATGCTACTTAACATATTTATCCATGTAATTCTCTTTATTGTGGCAAGAATATTCAGATCCATAAGATTCAATACAAAAGTTTAATATTGACATAAAAATAATAATACTTCAAGCATACTAACAAAGTAATCATGTCTTCTCAAAATAACATGGCCAAAGAAAGCTATCCCTACAAAATCATATAGTCTGGCTATGCTCTATCTTCATCACACAAAATATTTAAATCATGCACAACCCCGATGACAAGCCAAGCAATTGTTTCATACTTTTGATGTTCTCAAACTTTTTCAATCTTCACGCAATACATGAGCGTGAGCCATGGACATAACACTATAGGTGGAATAGAATGGTGGTTGTGGAGAAGACAAAAAGGAGAAGATGCCCATCAATAGATATCAATCTGAGTGAGTAGGGATTGCCAGACAACGGATGCACTAGAGATATAAGTGTATGAATGCTCAACAAAAGAAACTAAGTGGGTGTGCATCCAACTTGCTTGCTCACGAAGACCTAGGGCAATTTGAGGAAGCCCATCATTGGAATATACAAGCCAAGTTATATAATGTAAAATTCCCACTATTTTATGAAAGTGACAACATAGGAGACTCTCTATCATGAAGATCATGGTGCTATTTTGAAGCACAACTGTGGAAAAAGGATAGTAACATTGTCCCTTCTCTCTTTTTCTCTCATTTTTTTATTTGGGCCTCCTTTTTTTTTCTTTTGGCCTCTTTTCCTTTTTTTCGTTTGAGTCTCATCCCGACTTGTGGGGGAATCATAGTCTCCATCATCCTTTCCTCACTGGGACAATGTTCTAATAATGATGATCGTCATACTTCTTTTTTACTTACAACTCAAGAATTACAACTCAATACTTAGAACAAAGTATGACTCTATGTGAATGCCTCCGGCGGTGTACCAGGATATGCAATGAATCAAGAGTGACATGTATGAAAGAATTATGAACGGTGGCTTTGCCACAAATACGATGTCAACTACATGATTATGCAAAGCAATATGACAATGATGAAGCGTGTCATAACAGATGGAACGGTGGAAAGTTGCATGGAAATATATCTCGGAATGGCTATGGAAATGCCATAATAGGTAGGTATGGTGGCTGTTTTGAGGAATGTATATGGTGGGTTTATGGTACCGGCGAAAGTTGCGCAGTACTAGAGAGGCTAGCAAATGGTGGAAGGGTGAGGGTGCGTATAATCCATGGAATCAACATTAGTCATAAAGAACTCACATACTTATTGCAAAAATCTATTAGTTATCGAAACAAAGTACTACGCGCATGCTCCTAGGGGGATAGATTGGTAGGAAAAGACCATCGCTCGTCCCCGACCGCCACTCATAAGGAAGGCAATCAATAAATAAATCATGCTCCGACTTCATCACATAACGGTTCACCATACGTGCATGCTACGGGAATCAAAAACTTCAACACAAGTATTTCTGAAATTCACAACTACTCAACTAGCATGACTCTAATATCACCATCTCCATATCTCAAAACAATCATCAAGTATCAAACTTCTCATAGTATTCAATGCACTTATATGAAAGTTTTTATTATGCCTAAAAGCAAATTGCCGTGTTGTTCTAAAGGACCCTCAAAATAATATAAGTGAAGCATGAGAGATCAATTATTTCTATAAAATAAAACCACCGCCGTGCTCTAAAAATATATAAGTGAAGCACTAGAGCAAATGACAAACTACTCCAAAAGCTATAAGTGAAGATCAATGAGTCGTCGAATAATTATGCAACTATGTGAAGATTCTCTAACATTTAATAATTTCAGATCTTGGTATTTTATTCAAACAGCAAGCAAAACAAAATAAAATAAAATGACGCTCCAAGCAAAACATATATCATGTGGTGAATAAAAATATAGCTCCAAGTAAAGTTACCGATGAACAAAGACGAAAGAGGGGATGCCTTCTGGGATGATAGGATGTAGACAAGTAAAGTTACCGATGAACGAAGACGAAAGAGTAATGCAATAAGAACGATGATAGGATGTAGACAAGATCTATCTATGTACAGATAGACCCCATCGTTTTATCCTTAGTAGCAACGATACATACGTGTTGGTTCCCTTTCTGTCACTGGGATCAAGCACCATAAGATCGAACCCACTACAAAGCACCTCTTCCCATTGCAAGATAAATAGGTCAAGTTGGCAAAACAAAACCCAAATATCGGGGAAGAAATACGAGGCTATAAGAGATCATGCATAAAAGAGATCAAAGAAACTCAAATACTTCCATGGATATAAAAACATAGATATGATCATAAACTCAAAGTTCATCGATCCCAACAAACACACCGCAAAAAGAGTTACATCATATGGATCTCCTAGAGACCATTATATTGAGAATCAAGAGAGAGAGATGAAGCCATCTAGCTACTAACTATGGACCCGAAGGTCTACAAAGAACTACTCACGCATCATCGGAGAGGCACAAATGGAGGTGGTAAACCCTGTCCGAGATGGTGTCTAGATTGTATCTGGTGGTTCTGTACTCTGCGGCGGCTGGATCAATATTTCGTCGACTCCCCTAGAGTTTTGGGAATATGGGGGTATTTATAGAGCAAAGAGGCGGTCCGGGGGGCTCCCAGGTGGGCACAACCCACTAGGGCGCGCCCTCGTGGGTTGTTCCTCCCTTGGGGTACCCCCAGGCGCAGCCAGGGCCCGTTGTGTTCCTTCTAGCCCATAAAAATTCTCCATAAAGTTTTGTGGCATTTGGACTCCGTTTGATATTGATTTTCTGCGATGTAAAAAACATGGAAAAAATAGCAACTGGCACTTGGCACTATGTCAATAGGTAGTACCAAAAAATGATATAAAATGACTATAAAATGATTATAAAACATCCAAGATTGATAATATAACAACATGGAACAATCAAAAATTATAGATGCGTTGGAGACATATCATTGTCCTCAAGTAGGGAAGTGATAAAAACAGAATTTTTGATGTGGAATGCCACCTAACATGTCATATCATATTTCTTTCTTTATAGCATGGCCATTTGGACTTTTATATTATTCAAAGCAATAGTCTAGTTTTGACATGATAATTTAAATACTCAAGCATATCTACAAGCAACCATGTCTTTCAAAATATCAACGCTAAAATAAGCTATCCCTAGCCCATCATGCTCAACCATTGACCCATTCATGAAACACACTCGCATATAGCTATGTCCAGTACTTAAGTACGATCATATTGCCTCCTAGTTGGTGCTTTTGTAAGAGAAGATGGAGACTCAAATTCAACATAAAAATTGCATAAAGTAAAAGATAGGCCATTCGCAGAGGGAAGTAGGGATTTGTAGAGGTCCCAGAGCTCAAAGCGAAAAAACTTAGAGATAAAAACATTTTGGGAGGTGTATCCATCCCACCAACGAAAATGACTTAGAGTTCCCAAAACTTTCCATGCTTAGATATATCATAGGCGGTTCCCAAACAGAAAATAAAGTTTATTCCTTTTTCCACCATACTTTCACTTTCCATGGCTAACTGTATCCATGGGTGCCCTCCATACCAACACTTTCCAAGAAATTTATTATTTGACAACATAAAGTAAATTCAATTTTTTTTGCATTTCGGGACTGGGCATCCCTAATAGCTTTGTCTTACTCTCGTGCAATGACAAGTGAATAAACACTCATCTTGAGAATAACACATCTAGCATGGAAAATATTAGTCACCCTCACCGCTCTACGAGCGAAACAAACACACAAAAGATAAGTTTATTTTTGAAAATTAGAGATGACACATGAAAATTTGCTTAGAACGGAAAAAGAATACCACATATAGGTAGATATAGTGGACTCATGTGGCAAAACTGGGTTAAACATTTTTGGATGCACAAGTAGTGATCATACTTAGTGCAAAGTGAAGGCTAGCAAAAGATTAGGAAGCGACCAACCAAGAAACGAATAATCTCATAAGCGAGCATTAAGCATAACTAACACCGAATAATGCACCATAAGTAGGATATAATTTCATCGCATAATTATTGACTTTCGTGCTTGCATAGGGAATCAGAAACCTTAACACCAATATTCTTACTAAAGCATAATTACTCATCAAGATGACTCACATATCACATCATTATATCTCAAACTATTACTAAGAATCAAGTTTATTTTGTCCAGTGATCTTCATTAATGTTTTTATTATATCCTTCTTGGATATCTATCACTTTGGGACTAATTTTCATGTGTTGCTTTTGACAAGCTCAAACAAATATAAGTGAAGATCATGAGCATAATATTTCTTTCTCTCAAATTAATTTAAGTGAAGCAAGAGAGAATTTCTTGAAAATTTTACTGACTCTCAAATAAATCTAAGTGAAGCAAGAGCATTTCTTCAAAAAAATACTAAAGCACACCATGCTCAAAAATATATAAGTGAAGCACTAGAGCAAGTCCATAGGTCATAAAAATTAAAGTGAAGCATAGAGAGCAATTCTAACAAGTCATGACATGATTTTGGCTCTCTCAAATAGGTGTGCCCATCAAGGGATCAAGACTTAAAACACAGAATAAAACAAGCAAATACTCATATCATACAAGACGCTCCAAGCAAAACATATAGTATGTGACGAATAAAAATATAGTTTCAAGTAAACTACCGATGGTCGTTAGGAGAAAGTGGGGATGCCACTTGGGGGCATCCCCAAGCTTTGTTGGTTGCCCATTTTTGGATAATAGCTTGGGATGCGGGGGCATCCCCAAGCTTAGGCTCTTCTACTCCTTATTACTTCATCTATCGTAAGATAACCCAAAACTTTAAAACTCCAATCACACAACTCAACAAAACCTTCGTGAGATCCGTTAGTATAGGAATAATAAATCACTACTATAAGTGTTGTATCAAACCAATTCATATTTTGTTATTGTATTATCTAATATATTACAACTTTTCTATGGCAAAAACTCATCAAAGAAAACCATAGAGCCATCAAAATAAGCACACAACATAAAGAAAACAGAATCTGTTAAAACAGAACAATCTGTAGCAATCTGACTATTTCGAATACTTCTGTAACTCCAAAAATTCTAAAAAATTAGGAAGACCTGAGCAATTTGTATATTGATCTATTGCAAGTGTAATGGGTATTTTATCGCTCTGTGATAAAAAATCATAATTATTATCGTGAGCGCAAAAGTTTCTGTTTTTTCCAGCAAGATCAAACAACTATCACCCAAGAAGATCCTAAAGGCTTTACTTGGCACAATCATTAATTAAAACATAAAAAACACAATCATAACAGTAGCATAATTGTGCTAATACTAAAAACAGGAAGGAAAAAGCAAAAAATAAATTTTATTCATTGGGTTGCCTCCCAACAAGTGCTATAGTTTTACGCCCTTAGCTAGGCATAAAGCAAGGATCTAAGTTTTGTCACCTTTGGTTCGAGATCCATAAGATGCCCTCATGATTGATTCATATGGTGGAGTAATTCTTGTTCTAGGTAAGTGTTCCATAACCTTCCTCAAAGGGAATTGGAACTTAATATTGCCTTCTTTCATATGAATCACGGCACTGGTAGTGCGTAAAAACGGTCTACCAAGAATAATTGGACAAGACAGATTGCAATCAATATCAAGAACAATAAAATCTATGGGCACATAATTCCTATTTGCAAGAATAAGAACATCATTAATTCTTCCCATAGGCTTTTTAATAGTGGAATCCACCAAGTGCAAATTCAAAGAACACAATTCAAGATCGGTAAGACCAAGCACATCACATAAAGATTTCGGAATAGTAGAAACACTAGCACCCAAGTCACACAAAGAAAAACACTCATAATTTTTAATCATTAATTTGATAGGAGGTTCCCATTCATCATGTAAATTTCTAGGAATTGAAACTTCTAATTCTAATTTTTCTTCAAAATCTTTCATCATAGCATCAACAATATGTTTAGTAAAAGCTTTATTTTGTTTATAAGCATGGGGTGAATTTATCTTGGATTGCAACAAACAAATACAATCAATCAAAGAGAAACTATCATAATTGAAGTCTTTGTAATCCAAAAGAGTGGGCACATCACTAGCTAAAGTTTTGACCTCTTCAAACCCACTTTTATCAATTTTCTCAACAAGATTTTCACCCTCCGAAATATTGGGACGCCTTGTACCTAAAGTTGACTCTTCTCCAGTCCCCTTTTAATCAATATTAACTTTAATAAACAAGGAATCAATAGAAGAAACACCAATTGTTTTAAGATCTTCATCACTTTAGCGAAAGAAATCACTAGAAAATGCTTTTTCTAAAAATTCTCTTTTACCTCTAAGCATAGCGGTTCTTTTCTTACTTTCATCCATAGAAACATAAAGAGCTTTAATTGATTCATCAACCTTAGGCATAGAAATTTTCATCATGAGATTTTCAACATCATGAGCAATTCTATCAACACTTCTAGACAAATCACCAACCCATGAGTTGGGCAATTCCTTAGCATCGTTCTCATCCTTTCCCAATATTGTGCAACATGATCATGTTCAAGTTGCTTGAAATTCATGATCTGGGTTGTAAGGGAAATAATTATTGCGGGCGGAAAAAAAATACTTAGTGATAAAAGCATTTTTGCACTTATTCCAAGAATCGATACTATTGCGCGGTAAAAAAGAGAACCAATTTTTTGCAGAATCATGCAAAGAAAACGAAAATAATTTCATCCTGACCACATAGTTGTCCACATCCTTTTTCTTTTGCATATCGCATAATTCCACAGAGGTATTACGATGGGAGGCGACATCCTCATTAGGAGTACTAGAAAATTGGTCTTGCATAACAAGATTCAGCAAAGCAGTATTAATATCACAAGTCTCCGCACTAGTGGCGGCAGGAGCAAGCAGAGTGCCGATAAAATCATTGTTGTTGGTATTTGAGAAATCACATAACTTGGTGTTCTCTTGAGTCATGATGACCACACAACAAGATTGCACTCAAAAACAGATCCGGCAAGAAACGACGAACGGAAAAGAGGGGCAAATAAAATGACAAAATTTTGTGAAGTGGGGGGGGGGGGAGAGGAAAACAAGAGGCAAATGGAAAAAATGTAAATTGCGAGGAGATGACATTTGTGATTAGGAACCTGGTATATGTTGAAGATCCTCCCTAGCAATGGCGTCGTAAATTCCTTTTGATGTCGCTTGAAGCTACGTTGGTATTTCCCCAAAGAGGAAGGGATGACACAGCACAGAGGCGGTAGGTATTTCCCTCAGATATGAAACCAAGGTTATCGAACCAGTAGGAGAACCAAGAAACACAACGTAAATAGCCCCTGCACACAGATAACAAATCCTTGCAACCCGACGTGTTAAAGGGGTTGTCAATCCCTTTCGGGTAATGGTGCCAGAAATTGGTGTGTGATGGGTAAAAGGTTGTAATAGATTGGAGAAATAGATCGCAAATAAAATAAAGTGCAGCAAAGTATTTTTGGATTTTTGGATTAATAGATCTGAAAATAAAAGAAAATAAAAGTAGATCGCAAAGGCAAATAATATGAGAAAGAGACCCGGGGGCCGTAGGTTTCACTAGTGGCTTCTCTCGAGAAAAATAGCAAAGCGATGGGTGAACAAATTACTGTTGGGCAATTGATAGAACTTCAAATACTCATGATGATATCCAGGCAATGATCATTACATAGGCATCACGTCCAAGATTAGTAGACCGACTCCTTCCTGCATCTACTACTATTACTCCACACGTCGACCGCTATCCAGCATGTATCTAGTGTATTAATTTCATGGTGAAACAAAGTAATGCAATAAGAACGATGATATGATGTAGACAAGATTTGTCTATGTAGAGATAGACCCCATCGTTTTATCCTTACTAGCAATGATACATATGTGTCGGTTCCCTTTCTGTCACTGGGATCAAGCACCATAAGATCGAACCCACTACAAAACACCTCTTCCCATTGCAAGATAAATAGATCAAGTTGGCCAAACAAAACCCAAATATCAGAGAAGAAATACGAGGCTATAAGAGATCATTCATAAAAGAGATCAAAGAAACTCAAATACTTTCATGGATATAAAAAAAAATAGATATGATCATAAACTCAAAGTTTATCAATCCCAACAAACACACCGCAAAAAGAGTTACATCATTTGGATCTCCAAGAGACCATTGTATTGAGAATCAAGAGAGAGAGATGAAGCCATCTAGCTACTAACTACGGACCCGAAGGTCTATAAAGAACTACCCACGCATCATCGGAGAGGCACTAATGGAGGTGGTGAACCCCATCCGAGATGGTGTCTAGATTGGATCTGGTGGTTCTGGACTCTGCGACGGCTGGATCAATATTTCATCGACTCCCCTAGGGTTTTGGGAATATTGGGGTATTTATAGAGCAAAGAGGCGGTCTGGGGGGCAACTGAAGTGGGCACAACCAACCAGGGCACGCCTGGGCCTCCTGGCGTGCCCTGGTGGGTAGTGCCTCCCTCGGGGCACCCCTAGGCACAGCCAGGGTCCGTTGTGTTCCTTCCAGCCCATAAAAATTCTCCGTAAAGTTTCGTGGCATTTGGACTTCGTTTGATATTGATTTTCTGTGATGTAAAAAACATGGAAAAATAGCAACTGGCACTTGGCACTATGTCAATAGGTTAGTACCAAAAAATGATATAAAATGATTATAAAACATCCAAGATTGATAATAAAACAACATGGAACAATCAAAAATTATAGATACGTTGGAGACGTATCAAATACTTATCTCTGCTTTGCTGCGTCACCCTTTCCTCTTCAAGGAAAAAACCAACGCAAGCTCAAGAAGTAGCACTGCGCACTACCAAGACAATAACGGTTTGGATATTTGATCTGAGTAGGCCTCTGGCCTTTTTCGCACTAACCACCAGGCGGGAATAAGTATGGGCACTCTGTGTCATATGTATCAGCCAAAAGATCTTCGGACGTTAGCAATCAAGCGACGCGCGCCGGGTTGGACTACGTAAGCACCTGCCTTTTTTAAGGAGGTAGCTAGGACTCTCACCAGACACGTATGCAATGTGTAGGAGTGCAAAGGGCAATGGGTCTATGACCCCTGCATGCTTAGGATGTAGACCGGAGTGCTGGCCTCTCTGATGAGCCTAGTTAGGAGTGAAGTGTGTTGATCAGCCAAGGGCGTACATGACCTGATGGTGTGCCCAGCTGGAGTTGATCGAGCGCGTTGGGTAAGTTTGTGCACCCCTTCAGGGAAGTACTCTATCTATATGAATAGCCGCGTCCACAGTAACAGACACTTAGAATTATCCCGATCGATACAACTAGAACTTTATGCTGAGGCATGTAATGGATATGATGGCTCCGGGATTGCTTTCTCGCAGGGAGTCGAGGATGTGATCTCTGGGTGTCGGTGTAACAAACCCTGGGTGTCGGCGTTCTGGGAACGGGGGACCCCAGACTTGCCTGCCTGCGGCCTGCGGCGTGGCTCAAAGGGGGGCCCAGCACGGCCCATCTTCATCAACACAGACCCAAGACCCTCGCGAGGGGCCAAGCCTCGCGGGGCGGACGACACGGAGCTTCCTCAGGCACGGCCTCATCAGGCTGGCTCGCGAGGAGGCGGAGAGATCAAAGCGGGGTACCTGACGAGGTGCCCATGACGCAAGCCATGACGACCAAGGGTGCCAGGCGGGCGCTAGCCCGCGCAGTGTCCTCCTTTCCTCTTTGGTGCAAAGGGAGCAAGCGCAGGTGAGAGCATCAAGCAAAGGCACCCGTTTCGGTGCAACGAGACCAAGACCAGTCCAACGGCAGGGAGGAAGTCATTGTGGAGCCCAAGCCAGCGTCACCGCCAGAGCCTTTGGCAGGGGAGGACCAACTTTAGTCAGGATAAGTGTAACAGATGTTCCCCTTCAAAATGGCCAATTGTTGGCACTCTTCCCGCTCAATATTTGGGAAGAGGCCCAGGGCCTTTGCCTATAAATAGGACTAGCCACCCGCAGGGTAGGGGGATCGAGATCGGAGAGAGAATCGAGAAGAGAGAGAGAGAGAGAGAAGGGTGACTGAACTCCTCCTAGCAGTTCATCCCCTCAGCCAAGAACAGACCCTCGCGAGGCTGTTCTTCCTTGTATTGCTCATCATCATCAGCCCAAGAGGCAATCCACCACACCACACACTGGAGTAGGGTATTACACCACAACGGTGGCCCGAACCAGTATAAACCCTGTGTCTCTTGTGCTGTTCTTTCCATAGCTTAGATCTTAGCGAGGCGGAGGGGCGCAGGTAGGTAGAAGGCGAAATCTCCGCGGGCACCCCAGTGTTCGAACCTCAAGGGTCTGTCGGAACCCGAAATCCTACATTTGGCGCGCCAGGTAGGGGTGCGCCGGAATTCGTCTTCCACCACCCCGTTCTCCCCCGACCATCGCGTCCATGTCTGACGCTCGTCGGGCCCGCGCCGAGCACCGGGCCGCTCACGCTTCCCGCGTCGCCCAGACGGCTCCTGTCGGCGGGCGTCCTCGCCATTCCCCATCACCTACCGTCAACGCTGCCACCGGCCCGGCGGGGGACGAGCAGCAAGCGTCGTCTCAGCATCCGTCCGTGTGGCAAGACGGCCGCACCGCTACTCCCTCGCTCACCCCAGCTGGTTCTTCGTCCCGCGCGCTCCGCGCATCCATGGAGGCTCGAGCTGCGCTCATCGCGGCAAACGAGCTCCTGCGCTACCGTCCCGTCGACGACATCTACGAAGAATGGCTCGACAGCATCGCCGAGCTCATCCGCGCCGCAGGGGGCTCTCCTGCGCCGTCCGTTCCGCTGCACCGCACCCCGCCCCGCGCGGGCGACGAAGCTCCGGGGGCGCCCCAGCCACCTCCTCCTCAAGAAGGCGCCATGGCTCCAAGGCGCGTGGCCCCTGGGCGGAACCCGCTCCATCAGGTGCCAGCGCGGCAAGAGCAGAGCTGCCAAGAAGTCCCTCGCCCGCAAGAAGCAGCCCGGGCGCTCCCTGTTCTAGCACGTCGCGACCATGCTCCTGCTCCCGCACGTCAAGACCCCGCACTGCTCCCAGCTACAGCGCGTGGGGACATGCAAGACCAAGCTCTCCCTCACCCAAGACCTCCCGTGGCCACAGCAGGCTGCCGTGCCTTCACCACCGAGCTACGCAGCGTCGCGTGGCCCGGCAAGTTTAAGCCAGACCTGCCTCCTCGTTACGACGGCACGGCCGACCCTGCGGAGTTCCTCCAGCTCTATGAGCTGGGCATCAAAGCTGCCAACGGAGACGAGAAGGTCATGGCGAACTGGTTGCCCATGGCGCTCAAGGACGGGGCCCGCACCTGGCTCCTGAACCTGGCTCCAGGCACGATCTCCTCCTGGGACGAGATGGGCACCCGCTTCATCGCCAACTTCCATGCTACTCGCGACCGGCCACCCGCCGTGAGCGACATGCGCCGCATCAAGCAACAACCCGGAGAGACCCTGCAGAAGTACATCCAGCGCTTCAACAACGCACGCCTCAAGATTCCCAAGGTGTTCGAGGAGGCCATCATCTCAGCCTTCTCCGACGGCGTACGCGATGTCAAGATGAAGGAGGAGCTGGCGATGCATGAAGACCTGTGCACTTCCTTAGAGTGGTTTAACTTGGCAACCAAGTGCGCCAGGGCTGAGGAAGGGCGTCTCTCCCTCCTCGAGCTGCCTGCCGCAAACCCAGAAGAGAAGAAGCCCAAGGCCAAGGATGTGAAGCGCAAGGGGGCTGCCGTGCTCGCGGCAGAACCAGACACCAAGCGGGGCAGAGATCAGCCCGAATCTCCCAAGGGCAGTCGGTACTGTGTGTACCACGACCTCCACACCCACAACACCAACGAATGTCAAGAGCTCTGAGCCGTGCGAGAAGGAAGGATCGGCCGTCGCCCTGACCGTGGTGACCGGGGCTACGGTCGAGGAGGAGGAAGGAATGCAGGACGCTGGGAAGACCGCGGCCCGCGCCAAGGGTGGCGCGATCAACCTCGCAAGGATCGCTGGCAAGACCCGCCTCGTGAGGGAGACTGAAGGGATCAGCCTCGCAAGGATCGCCCGCAAGGCAACGCAGGCCTCCCTCCGCTGCCGCCACAGCCAAGGAGAAACGAGGACCGCCATCAGGACGAGGGGGCTGGGGGCTTCCAGGAGCCGCGCGCGATCGCCTGCATCCTGGGCGGGGCTCAAGCCCCAGCCTCTCAATGCATCTTCAAGCAGTTCGCCCGCGAAGTGAATGCAGTCCTTCCCAAGCTCGAAGCCACACGCCCTCTCAGGTGGTCGGTGTGCACCATCACGTTCAGCTCAGCAGATCAGCTCAAGTGTGCGGCTACAGCCGAAGTCCTCCCGATGCTTTGTTCCCCAATCATCAGCAACGTGGTGGTCACTAGGACCCTCATCGATGGCGGGGCAGGGCTCAATGTCCTGTCCGTGGAAACATTCAACAATCTCCAAGTGCCCTATTCAACAATCTCCAAGTGCCCTACAACTAGCTTCAACCAACCAAGCCTTTCTCTGGAGTCACTGACGGCTCCACGGTCCCGATTGGGCAGGTCCGCCTCCCTGTCACCTTCGGGCACGCGACAACTACCGCACCGAGCTCATCGACTTCGACGTTTCTCACATTCGCCTGCCATACAACGCCATCCTTGGGTACCCAGCGCTGGCCAAGTTCATGGCCGTAACTCACCATGGCTACAACGTCCTCAAGATGCCAGGAAGTGGCGGAGTCATCACGGTGCCCTGTGAAGAGAAGGACGCGGTGTGTTCCCTGGAACGAGCCTTTCAGGCTGCATCACTGGAAGACCCGGATCATGGAAGGAGGAGGCTTCCCGAGACCGCCCCCAAGAAGAAGAAGACATCGTCCGGCCCGGCCCCTCAGGGCCCGCGCCTGCCCAGGGGGAACCTCCTTCCATCGCATAGGAAAGTGTGCCCGGTGCCCTCCTCAGGCAGGGCTCGGGGGCTCTCCCCTGGAGGGCCACCGACCTGGCTAAGGTCACGAGGGAGGCGCTTGGGCACCACATGGAGGCGTGTTTCAAAGCACGTTTCCCTCAAGAAGGAGTAAGGCAAGGAGGGCCAGACCCTCAAGAGTTCGTCAGCAAGGCCATTCAGGAGCTACAGGAGTCAAGAGTCATGAAAGGCGGCCGCCGCCTACCAGCTGTGGCTCCCCATCCAGGCGAGGATGGTGGGCTGCACATCTGCATCGACATACCAGGGCTCAATCGAGTCGCCTCTCTGGAGCGCCTCTGGCCCTCGCGAGTGGGGCGCTACGAAGGTCCACCCCACAGCTACTATCGCATGCCTTACGGCTTGCCGAACGCGGCTGCCGCGTACCAGCACCTCATGAGGGGCATCATGGAGGCTCAAGAGGCCAGGCGTTCCGCAGCCCTGGCGGAGATGGAGATGGTCCGCGAGGAGCCACCAGCGCCTCCGGAGCCTCCTGAGGCCCCGGGCCTGGGGGCTCGTGAGGATCGGCTTCCGCATCCCACCGAGTCTGCTACACCAACACTCCTTCGTCCTCAACATCATCAGGTGACATCTTTCAAGTTTCATTTCCAGCTGGGAGCGCCCCCCAGTGCTGCATTATTCCTAGGCCGCGTGGGTCCGTCCCGGCGGCATGTATCCCTTTTATTTCATGTTGTTAGCTTACTTTGTTGGGGGCGCCCCTCGGGCTGCATCATCCCCAAGTCGCTCGGGCCAGACCCAACGTCATGTATCCCTTCTGCGTTTATTTCCGGCTATGCGTTCGACCCACCATGCTTGATTATTTGATGCCGGTCCACGGCACCTCTTCTTCTCCATGCCGACCACTTGCACGTTAAAGGGGGGGGTACCTGAGCATCGCGACTCAGGGCTCTTACTGGCTCTCCAGCCCTCACCCTCTGGCCTTGTCCACAGCATCGCGACCTGGCATACCAGTGACGGCTGAGACCAGCTCGAGGGCCGGGACCCGAGGATGTAGAGTGCCGGCATCTAACCAAATTTGCAGGTACACGTCACAAGATAAGGCCCAGTGCCAGGCGCAACCCGCCTAGAGGTAGGGCCCCGTGAGTCCCGCGCTGGCTCGCGGGTGCCGAGATACACCTCGCCAGGCCCTACCGTGCCAGCCACGTGTCAGGGCGGGGCTGTACACGCCCCGGGGGCTCCTCCCGGAGGGGAGCCCCCTCCCACGTACCAGTGGAAGCACCATGCTCCCCGCTGGCTGACGACACTGCCGAGGAGCGGCTATGCCCGTACACATACGAAAGCGCTATGCTTCCGCTGGTGATAAACAACTGAGGGCGGCCCCCGGGCCGCATCAACCTCAGGGAGCCCAGAGCTTAGTGTCTAGCCTCATCATAACGCCTCCCCGGGCCTGGTTCGTCGCGCGTCTCTCCCCAAGCGGAGCCAAGGTACGAAGGCCGTTTGAGCGTCAAGGGGGACTCCTGAGCATCGCGACTCAGGAGCCTAACTGGTCACGTAGCCCCTCACTCCTTAGTTCCGAAAGGCTAACGGCGGTTGAGGTATGCGCGCGGCCGGGCTCTGCAGACGTAGAACGGTAGATCCACCCACATCACACCTCCCTACTTGCTGTTCGTGCGCCAAGGGGGACTCCTGAGCATCGCGACTCAGGAGCCTAACTTGTCACATAGCCCCTCACTCCTTGGTCCCGTCCTGGTTTCCGGTCGGGGCTAACGGCGGCTAAGGTATGCGCGGGGCCGGGCTCTGCCGGCGTAGAACATAAGCAACTAGGAAGGAAAAGCATAAATTTCAAGGAATTCAAAAGCAAATATTACAGTCCACACTGTTATCTCAATGCCAAACGCAAGTTTAAACGCCTCCCCGAGGCATGATACATGTGCAGGAATTAAAGGCAGGACAGGAGCCACAACGGAGTCACTTGTCGGCGGTGGAGCAGCGCAGAGTGGGTTCGCCTCATGGAGCAGCGGGGTCGGCAGCGCCTTGCTTCGGCTTGGTTCTGAAGGCCCGGAACTTCCCCAGCAGAGCCTCTGCGCGACCCTTCATGGCCTTGGCAGCGGCAGCAGCACGCTCGCCACTTACTGGCTCCAGCAGGCTGTCGAGGTCGACGCCGGGATCGCGAAGGTAGATGTGGGTGAGGACCCGCGTCAGCGCTGCATAAGACAGGACACGCGCCTCAGCCTCGGCCGTGGGGCCAAGGCCAAGGGCGACATCTTCAAGAGCGCGAACCAAGAAGGGAAGCAGCTTGGCGGGGCCGTCCTCGGCGCCAGCCAGCGGGCTCTCCAGGCCGCTGTCGTAAAGCGTCCTCAGCGAGGAGCGAGCCTTCGCCTCCATCTCCGCGAAGGCCACGCGGTCCTCGGCAAGAATCTGGGCCTTGTCGTCCAGCTCGACCTTCCTCGCCCCCAACTCCTGCTCCAGCGCGCCTAGGCGGTCACGGCACCTCCTGAGCTTGACCTCCCTCTCCTTGACGGCCGCCTCACGAGCCTTCACGCCTTCTTCCTGCTCTTGGCAAAGGCGGGCCTCTTTCGCGAGCTGGTCCCGCAGGCCTTGCAGCTCGTCCTCCAGTGCCTTGCAGCGACCTCGGACGTCGACCACCTCCCCCAGGGCTGCGTCACGAGCAGCCTTCGCCTCAAGGACGGCCTGCCTATCCTCATCGCAAGCCGTCGAGGCCTGGACCAGCGCCGCCCGAATCAAAGCGTCGGAGCGAATCCATCCTGAAGCCAGCTCCAAGCGCCCGGCCACCAAGCGAGGGTCGGCGCCAAGAAGATCCTGCCGCAGACGGTCCAGCTCAGCAGCAGCACGATCCAGAACGGCATCAGGAGTCGGAGAGACAGCAGTCGGTGGAGTAGGAGGAGAAGGCGGCAGCGCGACCACAACATCCTGATGCGGAGCCTGCTGCGCCCCAATGGCTGTAGTGGCGGCAGCAGGCAAAGGCACCTCGGGAGTCACTTGGGCCATGGGGGCTGAGCTCACCCCAGCCGGCTCAGCCAGGCCTCGCGAGGATGACCGGGCAGGAGAAGCCCATGCGTCGCGGTCACCTTCCTGCGCGGGCAGAGGCGCTGCCACGGATGGAACCTCAGGAGCTCCCTTCGGCTTCTTTGCTGCGGGCGCCAGCCTGTCCAAGAGATGTGGACGTCAAGCCTCAGCAGCAGAACAAGAAATAAAGACAAGAATCAAGCGCTTACGGGTCGTCGTCAGTGAGCTCAGGCAGCCTCCGGCCAAATTTGAAGCCTGAAAGCCGGCTGGAAGGGTCAACCTTGGGAAGCTCGGGAGCGGAAGGTGCGTCTGCGGTCCGCCTCGGGGCCGGGACAGACCCGCGGGAGATCAGCCCGGTCCTGTCCTTCTTCGGGATCGGGGGCAAGCTCCCGCTGCCCTGCTCGTCATCTTCCTCGTCGTCATCGCTCGGAAAGAGGTGGAGAGCGCGAGACCTGCGCAAGGGGAGCCCTTGACTCTCCGCCAGTCGCCTCGGAGTCAGGCCCTTTTTCCTGCTCCCCTCCTTCCTCCTCTTCGCTGGAGTCATCGGAGGACACGTCCATCGATTCCCCGGGAGTTTCCATGGGCACGGGCCCGTCCCCATTGAAGACGGGCATGGACTCCACTACCTGCTCCCAGTCGTCGTGGAGGAACAAGGGCGTAGGAGCGCCCTCCAACCTCGCCACATCGCCCCCAACCAGAGACTGGAGGACCGCAGCCAGATCTTCATCGGCCAAGGCCGCGGGGCTCAGATGGGGCCTCCACATCGGAAGTGAGTACTGCCGAAGCGGAGCCAGCTGGTGCTCCAGGAATTCCCTCAGCAGCGACGTGCCGGTCAGCTTCGCCGCTGCCATGTTGGCCGGCCTCAGATCCGCGTCCATCTTCTCCAACACCAGCTTCGCGCGGGGGTCTGCGAGCTCCGCTCGACCCCAATCGCTGGAGCTCGTGGGTTGCTCCGTGGGCAAGATCAGCCGAGGGTGGATGCGCCCAGCATCTGCCAAGACCCACTTGCTCCTGAAGCCCTCAATCCTTTTCCCGGGGTTCGAAATGGCAATGGCGCCACCGTACGCGATGAAGCTCGTGCACGCGGAAGCAGGACCGCGAGAGGTCCGGAGGTAGAAGTAGTGGCGCAGCAAGGCCACTGAGGGCTGCACCCCTACGTGAGCCTCGCAGTAATAGGCGAAGATTGCCAGGAGAAGACGGAGGTGGGGTGGAGATGCAGAGCATGTAGCTTATAATGGCGAAGGACAGAGAAGAAGAACTCGGAGAAGGGAGGCACCAGGCCAGCAGCAATGGCGCTTACAAAGAGCGGATAGAAGGTGCTCCCTTGGCCCTCAAGGATGGCGGAGCCGGCCTTGAACACCTTCGCCCCATCGATGCCCTGCGCCGCCGCCATCCGGTGCAACTGGGCGAGGCTCGCCTCCGACACGTTCAGCGAGTCCAGGGCAGACGAGCACCAAGCTCCGGCCGGGGACTGACGAGGCGCCATGGCTTCCTAGGTCACGCGGTCGGAGTAGATCTGGAAATTTTGGAGGAAGGAAGGAGAGGCGCAAGAAAGGGGATCTGAGCAGCAACCGAAGAAAGCAAAAAGCAAAGCCTAGGCAGATGCCGCTCCTTTATCAACTCGCGCGGTTGCTGAGGCACCCACGTCCAGTCAACCGCCACGCGGCGCCCAAGGCCGCATGCTGTTAGGGCCCGCGGCGCTTCGCTCTTGCCCTTTCGCCTCCCTGCACGGCCAAGTCCGGGCGCGCCTTGGGCCCGGGGGCTATTGTCGGCGTTCTGGGAACGGGGGTCCCCAGACTTGCCTGCCTGCGGCCTGCGGCGTGGCTCAAAGGGGGGCCCAGCACGGCCCATCTTCATCAATACAGACCCAAGACCCTCGCGAGGGGCCAAGCCTCGCGGGGCGGACGACACGGAGCTTCCTCAGGCACGGCCTCATCAGGCTGGCTCGCGAGGAGGCGGAGAGATCAAGGCGGGGTACCTCACGAGGTGCCCGTGACGCAAGCCATGACGACCAAGGGTGCCAGGCGGGCGCCAGCCCGCGCAGTGTCCTCCTTTCCTCTTTTGTGCAAAGGGAGCAAGCGCAGGCGAGAGCATCAAGCAAAGGCACCCATTTCGGTGCAACAAGACCAAGACCAGTCCAACGGCAGGGAGGAAGTCATTGTGGAGCCCAAGCCAGCGTCACCACCAGAGCCTTTGGCAGGCGAGGACCAACTTTAGTCAGGATAAGTGTACCAGATGTTCCCCTTCAAAATGGCCAATTGTTGGCGCCCTTCCCGCTTAATATTTGGGAAGAGGCCGAGGGCCTTTGCCTATAAATAGGACTAGCCACCCCCAGGGTAGGGGGATCGAGATCGGAGAGAGAATCGAGAAGATAGAGAGAGAGAACGGTGACTGAACTCCTCCTAGCAGTTCATCCCCTCAGCCAAGAACAGACCCTCGCGAGGCTGTTCTTCCTTGTATTGCTCATCATCATCAGCCCAAGAGGCAATCCACCACACCACACACTCGAGTAGGGTATTACACCACAACGGTGGCCCAAACCAGTATAAACCCTATGTCTCTTGTGCTGTTCTTTCCATAGCTTAGATCTTAGCGAGGAGGAGGGGCGCAGGTAGGTAGAAGGCAAAATCTCCGCGCGCACCCCAGTGTTCGAACCTCAAGGGTCTGCCGGAACCCGAAATCCGACACTGGGTTTGTTGTCCAGAATGTGCACAGACACAGGAACAAGATTGAAGCATCAGCCCAACTTAGAGTACAGAGGACTAGGAGATTTGAAGTACCAACAAACATATCAGAGGGACCAGGATCGAGCCAAAGAAGCAATATACCAATAAGACAAATGCCTCCTTTGCCGGGCAGGAGAGCCCGGCAAAGGCCGAGGCCACACCCAGAAGGAGACAACCAAGGCACTCCGGCAGGGCCTGCCGGGACTCACGGAGGCGAGACCACCTCACCAACCACTCCACCACGACCCACGTCATCAATCAGTGAGGTGTCAAGCCGCAAAGTGACTAAGTGGCAGCCATTCGCCACATGTCAGCCTCTCCCTACAAGAAAAACCCATAGATGACACCCGTCCTGCGATGTGTCAAGCGAGCAGGCATGGAGCTGGCAATTGCCGGGCAACCAACGATGTGACGTTGACCGGTCATTTAATGCGCCCTGCCAGCCCGCTGAGTTAGGTATGATAGCACTATTAGCTATCTTATCAGTGCGTAATGACTACTTTGCCATTGTGGTAATCCCTTGATCTATAAAAGGATGCCCATGGCAACCATATACAGGGTTAGAAGATTGGATAACTCACACCCCCATATGCGCATAGCCACAACCGCCCTGAGGCAACCCCTGCCGGGAAAGTGTACTACGCTGCACCACCACTATTCCACCATCAATCCACCAAAGAAGGAGTAGGGTTTTACACCTCACGGCGGCATGAACCTGGGTAAAATTACCTGTGTGATCTCTACCGTGCTGCCCCACACTCGTCTGCTCTTTGTGCAACACGACATCCCCCTGCCGATCCAGCAAGGGGCCATCTGGTCACATAGGTGGTCGCGGTTTCCCGCGACATCTTTGGCGCGCCAGGTAGGGCGCTCGCTTGTGCGAACCTAAAGGCGTGTGCAGCGCATCATCTCCATCATGATCTTCATCTTCGACAGTGCCATCGGCCATGGCGCCCAAGAATTAACCCGGTCCTTCGGCTCACCCATCCACCTCGAAGGCTCCGCTACCCGCGGGCTCTAACGCAGAGGGGGGTGCGGGGACACGCGAGGACACAGACACTGGTGGGGATGTGGTCGGAGCAGGCGGCGCCATCACCACTTCCCCCATGGCTGACGTGGGAGCAGGAGACATTGGAGGAGAGCAGCATCAACAACACCTCGACGGCCATGCTCCCTAAGGTATGGGCGATGGGGCTATTCCATCTGTGCCCCTCTCTACCACCGACAGGCACATCCGCAACAACGACGCACAGACCGGGGCAAATCGCTGCCCTCCGGCCGCTCCCACCACGGGTGCGGCCGCAGCGCGTGCACCTCCCCCGGGATGGGTCGACCAAGCCGCTGCGCCAGACGGAGCCGCTGGCCCTCGAGCGCCTTCACCACACCACATCGAGGTGGTCGCCCTGCAACAGCAGCAGGGCATAGTGCTGCCGTAGCTAGCACCGTCAGGAGCCGACTGACGGTGCGATCGACTTCATCATCATCCATGCCAAGTACAACCTCGAAGGCCATGGCGCGGGCTCAACTGCTGTTGAGGTTTCCACCAGCGGTCGAGCAGATGGACGAATGGCAAGCCACCATCCAAAGTCTACTCGGTTTCGCCAAATCCGGGGTCTCACGGCGAGCTGGCTCGCCGTGACCTCCCCAAGCGACAGCAACAACTCATGCTGTTGACCGTACGGAAGGGGCCATCTCGATGATGCGGTCCCCGCCATGGTAGCTAGCGGGAGCATAACGGAATCAAGACCCCGACGACATCTCGATGGCTTCTTCTGACCCTCAAGCACATCCAGGCCAACGATGAGCCCCGGAGGATGGGCAGAGAGGAGGCACACGTGTCGTTGCCGAGCAATGCCGCGACGACCTCTGCTGGACCGACGTGAGCGAAGGCCCCTACACCAACTAGCCTGCGCTCGATGTTGGCGGGTGCCTACCTTTCAAGGTTGGCTGCCCTGTCTTTACTCGTGAGCTGCGGCAAGTCCGTTGGCCGTCCGCTCGCACGTTCAAGCTAGATGTACCTAAGAAGTATGATGGGAGGCTGAATCCGGTAGAGTTCCTGAGCATCTACACCATCTCTGTTTAGGCTGCCAGGGGAAGAGATGAGAAGGTGTTTGCCCACTACTTCCCTTTGGCCCTCAAGTCCAATGTGAGGTCTTGGCTGATGCACCTACCGAGGAACTCCATTTCGTCGTGGGCTGACCCGTGCCACGAATTCATTGGCTCCTTCACTGGCAGTCACCAAGAACCCAGTAGGTCCAGCGACTTGCAGCTTCTCCAAGAGAAGGAAGGAGAAACCCTTCGTAAGTATTTACAGAGATTCAGCAAAGTTCACAGAAACATCCCGAATATCCATCTGGCAGCTGTGATAGCTGCCTTCCAGTCCAATGTGCGCAACCGCCAGATTTGTTCCAAGATGAACGTGCGGTTGCCCAAGACTGTGAAGGAGCTCTACACCCTAGTGGATAAGTGTGCTCGGATGGAGGAGGGGAGGAAGTTTCCTAGAGAGGAAGATTGCGCCAATGTTGATTCAGAGGATGATGATGAATCAACTAGTCAGAAGAAGAGAAAGAAACACAGTAAGAAGTGGAGGGATAAGGCAATAATGACTGTTGAAGGATCGGGTACGCCTAGTACCGGCAAGAAGGCCAAAGCTGAGGCCCCCGACAAGGAAGCTGACGTGTGCACTAACTGCCGGGAAGCTGCTACTGCCGAGAAAGCTGGGAAAGGTAATGGGCCGTACTGCAAGATTCATCGGACCAAGGGCCATGACCTTCAAGAGTGTTATCAGGTTGAGCAGCTTGTCAAGAGACAGAGAGCAGAGTATGAGAAGCGCGATAAGGAAAATGGTCAGAATGTCTCTAGCGGTAAGCACCGAGGTGGTGAAGTAAATCACCCTGGCAAACATCTTCGAAACCAAGGAAAGCCCGCCAGAGGCCAAGAGAAGGAAGCTTGTGATGATGAGAGTGATGGAGGGAATGAAGAGGAAACCAGTGAGCAAGAGCTTTAGAAGGCCAATATCGCCCTATGCATTGACGGGGGTGCAGCTCTGCACACCTCTCACCGCCAACTCAAGTGGTGGGCATGGGAAGTCAATGCCGTTAAACTAGCGCCAGAGGCCTGGAAGCCACTCCGGTGGTCCCGTATGCCCATCATCTTTGACGAGGAGGATCACCCTAGCCGTACCACCACGGTAGGGTGTTTGCCATTGTTGGTCTCCCCAACGATCCGCAACCTCCAGGTCACAAAGATGCTGGTGGACGGCGGGGCCGGGTTGAATTTGATTTTCCCAGCGGTTATTAGCAAGCTTCAGATAACAGAGGAAGAACTAGAGGTTACTGACATGTTTCAAGGAGTTAATCCAGGCAGGAGCCATCCTAAGGGAAATATCACATTGCCGGTAACATTTGGCGGAGAACTAAACTACCGGACTGACAAGATTATATTTGATGTGGTCGATCTCCCTCTGCCATAAAATGAGATCCTTGGACGCCCAGCCCTGGCTAAGTTTATGGCGGCATCCCACTATGCCTATAACACCTTGAAGATGCCTGGGCCACTGGGAGTCATCACCATCCCATCAGATGAGAAGGATGTAATCATTTGTGTGGAAAAATGTACCGGGACGTGGTCGTGGCAGAGGCAGCGGCAGCAGCGGTTCCCGCTGAGGAAAGCAAAGGAAAAAAAGAGAGATTGTAGGAACTCCAGCAAAGAATCCGGGAAGCGTGCCCCCTCGGAGTGCACGACACCTATTCATGACGTGCTAGAGTGTTCCAACAACAAGAGATCCGAGGTTGCTGCACCCCAAGTGAAGAAGCTCCCGACAGGGTTGGCTGGTGTTGATGGCACTTTGACTATCAGCGCCACCCTCGATGACAAATAGGAAAGCGCACTCATTTCCTTCCTGCGGGAGAATATCGATGTGTTTGCTTGGCAACCATCTGATATCCCCGGTGTTCCCAGGGAGGTAATCAAGCACCACCTTGTTGTCTGCGCACACGCCCGACCTATCAAGCAGAAAGTCCGGAAGCAAGCCTTGGAGAGGCAGCAATTCATTACGGAAGAGATCAAGAAACTTGAGGCAGCTGGTTTGGTCAGAGGTGTGATGCATCCACGTAGTTGGCAAATCCAGGGTAGTCCGGAAGGCTAACGGGAAGTGTAGGCTTTGCATAGATTTCACGTATCTCAACAAAGCTTGCTCGAAGGACCCGTTTCCCTTGCAGCGTATTGATCAGATTGTGGATTCCACTTCAGGTTGTGATTTGCTCTCCTTTCTGGATGCATATTTAGGGTATCACCAAATCTTCATGTCCAAGGAACATGAAGAGAAGACGTCGTTCTTTACTCCATGTGGTACGTACTGTTTTGTCCGCATGCCATTCGGATTAAAGAGTGCCAGGTCCACTTTTGCAAGGGCAGTCTAGATTGGTTTTGAGCCGTAGTTGCACAGAAACATGGAAGCTTATATAGATGACATTGTGGTCAAGACCAAGTATAGAGCCACCCTTATTCAGGATTTGGAGGAGACGTTTGATAATTTGCGCAAAATCAATTTGAAGCTCAACCCAGAAAAGTGTGTATTTGGTGTTCCCTCCGGCTTGCTTGGGTTCTTTGTGTCCCATCACGGGATCGAAGCCAACCCCAACAAGATCAAATCTATCGAGCAGATCCAAGCGCCAAGGATAGTTAAGGATGTGAGGCGTCTAACAAGATGCGTTGCCATGCTAAGAAGATTCATCTCCAACTCTGCCAAGCGTGCCCTCCCGTTCTTCAAAATTTTGAAGAAGGCAGGGCCTAATGAAGTGGACCCCGGAAGCAGATGCAGCTTTGCAAGAGTTTAAGGCCTACATGTCCTCTATGCCTACCTTGGTTGCTCCCAGACCCCAGGAGCCGTTGCTGCTGTACTTAGCGGCCACCAACTAGGTGGTTAGTGCAGCCTTGGTAGCACGGCGAGAAGTGGATGAGGCAGAGAGTGAGCAAGGACTAGCAGAGTCAGGAAAGGATAAGGATAGCAATAAGCACGACAATGAGAGTAACCCCAAGGATGCGGCATGGAAGAAAGTGGTACATCGCCCAGTGTACTTCGTCCACTCCCTATTACAGGGGGCTAGATCGAGGTACTCTGGCATGCAAAAGTTGATCTTTGGTCTCATCATGGCCTCAAGGAAACTGCGCCACTACTTCCAAGCCCATGAGATCACGGTTGTCACTCGTTTCCCGTTGCAGAGGATACTCTGAAACCCTAAGGCTACCGGTAGAATAATGGAGTGGGCTTTGGAGTTATCCAGTTTTGGTTTGAAGTTTGAGAGCACATCAACTATTCAGAGCAGGGCATTTGCAGAGTATATTGCAGAATGGACGCCAACCCCTGATGAGGAAGTGACAGAAACAGTTATTCCCGGCAAGGAATCTCCCCAAGAACGGATTATGTATTTTGATGATGCTTTTTCCCTACAAGGTGCAGGAGCTGGCGTGCTACTTGTTGCCCCCTCCGGGGAGCACTTGAAGTACGTCGTCCAAATGCATTTTGCCCGGAAAGAAGCAACCAACAATACTGTTGAGTATGAAGGGCTCCTTGCCGGGCTCAGGATTGCAGCTGAATTGGGAATTAAGAAGCTGATCATTCGAGGAGATTCACAGCTTGTGGTGAGACAAGTCAAGAAGGATTACCAAAGTCCATTGATGGAGGCATACGTTGAGGAAGTGAGGAGATTCAAGGAGCGCTTTGACGGATTGCCAACAGAGCACGTACCCCATGTGAAAAACAACATAGCTGATCATCTGTCAAAGTGTGCTGTGTAGAAGCTTCCTGTGGAACCAGGGACTTTTGTTCTCCATCTCACTCACCCCTCCGTATCCCCAGCAACAATGGCTCGGAAAAGGAGAAACTTGGACTCCAGTAAGCCTCTCCCGGCAAAGCCATTCGCTCCTGGTAGAGACCCTACCGGAAACAACTCCTCATAGCCTGCCGGACCACACCCTCCAGTCGGGCCCATGGACCCCATGAATGAGGGATGTGCTTCCGCAGCAGAGTAGGTGCCGCTAGTCCTTGTTGCCGAGCCCCAAGCTCCATCTTAGGTGTCGGTGTACTAGAGTAGGGGTACCCTAGTATCCCGAACTTGTGCACGGGCAGTCGCAGCATCCCGCGGGAAGGCTTGCCGGGTGACCGCCAAGGTCCTCCGTGGTTCCTGTGGAGCCATTCGAGAACAGAGTATTTGAACCAAGGCATACAAGACCCCGGCAAGAGGAGCTTGCCGGGAAGGCCAACCGAGGCATACAAGACCCCGGCAAGAGGAGCTTGCTGGGAAGGCCAACCAAGGCATCTCAAGGAAACTTGCCGCGGCGCGCCACGTGCCCCGGCAAGGCCCGATGAGCGACAAGCTCCCGGACGCGACAAGACAACGACCGCGGCAAGGCGCTTGCCACGGCAAGCCCCCACTCTGTACACGCGCTCCAGCACTTCCACCAACGTGTCGCTCTGGGGCCCTTCCAGGCGTACGTGGCGAGAGGCCGTGCAGCCAGCGGTGCGCAGTGGCAAGCGGCGCTGATAAGATAGCCATCATGGTGAACGGTGGCGTCCCTGGCGGTCCCTTTCTGTACTGTTTGGGCGACACAGACGGGCATTTAATGCCCTTGTCCCCTGCCGCCAAGGTTAGGTATGATACACTGTACAAGTAGTTGTACCAACCACTACCTTTCCATTTTTGCCCTTTGTCTATGTTGCCACCTGTCGGTGACCCCTTGAGCATATAAAAGGAGGCCCATGCGCAACGTAGGGGAGGGAGAACACTCATTCACGCTCGGTCTCGTTAGCTGCTGGGGTGTACTGTAGCACTCCGCGCTCCCGAGCAAGAACTCAATACAATCCACAAAGCAGGAGTAGGGTTTTACGCATCCGTGCGGCCCGAACCTGGGTAAACAGCTCGCGTGCTTCGCCTCGATCTGCTCTTTGCGCGATCTCCGCCCCCGCCGAACCAAAAGGGGCTCGGTCCGCCGTGTCCCATAGGTGCTCGTCGATCAGTTTCCCCGGCATCTTTGGCGCGCCAGGTAGGGGGTGTCGAGGCTGTGTGAACCAGATCCGGCGTTCACGCGGGCTAGATCTTCATCGTCTTCATCGACATGCTGCCGAAGAAGAAGGCTTCGGAGGCGGCTGCTCTGTCCGCGCCGAACCCACCGCCACCGGAGCAAACGGCTGGTGGGGTAGACGCCGGCGGAAGAACGGGCGTCGACGAGGGAGCTCACGGTGCTGCCAGGTCCAAGGACAAGGCTGCGCTGGTCATCGGCGGCGTAGCCGGTTCCCACAACGACCGGGCGCACTCCAAGACTTCGGCGTCCGTACATGCACCACGCCCATCTCAGGAGGCGCGGGACCGGCAGCGCCATGGTACTCACGGTACCATGCGTTTGCTAGACCAAGTTCAAGATGGTGGGTCTCGGAGAGCTCGAGACCAGCATGCGTGCCAACATGCTGGCACGAGCGAGGCACGGTCGCATGGACGGGATACTGCTCCTTCTAACATAGTTAGAAGTCCGAGCATATCCCGCTCCTCGCACCGTTCACCACCTCCACCCGCCACTTCAGCGGAAGCTTTGGCACGAGCTCAACTGCTCTTAGATTACCCTCAAACGGCGGACAAGATCGACGATTGGAGGGCCACCATTCAGAGTCTCATCGGCTTCGCCAACGGCGACACTCCACGGCAGCCGAGCACATCGCAGCCGCGGCAAGTCAGCCAGGCACGAGCCGGTGGCGACAAGACTGGTGGGGGTGCAACCACAGTGCACTCTCCGCCCCGAAGGCCAAGATCGCCGACTCGCCGGATCCACCTCGACAGCGACTCCACCGCGTCGTCGGATCCACGAGCTCGTCGTGATCAGCGCCAAGTTCTTCACGAACGACAGCAAGAAGACGCTCGTACTCGCATCGAGCGCCGAAGAGAAGCGCGGCGTCAATCAGACCAGCGTGCTGGGCCCTCTGTCGACATGCATGCGCCAGGGGAACCAGGCGACTTACCGTACGCGGTAGGTTGCCCTGCGTTTACTCGTGAGCTGCGGCAAGTCCAGTGGCCCAGTACGAAGAATTTCAAGCCAGATGTACCAGAGAAGTACGACGGCAGGTCGCATCCGTCGGAGTTCCTCAGCATCTACACCATCGTGGTGCAAGCTGCCGGGGGACGGGACGACAGGATCCTTGCCAACTACTTCCCGCTGGTACTCAAGCCTAACGTCAGGTCCTGGCTCATGCACTTGCCGGAGAACTCCATATCCTCCTGGGCAGACCTATGCCATCAGTTTGTCGGCGCCTTTACAGTCGGCCACAAACCTCATGGCCAAGAGAGTGACCTTCACCTGCTCGTCCAGAAGGAAGGAGAGCCCCTGCGCAAGTACATCCAGAGGTTCAGCCGTGTACAGCACAACATCCCAAATATCCACCCTGCCGCGGTCATCAGCGCGTTCCATCAGAACGTGCGTAACCGCAGGATGCGGGAGGAGATGGCAATGTGCAAGATCAGAGACGTCAGTGAGCCGTATGCCCTGGCCGACAAGTGTGCATGTGATGAGGAAGGGAGAAAATTCCCCGGAGAGAATACTGGAGCAGGAGGATCTGACAGCGAGAATGCTGCCCCGGCAAAGAAAAACCGGCGGCGGAACAACAGGAAGAAGAAAGGCAAAGATGTGCTAGTCGTTGAGCAGTCCGGCAACGAAGGTGGCGCCAAGAAAGCCAAGGTTGGTCACTCCGGCAAGGAGATTGCCGCATGCACCAACTGCCAGGCTGTGGCGGTCGCCGACAAGCAGGACAGCACCGACAAGCAGTATTGTAAGATTCACCGCACCAAGGGCCATGACCTCCAGAGTTGCTAGAAGGTTGAGCAGCTTGTCCAACAGCAAAGGGCTGAATACGAGCGACGCGACAAGGAGAGAGCCGAAGGGGGTGCTGAGAAATCCGGCCAGAAGCGCGCCGGCCGGGGAGGACGCCGCGGCAAGGCCAAGCAGCGGCAAGGAGACAGACCTCCCCGCGGCCGCGACAAGGATGAAGACGATGACGAAGACGAAGACATGGATGATATCGAGACAAGCGAGCAGGAGTTCCAGAAAGCCACGGAGGTCTTGTGCGTTGACGGTGGTGCTTCTCTGCATACTTCACACCGCCAACTCAAGCAGTGGGCGCGGGAAGTCAATGCAGCAGAACCGCCTGTCGAGTCGCGCAAACTTCTGAAATGGTCCAGCACGCCTATCATCTTTGATATTGAGGACCACCCTGATCGCATAACTGCGGTCGGGTGCTTGCCGATGTTGGTTTCACCAACTATCCGCAACCTCAAGGTCACTAAGATGTTAGTTGACGGCGGGGCCGGCTTGAACTTGATCTCCTCCGCTGTACTCCAGAAACTCCAGATCCCTGACAGCGAGCTTGAGGAGACCGGCACATTCCAAGGAATCAGCCCGGGAAGGAGCAAGCCGAAGGGGAAAGTTACGCTGCCAGTGACATTTGGCAGCGAGTTGAATTTCAGGACTGAGAGGGTCACTTTCGACGTTGCCGATTTTCCATTGCCCTACAATGGAATACTTGGCCGTCCAGCACTCGCCAAGTTCATGGCAGCCTCTCACTACGCATACAACATGCTGAAGATGCCAGGCCCAATAAGTGTCATCTCTGTCCCTGGCGACAAGAAAGATGCTCTTATCTGCGCCGACAAGATCTACCGGGAAGCAGCAGCTGCAACAGATCACAAGTCACTTGCCGCTGAAGCTCCCGGGGGGAAGAAGAAGACCAAGTCCGGCAAGAGCTCTGATGCCCACTCCGGCAAGCGCACCTCTTCGGAGTGCTGCGCTACCGTCGAGGACGCACCATCGAGCTCCACCGGCAAGTGTAAGAAAGCAATGGCAGCTCCGCCAGAGACAAAGAAGGTGTCTGCCAAGGAGGACGGCACTGGTGGTACCTTCACCATCAGTGCCACTCTCGACCCTAAATAGGAAAGCGCGCTCATTGCTTTCCTGCGGGCGAACGTCGACGTGTTTGCGTGGCAACCGTCTGACATCCCCGGTGTTCCCAGGAAAGTATTTGAGCACCATCTTGCCGTCTGTCCTCATGCGCGGCCCGTCAAGCAGAAGGTCGGGAAACAAGCAGTGGAGCGCCAAGAGTTTATTGCAGAAGAGATCAAGAAGTTGGAAGCAGCAGGCCTTGTTAGAGGAGTGCTCCATCCTACGTGGTTGGCCAATCCTGTAGTCGTGCGCAAGGCAAACGGGAAATGGAGGCTTTGTATCGACTTTACCGATGTTAATAAAGCTTGTCCCAAAGACCCATTTCCCTTGCCGCACATTGACCAGATTGTTGACTCCACAGCCGGATGTGACTTGCTTTCATTTCTTGACGCATACTCAGGATACCATCAGATCTTCATGGCAGAAGAAGATGAGGAGAAGACCGCATTCATCACGCCATGTGGCACGTACTGTTTCGTACGGATGCCTTTCGGTTTAGAGAATGCTGGATCAACATTTGCAAGAATAGTCCATGTCGCTCTTGAGCCACAAATACACAGAAATGTAGAAGCCTACATGGATGACATAGTGGTCAAGAGCAAAGACAAGGCAACTCTGATTCAAGATTTAGACGAGACCTTTGCAAATCTGCGCAAAATCAACCTCAAGATAAACCCCGAGAAGTGTGTGTTTGGAGTCCCTTCCGGCAAGCTTCTCGGGTTTTTCGTATCTCAGCGGGGAATTGAAGCCAGTCCCGACAAGATCAGGGCCATTGAGCAGATTGAAGCACCAAAGCGCGTCAAGGATGTACGAAGACTTGCCGGTTGCGTGGCTGCTCTCAGCAGGTTTATCTCCAGGTCTGCTGAGCGCGCCCTGCCATTTTTCAAAATATTGAAAAAGGCAGGTCCGATGCAATGGACTCCGGAAGCAGAGGCTGCGCTGCAGGACTTGAAGAGATACCTGTCCTCCACTCCAACACTTGTCGCACCTAGGCCACAAGAGAAGTTGCTGCTGTATATAGCGGCAACCAATCAAGTGGTTAGTGCTGCGTTAGTTGCGGAGAGGGAGGCAGATGATGAGTCAGCAGCCCCGGCAAGCGCATCCAGCAACAAGCAGGGGGCTTCTCCGGCGAGCTCTGGTCCCGACAAGGATGGATCTGCGCAGATGCACGAGGATGTACAGAAGAAAATGGTGCAGCGCCCAGTTTACTTTGTCAGTTCCCTTCTGCAGGGGGCTAGGTCAAGGTACTCTGGTGTGCAGAAATTGCTTTTCGGCCTTCTCATGGCCTCGAGAAAGCTGGCCATTACTTCCAAGCACATGAAATCATAGTTGTCACTCGCTTTCCGCTGAAGGGGATACTGCAGAATCCAGAAGCGACAGGCAGGATCGTCGAGTGGGCACTGGAACTGTCAAGCTTTGGCCTAAAGTTTGAGAGCACTTTGACTATCCAAAGCAGAGCATTGGCAGAATTTATAGCAGAATGGACGCCAACTCCAGATGAAGAAATTCCAGAAAGGAGCATCCCCATCAAGGAGGCAAGCAAAGAGTGGCTAATGTACTTTGATGGTGCCTTTTCGCTGCAAGGCGCCGATGCTGGCGTGCTGCTTGTCGCACCCACCGGAGAACACCTCAAGTACATAGTCCAGATGCACTTTCCCAAGGAGCAAGCAACAAACAATAATGCAGAGTATGAAGGCTTGCTTGCCGGTCTTAGAATCGCGGCAGACCTTGGGATCAAGAAGCTCATTGTCAGGGGTGACTCGCAGCTTGTCGTCCGCCAGGTGAACAAGAGCTATCAGAGTCCATTGATGGAAGCCTACGTCGACGAAGTGAGAAAGCTAGAAGAGCACTTTGACAGCCTGCAAATGGAGCATGTCCCAAGAGCTCAGAACGACATTGCCGATGGCCTGTCAAAGTGCGCCGCACTTAAGTTACCTGTGGAACCAGGGATCTTTGTGCTCAAGCTGACTCAACCATCCGTAACACCATCAACTGGACAAAGCAAGAAGAGGAAGTTGGTTTCTGGTGACTATTTTCCGGCAGAGCTTCCCGAAGCCGCCGCCAAGAAGGTCCCCAAGATCAACGCCAAGAGTGCTGAGGAGCAGTCTGCTCCGGCGAACCCTAGGGTTTGTTCCGTTGTAGCAGAGGCTCCCGACAAGTTTTGCTCCGGCACGCTTGTCGGGGAACGTCAAGCTCAGGCTGAGCCGCAGGTTCTTGCCGTACAAGCAGATGTTCCCGCAGCAGCAGACAAAACCAAGAGCGCTGAGGAGCAGTCTGCTCCGGCAGGCCCTGGGCTTTGTTCCGTTGAAGCAGAGGCCCCCGACAAGTTTTGCTCCGGCAAACTTGCCGGGGAACGTCCTGCTCCGGCATGCCCTAGGGTTTGTTCCGTCGAAGCAGAAGCTCCCGACAAGTTTTGCTCCGGCAAGCTTGCCGGGGAACGTCAAGCTCCGGCAGGGCCGCAAGTTCTCGCCGTAGAAGCGGATGTTCCCGCAGCAGCAGATATGCCTTTAGTCCTTGTTGTCGAGCCACGAGCTCCAACATGGGCACAACAGATTGTCCGTTTCCTTCAGACAGGAGAACTTCCCGAAGAGCAAGAAGAAGCGGAAAGAGTAGCCCGGCAGTCAAGTATGTACCAGTTTGTCGACGGCACACTGTACAGAAGAAGACTCAACGGTGTGAAATTGAAGTGTATTCCCCGGGAAGATGGACAGAAGCTGTTAGCAGAAATACATGGAGGCATATGTGGTCACCACATTGGCGCAAGAGCACTTGCCGGCAAAGCATTCCGGCAAGGTTTCTTTTGGCCGACAGCCCTCCAGGATGCAACTGCACAAGTAACCAAGTGTGAAGCGTGCCAGTTCCATTCCAAGCAGATACACCAGCCAGCTCAAGCTCTCCAGACGATCCCCTTATCCTGGCCATTTTCGGTCTGGGGGCTCGACATCCTCGGCCCCTTTCCCCGAGCTGTCGGGGGCTTTGAGTACTTGTACGTTGCAATCGACAAGTTCACAAAGTGGTCGGAAGTGGAACCAGTGAGGAAGGTGACAGCACAGTCAGCAGTCAAGTTCTTCAGGTTTGCCGCTTCGGGATCCCTAACAGGTTGATCACCGACAACGGTACGCAATTCACGAGCCGCACCTTCATGCAGTACGTCCAAGATCTTGGCGCCAAGGTCTGCTTCGCTTCTGTTGCTCACCCGAGAAGCAACGGTCAAGCGGAGAGGGAAAATGCTGAAGTGCTGCGTGCGCTCAAGACCAGAGCTTTCGACAGGCTGCACAAGTGCGGAAGAAACTGGATCGAGGAGCTGCCGGTGGCTCTTTGCTCGATCAGGACGACGCCAAATCGAGCCACTGGACAGACACCTTTCGCTCTAGTCTATGGAGCAGAGGCAGTTCTCCCCACGGAACTCGTATACGGGTCACCTCGAGTGCTCGCTAATGATGAGCTTGAGCAAGAGCAGCTGCGAAAAGATGACGCACTGCTCCTTGAGGAAGACCATCTTCAGGCTGCTGTGCGAGCTGCCCGCTACCAGCAAGCTTTGCGCCGCTACCATAGCCGCAAAGTCAACGCCAGAAGTCTCGAGGAAGGCGACCTTGTTCTTCAGCACGTTCAGTCCGCCAAGAATTCCAACAAGTTGACGCCGAAGTGGGAAGGCCCTTACCGGGTGAAACGAGTCACTAGGCCTGGCACTGTCTGCCTTGAGACCGAAGATGGCATTCCGGTGAGCAACTCCTGGAACATTGAGCATCTTCGTAAGTTTTACCCGTAAGGCGCGGTTGCCAGAACCCGTTCCGGCAACCACCTTTTATACAAGTCTTGCCGCTGTTACATGTAATCCTTTGTACAAAGCCGGGCGCAGACCCCGTGCATAAGTAAAGCTCATGTGCTCCACACATCTTGTCAATTTCATGCTTTCTATTTTTTGCATGTCTTATCTGACACTTTGTGCAGCACCTACCCCCGGTAAGCAATAACGAGCCATAAGGCTCCATATCTTTATTTTCTCCTCTTTCTTTTTTCTCAAGGAAAGGAAGGTTCCCTCGCAGACAAGTTTGCCGGGGGGGGGGGAGGAGAAGAGAATATGGACCAGGCGTCATTCAAGAAAGTTTCACCTTGCCGGGAAGCAAACAACAGAAAAGCTAAGTTGCCAAAGCTTGAGCAATCAGATTTTTTAATTTTTAAGTTATCTCCCTTGAACGACCGTGCTTTGTATGGAAAACCTGTGCGCGGAGGAACCAACTCGTAGCTAGTTGCGCCCTTACGTTGTTTCGAGTCCGCTCAACAACTTAAGTGAGCTGCGACTAGTTGCTTAGCTAGTCGCGCCCTTACCTTGTTTCGAGTTCGCTCAACAACTTAAGTGAGCTGCAGCTAGTTGCGACAAGGTTTCTTGTCGGTAGCGGCACCGCCAGCAGGCTGCTGACGTCCCGCACTCAGCGCTCGCGGAAAGTGTGCCTGCGCCAGCAAGTTCCCTAAAAGCGTAGGGCAAAAACATACAAAGGGAGGAATCAAGTAAAGGGAATAACATAGCAATTACTACCCAGAATAAAGTTATATTACAAAATAGCTTGTCGCGGCTCTGACAGATGGTTTTCATGACATAACCAGCAGTGACAAGAAAAAGAAGCAAACAGGCGGCCTAATCTGCGCGATCGCCCTCAATCCTCTTGATCCCGCTCACCTTGTCCACAATGGGTGCGACAAGGGCCTTGAGCTCCTCTAGATCGACATCTGGCGGCAAGGTCCTGAGGACGTTGGTGAGGCGGAGGCCCGGGTTGCGGAAGGCCACCTTCATCAGCACCTTCTGAAGAGCTCCTGCGCAGATCTTGCGCGACTCGTCGGCCAGCTGCTTTGGGATCCTCTCCCGGAGCCGCTGGAGCGCCGTCGCCACGCCTTTGAAGAACAGGGTAAGCTTGGCGCTGGGCTGGAGGTTCTCGTCGGAGGGATACCCGAGATCCTCCATTCCCAGCTGCGCCAGCTCCTTGTCGATGTCTGCGGCAGCATTCACAAGGCTCTCCGTCCAGTGCTCCACCGTCTCCCTAAAGGCATTCTGGGTGGTGGCAGCACTCTCCAGCAGCGCCTTGTCGGCCTCGATCTCCTTCTTCAAGGCCCCCTCCTGCTCCTTGGCGCCGTCCAGCGCCTTGGTCAAATTGACCGGCTTCAGCTCAAGACCTGCGTTGGAGTCCTTGGCAGCGCTGAGCTCCTTGCCCTTCTCGGCGAGACGAGCCTGCAGCTCGGAGTTGCTGTGGGCGTCCTTCTCCCGCTCAATCTTGAGCGCAGC
Organism: Triticum urartu; assembly: GCF_056163025.1. Classification (NCBI taxonomy): domain Eukaryota; kingdom Viridiplantae; phylum Streptophyta; class Magnoliopsida; order Poales; family Poaceae; genus Triticum; species Triticum urartu. Next base: position 323,367,537 of record NC_141875.1, on the reverse strand, counting down.
AAGCTCCTCGCTGCTCGCCTTGAGATCGGCCTCCAGCTGCACCACCTTCGTCTCCAGCTCCTTCTTGGCGGCCTCGGCAGCTGCGGCAGCGTCCTTTGCTTCCTTGAGGGCCACGCCAACTGTTTGCTTGCGCGCGGCAAGCTCCTCCTCGTGGCTGTCGAGGCTGACCTTCCGCTGCGACAGCTCGCCCTCCTGCGCAGCCAACTTCTCAGCGGCAAGCCGCTGTTGCTCTTCGACTTCAGCCTTCTCGAGGAAGAAGGCCTGCTGCGCTTTGGCAAGTTGCTCCCGCTCCTTTGCCAGAGACCGGAGAGCTTCCTGGTGAAAACCCCCGAGCTCCTCCGCGCGCTTCTCGATGTCTACTCCCGCCTTCGTGACAAGCGCCTCGCGGGACTCCAGCTTGGCTTGTCGCGCGCGGTAGAGTGACAGCAGCTTCCGCAGCAGCCGCTCCTCCTCCGGCTCACCGCTGCTGCTGCTCGGCGCGTCGACCACTGTCAGCCCAGCGGAGGCGAGCACTTCTCCGTCAAAGCTTTCTCCCTCGACCGGCGCCCTGGAGCTTGACGCCCAGGGGAGGTTGATGAAGATGCCATCGCCGGCCTTCAGGTAGACGCCTGGCTGGGGCTCTTCGGAGCCTGGCGCTGCGGCAGTGGCGGACGGATCGGCGGTCGGTGCAGCGCCTGGCGCTCCTGCGGCCTCAGGGTCGTCAGTACGATCGCCAGATCCCCCGCCTGCTGCTGCGGCGGCAGCCTTGGCGGCCTCGTCGCCGGCGGGATCGTCCGCACCGTTTGCTCCTTCGGGGGTAGCAGTGTCGTTGGCGGCAACCTCCGTCTCCATTGGCTCCGGAGCAGATGGATCTGACGGCCGAAAAAGGGGAGAAGAGTCAAGCAAAAATCCAAGAGAAAAGAAGAAGAACCCAAGGGAAATTTTTGAAGCAAGAAGATTACCCAAGCTGGGCTCGGCGGTCGTAGTCTCTGTCATCGGGGGGACGCTGGTGCTGTCCCTTGGCGGAGAGCTCCCCCTTGCCGGAGAACTCCCCCTTGACAGAGAATCTCTTGCCGGAGAATTTTCCCTTGGCGGCGTAGTCGAAGCAGATGGCATGCCGGGGGCTGTCTCCGGACGCTCCTGGTGGGGCTGCTCTGCTCCTACATAAATCGACAATCAAGATGTCAGCAAAGAAAAAGCATCCATGCGCGCCCAACGGCGGAAAGCAAACCATGTGCTTACGCTGGGGGCTGCTCTGGAGAGTGATTGCCGGGTCCGGCAAGGTGATCTCAGGCACACCCTCTTCTGGCGGAGTGGGCAGGTCATCAATGTTGATCACCGGGATCTTGGCTCTCTTCGCCGCTCTCTGGGCCAGCGTCCTGAAAAGGAATGAGTTCGGAGCTAGGCAAATGAGATACAAGGCACAACAGCAAGAATTGAAGAACTACAAGTACAACAAGGGAAACTTACTCTTCTTCTTCTTCCTCGTCGGAGCTGAACGCGGAGAAGTCGAAGTCAGGTCCCCTTGGCCGCTTGGCGGGAACAGTGGTGGTGGCGGCCTGAGACGACCCCGCTCCAGTTGCTGCGGCAGCGTGAGACGCTCCCACGGCAACAGTGCTTGCCGCGGTGGAGCGAGTCGCGCGGCGCGGCGGCTGTTGGCCCGTCTGCCGCTCCGCTACGTCCCCGGCCTTGCGGAGACGCCTTCTTGGCGGGGATGGAGGATCTGCTTGCGGCGTGCTGTCTGAGGATGAGGAGGACGAGGAGTTGATCTCCAACGAGCCACCCGCGCTTTCGGCGGGCTCGCTCGGCTCGCCGTCACGCCCGACAAGGTCTTTCTTGCTGGCAGGCTCCTCTTGTCGGGCAAGCTCTTTCTTGCCGGCAAGCTCCTCTCTTTCGGCACGGTTTGCCGCCTCTGCTGCCGCTGCCTCCTCCAAGGTGAATCCGAACTCGCCTGCCGCTGCGGCTGCCGCCGCCTCTTCCAACCTGGTGGCAATGCGCTTCAACTCCGCCTCGGTGGTATCGCGGGTGAGGTCGTCCTTCTCGTCGGAGCGGACCGCCACTTCCACCAGGTTGTCGAAGAATTGCTGCACGACGTCGTCTTCGGGCTCTTGCCAAGTTGGCTCGATTCCGTGCGAGTCGCACAACGGCATCATTGCCCGGATGCGGTCGAGCGCGGAGTTGTTGCACAACGGGACGACGCCCTGCGGCAACCTAAATACTTCGGGGTGCTCAGGATCATACTTGAAGAGCTCCTGAAGCATCGCGTTGAGCTCCAAGACAGTGAAGTTGTAGTTGAGCCCCGGGCGCAGCCTCATGATATCCGCCGTGTTTTTGAACTCCCAGGCAGGCCTCCTCCATTCCTGCAGGGGGCGATGCGGCGGCGAAGAAAGTCTGCGCCAACGGCGCCTACTGTGAGTCCGGCAAGCCTGAGGCGTTGGATCCTAGTAACGGCAATCCTCAGCCTGCTATCTTCCAGGGCCACGTAGCTCCAGTCGCTGCCACGTACTGCTGCTATTTGGCGCCGGGCGGTAAATGGCTATGGGTTTTCCTCAACAATCCAACACCAATTTGCTCTCCACTCCTCCCACTTGCCGCGGAATTCCCCCTCCAGATAAGATTCCTTCTTGCCGGCCCTTGAGACCCAGGCGATTCCACCGGATAAGGGCTCTCCTCTCTCTACCCGGGGTATGAAGAAGTGACGGAAAAGAGCTACGTTTGGGTGGACTCCGACAAAGTTTTCGCAAAGGTGTGCGAAAATTGCCATGGTCAGGACGACATTGGGGGTGAAATCAAGGAGGCAGAGGCCATAGGTGTTCATGATGTCACAAAAGAATTCGGAGAAGGGTGGGCAGAGCCCGTAGTAGAAGAATACAACGAAGAAGGGATATCCGTTCGGATCCATCTTATGAGCAGAGGCTGGGAGTACCTTCGTGCTCGGATGAGCTCGCGTCTCCGTCGACCAAAATAGGTAGTAGTACTCCCGCAGCTCCTTCGCGCCGAGCTTTGGGGGGAAGATGGCCCACTCCTTTCGCAGCACTGCAAGCCGCTGCGCCTCGGTCGACTTCACAGCCTTCCCCTTGTCGCCCTTCGGAGCCATGGTGAAGGTGGTGGAGGAGGCCGACGGCGTTGGTGGTGCCGGTGGCGGTGGGAGGGGCAGAGCGCTGCTCTCTTGTTGCTTTGGGAAGACGGGGGAGCAGCGGAGGTTTTCGAGATTGGAAGCAATAACAGGCGAATGGGCGAACTGCCCCTGTTTCCTCTGCTTATAAAGAGGGAGGGGGCGCACGTTCCGCCCTTCGAGTAAAGATACCACCCACGATCTCTCCCGCGACGCCGCAATCAACGCGTGCCGTTCGGGGAGGGCGCGGTGGATACGGAGAAAGATACGGCGTGACCTAGGCCGCGTGTGCCCGTGCCCTGTCTTGGGCCTGGCCCAACAGCGCTCGGCACCGTGTATGGCCCAGGCCCGGGGGCTCCTGTCGGTGTACTAGAGTAGGGGTACCCTAGTATCCCGAACTTGTGCATGGGCAGTCGCAGCATCCCGCGGCAAGGCTTGCCGGGTGACCGCCAAGGTCCTCCGTGGTTCCTGTGGAGCCATTCGAGAACAAAGTATTTAAACCAAGGCATACAAGACCCCGGCAAGAGGAGCTTGCCGGGAAGGCCAACCGAGGCATACAAGACCCCGGCAAGAGGAGCTTGCCGGGAAGGCCAACCAAGGCATCTCAAGGAAACTTGCCGCGGCGCGCCACGCGCCCCGGCAAGGCCCGATGAGCGACAAGCTCCCGGACGCGACAAGACAACGACCGCGGCAAGGCGCTTGCCGCAGCAAGCCCCCACTCTGTACACGCGCTCCAGCACTTCCACCAACGTGTCGCTCTGGGGCCCTTCCAGGCGTACGTGGCGGGAGGCCGTGCAGCCAGCGGTGTGCAGTGGCAAGCGGCGCTGACAAGATAGCCATCGTGGCGAACGGTGGCGTCCCTGGCGGTCCCTTTCTGTACTGTTTGGGCGACACAGACGGGCATTTAATGCCCTTGTCCCCTACCGCCAGGGTTAGCTATGATACACTGTACAAGTAGTTGTACCAACCACCACCTTTCCATTTTTGCCCTTTGTCTATGTTGCCACCTGTCGGTGACCCCTTGAGCATATAAAAGGAGGCCCATGCGCAACGTAGGGGAGGGAGAACACTCATTCACGCTCGGTCTCGTTAGCTGCTGGGGTGTACTGTAGCACTCCGCGCTCCCGAGCAAGAACTCAATACAATCCACAAAGCAGGAGTAGGGTTTTACGCATCCGTGCGGCCCGAACCTGGGTAAACAGCTCGCGTGCTTCGCCTCGATCTGCTCTTTGCGCGATCTCCGCCCCCGCCGAACCGAAAGGGGCTCGGTTCGCCGTGTCCCATAGGTGCTCGTGGATCAGTTTCCCCGGCATTAGGCAAGGCACATTGTCCACTTCCTCCAAACTGGAGAGCTACCCGGTGACCTAGATGGTGCTGAAAAAGTAGGCCAGAGGGCCAGCATGTATCATTTTGTCGATGACACTCTGTACAGAAGGAGGCCCAACAGTGTGAACTTGAAATGTGTCTACCGGGAAGAAGGGAACTGATGGCTGAGATACACAAAGGCATGTGCGGCTACCACATTGGATCAAGGGCATTAGTTGGGAAAGCATTCCGTCAAGGATTCTATTGGCCCACAACCCTCCAAGAAGCGGTCGAGCTAGTCACCAAATGTGAAGCCTGCCAGTTCCATTCCAAGAAAACCCACCTCCCTGCCCAAGCTCTTCAAACAATCCCTCTATCATGGCCATTTTCAGTCTGGGGGCTCGATATCCTCGGGCCCTTCCCACGAGTAATCAAGGGCTTTGAATTCTTGTTTGTTGCTATCGACAAGTTTACAAAATGGCCGGAAGTGACTACCGTGGGAAAGGTGACTGCTCAGTCAGCTAGCAAGTTCTTGAAAGAACTGGTGTGTCGTTTTGGTGTTCCGGCAAGGATCATTACCGACAAAGGTACCCAGTTCACGAGTTGCGCCTTCATGCAATATGTTCATGCCCTCGGATGCAAGATCTCATTTGCCTCTGTGGCACACCCCCGGAGCAATGGACAAGCTAAGAGGGTGAACGCTGAAGTGCTGTGTGGACTCAAGACGAGAACCTTTGATATGCTGCAGAAGCATGACAGTCGGTGGATCGAGGAGCTGCCGGTAGTTCCTCGGTCCCTCAGAATGACACCAAACCGAGCTACCGGGCAGACTCCCTTCTCCCTGGTCGGGCAGAAGCAGTTATCCCCACAGAACTCATTTACCGGTCGCCTCAAGTGCTTGCCTATGATGAAGTAGCACAAGATCAACACTGGCATGACAACACTGTGCTACCCGAGGAGAACTGTCTCTGGGCTGCTATGCGTGCTGCACGCTATCAGCAAGCCCTACATCGCTATCATAGCTGCCGGGTTCACGCCCGGTGTTTTGTGGAAGGTGAGCTTGTCCTTAGGCGCGTTCAGTCCGCCAAGGGTACAAACAAGTTGTCACAGAAGTGGGAAGCCCTTTACCGGGTAGTATGAGTAACGAGGCATGGTGGAGTCCATTTGGAAACCGGAGATGGCATTTAGTTGCAAAACTCATGGAATATTGAGCATCTCTGCAAGTTCTACCCGTAAGACATGGCTGTCGGGCCCTGCCCGACAGACACCCTTTTGTACATGCCTTGGCTTAGCTGCATGTAACCCCTTGTGCAAAGCCAGGGCGATCACCCTGTGCAAGAGAGACTAAGGAAGCACTATGGGGGGCCCCGACCAAGATTGCATGCATGCACGAGCATTCCAAGATCACTACATAAGCATTTCATAAGCATTTTCATATGCATATAGATAGGATCGCATCCTGCATTCGTTCTCATCTGCATGAAGCTGTAGGTTCCTACCGTGAACTTGGCTTTGACAAGGAGTTGAGAAGATTGCCCAGCACTGCGATCCCCCACAAGTCAAATAAATAAGTTCTACCTCATGTCCGTTAGTGTTCTGTAAGCTACAACTTCTGCATAAGAAACCCTCTTCACTCTTTTGAAACATAGGTGCTCCCATCCCTGACTCGAACGTTGCTACGGTCAGGATGGTTGCAGTGGCCTTTCGTAAAAAGAAGTTAGCGGGAGGCTGGTCCCTTTGTTTGTTGCCCGGTTGATGCAACTCTCCGGCAGACAAAAAGGGTGCCGGCAGGATAGCGTGGAGGGGAAAACTCGTTCATTTACATTAAAGAGGCATCTCACCTCTGCATGGGCATACACATGCATGGGTTCTCAACAAGGTTTATCTTTTTCATTAATATGCTGATACAAGTACAAGCATTACAGAACAGAAACATGGACTCGAGAGATTACATTATTTGAATTAAAATTTGGCAAGTGCCGACAAATTTAAGATCATAAAAAGATAAGTGTCCCATAATGCCTTTGCCCCTATCCATCTCCTACAGGAAGAGGTCGAAGAGGTCGGCGGCGGACCCAGCTGGGATTCGGCGCCCCCCAGGATCAGGGTGGCACCGCTCCCCGGTAGGGAGGAAGAAACTGGAGGGCAGGCATGGATGGTGACGCTGCCGAAGGACCAGATGGGGGACGCGGAGTCATCGACAAACATGACTCATCGGAACGGTCATCCCCGTTCTTGACGCGTGGTGGGTTGCCGCTGCCATCCGCATCACTACCACCCGAAGACCTCGGCACGGCCGTCACGTTGGACTCCATGCTCTCTGGGTCTTCCCATAGAGAGCATGGTCGTTCCTAGAAGCCCTGACGTTAGAAGTCACTACAAGTCCCGGAGACGTGTATGGGAGCAAGGAGCCCTCCTGTATGGCGAAAGAATGGCTCCTAGGAGGAGTCGGGGTCGCCTCCGCCAATGGCGACTTCCCTCCATGACCCCTCCCCGGCGTCGCGAAGGGAAGAAGAATGGGGAGCGATCGACTACCACGCGCCATGCCAGCCTCGAGCTTCGACATGGTGTCGTTCGCGTACCCTCCCACTGAAGTCAAGGCCACGGGTGGCCCGGCGGTGAGCACGCCAGGGTTACCACTCCCGGCGTTGTCGCCACGCCGCCCGAGTCCCCCTTTCAGATACAGGGAATGCATCAAGATAGAGCCCAGGGCACGACCCCAAGCTCCTTTTCTCAGCATGACTAGAAGAAGACAGAAGAGGAAGAATGCGAGGATGGGTGACTCCGCCCTCCTCCACCCCTCCTTTTATAGGCGGACCAGGAAGGGGAGCCGCTCCATCGACGGGTGTCCACCGTCCTCCTCCGCCAATTGAAGACGACCAGGCCCTCACCTTGACGCTCTCCCTTGCCACGCGCCTCCGTTACCTACCCTGCGCGATGCATGCCGCATACATGGTTAAGGATAAGGGCATGGTGGGAAGAGTGAATTGACAATTTTTACCCCGTCCGTTAAAGTCATTCACGAGCCATTATTGGAGCGGCCCCACCACTATTGGCTCTACACCATGCGCGGGGAAAACGGAAACTGGCCTAGTATCAAGGCTAATGAAAAAGCAAAGAAGACCTCGAGGGACCAGCCTCTTCAGCAACCCCGCCTGTGCACTTATTAGGCCCTACCCTGACGATGCTCAGCAGCGCGTTCAGGGAAGGTCCTGGGGCTTCTGTCGGTGCAACAAACCTTTGGTCTGTTGCCCAGACTGTGCACAGGCACGGGAACAAGATTGAAGCACCAGCCCAAGTCAGAGTACATAGGACTAGGAGATTCGAAGGACTAACATACAGATCAGAGGGGCTAGGATCGAGCCAGAGAACCAAGATACCATCAAGAGAAATGCCTCCTTTGCCGGGCAGACGAGACCGGCAAAGGGCGAGGCCACGCCTAGAAGGAGACAACCAAGGCGTCTCGAAAGGGCCTGACGGGACTCACGGAGGCGAGACCACCTCACCAACCACTCCACCGCGACCCACGTCGTCAATCAGTGCGGTGTCAAGCCGCAAAGTGACTAAGTGGCAGCCATTCGCCACATGGCCGCCTCTCCCTACAGGAAAAACCCACAGATGACACCCGTCCTGTGACGTGTCAAGCGAGCAGGCGTGGAGCTGGCAAGATGGCCCGGCAAGGCTTGTGGGGCAACCAACAATGTGACGTTGAGTGGTGCATTTAATGCGCTCGTCAGCCCGCAGAGTGAGGTATGATAGCACTGTTTGCTATCTTATCAGTGCGTAATGACTACTTTGCCATTGCGGTAACCCCTTGATCTATAAAAGGAGGCCCATGGCAACCATAGAAAGGGTTAGAAGATTGGATAACTCACACCCCCATACACGCGTAGCAACTGCCGCCCTGAGGCAACCTCTGCCTGGCAAGTGTACTACGCTCCACCACCACTCTTCCACCATCAATACACCAATGCAGGAGTAGGGTTTTACGCCTCACGGTGGCCTGAACCTAGGTAAAATTGCCTATGTGATCTCTGCCGTGCTGCCCCACGCTCGTTTGCTCTTTGTGCAACGCAACATCCCCCTGCCAAACCTGCAAGGGGCCTTCTGGTCCCATAGGTGGCTGCGGTTTCCCGCGACACTGGGCGATGTTACAACATACTTACTAATAATATAATATGCCACTCTTATCTCTTCTGATGCTGCAAGATGCTTGAGCATGCTAGTCTTTGATAGGAAAGGTTTTCCCTTCTCTTCTGGCATTCTGCAGTTCACTCCACAGATACAGCCCATTCCTTTGATATAGATGGAGACTTAGTTTAGATCTGATGTAAGTCTTGCGAGTACTTTGTATGAGTACTTACGGTTGCTTTGCTACCACTGCTCCCCTATACCCGATTGACGCTATTAGATGACGGATCCGAGGAGCCAGACGACACCACTGATGACTACTTTTACCCCGAGGGTGCCTACTGCTACGTGACGGCCACCGATGACCAGGAGTACTTAGGAGGCTCCCAGGCAGGAGGCCTTGCCTTTTCAATCATGTTACTATTGTGCTAGCCTTCTTAAGGCAAACTTGTTTAACTTATGTCTGTACTCAGATATTGTTGCTTCCGCTGACTCTTGTGTATTCGAGCCCTCGAGGCCCTTGGCTTGTAATATAAAGCTTGTATTATTTTACTTTGTGTTTAGAGTTGTGTTGTGATATCTTCCCGTGAGTCCCTAATCTTGATCGTACACTTTTGCGTGTATGATTAGTGTACGATTGAATCGAGGGCATCACACCTGGTTAGTCTAGTTCTTCGTTAATGTATGCACTCTCAGAAAAAAAATTCACTTTATCGAAAGTTTCAGACTCTTCGAGTGTCATGCACCATTCCTTTCAAAGATGTGGAAGTGTTAGTACAGGTGTCGAGTCCAGCTTACTACATGTTTGCGAAGTCTAGGATATTTAGCTTACACCGTAACGCACATAATCTTTTCTCGTCAGGAGGCTTGGTGAAGATATCAGCGAGATTGTCTTCGGTCTTGACGTGATTGGCAACAATATCCTCTCGAGACACATGATCGCGAATAAAGTGATGTCTAATGGCAATGTGCTTTGTGCAAGAATGCTGCACAGGATTGTGTGCAATTTTGATAGCACTCTCATTACCACAATAAAGAGGTATATGCTTGATCATGATGCCATAATCCTTCAGTGTCTGCTTTATCCACAATAACTGAGTGCAACAAGAGCCAACAACAATATATTAGGCCTCAGCCGTAGATAGAGATACACAATTCTGCTTCCTTGAAGACCAACAGACCAAGGATCTACCGAGGAAATGACATGTCCCTGAAGTAGATTTCCTATCAACCAAGTCACCAGCCCAATCTGAGTCTGAATATCCAACAACATTAAATTGTGCTCCCTTAGGGTACCATAAACCTAAGGTGGGGGTGTCAGCCAAATATCTCAGAATGCGGTTGACCGCTTGGTGATGCGATTCTTTTGGTGCAGCAATATAGCGGGCACACATGCACACTCTCAACATAATGTTAGTTCTAGATGCACAAAGGTAAATAAGAGATCCAACCATTGAATGATAGGCTCTCATATCATAATCCTTACCGTACACATCCGCATCTAGCTTACCATTCGCGGGCATTGTAGTTTTATAGACCTTCATTTTGGAATCTTGCATTTTGAACTTCTTCAGGCACTCCTTCAGATATTTTTCCTGAGAAATGAAGATGACTGTGGGGACCCCGACTCATAAGTCGTGATCACCGAATGCACGTGTACAGTGATCCCAGAGATCAATGCTCACTGAACACACAGAAGCTGAATAACAAGAGTCTTACATCCATACATACCGTATTACACGAGTAGGACCGTTATGGTCAAGTCTTGAGTATAACATCGCAGCGGAAATCTTCATCGATAACTTGGACCCATGCCATCTGCCTTAACCCTACAGGCATTCTGACTGGGAAGCGTCCTAGTTCGCATGTTCGTCTTCAAAGAACTCTTCTTCGAACTCCTGTTCTTCCATGCATGGCCAATTAAATAACCAGTGGCAAGCCCATGAGTACTTTGAATGTACTCGCAAGCAACGCATGTTTTGGTTCAAGGTACAACAATGCATGATATAGGTAAATTTTTGCGGAAAGCTAGTTTTTGAGTGCAATGACATGTTCAACAACTTGTAAGACATGCATCAGGAGAATTCAAGTAACCATAAGGACAGGTTACAGATATCAACATAAATAGAGTGGGCACCAACCCAACTCAATCATGTCAAGTCCTCCGACTTGACCCAAGTAGTGGTATCATCATAAAAGGAGTGGGCACCAACCCAATCTCAATCATGTCAAGTCCTCTGACTTGACCCGAGTAGCTTTTCCCACTATCCAAACACTCACGCTGGTTTGAAAACATGGGGACGTAGTTTAAGCAGCACCGCCCAACTGTCCTTGACCGTGGACACGGCTATTCAAATAGTTTTACACTCTGCATAGGTTGCACACTTTACCCACAAGATCCGGGGAACTTTCGTGTCATCCACGACCCGCGGTACCTCAAGTACCCGGGGTAAGCACCCGATCACTATCTTTCCCTAGAGGACACTAACATGGAGTCCACTCGATTGGTAGTAACCCCCGTGCCCAACATTTCACAACTTAAAATTGTGGAGCCTCGCTCCTATATTCATCACATACCACTGGCACGGGGTACCAACGGTGTGTCCGGTGCCCCATAAAAATGTTCTTGGCCGCCCTACCTGGCACGACCCCATCCCGAGAGAGAGCACCAACTCTCCCCCGTCACTAGTAATGCGGGCTCCAAGCTAGTATCGGCCTAAGTAATCAATAATTCCCTTTCCCATATAAGGGTAGAGTGGTTGCGCATGTAAGGTTGGGACAGTCGACAAATCTTAAATCTAATCCGTTTTCGAAAACAACACACACACTTGCCTCGGTACACCACTTCGTCATCAAGTGGTTACCCATTTCATTATCTCCCTCGGGCATAAGTGGCACCCGACGGGGTTTTCGAAACGTCCTTTGAAAATGCTATGCCTCCATCACCATGCTTTTACCCGTCCCTTTTTGCGTAGCACTACTTTAGTATTCCATCTACTCCCACCGGCATAACCCTCATAAGGAGGTAGGGTCATGCACAATGCAAGTATCAATAAGGAGGAGACGAGGGCAACCCACCAAGGTGGCTCCCCTCTCATCATGATTCCGATGCAACAATAATAAAGTGCCATATGGAATGCATAAAAAGGGTTTCATAGACATGGTCAAAGGGCTGCTTGCCTGTTTTAACAAAGTCTTCGAGGTCTTCACATATCTCTGGTCCAACTCCGAGCATTTCATCTACTTCGTCAACTATCGTCGGAGACAAACACAATAAGCAACACAACAAGGCAAGAATAAATGTGCTCTAAAAATATTGATTTGACTTTCTAGGACACCTCTGGTTATATGAAAAATGACCAGAGTGGTTTCATGGGAATTGGGTCAGTGGATATTTCTAATCATTTTGATATGATGGAATCAAGGGGTTTATGGAATTGCAAGAAGTGGACAGAAACATATTTTTGAAAAATGAGAAAAGGTACCCATTTAACAAAGGATGATTTTGATTTTCCTATGAATTTTCAAAGTTGACAATTATGAAGAAATAGACCATTATTTGAGGTGATGCAGAAAGTATTAGTAAAAATGTTCAAAAACTAAGTTTTGAACTTATAGACATTTAGGCTTTTGAATCATGGAATTTGGATCAAAAATGGGCTCTCTGTGATTTTCTAAAGTTCAGCACAGAAATAAGAAAATAGGATTTATTTAATATGTGTGAAGGGAAATGTGCTAGAAAAATGTGCAAAAAGCACCATGTGATAGGGCATGATTTTAGGAACTACTAGAAATTTGAATCATCAAATTTGGAGTTAATTTGAATTGCTTATGGATTTTTGAAGTTGACTGAAAAAGGAAAAAGGAAAAAGGTCTTAACCTTATCCTGCGCCCAGGGCGGCAAATAGACCGTGGGCCGGCCCAGCTGCGCGGGTGGCAGGGCGACGTCGAAGGCGCCCACGCAGAGTGCGCCTTCGCTGCGGGGACGCGGGAGACGCCGAACCCGCCTCCACTTGCCAGCGTGGCTCGGTGGTTGGGCCACTGACGAGCGGGCCCCGCCTGCAGGTTTGTCCTCAACCTCCCGCGCGGGAGCGAAGGGCGACAGAGGAGGTGTTCGACGCCGGCCGCCGGCGCTACAGGGCGTCTCCGGCGATGTTCCGCCCACCAGCGTGCTCAGGGGAGAGTGGCGCATCCGAAGAGGTACTCCACGGAGGCAGGGGTGGTCGGATGCGGGCGATGCATCGCCCGCGGCGGACGGAGGCGGCGGTGAGGTTGGGGCATGGCGCTGCAGCCACGGAGAGGACGAAATGAAGAGGGGGGGATAAGCATGATGGTGGTGGAGATGTTCTGAGGCCATGAGGTGGAGAGGAGGGGCTCGGGTTGGCACGAATTTAAGCCGAGGCCGACGGCAAGGCTCCGGCCATGGTGGTGGATGGAGGGCACGGGAGAAGGTGCGGATTGGTCTAGGGGGTGCATGGGAGAGAGGGAGAGCAAATGGAGCAAAGAGGAGGGCCTGGGACGGCCTCTTATGGCGGGGCGATGGTGCACCGTGGACGAGTGCACCGGCGAGGTCGTTGCCGTTGCTTGGGGTCACGGGGGCTCGTGTGTGCGTGTCCGGGGCGTTTGTAGAGATGGTCTACGGCCAAGGGAAGGGAGAGAAGGAGCGGGGAAGGGCCAGAGGTGCCGCGCGTGTGAGGCCGCTCATTGGAGCTCTCGGGCGGCCGGCGCGCGTGTGAGCAGAGGCAGCAGGAGGGAGAAGGAGGAGGGGGCAGCGGTTTAGCGTGTCGTGGACGCCGAGGCACCTCATCGGGCGCGCTGGGGAGGCCCGAGGTGGCCGGAGGTGCTTGGCAGGGGGCGGCTACAGTGCGGGAGCGCACTGTAGCGCGCTCGAGAGCGTGCCTTTGGCTGCCATGGCATTGTTTAAAGGGCAGGGGCGTGCCCACTCATGTCTGGTAGCGCTAGGGAGAAGTAAACAAGTGGGGAGGGGCATTAGATGCCCTGGAGATCCACTAGAGTGAGGAGGGAGGTGAGAAAGGAGAAGAATGCTGCTGTCCAGAAGGATAAATGGGGATGTTTCTCCCTTCAATCATTGAGCTGAGGCCAGGGAAGAGTTACTGGAGGTAGGAGAGGACTAGGAGGAGCTGTGGTAAAAATTTGAGCTCACCAAGAATAGTGGAAGGGGTCAAAACAGTGGTTTTTGCAAAATGTCAGAAGGTGTTTGATAATGGTTTGGGCAAGAAAATGAACTCCAATTGCCATGATACTTAACAGGATGGAATGACACTTAGAAATAGGGTGTTCCACCAAATTTGAGCTCATTTGGGCAAAGTGGCCAATGCAACTTTTGTAAACCCTAGAAATCAACAGAAAGGGGTTTGTGTAGATTTAGTTGAGAAAACTACTTCCCCTTGATGCACCACTTGGTGTAGTGGCCTCATTTGGTCATGTGAACATGCTCACAAAATTTGGGGTCAAGGAGAGAAAGTTGGTAGCACAAAGTTGTTCAAATTTGATTCTGGTCAGAGAGGGTTTTGGGGCACTTTGAGCAAGATAACATTCTCTCCAACTTGTGCCATTTGGTCAAGATGAATAATTAGACCATTTGAGCATGTGCACCAAGTTTGAGAGCATTTGGACATGTTTGACAATGCAAAGTTGTTCAAACTTGAAAAAGGACAGAAGTGGTTTTGAGAGAGTTTCATGGGGTTATACTATTCTCCGTGACATGGTACATGGCAAGATCATCAAAAATGTCATATGTGACATGTTAGAATTTTCTAGGATTTTTATGAAAATATTTCCTGTAGAAATATTTCAAATCCTTGAAATGAGCTTAAATGGTTTTTGAGGGATTTGACCAATATTTGAACATGACCATGTGTTGAAACTCTTATATATGGACAATATATGTCCATTGAGTTTCCCTAAATTTTCTCAAATATTTTTGAAACATTAAAATAATTTTAACCTATTAAAGACCATTTCTGGCCTTAAGAAAAAGCTTTTAAATAAAATAAGAAAATAACTTCTAAAATTTTATTTTTGTGGTTTATGGGAGTCCTATATCTAATAGGTTTCAAATAAATTTTTGGAAAGATTTTTCACACCTCAAATCAAGTACTTGCAGTGCAAATCTCAATTCAAGGGGTTTTGGAAAACTAATTTTAGAAAATACTTTTTGGCCAAATTATTTTTGTAAGGAAATATTATATTTCTCTATACACATGGTATGATCATTGGGAAAAGGTTTTGGATCAAGGAGAAGGAGTATAGGAGTTGGAGGATTTATTTGATTTTTAGAGCACTTGCAAACAACAGACAAAATCCAAACAAGGCAAGGTCCAAAATACTCAAAAGTTTTTGTCAAACCACATTTTATCATGATTTAATAGCTTAAGTGTTATGGCATGAAAATCAGGGTGTGACAATGACATTCGCTTGTTGACGTATTTGCAGTCCGAGAAAGAATTTGAGTTCACCCATCATGGACATTTGATATTTATCGGACATCATTTTCCCGAATTCTATGCTGCAAGCATTGTTAGTACAACCGAAGATAATATCATCCGCATAGATTTGACAAACAAATAAATCATTCTCAACTGCATGAGTAAAAAGATTGGGATCAGTGGATCTTGGTTTGAGCCCCTTGTTGAGCAAAAACTTCTTCAGGGTGTCATACCAAGCTCTAGGGGCTTGTTTTAGCCCATATAACGATTTCTTCAACCTAAAAACTTTGTTAGGAAACTCAGGGTGTTCAAAGCCAGGTGTCTGTCTAACATAAACTTCCTTATCAATTTCACCATTGAGGAAAGCACTTTTCACATCCATTTGATATAGCAGGATATCATTGTAATTTGCATAAGCAAGTAGAATGCGAATTGCCTCATGGCGAGCAACATGAGCATATGTTTCACCAAAATCAATGCCTTCTACCTGTGTGTACCCCTAAGCAACAAGTCGTGCTTGGTTTCTTACCA
This sequence comes from Triticum urartu, assembly GCF_056163025.1. NCBI lineage: Eukaryota > Viridiplantae > Streptophyta > Magnoliopsida > Poales > Poaceae > Triticum > Triticum urartu. The sequence goes on along the minus strand of NC_141875.1, from coordinate 323,352,027 downwards.
TAATACCATTTTCATCTTGCTTGTTGCGGAAGATTCATTTTGTGCCGATGATATTGTGCTTCTTGAGATTCGGTTTGTCAACCAGTTCCCATACATCATTTAATTCAAATTGCACCAACTCCTCTTGCATGGCATTCATCCAATCCGGATCATTAATGTCTTCTTCATATTTGGTAGGTTGTGCCAATGAAACAAAGGAGAAACTGCCACCGTAGTTAGCCAAACAAGTACGCAAACGAGTTGTGGGTCGATAACCTGGATTCTCAAGTTCATCAAGAATTAATGAGGGATCAACTCAATTTGCCACTCGAGGATGAGCATTTTCTTCATGATGGTCATTATCATCAGCATCTGCATTTGTATCATCATTCCCTTTAGGATTGCCATTTCGATTGGCATTTATGTTCTGATTGCCATTTCCATTCGGAGGAGCATTCGCTTCGGCAGAGGGTTGACGGGTTCTGCTTCGAGTCATGGGAGCATCATCATCAGATGAGCAGGTGCATTTCCTTCAACATGTTTGACACTCCCAATGGTCATTTGCCGAATTGTGTCCGATATCAGCACTTCATCTATCACATTTGGCGGGTGCTCCTTTTGAGATCCGTTAGATTCATCAAACCGCACATTTACCATTTCCATAACTTTCATGTGGTGAGAGTTATAGATTTGATAAGTATGCGAGTTTGAGCCATAACCATGAAGTAAACCTTCATGTGCCTTAGGTGCAAACTTGGAAGAATGATTCATATCAAGAATATAACAAGGTGCACCAAAAACAAGAAGATAAGAAACATTTGGTTTCTTGCCAGTGATAAGCTCAGATGAAGTTTTCTTAAGGAACTTGTGAAGATAAACATGATTGATAACATGACAAGCAGTGTTAATAGCATCATCCTAGAAATGAATGGGAGTTTTATGCTCACTGAGGATTGTTCTTGCCATTTCAATGAGAGTTCTGTTCTTCCGTTCAACAAATCCATTTTCTTGAGGAGTGTAAGCAGTAGAGAACTTATGAGTGATACCATGATCATCGAGAAATTCAACATGTGAGTATTTTTTAACTCAGTTCCATTGTCACTTCTGACATGCTTAATTCACACATCATATTCATTCTAGGCCCTCTTAGCAAAACATTTGAACATATCTTGAGTACAAGTCTTGTCTTCAAGGAAGAATACCCAAGTGCATCGAGAGAAATCATCAACAATAACCAGACCATAATGACTGCCTCCATAGCTTGCATAATTTTAAGGACCGAGTAAATCCATATGAAAAATTTCTAGTGGTCTCGTTGTGGTCATGACTATCTTGGATGAATGATGTTCCTTAGGAAATTTACCAGCTTCACAAGAAGCACCGAGATGATTATTGTCATATTTCACACCAGGAATGCCACGGAGATGCTTTTTCTTCACTAGATTCTGCAAGTTTCTCATACCTGCATGACCAAGTCTATGGTGCCATAGCCATCCTTGAGTTGCTTTTGTAAGCAAACAAGTTTGGACTGATGGACCCTTAGAGAAATCCACAATATAAAGATCACCCTTTCTAATTCCCTCAAAGATGAAGTAATGGTCTGAGTCCATGAAGGCAATGCATTGGGATAGAGAGAATAATACTAGCATGCCTAAATCACATAACTTGCCAACTGACATGAGATTGAATCCAAGGGATTGAACAAGTAGCACATCATCAATAGATTTGTCCTTGGAAATAGCAATTTTACCTAAGCCATCTACCTTCCATTTGTTGTTGTCGCCAAAAGTGATATATTTCAAAGGAGAAGCAGTTAAGTTGGGGTTGACAAATAATGACTTGTCTCCGGTCATATGATTAGTGCATCCAATTTCCATAATCCATTCAGTACACCCGGAGACATAGTCCTGCAGAAGAATTAGGGTTTCTTGATCACCCACATCTTTGCAGGTGACTTTGAAACAAATGAAAGAGCAGGATATGATTTCTTTCGATAAGCATAGTTGTTGTTCGATGAGGAGCGAGAGTAACTGAAGGAATAAGCATTAAAATTCCTTCCAGATGAATGAGCATAGTGATTGTATCCTGTATGCATATATTCATTCTGTTGAATTCTTTGCTCCTGCATTGTTAGATGAGTACAAATAGGTAGGGCATCAACAGTTTTCTTAGGCACCCAAATGGCTTTCTTTGGGGAGCCATTTCTATTCTTCAGTCCAACAGAGCGAGCAATTGTTTCACAATGTTGATCTTTGAACAACTTATAGTTGTCCAGGGAATCATCATTAGGATATTCAGGAAAGGGAGAGTCATATCCCGAAAGCAATGCAAGGTCGAGCGTTTTGCTCTTTGCAGGAACCCACACAGTCTGAGAATATTGATGTGGTTCCTAGTAAGTGCCATTGTCATTCAGTTTCCTTTCGAAACCGATCCCTTCATTTCGGGGATTTTTGTGAAGAATATATTTCTTTAGAATATCACAAAGGGTTTGATGCCCTTTGAGAGATTCCATTCCTGTTTGAAGAAGATCCTTCAACCTAGCATTTTCATCAGAAACAGAACTATTTTCCTCGAGGGGTCAGCACTCATAGATGATTCAACATTAGATTCAACATTGTTTATTTCAAGACATTTTAAACATGGTGGCTCAAACACTTCAGGTTTCTCCTTGAGTTGTTGGGTGAGAAGAGAATTTTCTCTCAACAAGTCTTCACGAGCCTCTGTTAGTGCCTCGAGTTCCTGTTTCCTTTTCAGGAAATCATATGTCAAGCTCTCATTGTCTGCTGAGAGAAAATCATGATGAGTTGTGAGTTCATCCATTCGTGACTTGAGAGTAGCATACTCGTCAGTCATCGAATGATTCTTTTCCATATCCTTGACCAACAACCCTTCGGACTTTCTGTGGGTTTTCTCAATTTTCTCAAGAGAGTTTTGTTGAATGTTGGCAATTTTGATCAACTTAGCATGGTCATCTATATCATCTCAGGTTCCGGCAAAACCCTCAAGGTTCGAACACTTGGGTGCGCATGAAGATCTCCCCCTACCAACTCACGCCCTCAACCTCGCCACGATCTCAAAGGCAAGCTCGACGAACTCGCAACACAAGAGACACAAGATTTATACTGGTTCGGGCCACCGTTGTGGTGTAATACCCCACCCCAGTGTGGTGTGGTGGATTGCCTCTCGAGATGAGGATGAACGGTACAAGGGGAAGAACAGCCTCCTGAGGTGAGGTGTTCTTGTGCTTGGTGGGTGTGAGGATGAGTTTGATCTAGTCCAAGTTGAGATGGCCGAGGCTCCGTCCCTCTCCTACTATGGTGGCTAATCCTATTTACAGAGGCCCTGGTCCTCTCCCCAAATATTGAGCGGGAAGGGAGCCAACAACGACCAATTTGAAAGGGGACATCTAGTACAAGTTATCCTGACAAAAGTAGTCTTTGCCTGCCAAAGGCTCTGGTGGTGACGCCGCCTTGGGCTCCATGGTGACCTCTATCTTGTCGTCCTGCTGGTCTTGGTCTCATTGCAACGATATGGAAACCTTTGCTTGACGCCTCGGTACTCCTCCTCTGCGCTTGCCTCCTTAGCACCAAAGAGGAAACAAGGACACTGTGCGCGCTGGCGCCTGCCTGGTCTCGATCGTCATGGCTCACGTCATTGGAACCTCGCGAGGTTTGCCTTGCCTTGATCTCTCCGCCCCCCGTGAGACAACCTGGTGAGGCCACTCCCGAGGAGGTCTTGTGTCGCCCGCCTCGCGTGGCTTGGCCCCTCGTGAGGGTCTTGAATGCTTGTTGGTGAAGATGGGCCATACGGGCATGCTTGCAGAGCCATGCCGTTGGCCGCAGGCAGGCAAGTCTGGGGACCCCATTTCCCAGAACACCGACAGTAGCCCCCGGGCCCAAGGCGCGCTCGGGCTTGGCTTCAAGGTGAAGCCAAGGGGCAAGTGCGGAGCGTCGCAGGCCCCAATAGCCTGCGGCCTTGGTCGACGCGTGATGATTGATTGGACGTGGGCATCTCCGCTTCCCCATGTTGCCTCGGCAACTGCTCGACTTGACGAGTTCCTGCTGCATGCAAGGAAAAACCATCATTACCTATGATCGTGGGGGCGCTAGTCGGCCTTCTCCTGCTATGAATGGGAAGGGGGCAGAGCCCCCGTCGCCCATCTCTTCCCATTCGCTCGCTTCTCCCTCTTTGCTCCATTACCAGTGGCGACACCTATGGCGCCGATCTGAAGATTTTCTACCATGGAGAAAGGAAAGACTCCCCGCGACGAGCCAGGGTTGCTCCGGCCGAAGAAGAGGCCGGTCCACCATCATGACGTGGTGGTGATGCAGGAGGTGACAAGGCCTTGGTACAAGTGGCCTCCTCCCGGGTATCCGTTGCCCTTGTACGCCCAAGTCGAGAGCTCAGGAGGAAGAGGCAGCGAGCAGCGCCGCGCGCACCACGGCCATGGCTGCCGTACCGTGGTGGCGCGCGCCGCTGCCCCTGGAGTCCACGCCATGGACTCATCGTGCGAACTTGTGTTGTGGGTGGCGATGCCTTTGAGCACTTGGATCTGCTTCCCTTCCTTCTTCCCTGCCGAGATGCCGCCGAGGGGGCCCCTCGAGCTTTGGCTGCAGCACGCCGACTGCGACGCGCTGGCGACTGGGGTGGAAGTTGAGGCCGTCTCCTCAGGCAAGATCTTCATGACCTGAGGCTGGGGTGAGGTCACTTGAGTGTGCCA